>NC_141696.1:122985487-123585487 GCF_964263255.1 Lissotriton vulgaris | reverse complement strand
ATTGCTTGCTGCCTGGCTGGCTCATGCTATCATGTCTCATGTCAACCTTTAGCATTCATCAGGTGTGGATTCTATTCAGTCAATGTAATGTTGCCTTATTTTAAAATGCAGACTCATTTAAAATCAAGGGGCTGATTAAGATGCTGCTCAGAAGGCTCTGACCGCTACATCGTAATTGGCCGCTCTGATTCTTTTCCAACTACCTCATTACGAGGGATGCAGATGGAAAGGAAACTGGCTGGTTATTGCGGCTGGCTCTGAGCCCTTCTGCCAGTCTCAATGTGGCAAGTAATCGCAAGGGCGGGTCTTTCTGTCCTTGAGATTACGATGTCTGTTTCTGACATGGTTTCCATGCCGGCCTGTCCAACATGGAAACCATGTTGGAAAGCGACTTTGAAGGCCCCTTGGGTGCACGGCCTCCGGTTGAAGGCCGAGGGGGCACCTATGTTGTCCTCCAGTTGATCCCTGCACCTTGTGGCCGGCTCCTTGAGGTGACTGCCATGGGATGCAGGGGTAAACCGAACCTCCCATTTTTACTATGGGAGCATCCGTTACAGCTGGTTTACGGCTGGAATGGATGCTCCCATAGTTAAATATAGAGATATGCGACCGAACAATGTTCAGTCACATCCTAATGGATGTTGCGGTACCACCGACCAGGTGCCGATCAGTCCCATGACCGATGCGGTGTCGGGCAGAAGAGATTCCGCCCAACTTCGTAATTATCTCCCAAGTGTTTTTATATTTAGTCATAAAATTGACCAGCATCACAAAAGTTCTTTAATTTTAGTGCTGAAATTTTTTGAGGGGCATTAAAAGAACACTACCGAAAAGCAGTTCAAAAGCACTACTAAGACTTACTTCTAAAAAGCATTATTTTCATGGAGGTTTGCATTTTATTACCTAATGTTCATAGACCTTTCATTTTTGTCTCTTCCAGTTTTTTGTTTGCTGTCATGGACTTCTCCAGCTCTCCCAGCTCTTGGTTTCTGGATATCTGAAAAGCTCGATTTCAACAATTGAGAAGCGTTTTGGATTATCAAGTCAGATGTCAGGATTGGTGGCTTCATTTAATGAGGTATTGCTAGGCTGTGGTATGGCTGTTGAAAAAGATATGAGTTGGACCAAATCTTACCAAAAAAAGGAAGTGAGCTTTATGGAATCAGCTGTTTAGCCACAAAAATTACCTTCTCACAGGATTGAGGAACATCCATTTACTTTGATTGTACATTGTTTTTTTCAATCAATTTTACTTTGTTGTATATGTTTATCCCTTGGGAATTTTTTTTTTACTATTTCTGAACTATCTTGCTTAGTGAACTCTTATAATTTTCACAAGACTTGGTTTTGAATTTTAAGTAGTACATTTCTCAACATATAATTTCAGCAACGATGCTACACTTAGCACCAAGTCATTGTCTCTTGGGGTTGCCTTAGTGTGCTGTCCTAGCTGTTACAGATCAACCAAAAACTTCAACGAGGCTCATGTTTACCTCTGTGAACTGAATTATTGAACATAGCACATGCCATTGTTTTAATAAATGGTATTGACCTTTTTTATGTGTGGCTTATGAGTATTGGAAATTGGATTTTTTTTTAATGAAAACCTGATTTGAGGTTTGGCAAAATGAATTGGTATGTGACGTAAAAGTACCAGTGCAACTTGTAGTCTGAAAGAAAAATGTGCACCTTACAAAAACTGTTTCTTTCATCACTTAAAACCCAACCCAAAAAAATACAGTTGATTAAGTAATTAATAAGTAGACAGTTTGTAATCCTGTTATTGAATTTTCAAATTAACCTCTACTATGCAATGCAGTGCGAGTTATTACCATAAATACTTTAATTAATAGTTGGAACTACGGGTAGCTAGCTACCTATATAATGTTTACGCTGCTATTTTCTTCATTCGTGGGCTGCTCCTAGCATCAAGCACTCTATCAACTGAGCTATCTCACTCATTGATGGTACAATGTATGTTTATTTTTATCTTTTTCTGAAGCATACCTTGCTTGTAAGAACATGGCCATTAAAAACCTGTCCTCCTTTTTTTAAACAGTACATGCCCTTTTGACAAGTAGCTTATGAGTTTAAAACTTTTAAAGGAAATGCTGCTTCCTTTTTAGGTCTAACCTATGCAGCGCGCATGCGCTGCATAGGAGGACCTTTAGCCGGCACTCTGGACATTTTCAAGCACTCGTGCTTGTGGCGGCATCCCCCTTGCGGGAGCGAGCAGGGGTGCGCCACAAGCATGAGTGCAGTGCCTGAAAATGTCCATGAGGTGCTCTCTGTCCACTCTCTTTTGTGTCATTGTGGACTAATAGTGAATTTGTCTTTTCCGTAACTATTAGCTACCATCTTCAAAAGACGCGTGCTTAAGGTTGACTCCTATGAACTGCAGTGTGTACATTAATGTGAAGGGGCAAATATGCTGCCTTTTCACTAATTAACCGGCTTATATTTTGTTCCATCAAACAAGCTTTAATTTAGAAAGGGGCCATTTCATTCACGCGTACTGTTTACCAACAAATTGATTAAGTATTACACTGCTTTCTTGGTCCCTCAACAGGAGCATGTCCACCTGAATAATCAATGGCATTTCAATTTCCCACCGCAACAGCATTGGTGCCAGAACGCAGTAGATGAGAGGCATTCTTGACACAAACGGGGGAGCACCGAAGTAATAAAACACGTTTAAGAGGGCAGGAGAATGATTAAACTCGAGCAACACTGTGACAATGGAACATTCAGGTGCGCCGTTCTGCCTCAGACTGCAGTATAGCCCTCACTTGAAGCGGCAGCCATGCTAATGTCAGTCAAATGTAATTTTACTTTTACTTTAGTCGACTCCTTCTGGTGCTTTTCAATACGTTTTGCCTGACTCTGATCAAGTCCCTGCTCCGCCCACAAGCTCGTCCTTCGCTTCTGGTGCACCCTGCTTGCTGTCTCTACTCTCTGCCCCCCTCGCCGTCCTCGCTCTCACCCCGTGTTTCCAGTACCTTCTGCCTGCTTAGCTCTATGCCACAGCACCCTGTCTTTACTCTCTGCGCCCCCCGCTCACATGTTTAGTTATATTTTATATTATTATATGTGAAAGTTTTAACACATTTATTAGAACTTTCACATACAATGATATAAAACATAACTAAAAATTGCGCTCCACACTCTTTCGCCTCTTTGTGCCCTCTCACTCCCTGTCCGGGTCTATGCCACAGCACCCTGCTTACTCCCAGTCTCTACTTTTGCCCCGCTCTCACCCCGTGCTTACGGCACCCTCTGCCTGTCCGGCTCTATGCCACAGCACCCGGCTTGCTACCGGTCTCTACTCTCTGCCTCTGCCCCTGCTTTCACCCCGTGCTTCTGGTGCCCTCTGCCTGTCCGGCTCTATGCCACAGCACCCAGCCTCTACTCTGTGCCCCCTGCTCTCACTTTTTAGTTATGTTTTATATTATTGCATGTGAAAGTTTTAACACATTTATTAGAACTTTCACATACAATAATATAAAACATAACTAAAAACTTAAAAGATCCCGAAGGCGGGACCTATTGGCTATGCCAATGCTTGTTACCATAGCTACACCTCACCATACTCTACTTCAATGCCATATAAAAATCAGCTACTACATTAAGGAGCATAATTCCCTTATTATTACTTTAACATTCATCACAACCAAAACAACTAAGAACAGTTTCTAAAATTACATTTTACAAGTGTTAACAGAAATTAATATTGGTGCTGATTTGTGGGAGGCCGTGTAGATGGTGTACTATTTCCCACATACACACTTCAGCGCTCCACATAGGTGTAATAGGTACCATATACTTTTTGCAGAGCACTACAGTACATAGGGCTCTTATATCGGGCCACCTTGAAGCCATCCATTGACAACCAATATCTAGATGGATTGCCTTTAAGATTGTGTTTGTCACTGCTCCAGTTATGGCACTGTCGCTGACCCTATTTTGCATGTATGTTTCCAACATTATATGCCTTTGTGCAATGTTAGATCTGTGGCTTCTCACTTGCTAGCCATTCCTACCATCTAAAGAGCATGTGGAGGGAATCCAAGCATTTTCATAGGCCACTGTGAGAATGCAGAATTTACTCAAGGGAAGCTCCTCAGTTAATTTAGAGGAGCGTCGTCCCACTAAAAAAATGCCCCAGAGATAGAAAAATAAAATGGTAATAAAGTTAATTTATTACCATTTTATTTTTCATATCCCCGTCCTGAGCCGGGTGTTAGGACAAGGGTTGGAGCTTTCTGATTTCTACTGCTGCCAGTCATGCAGCAGCAGAAAGCAGTGATGTGTAGGGCACTTTAACCCCTCCCATGCTCGTGACGGAACCGTTCCGTCACGAGCCTCGGGTGGGCTGTGCTGGTGACGGAACGGTTCCGTCACGGCCCGCTCGCCGCGCCTGCGCAGCGCGAATTCCGCTCCTGCGGTGATGTTCTGAAGCGCGGGCGGGGCCGTGACGGAACCGTTCTGTCACAAGCACAGCTCATCCGCGTGCTGTGACAGAGCGGTTCCGTCACGAGCACGGGACCGCTGCACGGCCCCGCCTCCCCCTTAGCACTGTGGCGAAATAGCCGCCGCAGTGAAGGGGTTAAGTGCGCTTGTCTTTTTGACGGGCTGTGTTGTGATGGCCAGCCAGACTGCACGTTTTAAACCCCTCTAACCCAGCTGCCGTACACAGCTGGGTTAGAGACCGCATAGGGCTCCTGTGCCCCCGGGAGCAGCTTGAGAGGCCACTCCTTCCAATCCTGCTGCAGATCATACAGCATGAGAGCAGCACCACGATTGGCTATAGAAGTTTCTTGGAGCCGGTCTGCCTGTCTGGAGCTATCCCAAGCGAGGAAGAGTACACTGTGCCAGGAAGGGAAGAGGCATAATTTTTTTACTTTTATTTTTGTCCCCCTGCCTCACAACCCTCCTTGTATGCCACTGCCACTGAATTTACTTCTAGTGCAACTGCATGCCCCCTCACATCACATCACATCACCTTTCACACTCCTGTGTAAACCTGGCTTCTCTCACTCAGTGATTCCGTTTATTTCTCCAGCCTCCTGTTTCAAGCCCGGCACTGTTTTACCTCTTGGGGTCACTTTGCCGTCTATAAGTGACATTCATTTATGAACTCCCAAAATACCATTCAAGGTACAAAATCCAAAAAGTACCATCATAGAAGGTAATACAATTCAAACAGAAGAAGGAAGGAAGATTGGGAGCTTGTGGTTTCGTCTTCTCACTTACATTTAAGCTCAGCGGTGTGCAGGCAAGGAGATATGGAAGCATGGGATGTGGAAACTAGGAGGACTATATTAGGCCCATTTCTGGGTTAGAGGCTGTCCTTCTGGGGCAATAGTGGCAGAGCTGCTATATAAGACTTAGCAGGTAATAAAAAGTGCATGGCCACACTTTCCACCTATGATTCATTTGTCACCAGATATTGCGTCCCAGCGCTTTGCTGTTTTTCCCTTGCTCGGCTTCGGTGTTCCACCTTGCTTTTACCTGTTCTTGCTTACCTCTCCTCCCTCCTCTCTGGTGGAGCTGGGCACTGCCAGGGTGCAGGGTGGCATTGGCCTATAGAGCAGTCAGGCAGTCCCCGATAGGGTGCTCTGACAGGTCGATGCATTGCTGTTTGTGGACCTGTTTTATGGGTTGCTTGGCCGGTTTTCCTGTTGATTTCCCTTATTTTATAACAAAACTTGCCTGCAGCTAACTCACATTTTTGCGCTCTCCCATACCTTGCAAAACACTTCTCCAACCCGTCTTTACATGTTCAAAACGGCCCCAATTTGCAAACCTGGGACGCATTTTTAGCTCTCGGATTCATTCTTGGAGCCTCCTTTCCCTCCGTTCCCCGGGCCTCTTTCTGTCCCTGTCTGACCCTGCAGGGTGCCACCATGGGAGAAAGAAAGAGAACTTCAGAAACATTAATCCAAGTGACAGACCCACAAGGCTGAAAGTGAAGTGTGATCAGTTAGAAACTGATGACATCCCTTAGGGCACTCCAGTTTTTGGGTGAAATCCTCCTCTGTTATTCAAGAAATGATATGAATAGCTTTAAAGAGTTTATTTTCTCCTTTTGTTTAAGTATAACACACTATGATAAAAAATTAATAAAGTTTCCGTTGCAAGCATATATTCCATTCCATTTCACATATGATTGAATCAGCTCCAATGCATTTCGGGCTATGCCCTTCGCCGGGGAGCATCTAAACAAAAACGACATATGTTGTTCTAAGTATGATGTCACACATATACAATAATACAAAGCTAACAGTATAAACGTAATTCGGCTAGGAAATGAATCCGCAACAAGTGCAAGGATTAGTTATCGTCATTATAACGTGATGGGATCAATGTTGTGTAAAAACGGTAAAAAAAACATGTTAAGGAAAGTCAAGTGATCGACGAGATAAACGGCGTGTGATTGCGGGTTTAGATAACAAGGCTGCAAGGGTTGCAGTTTTGCAAGTCAAGGAGGTGGAAATGCATTTTCTCGGTATCAAACCTCGATTGCGTCAGAGTCTGACACCTGCAGACAGAGGACGTGTGTGGGGGTGAGGTGTTGTGGTACACGGCTTATTCTCTGCTAGACCACAGCTCACGCTGACTCACTTCTACAGTGCAAACGTCATGCATGGCAAACACTTGTGCATTTACCGGAAGATGTGACTTTTAGAAAAATGTAATGGGTGTGTAGACATTTAAATGATTCCTGGTGAAAAGGCAAAGCAATGTTGTAGTAAAAATAATACAACTTTAAAGAATGTAATGCAAATATGGGCCAGCTCTACTGTTCTACCAATTCTGCCTGACCCTGTCAGTGCTTGTTGTGGAAGTTGCATGTTCTCGGCTCCAACACTTCTTTCTAAACTCATTTCATTTATTTATGAGTATACATTACATGGTGTTTGAAATATAGTGATGGCCAAGGCCTTGTTAGTCCGCATAACCAATGTCTGCTCTAGGAGTGTAAATACTTTAAGAATATTTATGTTCAAAAAGGTATTTTAGTCCTGTTTGAGGCAGAAAGTTTAGTTAGAAGAAACAGGTTGTCATTGGTATGTTTCAGTTTTATTTATTTATTTATTTATTATAAAGTTTTGTATAGCGCGAACAAGACCCGTGGGTATCAGAGCGCTTAACATAAGAGAGAAAAAGTGTAAACATATATATAAACAGTTAGCGAGCAACCGCTGTGAGGTAGATGATATATATATTCGTAACATGAGAGAAAAAATGTAAACATATATATAAGCAGTTAGCGAGCAACCGCTGTGAGGTAGATGATATATATATATTCGTAACACCTGTGGACGTTAGCGTACATAACTATGCTATGACAGAATTACTAACAAAAGACCTTTCAGGTCTCACTATCTCCCTCACTGATTGTCTCCCGCTTTCCTCTTCCCTCTTGTTTGCCCTCTCCTGAATCCCCTCAATTGTCTGGTAATGGTGGTACAGAGCTACATCGAGGTAACTTTCATGTAGACAGTCCAAGTTTAACATTTTATGGGGACTAGTGTTAGTGGTACTCGGAGCTCTGTGCCAAGCATACCTGCTAAGGTATGTAAGATAAATTAGGATTTTTAGGCCTCTGTAGCAAGTAGATTCTGACTCGTAAATCACCCTCTCACCCTAGTTGTATTTGCATTGGACATATGCAATGAGTTTCAATCATGCAGTCTCATAAGATGTAGTACTGCATGCTGTAAACATGTGTTAAAATGTATTTGAACTACAACAGTCACTGTCTTACTTTTAAAATAAGGTAAACTGTTGTGTCTAGATGGGGTAAACAACTCTGACCAACTTGCACACGATGTTTTGCACTGTATGCTACGCCACTCTATGCTGTAACACTTTATGCCACTACACTCTACCTCACTTCACTCCACCCTACTTTACGCTACACCACTGTACACCACTCCAGCCTAACCTATTCCACTCTACGCCACCCTACTCTAATCTACTCCACTCCACTCTATCCCACTCTAGTGTGTGCTATTTCACTGTATGCCACTTCAGTATACACCACTCCACTCTACACCACTCGAATCTAACCTATTCTAATGTATGGCACTAGACTGTACCTCACTCCACAACAGTCTACTTCACAACACCCTTTACTCCACTCCATGCCACTCTATTCTCCTCTCCTCTATGCCAGTGCGCTGTACACCACTCCACTGTACGCTATTCCCCTTTATGCTTCTCAACAATACAGCACTCCAGCCTATGCCACTCTATTGTACACTACTACAATATTGCACTGGATTCAACTCCAGTGTACAACATTTCACGTTATGCGATTCCATTCCTACACTGTACGCCAATACACTCTACACTATTGCACTGGATGCAACTCCACTCTGACACTCTACGTTATGCTATTGTACTGTAGGCCACTACATTGTACCTCGCTCCACTGTACGCCTCTCCACTCTATGCCACTGCACTGCACTGCACACTACTCCACCGTATGGAATTTACTTTGACACTCTATGCCACTCCATTCTACACCACTACACAGTATGCTATTCCCTGTATGCAACTACACTCTCTGCCCCTGAACTCTAGGCTATTCTAATCAATGCCACTCCACTCTACCCCAAAGTATGCCACTAGACTGTACGCTATTCCATTGTCAATTATCCCATTAGACCCCACTGCACTTTACACCACTCCTGTCTACACCACTCTACTATACACTATTCCAATCTACACTACAGCACTCCAGTGTTTGCCTCTCCACTATATGCCACTCTACGCTACTCCTGTGTACTCTATTACATTCTACACCACTCCCCTGTATGCCACTCCAATTTATGCTGTTCCAGTGTACGCCACTCCACTGACTCCATTACGTGCCACTGTATGGCACTCTATACACCATTTCACTGTATGGCACTACACCCTACACCACTGCAGTGAACAACACTCCACTGTATGCCACTCCACGACCCTATACTCTGCTCTGTTCCACTGTATATAACTCCACTCTACCCCACGCTATTCTGCGCCACTCCACTGTACGCCACTTCACTGTGTTATTGCAATATGTGCCAATCCACGGCACTACACTGTACCCTATTTTATCCTACACCACTTCACTCAACTCCACTATGCTCCGCTGAACAACACTATACACCACTCAACAACAGTCTATGCCCCTCCACTATGCCACACTATACTCGGCTGTTTAGCACTACACTGCATAAAATGTTCTCCTCTCGGTGTCACTGTACAACTCAATCTACTACAATCTATCCACGCAACTCACTTTACGTAGTTCACTCCCCCAGTTAATATACAGTATTCTATCAGACACTACTCAAGTACTGCAGTCTACTTTCTTTCAGCTTCATTTAACATACAGTTGATCTAGTGTTGCTTAATCGCTGTAAGATGCAATATCTTAGTAAGGTGTCTACAGCATATAATGATTTTTGCTTCTGCAGTCAATTTGTGGTAGAAAGCCATATTATTTTGGTGTAGTGGTATCGATGATCAGTTATGTTCTAAGATCACAACAAAACAGTAGTCCTGAGCTAATACGAAAATCACTTTTCAGCCAATAGACAAATCACAAATCACTGTTTGTTTTCTTCTCTTCTTTCTTTTATTTCATTCGTTGATCGTTCATAAAACCTCCTAGCCGACACGTGTTTCGTCTGATATGGCGTTAATCCACAGACTTCTTCAAGGCTTAAATGAGTAAATTCGGCCTCTAATCTCCTGTTTAGCACCCCTGCCGCACCGTCAATGGGGTTTAGTTGTCCTCTTAATCTATTTTCGGTAGTATTGACCCGTAGGTAATGGGTAAAATCAGATGTTCTAAGATCACCTAGAGCTTATTGTATGGAAAGCAGTGCTATTTAAGTGCTGGGTGTAGTTCTGCCACTTATACATAGCTTTTATTATTGGGTAAACACACGTCTCTTTCAGCTGGTCTTCTGTACTTACTTGTTTTTTGGACTCTTGTTTTTTATTCCACACAAATGTTCTATTGCATTTGTGATGATATATCTTCTGAGAAACTGCAGAAATGTGCACGCTGGAACTGCCAGTGCATCCCTGTATGCGAGGCACTCCCTTGGGTTTATAAAAAATAAATCCAGAATTTTCAAAATTATTTCTGAGTCTTGTTATTTCTTTTTCTTTTTCAAAGTACGTATTTTTTGCATTGATGATATTTACTGCATATCATGAAATTTCATATTTCAAATCCATACATTTGATAGCTTCAAGAAGGTACAACTCCAATGCATTTCGGGCTATCCTCATCCTTTGTCAAGGAGAACTGAAAATGAGGAAAGATACGGCGTGCTGTCAGTGAATTAGGTAAACACAACAGATTAAGATGGTGAAAATAGGTGCTTGTGATAAGTAAAACCCCAAATAACCGATAAAAAAAGCGAATTCGCGTATCATGCGTCGTGTGTAAACACCCCAAACGTGAGGGTAATAGGTGTCCGGCATGTGATGGTTTGTCTAACGGCTGTGCGCGGGGAAAGTAATAAGTGCTCGGGGTTCGAAGAAGAGAGTAGTAAAAACACTGAACTTACAGTTCGCCGGCCTCTATGGAGGACATGGCGATCTAAATACACCGAGGAAAAGCCAGACCAACTTAAAGGATTGAGACCACCTAGTAGCTACCAACCACCAACGAGTCACAAATGTATCGATCTATTGGAGAACTTGGTCAAACAGGATCTGACAAAAATTAACTTTAAGAACAGAATGGCACACAACAATATCACACAGAAGGACAAGGATACACTCAAAAGTCTGGCCAACATTCCGGAAATTAAATGCATAAAGGCTGACAAGGGTGGAGCACTTGTAATACTCAATACTGAAATGTAGGACAAGAAAATCAACGAACATATAAGTGATGTAACCACATATATGAAATTGGACTATAACCCAACTAACGAATTCCAAGCCACATTGCAATCCTTGGTTTCAAAAGCCCACGAGATGGGCACTATTGAAGATCGTACAAAAAAATTCCTGCTGTGTTCACATCCAAGAAGCCCTGCAATCCAAATTTCACCGAAGATACATAAAAATCTTTACGACCCACCAATCAGACCCATTGTATCCACCAGAGGATCGTTATACGAACCTGTAGGCAAATTTATAGATAAATACCTACAGCCATTAGTGACTAAGATGCAAAGCTACATCAAGGATACCACTTCATTCTTGCTGAAACTTTCGGAAATCCAAAGTGATGAATCAGAATCCCTTATACTCTGTACAGCAGACGTTAGTTCGCTCTACACGTCCATCCCCCACCAAGGAGGAATAGAAGCGTTTGAAAAAGCTATCGTCAATAGTGATATTGACAAACCTATGCAGGAATTTCTTATGGAATTAATGTTATACACTCTCTACCACAGCTATTTCATCCACGACAACAACTGGTACCTCCAACTATCCGGAATGTCGATGGGAAACTGTGCGGCTCCAACATATGCCAACATCTATATGCAGAATTTTGAAGACCTGTTCATTTATGGGAACACCGACATCAACGACAGAATCAAATTATATGTAAGATATATCGACTATCTTTTTATAATTTGGAAAGACACTAAGAGTTCTCTAATCAATGCCTTGAATGACCTAAACACCAAAGATGAACGCATAAAACTCACATGGCAGATCAGTGAAACTTCATTGTCCTTTCTGGATGTAAACATCACAATGACTAACCAAGGATTTCTAACTGACATACACCGGAAACCCACAGATCGCAACAACTTGTTGCATTATACCAGCTTCCATCAGGGATCCCTAAAAAAACACTTGCCTTATTCACAAATGCTCCGAGTAAAGCGAATTGTCTCAGATGAGGAAACCTACAACTTAAGAATTAAGGAAATGCATGATCGATTCATTGAAAGAGGGTACCCTGAAACAGTTCTTAAAGAAGCTATCAACCGCACTGAACACATCAATAGACAAGATGCACTAAAGAAAGTCTACACGTCCAGTGAACCCCGGATTGTACTAGTGTCTACATTTTCCACAACCAGTGCTAAATTAAAAAAAATAATTCTCAGACAATGGCCAATCTTACAGATGGAACCCGACTTTAATGATCTCTTCAAAACTCAACCCATATTCGCATACACTCGTAATAACAACATCAAAGAAATCTTGGGCAAAAAAACCACAATTGACAAAGACTTCAAAGGAACCCTGCCATGCATGAATTGCAGTAACTGTAACTGTATCATCAGTGGTAATAACATCAAACACCATATGAAAGGCCATTCCATCAAACTCAAAGTGAATGCTACCTGCGATTCAGCCAACCTTATCTATGCCATCAAATGCCCATGTGGGAAACTATATGTCGGCAAGACAGAAAGAAAAATAAAGGTACGCATTAATGAACATAAGTCAAGCCTCCGTATCAAAAATTTAAATCCAACGTTGCCGCCTACTTTTTGGAATCAAGACATATTATCGCACAATTAAAATTCATTATTTTGGAAACAGTCATGAAAATTGAAGGGAGAGACAATCATAAATTCTTGCTACGACGCGAAATTGAATGGATTTATCATCTTCAGACATTGAAACCACTTGGACTCAATGATCGTATTGAATACAGCTGTTATCTATAAACTGATATGTACTATTGCTCCTATGATATGTCCCATTTACATCGTGCTGTATACCTTTTCTGTTTCACCTTTTTACCCTATGAGTAGTCTTTTGTTTACTTCCAGCACCCTCGCCAACATTTATCAATAGAGTCCGTTCTCCTTTTCCACTATCTTATTTACGAATAGTCCTTTGTTTACTTCCAGTACTCCAGTATTCCTGACAACACCTATGAACAGTGTCCGTTCACCTTCCCGTTTTTACGTCACCACTAACCCACTTCCTTCACCAATCCCACCGACGGTAATCCTGCGTTTAGGTCTAGTTGCCCCACCCACCCAGCATACTAATAGAGAAACCCTCACGGTTTTATCACTCTAGACGAACCATCGGCTGACACAGCACCCCAACAGCGTTCGCGCTCAAAAGTAAGTTCAGCGTAAGCGCTCACCACCGAAATTCAGGACATATTATTACCGATCCCGAGACCAGCATTAATCATTTTATGCGTGTCTTCTATTATTTAGATCACCATGTCCTCCATAGAGGCCGGCGAACTGTAAGTTCAGTGTTTTTACTACTCTCTTCTTCGAACCCCGAGCACTTATTAACTTCCCCGCGCACAGCCATTAGACAAACCATCACATGCCGGACACCTATTACACTCACATTTGGGGTGTTTACACACGACGCATGATCTGCGAATTTGCTTTTTTTATCGGTTATTTTGGGTTCTACTTATCACGAGCACCTATTTTCACCATCTTAATCTGTTGTGTTTAGCTAATTCACTGACAGCAAGCCGTATCTTTCCTCATTTTCAGTTCTCCTTGACAAAGGGCGAGGATAGCCCGAAATGCATTGGAGTTGTACCTTCTTGAAGCTATCAAATGTATTGATTTGAAATATGAAATTTCATGATATGCAGTAAATATCATCAATGCAAAAAATACGTACTTTGAAAAAGAAAAAGAAATAACAAGACTCAGAAATAATTTTGACAATTCTGGATTTATTTTTATAAACCTAAGGGAGTGCCTTGCATACAGGGATGCACTGGCAGTTCTAGCGTGCACATGTCTGCAGTTTCACGTATACGCCCAACGGACGGAGGCGTTACCTGTGAGAGCACCCAAACCCCATATGAACAGCATTCATTCTTCTAACCATTCAAGTAACTATTAGCTGTGCACCCTCTTCTTACTCGATTAGTTTATCTTCTGGGAAACACATCATGAGGGTCTGCAAAACGCACAACAACCTTGGAAAGAATAATCGTGAAACCTCAAACTTACACCACCTTTAGAAGTCCTTATATAACGTGTCTCATACCTGGGGAAAATTGAATATGTATAATTGCTATTTTAAGTTTTAGAGGTTAATTCCTTAATCTGTTATATCAAACCATGCCTCCTACAGTAGGCTTTAGAGTTGCCTACGGGATCAAATATGCCCATGCCATGTGATTTCATATAGTTAAAGTAGTTAATTGAGTTATTGGTTAAGAGAGGTGAAACCCTACTCAATCAGAAGCCACAATTCCTGTCAGGGTGAATTCACAAGCAAACCCCAAGTTCACTTGTGATGAACCCTCTGGTAGCTTGCATCAAAACACATTTAGGCTTGACTTGAAGGTAATGTGTATGGCATTTATGCAGTACTTCCAAAATTCTCACCAAGTTAGAAAAACAGAGTAAAATGTAGTAAATTATTTTAGATCAAAGTTACAATAATCTAATTAGTGGAACAGAAGATATGTATTTTTAAAGGCTTCATCTAAATCATGCTGATAAAACCAAAAGCACCAACCGCAATTATCTGGTCCCAGTAAACCGAGTCCAAGTCACAAGTTCAGGCCAGCAGCGATGGAGTGTAGGCTGGATACATGACTTATTTAATTCCTCTGAAAATTGCCTTGTGGCCCTGGGCGTCTAGATGCAAATTCACTACTCTGAGATGCTCGAGCCAGCATCGAGGAGCTGCTGATGAGGAGCTACAAAACGAGATATGGATTCAAGATGCGTCACATAGCGGCAGAGTCATTGACCATTGTTGAGGCAATGTGCTTCAAGGTCCTCCATTGTAGTCGAGGAGCAAGTAGGGCTTGCAGAAACTTGTGCTGGGATGCGTCGGCACAGGGGGTAAGATGGGTAATGCTGGCCCTGTGTTGGGCTGCATCCGCTTTGAAAAAGCCGCCGGTGCTTGCATGGACATGAAATGAGATGTTTCTGCATTGAGGACGAGCTGCGTTGCACTGAGCTGGAGACGATGGGGGGCTATGTCAGGCCGTGTCGAGATGAATCGATGGTGACACCTCTTCTGTCCTTCTGGCTTGAAACAGGAGTCGAGCTAACTGACTATTGGAGATTTACTATAGTTCTGTGTTCTCACAGGCAGGTTATGTGATGTTATGTTATGTTAGGGGCTTTATTTAGTGCATAGCTGCACAAGGGATTCCCAGCGCTGCAGAGCAGAAAATAGCAGGTGGAACATCAAATTAGCCTGGGAACAGCCATGTCTTCAGTTTTTTTCTGAAGCTTATGTAGTCCGTGAGTAGTCTAAGGTCTTTAGGCATGGAATTCCAGAGTTTTGGCAGTAAGTGCGAGAATGATTTTCCTCCCCATCTAGATAGCCTTATCCTAGTAGTTTTGATAAGACGATCTGAGCAGGATCTTAGGGCTCTTTCCGGTATATATGGGGTGATGAGTGCACTGAGAGGGGCCGGCCCTTTGCCGTTCATGTAATGTAATGTAAAATACATTTCTATAGCGCTACTACCACTCCAAGGAGCATCTTGGCGCTTAATACCAGCCCAGATGGAACAGGTCGGTTAGCTGAAGCAGTTCGAAGGACACTACACCCTTTACACTAGAGCTTTACAAGCAGCATCAGTAAGAGAGAAAACCCAGGTCTTCAGGGCTTTCCTAAAGTGGGATTCTGTTGGGATTTGCCGAAGCTGAGGTGGCAATTTATTCCATGCTCTGGAACCCAAGAAAGCAAGAGATTTCCCACCTTTGGTAGCAAGCCTGAATTTTGGGGTTACTAATAAATTCTGGTTAGAGGACCTCAAACTCCGAAATGGGTGAATAGCGTTTAAAGCCTTTTGACAGATACGTAGGCCCTTGTAAATGAAAAGCTCTAAAAGTGATTACTAGAATTTTAAATAGAATGCGCTTATGTATTTAAGTGCAGCCGAGGCAGATGACTTTCTAGGCCAGCCAAGGACCAGGCGAGCTGTGGCATGCTGGACCATCTGCAGGCTGTGGAGCACAGATTTATTCGCTCCCGCATACAGGCTATTGCAGTAGTCCAGTCTAGATGTTATGAGCGCCACCGCTACCGTTTTCCTTGTTGACAATGGGAGAAGGTCAAAAAATTTCCTAAGCATTCTGATGATATGGAAGCAAGTGCCAGCCACACCAATTGCTTGTTGCTTGAATGACAATAAGTCATCAAACTTAACGCCCAAATTACGGGCAGAGGAGATGGTATTGGGAGGGGCTTCAGCATCTTCAGTCCACCACTGTTTGGAGGAGAACACATTTTGGGGACCGAACAGCAATATTTCAGTTTTCCCCGAATTGCATTTGAGATGGTTGATCTTCATCCACTCAAATGTGGCAGTGAGGCAGTTTTTAAGGTTTTCTTCAGCTTCAGGCAGCTCCCTGTCCAGTACCAAAATAAGCTGCGTATCATCAGCGTAAGATATTGTGCTGATCTGGTAAGATGAGATAAGCTCAATCAGGGGGACCATATATAGGTTGAAGAGTACAGGGCTTAAACTAGAGCCCTGAGGCACCCCTGTACTGATGGATTTTTCTTCAGAGTTGAATTCTCCCATTACCGTGACTTGACGTCTTTGGCTGAGGAAATTTTTGAACCAAGTCAGCACTACTCCTCCTATCCCTGAGTTGAGTAGGCGTCCAATCAAGATGGTATGCGAGACCGTATCGAAGGCCGCCGATAGGTCGAGTAGTATCAGGACGGCCTTCTTCCCTTGGTCCATAGCGGTTCGCAGGGTCTCTGCCGAAAACAAGAGGGCGGATTCTGTAGAGTGTTTGGACCTAAAGCCTGATTGGTTGGCGTGCAAGATGTTATCGTCTTCCAGGAATTTCGTAAGTTGTTTATTAACAAAAGATTCGGTCAGTTTAAACACCAATGGCAGCAATGAAATGGGACGTAGGTTAGAAAGAATTTTTTTTTTTTTTTTTTTTTTTTTAATAACATTTATCAGGCGCAACAGCTGCCCCAGCGAAGGGGCGTCCTGGCGCCTGATCATATGCAGCAACATAACAGATCAAAGCTGAACAAGGGGGATATTTAACTGACAGAGGTAAACAGGTGAGTTTTGATGGCCCGTCTAAAAAGGGTCAGGCTGTTAAGGGCGCGAATTTGAACAGGAAGAGAATTCCATAAATCCGCCGCCATCACACGGAAGGAGCGCCCTCCCATCCTGCTAAGCCAGAACCTAGGCTTATTCGCCAGACACTGGGCTTCGGATCTGAGGGATCGCGTAGGGACATACGAAGAAATAAGGCCTGTCAAGGCCGGGGGAGAAGACAGTTTTAAAATCTTGAATGTCAGGCAGAGAGCCTTGAATTTAATTCTCTGTCTGACCGGAAGCCAGTGCAGAGAGGCCAAGACAGGGGAGACCGAACATCGTCTTGGGAGGCCTACAATGGCCCGTGCAGCAGCGTTCTGCACCCTCTGGAGCCTAGTCGCCTCAGCCTGGTTGACTCCAAGGAGTAGGGCACTCCCATAGTCTATCCGTGAGAGGATAGAGGCCTGAACCACCAGTTGACGTGTGGGAGGATCGAAAAATTTGAGGACTGGTCTAAGTCCTCGCAGAATGCCATGGCAGGTAGCTGCTGTCTTTTTCGTATGACTGGTAAAAGAAAGGTTAGAATCCAGCCATACTCCCAGATTTTTAACTACGTCCACTGGAATGGGCATCGCCCCCAGTTCGAGAGGCCACCACTGGTCTCCCCAGAGTTCCGCCTGCTTCCCCACAATCAGGACCTCGGTTTTCTTGGCATTGAGCTGTAAGCAGTTGTTACGCATCCAGCTAGCCACAGCTATCAGTCCCGCCTGGAATCTGGGCGCAGTCACCTCAGGGTTCCCACTGAGTGTCACCGCCAGCTGCGTGTCGTCGGCATACGATGTCATCGTAAGGCCATATTGCCTGACGACGGCAGCCAGCGGTTTCACATACAGGTTGAATAATGTGGGACTGAGGGCAGAGCCCTGAGGGACTCCCAGATCCAAAGAATGGTACGAGGACTGGCCAGGTGGAATGGCTACTTTAAAAAACCGGTCCGAGAGGAATGAGCGGAACCACTTAAGGGCCTTCCCGACGATCCCTACCTCCTCCAGACGCCGCAGCAAGATGTCGTGAGACACCGTGTCGAACGCGGCGCTCAGGTCCAACAATAAGAGCGCCGCGGTCTGCCCCGCATCCAGCACTGTCCGCAAATGCTCGGTCATGAAGAGCAGAGCCGTTTCAGTGCTGTGCTGAGCACGAAACCCATTTTGACTCTCGTCTAAGATATTATTGCGCGAGAGGTGGGCAGACAGAGTGGTATTCACGTGTGCCTCTGCGACCTTGGCGGTCCAAGGCAGGAGGGAGATGGGCCGATAGTTCTCCGGGAGCAAGGGGTCAGAATTCGGTTTTTTCAAAATGGGCTTGACCACAGCCTGCTTCCAGGATAACGGAACTACGCCCTCACTGAGGGAGAGATTGATGAGCTCCAGAATGGGCTCACAACAGAGGGGCGGGAGAGAGGCGAAAAGCTCCGGCTTCAGAGGGTCTGAGGGAGAGCCAGATTTAATTTTGAGGCTCAGAGTGTCAAATACCTCATTAGACATAGTCGGCAGGGTTGACAGGGTTTCAAACACCAGGACTTCTACGTCGCTAGGAGCATCCCCGGGGGCAGCTGGTGCGAAGCCTCGATAGATTTTCTGAACTTTCTCGACGAAAAAGGATGCCAAGCTTTCACAGTGCGAGTCCGTACAGATTTCTTGCGAGGTGGCCCGTTTCCCCATCAGGTCTTTAAGTACCTTGAAGATCAACTTAGAGGGGTTGGGGCTGTTGGAAAACTCAGCTGCGTAATATGCGGCCCGGGTTTGACAGATAGCTCTGTGGTAAGACTTGAGCTGGGCAAAGTACAATGATTTTAACATGGGATCGAAAGCTTTTCTCCAAGCCCTCTCAGCTTGACGGCAGGTTCTCTTATGCTCGGCAAGAGTCTCATTATACCAAGGGCTACGGCTTTTCGCATGACATTTTGCCCAACGCAAGGGTATAAGAGAGTCGAGGGCGGTGAGAACCCAGTTGCAGAATTGATCATAGCCCTGTTCTACATTCTGCAATTTGCCCAGGGGTTGTGCCTCTAATATCCTGACAAACTCCTCCAGCTTAAGTTTACGCCAGTTGCGCTTTAAACTCTGTTTACCTACTGGTTTCAGTTGTGGAGTGTCAAGAGGACATGACACTCTAACCAATAAATGGTCAGTCCAACCCACCACCCTCGGGTCAGCTGATCTAGCCCGAGCTAAGGTAGTAAAAAAAGGGTCCAATATGTGTCCTCCTATGTGGGTGGGGGAGGAGACCAGTTGGTCAAGCTGCAGCGCTTCTAAGTCCGCCAGCAAGGAGCTGATGGAAGGAGAAGACGACTGATCCAGATGTATATTTAGGTCCCCTACTATGTTAAAGTTGGAGCATGTCGCGGACAAGGAACTAACTACATCCACAAGGGTAGCCTTAAAGGCAGTGTCATTCCCAGGTGGACGATAGATAAGCACACCGCTGAGGGTGAATTGATGACTGACCTTTACCTTGAACGATGCGCTTTCGCACATAGAGAGATCCAGGGGCTTCCACTCAACCGGGAAACAAGACTTAGTCGCCATGGCTATACCACCTCCCCTCGTCGAGCGGTTTAAGATGGATACCGTATAGGTAGAGGGGAAAGCCAGGTTGATGATGGCCGTGTCAGCGTCCTGTAACCAAGTTTCGGTCAGGAAGATGATATCGGGAAGCTCCACATCAATCATGTCCCGCAATGACTGATGGTGTTTAACCAAGGATCTTACATTCAGGCTCCATATATTAAGTTCTTGTCCGGACCATTCCGTATGAGTACCACGAACCGTCCTGCTCACTGGAAGGACTCCAGTGGGGGAGGTCAAAGAGAAGAGACCGCAGGTACACTCATAAGGTCCTGAAAGAGGGGGTAGAGGGTCATGATTACAAACCCGAAGACTATCTCTTATGGAGATGAGATCCGCGCGATCGTACCTGAGCGCCGCCATGGTACACAGGCTACTAATATGGGAGGGATCCAGAGTCCATAGCCCGCACCCGCTACCTCGAATGGTCGGGTAAAGATTTTTTCTGAAGGGGCTTAACGGCTGCTAATTTCCAATCACGGGGGATCTCAGCTGTGACAAGTGACGAGTTGATGATGCCATTAATAATAGAGTTTACCTCATTGACCAAGGCTTTTAGGAACAAAGGAGGACAGGGGTCAAAGGGAGATCCAGATTTGCTTGATAGAATGGCCTGATGTGACTCCTCTAAGGAAATGGGGGCAAATACTTTTAAAGCAGGTCATGTTAGAATTATTCTCCCTGCTTGATTCCATCCTTCCCTTATCAGAGGAAGTCAGTATTGGTTCGGGAAAGTCCTTAACAATGTCTAGAATTTTCTTTTCGAAGTAATTAGCAATGGAGTTGCAGAGAGGCAGGGAAGGGGAAATTTCCTGTAAAAGTGCTCTAGGGTTTGTGAAACTGTTTACAATCTTAAATATGTCTTTCTGTCCATTTCCAGAGGAGGCTATTGCCTCTAAGAAGTAAGCTTTTTTCGCCAATTTAATTGAGGCGTGGTACTGCCTACGGGCTGCTTTATAAATACTACGGGCATCAGCCTCGTAATTCCTACGCCACCAACGTTCCAATGATCTTACTGCACCTAACTCTACTTTCAGGGATAGTGAGAACCATGGGGCGCTCTTTTTATTTTTAATACCACCTGAGTTTTTTAAGTTCATTGGGCTGACTGCTTACTTAGTGTCGTAATCCACTCGCAAAACCGCTGATTGTCTGTCGAGGTGTGCCCAGTTAGTATGGGTTTACTCTCTCTTACTTTCTCCAGAAGATCTGGCTGGGTAAGTAATTTTTTCCAGTCAGGTTTATGACTGCCCACTGTTCTTTTTATGGCTTTCACTGGGACATTATGTTTTAATACAAGGTCAAAAGGAATACATTTGTGGTCTGACCAGGTTTGGACTGAGGGGGGTTTAATGGTCAGAATGTCTGCGTTGGAGCAAATACAGTCTAATATATGGCCTGCTATATGTGTGGGGTTCCTGCATCAACAGAGTTAAGCCAAGAACACTAATTATATCCATAAAACAGGTTACCCCTGGTTCTTTAGGGGAATCTAAATGGAGATTAAGATCCCCTAACAACGTGAAATGGGCAAATCTGAGCGTAAGATCGCTCAGTACATCTCCAATGCTCTCCAGGAATTCTTTAGGTTGACCCGGAGGGCGGTATACCAGGGCGCCAGAGAAAGTCAGGGAGTCATCGATATTTAAACAAAAGGCCATAGCCTCTGCTCCCTTAATGTCTGGCAGCTCATAAGTAGTACATGTCATAGTGTCGCGGTAATAATAGCCAGCCCCCCTCCCCGTTGCTTCTGCCTATCCAGACGCTGGATTAGAAACCCTTGCGGGAGGACCACAGCTATGTCCGGATTACACCAGGCCTTTAACCAGGTTTCCGTGATAAGGAGCCAGTCTAAATCCCCCTCGGTAATCAAGTCATGGATATGTTTTGCATTCTTGCACATTGATCTTGAGTTAATAAGCCCCCCTCGTAAAACAATGGGTCGTGGCTTCCCTTTGGATGCTGGCTCCGGGCAAAGTGTCACCTTACAATGTTGACAACAGACCGGGCCGTCCCAAGTATCAGGTTTCAAAACATCAATGGGTAGAAAAGTTATTCAAATAAAGTAGACATGCCCTAGACAGGCTGGGGCCTCTGATTAGGGAGACATTATGCGTGGCCCCTGGCGCCTCCTTGGCGCTGACGGGCGCAGACGGGCAGGACTCTGGCATGACTCCGGCGTGGGTCCGGCGCGTCCGTTGAACGTGTCCGCTACGCGGAGGGAGGCCGTCCCCTTTCATACTCCGCTAGAGCATGGCAGAGCGCTTAACACCCCCAATATGGCCGCTGTGGAAACTTTGTCTCCTCGGGACCGATCTCTCAGCATCTATACTCAGCTGAGAGTGGCCCGAGTAGTGGAAGGGTGAGGAAGGATGGCTGGCGGGTAAAACACTTCGAAAATCAAGCTAAAATGCCATAACCCCCGCAAGTGCCCATCCCATGGGTACCCCAACAGCCCTTCCCCGGCCTCCCATCCCTCTGGATGCCCTTTCTTCGCTTTTGCAACAAAGTCAGCCAACAATACCGGTTATTCGTGGTGGTCGTTGTTGGCCGCAGTTTTATTAATTTTATAAAACACATATTAAAAAGGAACACATACTGGTTATGCAACTTCACATTTGCGAACTGTACCCATAAATCATACATGTCATATATAACTCATGACACCATCTTGTGAGCACAGGTGTCAGGGTCTTTTGTGTACTCCTCAGTTCGTAAATGGCACTGTGCAAAAACCAGTTCCTTGTCAGTCCTTGGTGTTCCCGTGGTTGGTCGTGCACGCCTTCTGCGTGTCGTGGAGGGGAGCTTTTCTTTCTGGAGTTAGGTCCCCAGCTCGCTACCATTTGCGCCCTGGCGTCCGGTCGGGTCTGGGCCGCGAGTGCCGTCTCCTCCTGCTACTCCCCTCCCTGGTGCGGCCACGTCACCCTGCCGTGCGGCATCCAAAAGTGAGTGGCCCTCCTCTTACACACCGCCCGCCGGTGTGTTTCCTTATCCAACCATTGTAGGATTTCCGCCACGCCGCAGGGTAGGCTCAGGTCTTTCTGCGGCTCCCCCCCTAGCCCTGTGTTCGTGGCTTCCCTTCCTGTTGTTTTTTTTTTTTTAACTACAACCTGCCAGCACCATTGCTCCCTACAGGTTGTCCCAGAACACCTCCATCCCTCTCTCAGAGAGGTGCACTCCGTCCTGCCCATATAGCTCCGGGCGTCCCGGGTGAATGAGGCCGTGCCTGATCGATTCCAGGCCATTGGTGGTGCAAAACTTGTGCATCGCAATGTTTAATTTTCTCCTTGCATTATCCACTGCTTTATTGGAGTCAGCACCTCTCCAGTGCCTCCTGCTGATCATTTTAGACCAGACCACAGTCGTGGGGCCCAACCATGTCGTCGCCATGGTGAGATCCCTCTGGATGGCCTGCCCTACCGCCTTGCGCCCGAGCCGGGTTAGGTCGTTGCCTCCGAGATGAATGATCAGGACGTCCGGATGCCATGCCGAGTCTGCCAGGAGGCCGTCCAGCGTTGGCAGGAGCTGCTCCCATCTCATCCCTGGTTGCCCTATCCAGCGGATGCATGTCACTTTGGGTATGTTCGCTGCCTTGTGCCCCGAATGCCGCCACCAAGACTCCATTCTGGACACGAATGAATGTCCCACTACCCAAACCAGCCGCGGACGACCCCCTGATGAGAGAAATGATTCGGTTAAGGTGGCTTGCTGCGCACCATGGTCTGTCGTGATGTAAAGTGTAGGAGGGAGAGTGGGGGTGGCCCTCCCAGCACCCTGCCGTGCGGCATCCCAAAGTGACTGTCCCTCCCCTCCCCCTTTTTTTTTTTTTTTTTTTACACTAGGTGTGGGCGTATATATGACTTGTAGGCCCTGGATCTCCATCTGCCCACGGCCTGGATCCTGTCCTCCGGCATGCCATGCTGCGATGCCGTGGTTGCTGCCCCGATTCTGAAAGAGTGTGGGGCAAAAGACGCCGGGTGAAACCCAGCTTTCCTGAGGCCCTGGCGCATCACCGCCGTGAATTGAAACCTGCTCAGATTCCTGCCATCCTGATGCTTGAAGAGGGGACCCTCGCCCGCCGGGCGGGCCACCATGTATTTGAATAGCCAGCACACTGCACAGAGCCCAGCCTCTGGAATGCAATGCAATCGTATCATCACCCCTTTTCGAGCCTTATCCGTCTTAGACTGCCTCATAGTGATCTCTACAGCCCTTTCCAATGGTTTGATGTCCCCGGCCTGCAGGCATTGCTGCGCCGGATCCGTCTTGTTGGGCGCCACTATTTCGCTGATGCGGAAAGCGCCAAAGAAAGCCGTGGTGAATGCAGCCCTAAACAGCAGTAATACATATTTGTCTATAATGACTCCTACTAACGCTCCCAGGAGCTGGCCCAGCTTGCCAAAGTCAATGGGGCGCCTGCTGTCTGCCTTTGTCCCCTCAACTCTCCGCCATCCCTTCAAGGCTGTCTTCAGATATAGCGATGACATGGGATCCTCCCCTGTGTGAAGCTTGGCAAAGTGGGCAATGGCAGACAGGTGGGCCTGTGCCCATGACCTTGTTTTCTTCGCGCTGAATGCCCATTGCACGAACCTCTCTACTGCTGTTCGCGTCTCCGCTTTGTCATCCAGTGACTTTATGCCCCCCACTCTCATTACTGTACTTGCGCAACTCTTGTATCTCCTGGTGGCTTCTGGGGTGAGTGAGTGCCCTACCAATCTGGACAGGTCTACCCCCCCCAGGTCCCACAGGTATGTTGGGAAAGGGGCCATCTCCTTTTCTGCCCCAGGGGTCAGTTCTCTGAATTGCTTTATCTGGGACCGTGATAGAGCATCCGCTGCCGTGTTCTCTGCCCCCGGCACGTGGCGAGCCTTCAGCTCCAGATTCCCTTCCAGCTGTAATTTAATTAACTGTCGCATTAGCCTCAGTGTGTCAGGGCATCTCGCTGCGCCTCTGTTAATGGCCTGCACTACTCCCTTATTATCTGACCATAGGGTTAGTTTCATGTTTTTTATTTCTTGTTTCCAGATTGTCAGAGCCACTATTATTGGAAACAGCTCAAGGAAAGTGATATTCTTGGTGAGCCCCTGCGCATGCCACCTGTCTGGCCACTGGCTCGCACACCATCGCTTCCCTAGGATTGCCCCGAAACCCAGGCTCCCGGCAGCGTCGGTGAAGAGGGCTATCTGCTTGGCCGTCACCCATCCCTCTCTCCAAATCAACACCCCGTTAAAGTCCGGAAGGAACTCGTCCCACATACGCAGGTCCTGTTTGACCCCAGAACTCAACCGGATGTGGTAGTGTCTGTGGGTGACGCCTGATGTCAGCTGTGTCAAGCGCCTGGAGAATACCCTGGCGGCGGAGATCACCCTAGCTGCAAAGTTCAGCTTCCCGATCACTCCTTGAATCTCAGCTGCGAAGGGGACCCCCAGGGACCTGGCCAACCCTTCAAAGGCTGCTAGCGTGCTACCACACATGGGGGACCCTGCTGGCCCCGTGAAAAGGAAGTCATCCAGGTAATGGAGTTTTCCGCCTTCTTGATGGCGGTCGTGGAGGGCCCACTCCAAAAAAGTGGCGAACTGCTCAAAATATGCGCATGATATAGCGCAGCCCATGGGCATGGCCTTATCAATGAACATGTCTCCCTCCCACTGGAAACCTAGTAAGTGAAAACTGGAGGGGTGGACAGGCAGCAGGCGGAATGCAGATTCGATGTCTGCCTTGGCCATGAGGGCTCCCTTCCCTGTTGCCTTTACTAACTTTATTGCGTCTTCTTCTGACGCGTAACCTACAGAGCAGGCTTCAGGGGCAATTCCGTCATTCACAGATAACCCTTCTGGAAACGAGAGGTGATGGATTAATCTAAATTGACCCTGCTCTTTCTTGGGGACCACCCCCAGAGGAGAGACAACTATGCCCCTGTGCAGTTCTGTTGTGAGGGGGCCCTCGATTCTGCCCAGCGCCTTCTCCTTAGCTAGCTTGGCGCTCACCACCTCAGGGTGCTGCATTGACGATTTTAGGTTGTTCGCCCCCCCGGTGGTAGGGGACCCTCAAATGGAATGCGAAAACCCTCTGCGAATCCTTCCACCAGTACCCTGGCATCTGCTCTGCTCGGGTATTTGTTCGCCAATCTGCGCAGCTGTAGTATGTTAATAGGGGATCTGGCTAGCTGGCAATCTCGAATGTCAACCAGGTTCCCCCCCTCTACTCGCCTTGTGGCTAATGCTTCTTGTTCTTGTCCTTTTTGTCGCCCTTTGACTCACGCTTGTCTCCTTTGCAGGAAGCCCCTGGGTGCCTGCCTTCACATCCAGAGCATGCGTGCTGGAATTTGCATGAGGAACCCCATGAACACTCCCCCGCGTCATATCTCCAACATATGGCTTTGGCCCTGGTTGGTGATTGAGATCTCCTAGCGCTCTGTTTCTGATATGGCCTGCCCTTTCCTTTCTGGTAAGAACTCCGAAAGGACTGGTCGCTACTACTCGCCCAAAATTTCACCTCTTTAGCTGCGAGCATTTTGTGAATGAAACCTGAGACATCCTCCTCATTCCACTCTATCTCCGGATGCCTCTGCATCTTCAGCCTAAAACCTTTGTCATATTCCAGCCAGGCATCCCCAGGGAACTACTTCTGCGCCAGGTGGATGTTGGCCTCATATAACCATAAGTCTGCCGCACAGCGGGGTAACTTTTCTACAATAATACAAGCCATAATTCTGAACGCGTCCAACCAGTTTTCGAAATTACGCTCTTTTCTGGCGCTGTGCCTTTCCCTCCTGTCATCCTCTTTTTTTGTCACACGTGGTGAGGTCCAGGCCCTCGAGCTGTATCTCGAGCAGGGAAAATATATCGATAAATTCCTTGCGCCATATTCTTTCCTTAACTGCCAGGGGTATGAGACACGCTAGGCCGGTGGCCTTTGTTGTCAATGAGGCAGGACCGGGGGATGGCCTGCTGTAATGGTCAGTGACTAGCCCCTCCCCTGGCCCTGTACCCCCAACCTGACACTGGGGAAACTTGTTCGCCCTGCGCTGGTAAACCCATGTGTCCCTGTAATCTCGCCTGACGTGCCCACCCTGGGTCGACCATATGCCATGGCATGCCTGCCGCCTCCTCTGCGCGCTGCTCACTGGGCCCCGCTGTCCCCTGCCCTGAGCCATTAAGCCATGCTGGCGCTAATGATTTTAAGCATTCCTTCACAATGTTACTGATATGCTCACCATTCGCCGTGTTGTCGGTTGTCTCATTCCGTCCCTCCGCATCTAGCCGTAGTGGGGGGGCTCTCTGGCGCTCCATCCTCGGAGGGTTCCTCTTGGATGCCTTCTTCTGTGGCGCGCATTTGCGCTTCTTAGGTGAGGAAGGACCTGCCTTGTCTTCTGCCCGGTCTTCAGGAGTGCTGTTTTTTTCCAGGCCCAAATGAGGCTGCAGCCAGTCGTTCCCGTGGATGGCTGAAACTTCGCGTATTCTCTTCAGCAGCTCTGCTACCTCCTCGGCCTGGCCCTCTGCCATGGCTGTGTGCCTCTGAACCTGCGACAGGCTGTTGGTGAAGCACTGCCAAATGCGTGCGCTTTCATAGGGCTCCGAGCGTATCTCCGATGCTATTGTCCCGCCCGATGTGTGAGCTCCGGCGGGGGCCCGCGCTCGGCCTGCCTGCTTCGGGACCACGTGGTCGCATCTGTGAAGGCGGGGCCCGTGCGGGCTTACTCCGCTCGCGCAGTTCGAGCGGAGAGATATCGGCGCTCCGACAGGGATCTGGGGGATCGGTAGGCTCTCCTTTGTATTTATCTTCTGGGGAGGGGTTGCTGCAGCGGGAATGTGCGCCGCGCCTCTTGTCAGCACCGGCGAGCAGGTGCAATGCTCCGCTTCGCCCCGATGCCTGCTTCCGGTTCACCACCGACCTCCCTGGCCTCGACTATTCTCCCCGTGGATAGGAGCGGCTCAGTGCGCACTCAGCCCGGAGATTCCTGGCTCTGAGACCTACCCTGGTCTTCCGATCTTGAGGTCGAGTCTTTTGGCGCCAAAGATTGGTGAGGCCGGAGCGGGGCCTAGCTATCGCGCTCCGCTGTGCTTTTCGTCTCCCCAGCGGCCCGCTGCGCGCTGGGAGGCTGCTCCGCTGACACGAGGAGGTGGGAGAAGCTTCGGCGCATGAACGGCTTTTGGTTCCTAGCTTCTTCCGGATCCCGATGATCACCGATGGGGCTTCATCTCCAACTTCAGTTGATGCGTTGTTGCGCCGCTCTCCCAGCTCCTCGCCAAAGTTGTGTAGTTGCTGGGAGAGCGGCGACTTAAATCCCCTGGACCCATCCATAGGGTCTCTGGTGCCCCCCCCGGATTGGGGGGTTCAAACGATGCCAGTTCGTCCATAGGCTGCCCATTCGGGGTGCCCGGGTCAAGGGTCACTTCCGGCCGGAGCGGGCTGGAGCGTCATCCACTTCCGCTGGTCATCTGGGCGCTTTAAGGCACCCTAAACCAGTTTACCCACTGGTAGGCACCGCGTGGGTTATGGCGCCGGCCTCTGAGCCTCCCCCCCCCCCCCCCCCTGCGGGAGGGTGTGGCGGCCTCTGTGAAACACTAAATAAAATTCAGACGCTTATTAAATCAAGCAGAATACAATTTTTACATTAAAAAAGCTCAGGGTAAAGTCTGTAAAGGAGGACCTCCCGGCTTCCGCCTCAGGATGGTGAAAATTGCACAGCTAGATCATAGCTTTGTGTGCTATGCATAATGCTTAAATTTGACCCTTGCCTGAATCGGTAGCCTGTGATGTAGTACCCAAGGAAGCTTTAACAGAAAACAGCAAGTGTGAAGATAATGTATTTTACTTACCTGTACCTCACCCTGCACTTACCCCGCTGTTTAGCCCACCACCACCACTCCGGTTTTACGCTTAAAACCACACCAGCCATGCAATCAGCATGGCCACATTTTTTCTGCCACTTTGAGGTCGTTTCACACACCTTAGTAGTCGGCAAAACGTTGTTTTTTTTTAAATATCATCCTAATTGACTCTACCTTGTACGTCTGTCTGTGTCCTTTATGTTATGTGTACAATAAAGTAGAGGAAATCCCCCTCTTACACGTAACGCACCTTAGCGAGTGCGACACTTTTAATTACACCACAATTCACTTAAAATATTTATTGTCACCTTCACATACTCATTGGTCCTGAGGAAAGCCAGTTTTATTCAAAAGGCCTGGCTGAAACATGTAGACCACACGGGACGAAGGAGGTCATAATTTACTCCAACGCATCCGTTTGCCTTTTTAGTTGCTAACAGGGGCCCAGTAATTAAAGTCTATCCATATACCCTCGGGTCCTGGGATCCACTGTATAGCTTTTAATTGTCACTTTCACATCCACCAACACTGAACACTCCGCGAGTATACCAGCTCCTCAGTAATCTGGAGTCGCAGCACACCCGGGACACATTCGGTGTCACTGTGGTGGGCCCGATGATGAAGCATGCCACCAACTAGGTTCATGGGTGAGGGCTTCATGACCAAACCAAATGGTTTGCCAACATACGTACCCATTGAGTCCTTTCACACAACTTAGCTTCTTTAACCCTCCCACCTGCCCCTTTCATGTTGCTTCTTTAACCCTCCCACCCGCCCCTTTCATGTTGCTTCTTTAACCCTCCCACCCGCCCCTTTCATGTTGCTTCTTTAACCCTCCCACCCGCCCCTTTCATGTTGCTTCTTTAACCCTCCCACCCACCCGTTTCATGTTGCTTCTTTAACCCTCCCACCCACCCGTTTCATGTTGCTTCTTTAACCCTCCCACCCGCCCCTTTCATGTTGCTTCTTTAACCCTCCCACCCGCCCCTTTCATGTTGCTTCTTTAACCCTCCCAGCCACCCGTTTCATGTTGCTTCTTTAACCCTCCCACCCGCCCCTTTCATGTTGCTTCTTTAACCCTGCCACCCGCCCCTTCCACGTTGCTTCTTTATCCCTCCCACCCACCCCTTCCACGTTGCTTCTTTAACCCTCCCACCCGCCCATTCCACGTTGCTTCTTTAACCCTCCCACCCGCCCATTCCACGTTGCTTCTTTATCCCTCCCACCCGCCCCTTCCACGTTGCTTCCTTATCCCTCCCACCCGCCCCTTCCACGTTGCTTCCTTATCCCTCCCACCCGCCCCTTCCACGTTGCTTCTTTATCCCTCCCACCCGCCCCTTCCACATTGCTTCTTAATCCCTCCCACCCGCCCTTCCACGTTGCTTCTTTATCCCTCCCACCCGTCCCTTCCACGTTGCTTCTTTATCCCTCCCACCCGCCCCTTCCACGTTTCTTCTTTATCCCTCCCACCCGCCCCTTCCACATTTCTTCTTTATCCCTCCCACCCGCCCCTTCCACGTTTCTTCTATAACCCTCCCACCCCTTCCTTTCATGTTGCTTCTTTAACCCTCCCACCTACCCCTTTCATGTTGCTTCTTTAACCCTCCCACCCGCCCCTTTCATGTTGCTTCTTTAACCCTCCCACCCGCCCCTTTCATGTTGCTTCTTTAACCTTCCCACCCGCCCCTTTCATGTTGCTTCTTTAACCCTCCCACCCGCCCCTTTCATGTTGCTTCTTTAACCCTCCCACCGCCCCTTTCATGTTGCTTCTTTAACCCTCCCACCCGCCCCATTCCATTTTGCTTCAACCCTCCCACCCTCCCACCCGCCCCATTCCATTTTCCTTCAACCCTCCCACCCGCCCCATTCCATTTTCCTTCAACCCTCCACCCCGCCCCATTCAATTTTCCTTCAACCCTCCCACCCGCCCCATTCCATTTTCCTTCAACCCTCCCACCCGCCCCATTCCATTTTCCTTCAACCCGCCCATTCCATTTTCCTTCAACCCTCCCACCCGCCCCATTCCATTTTCCTTCAACCCTCCCACCCGCCCCATTCCATTTTGCTTCTTCAACCCTCCCACCCGCCCCATTCCATTTTCCTTCAACCCTCCCACCCGCCCCATTCCATTTTGCTTCTTCAACCCTCCCACCCGCCCCTTTCCATTTTCCTTCAACCCTCCCACCCGCCCCATTCCATTTTCCTTCAACCCTCCCACCCGCCCCATTCCATTTTCCTTCAACCCTCCCACCGCCCCATTCCATTTTGCTTCTTCAACCCTCCCACCCGCCCCATTCCATTTTGCTTCTTCAACCCTCCCACCCGCCCCATTCCATTTTGCTTCTTCAACCCTCCCACCCGCCCCATTCCATTTTGCTTCTTCAATCATCCCACCCGCCCCATTCCATTTTCCTTCAACCCTTCCATCCGCACCATTCCATTTTCCTTCAACCCTCCCACCCGCCCTATTCCATTTTGCTTCTACAACCCTCCCACCCGCCCCATTCCATTTTCTTTCAACCCTCCCACCCGCCCCATTCCATTTTCCTTCAACCTGCCCCATTCCATTTTCCTTCAACCCTCCCACCCACCCCATTCCATTTTCCTTCAACCCTCCCACCCGCCCCATTCCATTTTGCTTCTTCACCCACCCACCCGCCCCATTCCATTTTGCTTCTTCACCCACCCGCCCCATTCCATTTTGCTTCTTCACCCTCCCACCCGCCCCATTCCATTTTGCTTCTTCACCCTCCCACCCGCTCCTTTCCATTTTGCTTCTTCAACCCTCCCACCCGCCCCATTTCATTTTGCTTCTTCAACCCTCCCACCCGCCCCATTCCATTTTGCTTCTTCAACCCCCTCACCCGCCCCATTCCATTTTCCTTGAACCCTCCCACCCGCCCCATTCCATTTTGCTTCTTCAACCCTCCCACCCGCCCCTTCCATGTAGCTTCTTCAACCCTCCCACCCGCCCCTTCCATGTAGCTTCTTCTACCCTCCCACCCGCCCCTTCCATGTTGCTTCTTCGACCCTTCCACCGCCCCTTCCATGTTGCTTCTTCGACCCTCCCAACCGCCCATTCCATGTTGCATCTTCAACCCTCCCACCCACCCCATTCCATTTTCCTTCAACCCTCCCAACCGCCCCATTCCATTTTCCTTCAACCCTCCCACCGCCCCATTCCATTTTGCTTCTTCAACCCTCCCACCCGCCCCATTCCATTTTGCTTCTTCAACCCTCCCACCCGCCCCATTCCATTTTGCTTCTTCAACCCTCCCACCCGCCCCATTCCATTTTGCTTCTTCAACCCTCCCACCCGCCCCATTCCATTTTCCTTCAACCCTTCCACCCGCCCCATTCCATTTTCCTTCAACCCTCCCACCCACCCTATTCCATTTTGCTTCTACAACCCTCCCACCCGCCCCATTCCATTTTCCTTCAACCCTCCCACCCGCCCCATTCCATTTTCCTTCAACCCGCCCCATTCCATTTTCCTTCTTCAACCCTCCCACCCGCCCCATTCCATTTTCCTTCAACCCTCGCACCCACCCCATTCCATTTTCCTTCAACCCTCCCACCCGCCCCATTCCATTTTGCTTCTTCAACCACCCACCCGCCCCATTCCATTTTGCTTCTTCACCCACCCACCCACCCCATTCCATTTTGCTTCTTCACCCACCCACCCGCCCCATTCCATTTTGCTTCTTCACCCTCCCACCCGCCCCATTCCATATTGCTTCTTCACCCTCCCACCCGCTCCTTTCCATTTTGCTTCTTCAACCCTCCCACCCGCCCCATTCCATTTTGCTTCTTCAACCCTCCCACCCGCCCCATTCCATTTTGCTTCTTCAACCCCCTCACCCGCCCCATTCCATTTTCCTTGAACCCTCCCACCCGCCCCATTCCATTTTGCTTCTTCAACCCTCCCACCCGCCCCTTCCATGTAGCTTCTTCAACCCTCCCACCCGCCCCTTCCATGTAGCTTCTTCTACCCTCCCACCCGCCCCTTCCATGTTGCTTCTTCAACCCTCCCACCGCCCCTTCCATGTTGCTTCTTCGACCCTCCCACCCGCCCATTCCATGTTGCTTCTTCAACCCTCCCACCCACCCATTCCATGTTGCTTCTTCAACCCTCCCACCCGCCCCTTCCATGTTGCTTCTTCAACCCTCCCACCCGCCCCTTCCATGTTGCTTCTTCAACCCTCCCACCCGCCCCTTCCATGTTGCTTTTTCAACCCTCCCACCCGCCCCTTCCATGTTGCTTCTTCAACCCTCCCATCCGCCCCTTCCATGTTGCTTCTTCAACCATCCCCCCACCTTCCTTGTTGCTTCTTCGACCCTCCCACCCGCCCCTTCCATGTTGCTTCTTCGACCCTCCCACCCGCCCCTTCCATGTTGCTTCTTCGACCCTCCCACCGTCCCTTCCATGTTGCTTTTTCGACCCTCCCACCCGCCCATTCCATGTTGCTTCTTCAACCCTCCCACCCGCCCATTCCATGTTGCTTCTTCAACCCTCCCACCCGCCCCTTCCATGTTGCTTCTTCAACCCTCCCACCCGCCCCTTCCATGTTGCTTCTTCAACCCTCCCACCGCCCCTTCCATGTTGCTTCTTCGAACCTCCCACCCGCCCCTTCCATGTTGCTTCTTCAACCCTCCCATCCGCCCCTTCCATGTTGCTTCTTCAACCCTCCCACCCGCCCCTTCCATGTTGCTTCTTCAACCCTCCCACCCGCCCCTTCCATATTGCTTCTTCAACCCTCCCACCCGCCCCTTCCATGTTGCTTCTTCGCCCATTCCATGTTGCTTCTTCAACCCTCCCACCCGCCCCTTCCATGTTGCTTCTTCAACCCTCCCACCCGCCCCTTCCATGTTGCTTCTTCAACCCTCCCACCCGCCCCTTCCATGTTGCTTCTTCAACCCTCCCACCCGCCCCTTCCATGTTGCTTCTTCAACCCTCCCACCCGCCCCTTCCATGTTGCTTCTTCAACCCTCCCACCCGCCCCTTCCATGTTGCTTCTTCAACCCTCCCACCCGCCCCTTCCATGTTGCTTCTTCAACCCTCCCACCCGCCCCTTCCATGTTGCTTCTTCTACCCTCCCACCCGCCCCTTCCATGTAGCTTCTTCTACCCTCCCACCCGCCCCATTCCATTTTCCTTCAACCCTCCCACCCGCCCCATTCCATTTTCCTTCAACCCTCCCACCCGCCCCATTCCATTTTCCTTCAACCCTCCCACCCACCCTATTCCATTTTGCTTCTACAACCCTCCCACCCGCCCCATTCCATTTTCCTTCAACCCTCCCACCCGCCCCATTCCATTTTCCTTCGACCCGCCCCATTCCATTTTCCTTCTTCAACCCTCCCACCCGCCCCATTCCATTTTCCTTCAACCCTCCCACCCACCCCATTCCATTTTCCTTCAACCCTCCCACCCGCCCCATTCCATTTTGCTTCTTCAACCACCCACCCGCCCCATTCCATTTTGCTTCTTCACCCACCCACCCACCCCATTCCATTTTGCTTCTTCACCCACCCACCCACCCCATTCCATTTTGCTTCTTCACCCTCCCACCCACCCCCCCATTCCATTTTGCTTCTTCACCCTCCCACCCGCTCCTTTCCATTTTGCTTCTTCAACCCTCCCACCCGCCCCATTCCATTTTGCTTCTTCAACCCTCCCACCCGCCCCATTCCATTTTGCTTCTTCAACCCCCTCACCCGCCCCATTCCATTTTCCTTGAACCCTCCCACTCGCCCCATTCCATTTTGCTTCTTCAACCCTCCCACCCGCCCCTTCCATGTAGCTTCTTCAACCCTCCCACCCGCCCCTTCCATGTAGCTTCTTCTACCCTCCCACCCGCCCCTTCCATGTTGCTTCTTCGACCCGCCCACCGCCCCTTCCATGTTGCTTCTTCAACCCTCCCACCCACCCATTCCATGTTGCTTCTTCAACCCTCCCACCCGCCCCTTCCATGTTGCTTCTTCAACCCTCCCACCCGCCCCTTCCATGTTGCTTTTTCAAGCCTCCCACCCGCCCCTTCCATGTTGCTTCTTCAACCCTCCCATTCGCCCCTTCCATGTTGCTTCTTCAACCATCCCCCCACCTTCCTTGTTGCTTCTTCGACCCTCCCACCCGCCCCTTCCATGTTGCATCTTCGACCCTCCCACCCGCCCCTTCCATGTTGCTTCTTCGACCCTCCCACCGCCCCTTCCATGTTGCTTTTTCGACCCTCCCACCCGCCCATTCCATGTTGCTTCTTCAACCCTCCCACCCACCCATTCCATGTTGCTTCTTCAACCCTCCCACCTGCCCCTTCCATGTTGCTTCTTCAACCCTCCCACCCGCCCCTTCCATGTTGCTTCTTCAACCCTCCCACCCGCCCCTTCCATGTTGCTTCTTCAACCCTCCCACCCGCCCCTTCCATGTTGCTTCTTCAACCCTCCCACCCGCCCCTTCCATGTTGCTTCTTCAACCCTCCCATCCGCCCCTTCCATGTTGCTTCTACAACCCTCCCACCCGCCCCTTCCATGTTGCTTCTTCAACCCTCCCACCCGCCCCTTCCATGTTGCTTCTTCTACCCTCCCACCCGCCCCTTCCATGTTGCTTCTTCTACCCTCCCACCCGCCCCTTCCATGTAGCTTCTTCTACCCTCCCACCCGCCCCATTCCATTTTCCTTCAACCCTCCCACCCGCCCCATTCCATTTTCCTTCAACCCTCCCACCCGCCCCATTCCATTTTCCTTCAACCCTCCCACCCGCCCATTCCATTTTCCTTCAACACCCCCACCCGCCCCATTCCATTTTCCTTCAACCCTCCCACCCGCCCCATTCCATTTTCCTTCAACCCTTCCACCAGCCCCATTCCATTTTGCTTCTTCAACCTTCCCACCCGCCCCATTCCATTTTGCTTCTTCAACCCTCCCACCCTCACCGTTCCATGTTGCTTCTTCGACCCTCCTACCCGCTCCATTCCATTTTCCTTCAACCCTTCCACCAGCCCCATTCCATGTTGCTTCTTCTACCCTCCCACCCGCCCCATTCCATTTTCCTTCAACCCTCCCACCCGCCCCATTCCATTTTGCTTCTTCAACCCTCCCACCCGCCCCATTCCATTTTGCCTCTTCAACCCTCCCACCCTCCCCTTCCATGTTGCTTCTTCGACCCTCCCACCCGCCCCTTCCATGTTGCTTCTTCGACCCTTCCATGTTGCTTCTTTAACCCCCCCACCCGCCCCTCCATGTTGCTTCTTCGACCCTCCCACCCGCCCCATTCCATTTTCCTTCAAGCCTCCCACCCGCCCCATTCCATTTTACTTCAACCCGCCCCATTCCATTTTCCTTCAACCCCCCCACCCGCCCCATTCCATTTTCCTTCAACCCCCCCACCCGCCCCATTCCATTTTCCTTCAACCCTCCCACCCGCCCCATTCCATTTTCCTTCAAACCTCCCACCAGCCCCATTCCATTTTGCTTCTTCAACCCTCCCACCCACCCCATTCCATTTTCCTTCAACCCTCCCACCCGCCCCAATCCATTTTGCTTCTTCAACTCTCCCACCCGCCCCATTCCATTTTCCTTCAACCCTTCCACCAGCCCCATTCCATGTTGCTTCTTCTACCCTCCCACCCGCCCCATTCCATTTTCCTTCAACCCTCCCACCCGCCCCATTCCATTTTGCTTCTTCAACCCTCCCACCCGCCCCATTCCATTTTGCTTCTTCAACCCTCCCACCCGCCCCATTCCATTTTGCTTCTTCAACCCTCCCACCCTCCCCTTCCATGTTGCTTCTTCGACCCTCCCACCCGCCCCTTCCATGTTGCTTCTTCGACCCTTCCATGTTGCTTCTTTAACCCCCCCACCCGCCCCTTCCAAGTTGCTTCTTCGACCCTCCCACCCGCCCCATTCCATTTTCCTTCAAGCCTCCCACCCGCCCCATTCCATTTTACTTCAACCCGCCCCATTCCATTTTCCTTCAAACCCCCCACCCGCCCCATTCCGTTTTCCTTCAACCCCCCCACCCGCCCCATTCCATTTTCCTTCAACCCTCCCACCCGCCCCATTCCATTTTCCTTCAAACCTCCCACCAGCCCCATTCCATTTTGCTTTTTCAACCCTCCCACCCACCCCATTCCATTTTCCTTCAAACAATCCATTTTGCTTCTTCAACCCTCCCACCCGCCCCATTCCATTTTGCTTCTTCAACCCTCCCACCCGCCCCATTCCATTTTGCTTCTTCAACCCTCCCACCCGCCCCATTCCATTTTGCTTCTTCAACCCTCCCACCCGCCCCTTCCATGTTGCTTCTTCAACCCTCCCACCCACCCCTTCCATGTTGCTTCTTCAACCCTCCCACCCGACCCTTCCATGTTTTTTCTTCAACCCTCCCACCCGCCCCTTCCATGTTGCTTCTTCAACCCTCCCACCCGCCCCTTCCATGTTGCTTCTTCTACCCTCCCACCCGCCCCATTCCATTTTCCTTCAACCCTCCCACCCGCCCCATTCCATTTTCCTTCAACCCCCCCACCCGCCCCATTCCATTTTCCTTCAACCCTCCCACCCGCCCCATTCCATTTTCCTTCAACCCTCCCACCAGCCCCATTCCATTTTGCTTCTTCAACCCCCCCCACCCGCCCCATTCCATTTTCCTTCAACCCTCCCACCCGCCCCATTCCATTTTCCTTCAACCCTCCCACCAGCCCCATTCCATTTTGCTTCTTCAACCCTCCCACCCGCCCCATTCAATTTTCCTTCAACCCGCCCCAATCCATTTTGCTTCTTAAACTCTCCCACCCGCCCCATTCCATTTTCCTTCAACCCTCCCACCCGCCCCATTCCATTTTGCTTCTTCAACCTTCCCACCCGCCCCATTCCATTTTGCTTCTTCAACCCTCCCACCCTCCCCTTCCATGTTGCTTCTTCAACCCTCCCACCCGCCCCTTCCATGTTGCTTCTTCGACCCTTCCATGTTGCTTCTTTAACCCCCCCACCCGCTCCTTCCATGTTGCTTCTTTAACCCCCCACTCGCCCCTTCCATGTTGCTTCTTCGACCCTCCCACCCGCCCCATTCCATTTTCCTTCAACCCTCCCACCCGCCCCATTCCATTTTCCTTCAACCCGCCCCATTCCATTTTCCTTCAACCCCCCCACCCGCCCCATTCCATTTTCCTTCAACCCTCCCACCCGCCCCATTCCATTTTCCTTCAACCCCCCCACCCGCCCCATTCCATTTTGCTTCTTTAATATTCCATTTTCCTTCAACCCTCCCACCCGCCCCATTCCATTTACCTTCAACCCTCCCACCCGCCCCATTCCATTTTGCTTCTTCAACCTTCCCACCCGCCCCATTCCATTTTGCTTCTTCAACCCTCCCACCCCCCCCTTCCATGTTGCTTCTTCGACCCTCCCACCCGCCCCTTCCATGTTGCTTCTTCGACCCTTCCATGTTGCTTCTTTAACCCCCCACCCGCCCCTTCCATGTTGCTTCTTCGACCCTCCCACCCGCCCCTTCCATGTTGCTTCTTCTACCCCCCCACCCGCCCCATTCCATTTTCCTTCAACCCTCCCACCCGCCCCACTCCATTTTCCTTCAACCCCCCCACCCGCCCCATTCCATTTTCCTTCAACCCTCCCACCGCCCCATTCCATTTTCCTTCAACCCTCCCACCAGCCCCATTCCATTTTGCTTCTTCAACCCTCCCACCCGCCCCATTCCATTTTCCTTCAACCCTCCCACCCGCCCCAATCCATTTTGCTTCTTCAACTCTCCCACCCGCCCCATTCCATTTTCCTTTAACCCTCCCACCCGCCCCATTCCATTTTGCTTCTTCAACCTTCCCACCCGCCCCATTCCATTTTGCTTCTTCAACCCTCCCACCCTCCCCTTCCATGTTGCTTCTTCGACCCTCCCACCCGCCCCTTCCATGTTGCTTCTTCGACCCTTCCATGTTGCTTCTTTAACCCCCCCACCCGCCCCTTCCATGTTGCTTCTTCGACCCTCCCACCCGCCCCTTCCATGTTGCTTCTTCTACCCGCCCCATTCAATTTTCCTTCAACCCTCCTACCCGCCCCATTCCATTTTCCTTCAACCCCCTCACCCGCCCCATTCCATTTTCCTTCAACCCTCCCACCAACCCCATTCCATTTTGCTTCTTCAACCCTCCCACCCGCCCCATTCCATTTTCCTTCAACCCTCCCACCCGCCCCAATCCATTTTGCTTCTTCAACTCTCCCACCCGCCCCATTCCATTTTCCTTCAACCCTCCCACCCGCCCCATTCCATTTTGCTTCTTCAACCCTCCCACCCGCCCCATTCCATTTTGCTTCTTCAAACCTCCCACCCGCCCCTTCCATGTTGCTTCTTAAAACTTCCCACCCGCCCCTTTCCATGTTGTTTCTCCAACCCCCTACCTGCCCCCATCCTTGTTGCTTCTTTCCCTCCCAACAACCCCCTGCCATGTTGCTTCTCAAGTCCATGTTGCGTCTTTAGCTCCCACCCATCCCCTTTCATTTTGCTTCTTTTCCCTCCCACAGGACCCCTTCCATGTTGCTTCTTTCCTTCCCATCCGCCTGCTCCCATGTTGCTTCTTTCCTTCCCACCCGCCCGCTCCCATGTTGCTTCTTTCCCTCCCACCTGCATGGTTCCATGTTGCTTCTTTTACCTCCCAGCAGCCCCCTTCCATGTTGCTTCTTTTCCCGCCAGCCCCTTACACTGTACTCTTGTCACTGCACTCTACTCTACACCTGTGCATTTTGCACTATGCTACTGCAGCACTGTACTGTGCCAATGCACTGTACTGAAAATCGCACTGTTTATTTATTTATTTATTTATTTATTTATTTATTTGATGCTATTTATAAAGCGCATACAATTACCCTTAGGCGTCTCGGCGCTGAAATTGCATTTAGGTTTCACCCTGGAGCGGTAGTACGGAATAAAATCACTGATTGAACAACCAAGTCTTCAGTTTTTTTCTGAACTGAAGAAGAGTGGGACTTGTTCTTATGTGAATGGGCAGAGTGTTCCAGAGTCTAGGGGCCGCAGTTGAGAAGCGGCGATCTCCCCAGGAAGCTGTACGACTGCGTTGTATCACCAGTTGATTTAGAGAGGTAGATCTGAGCGTTCTTGGGGGATTATAGGGGATCAATTGCTCTCTAAGGAATCTGGGTCCTAGTTTCTGGAGCGATTTAAAGACAATACACAGCGCTTTAAATTTGACCCGATTGTGAATGGACAACCAATGGTATTGTTTGAGCGTGTCCGAGATGGGAGCAAATCTAGGTTTTTTTGATAGCACTCGAGATCAGTGTCCTTCCAGGGCACTCGAAAAGATCGTTCATTAATTTATTCGAAAAAGATGATGAAGGTGCTCTTATGTGGTTGATTTCATTCTTTTTATTTTTATTTTTGTTGAATCATCACATTACTGCTTTCATAATGTTCAAGCAAGTGGCCCGGTGGCCCAATGCATTTCCGGCTTTGCCCTTCCTCAGGGGCCGTGTAGATTTTTGAAAGTGACCAAGTACAATGTCAAATCAAATGTTCATTCAAAGTACATATGGTACACAAGTTAATCAAGTATAACGCATTTGTCATCATGCATAAGGGAGAGAGGGGGGATTCCAGTGTAGGTCATCAGGTATAACACATTTATCGTCATGCATATCAAAAAGTGAAAGTGTTGCTGTGTGTCACAGAGAGTAACGGGATACGGAATACGTTGAATCTGATTCACGTGATCAGCCGTTCAGCCTATTTTGGGCAAGACACTTTTTTCACAGCACAATGGAAGTGCACTTTATTAGTTGTTTTTTCTTATCACTTTCGCAATTTTATGCTTACCATCGCTTTTAGTAAAAACACCTTGATAGCCATCCCCGTTAAGAACACTCGCGATCCCACGTGACTATTTTTTAGCCAATCACGGCATGGAAGACATTCGCCCTATCACATGATCTTGCACATCCATTTAGAGCACTGCATCTAGTGTTCGAACATTGTCGGAATATCGAACCTTTTGAATTCACGAGCGCCGAACACCACAGTCTTTTACTTTCCGGTAAGCTATTCTTCTGTTTAATGGATATCGCTAGTCCATCTGCATATAACAGCGAACACGCCACCGCGTTGAATCGCTAAACTTGACCAGGCTTACCTTTTTTTACAGGCTCGCAGTAACCTGCCCAAAGAATCAGATTCACACTATTGTGATCAGGTTAGATTGTAATACAGCAGTCACTGCATGTTATTCACGGCTAGAACGGGAGCCTGTGTTTCCGAATAGTACCGTCTCACAATCCCCATTGTTTAACGAATGGCACCTTTGTGGACACACCTAGTTCACGTATCCTGTTACTCTCTGTGACACACAGCAGCACTTTCACTTTTTGATATGCATGACGATTAATGTGTTATACCTGATGACCTACACTGGAATCCCTCCTCTCTCCCTTATGCATGATGACAAATGCGTTATACTTGATTAACTTGTGTACCATATGTACTTTGAATGAACATTTGATTTGACATTGTACTTGGTCACTTTCAGAAATCTACACGGCCCCCTGAGGAAGGGCAAGACCCGAAATGCATTGGGCCACCGGGCCACTTGCTTGAACATTATGAAAGCAATAATGTGATGATTCAACAAAAATAAAAATAAAAAGAATGAAATCAACCACATGAGAGCACCTTGATCATCTTTTTCGAATAAATCAATGAACAATCTTTTCGAGTGCCCTGGAGGGACACTGATCTCGAGGGAAACAGTGCGATTTTCAGTATCATTCCACCCCAAGTACAGGGGGTGTTACTCCACGGGCACCACCCATCTATGTAGACATTGACTACACTTCACACTGGTGTGCGTCTCCTACAAGCCGCTTTTGGGACACATCATTAACCCATTGCACTGTACACCATTGCACTCTGCTCTGCACCACTGCACTCTATGCCATGGCACTGGATGCCATTGTACTTTACTCAATGCCACTGCACTTTACTTGGCACCATTGCTCTCTGTCACGCTATTCTGCACAACTATACTATGCAGTGCTCTATTCTACACCACTGCACTCTAGCCTACTCTACTCTACCTTGCACCATTGCACTCTATGCCACTGCACTCTATTCGACTGCCCTCTACCCCACTCTATTCTATGCCCCACACTCTACTCACTGCACTCTAAGCCACTGCACCCTATGGCACTCCACTCTGCTCACGCTATGCCACTCCCCTGTACGCCACTTTATACTACTCTACACAGTGCCACTCTACCTCTCTCCACACATTGTCAATCTGTCACTCTATTCTACCCCACTACTTGAAGCCACTGTACTCTATACCACTTAACTCTATGCCACTTCACTCTAACCCATTTCACTTTATGCAACTCTATGCCACTCTACTCCACACCACTCTACACCATGCAACTCTACTCTGTTCCACTACACGCCACTCTAGTCTACCCCTCTCCACCCTATGCCACCTTACTCCCCTCTACCCAACTCCACTCTATGCCAGTGCACTTGTCACCGCTCTTCTGGATGCCAGTCTACTCATCGCTACGCCAATCCACTCATTGCCACTCCACTTTATGCCAGTCCACTTTATTGAATGCCAAAAGGAAGAGGGTAGAGGCTATTAGAAACTGCACCCAACAACTGAATACTGTCTCAAGTTATCAATTAGTGCAAGGAACCAAGGAGCACTCCCCTCTATACTCCTTAAATAGGAACAAATCCTACAATAACATTGAATGCAAAGCGGTTCAGCACTATACAGCAGAATATAACCATAACCTATATCAAAGTTCAAAACAGTTGGCACACAAGACATCCAAATCCAAAGGGTGTGTGTTAGACCTGGCATCATTGGCGTGAGTCTTCCTTTATTTTTACTGATTTCCTCCTCTGTTTTTGATATGTTTTTGCTGGATATATGCATTGGGCACTGTGCCACTGTTATTCAGTGCCACAGTGCAAGCATTCCCTATGTTAAATTGATGTGCTAATTAGTGATTTCATGATTGGGTTACTTGATTTACTTGTCAGACCCTAGTATAGTGCCCCATGTGTGCCCAGGGCTTGTAAGTCAAATGCTGCTGGTGGGCTTGCAGCACTGGTTGTGCCACCCATAGAAGCAGCTTGTAAAGTGTGTCTCAGGCCTGCCATTGCAAGGCCTGTGTGTAGTCTGTGACTTCCATGTCAACTTGGAAAGTGCACCCACTTGCCAGTCCCTAAACCTTCCCTTTTCTTCATATCAGACACCGCTATGGTAGGCCCAAGGGCAGGGTGCATTGAAAGTATACGGTAGGACATGCCCTGGTATGTGTGGCATGTCCTATTAGTGAATTGAGCCATTTTCGTTTTTCACTATTGCAAGGCTACCTGTTCTCTATAGGGCAGAATGGACAGTTAGATGATTACATCTTATAATCCTAACTAACTCAGGGAACATGGTAGAAATCCAAATTTAGTATGCCTAAACTCAGAATGATCAAATACATCTTTTAGTAAAGTTGGTTTTAACATTCTGTGTTTGAAAATATCACTTTTAGAAAGTAGGCATTTTCTTGTCTAAATATCCAAAGCCTGACTCTGCTAGGTTGTGTATTCTTTGTCTGGAGTTTGTGACAGGGCTGGGGGATTCCAGGAGACAGAATGAGTCAGCCCAGTGGTGAATAAGGAGATCTGCATCTAGATGGGAGGAAGGAGTTGCACCTGGGACCTGAATAGGGCTGGGCCTTCCCTCCACACTGCTGGCTCCTCCTCCTGGGGTGCGGCTGATGTCTCTGCCCTGCACTGTGAAAGAAGAGAAGGAATCATGTCAACAAAGTGCTCCAGGGCTGTGCTTTCCCTCCACAATGTTGGCTCCACCTCCTGTGGGGCATCTGATGTTTCTGCACTGCACTGTGAAGGGAAAGAAGGAGTCCTGTAAACAAAGTGCTCAAGAACTGGTTTGGACTAGGCAAGCCTTCAGAGAACAAATAGAAAAGTAGTATGAATATTGGGACTCAGACCAAAGAACTTTAGATCACTTCTGGGAACAAGACAAACCTTTTGCCAAAGATAAGAACCAAGGAAGCTGCAGGAGTTTGGACTGCCGCTCTTCCAGTGTGCCGTTTGCTGCGTTGGCCTGCAGTAGTTTCTTCATTGCCAGGGAAAGGAGAAGGAACTTTTTAAGAACTTTCATCATCCTGCAGAATATTATTCCAAGGGTTTGAATTTGTGCTTGCCTCCTGCTGAAGTCTCAGGGACAAAAGACTTCACCTCCAGCTTCCCTCTGAATTTCCTTGCTGGGAATTCTATCTGCAGATTCCTGCGTGTCGCTGAAGCACGATGCAATGAGAAGAAGTGCAAAGCCACCACAGCTGTAGTCGTCGCATCGCTGGAGAAGCGTGCCGCCACCGCATCTCCCAGGAAGCGTGTCTTCGTCGAAGCTGCCTGTGGTCGCATCACCAGAGAAGCGTGACACCATCAAGAGGGTCGCCATCGCTTCGCCGGAGAAGCGTGTCGCAGGGCCTGTCGCGGCTCCAAAGTACAGAATCATCGCAAGGCTGCCAGGGCGTGTATGCATCGTCATTGCATCATCGCATCAAGGGCACCATCTTCTTGCTTCGCACCAGGATTGTCGCATCGCATCGAGGCGCTATCCTGCGCATCGCAACCGGGCCGCATGCCGAGAACCTACCCATCATCCCCGCACAGGTAAGGATCCTGATGCATTCCCTACTCTGCGCAAGCAATGAGGCACGGCGCATCATTTCCCCCGGAGCACAGAACCAATGCATCTCCCTTTGTGAGCCTTTTGATTATTTCACGTTACGCATCCAGATACTTTGATGAGAACTGTGTTGCATTTATCACCAAATTGAACTAAGCAACTTTTACCATCTTTAAGCCAATCCTAAGTACAGTATTGTGGATTTTTGCCGTTTCTGGTATTGTGTTTATTCTATATAAAGAATACTTATTTTTATAAAATCTGTGTTGTGTCCATCTGTAGTGTTTTCACTGTATTACTGTGTATATTCACAATGCTTAACGCACTGCCTCTGAGATAAGCCTGTCTGCTCGTGCGAAGCTATCAAGGGGGTGAGCAGAGGTTATTTAGGAGTGCAATCCCCTTATCCTCACTTTAAAGTAAGGGTCCCTATTTGGACAAAGGTGAATACCAGAGACCACCAGATCTAACAGTGTGTTTCTTGGGGTAACTTCTCTTTATTTTTCTTAAAAGGAATTGTCTTTATTTTTCCAATGGCAAAGAGACATAGCCATAGCTAACGCGTTTCGTCTCCCAAAGAGACTTCTTCAGGGCTTCACAGAGTGATATTACGGAAATTCATGCAATGTTTGTAGAGTTCAAGAGTTAAAAAAAATCCAATATTCAGAAGACTTCTATAAATTGTAAAATCTCAGCAATGGCATAATGACCTGCATCTTGTGTGGTCCTCGTGTTTCAGTTCGAACTGAATTTTTTTGAACTCTTGAACTTTACAAACATCGTATGAATTTCCCTAATATCACACTGTGAAGCCCTGAAGAAGTCTCTTTGGGAGACGAAACGTGTTGGCCATGGCTATGTCTCTTTGGAAAAATTAAAGAAAATTCCTTTTGAGTAATATAAAGAGAAATTACCTCAAGAAAAACACACTTTGAATTTGGATGTCTTTTGTGTGCCAACTGTTTTGAACTTTGATGTGATATGTTTATATTCTGCTGTATAGTGCTGACCCTCTTTGCATTCACTCCACTTTATTGTGTGCTACTGTATGCCACTCAACTCCACACCACTCTACTGTACGCCACTTCACTCTACACTACTTTACGCTATGCCACTTCGATCCACTCCACAATACTCCACTCTGCTACACTCTACTCTACCCCCCCCCACCCCTACAGGCCACTCTACACTATTCTAAGCCATGCCCCCTCCACGCATGCTGCTGTACAACATTGCTAAAAGACATTGGCAAAGCCAGTAGCTCTTGCATAGGTGAAACCTATTGGCTTTGCCATTGCTTGCTTCTTGCCCTTGGGTAGGTTAGAACTTGCTGTCATTCACTTCTGGATTCTTCAATTTGAGAGCTTCTCTCACTTCTTTTTTTTTAAATCTTTATTGTTCAGTTCATAGCATACAAAAGAACGAGAGAGAAAAAAAAACAATAACAATTAAAGCAATACTAAAGTAAATGTCTGAAGCAATGGTCTCACAATGAAAATTCCAAATGTTGGAGCATTGGCTGCCACATCTTCAACCCTAGTTGCTTTTTTCTCATAGATTTGATGCGGTATAAATTAAATTCCAGATGGAACACATTATAAAACTTAGCTCTCCACATTTCAAAGACAGGGGCTTCAGGTTTCAAACACATTGTAGCAATACATAACCTGGCTACCGCCATTGCCATAAAAATAAAATATCGATTAGGATAATGATTCTATACAGTTTCCATGTCACTACCCACCCCAAAAAGCAGCAATTCACGACTAATATGACATTGCACCTTCGTTGTTGCAAACAGAAATTGACGTTTTTTTGTCCAAATGATATATGCTAAGGATTCCGAACTATCCCCAGAGCATACCCATACAACTTTTTAAACTAGTGGTCCAGCGATATGAATAAATAGCAGTTAATCGCTTGGAAACTATTTTATCTTCACCTTTCAGTGGGGTTACTCGAATTATCTCTGGATACTGCCACGAAAAACCAGAGATTGCCTCGGGCGAGGCTGGCAAGATACTAATTGTCAAACCCAATGACTGTTGACATAACGTTTGTGTGGGGCGGAGAACAAGATATACCGCTTCTCGAAATACACAACGTTTATGAGGGTTTTTTAATATATCTCTTGGTACAAGTGGTCACAAGTGTCCTATCCACTCTTGATAAAATCTATCGCAAACAGAAATTCCTCAATACTTAAAAAGAACTGAGAGAGTGCATTACAATCAAAAAATACATGAACAATATCTGCTTTATCCATTTGGCATCTAAAACATTTTCCGTCATGAATATCACCCCACTTCATCATTTTAGCTGGCGTATGACATAAATTGAACACAGTTTTATAATGTTGGGTACGTAGATTTGCAGACAAAACTATTACTGCCGCCATATCAATCGAATCTTGCAAAAATGAGCCCGAACAACCCAATCGATTTTGCCATTTAACATCATGCAATTCAATATCGTCCGGTTGCTTTAAAAGTAAAATTTCGTACAAAACCCAAATCTTCGCACCTTTTAGAATAGCTTATATAAATTCACTGTTAACAATACCCTGAGGTTGACGTTGTTTATATAAAAAATCATGTAATTGCAAATATTTGAAAAAATCATTCTTCGTGATTGCATATACCTCCATTAAATCCGTAAATTGAACCAGTGCACCATCCTTAAAAAAGTCCCCTAAACGGCGAACCCCTTTATCTCTCCGGGTTCGCATCTTTGTATCCCAAAATATAAATGGTAGTATGACCCTGGAGTCTAAAGGAGTATAAAAATGAATCCGGTGAATAGCCAGAATTTTCCGAAGCTACTTCCACCCCTTGTAGGCTGCGGTCATATTTTTAAATCTAGTACGCTTGAAATAACTTGGCTCATAGAACTTCAACAAGGCTTCACACGCCAAATTTCCCAATGTCATCTGGTAGATATTAGGTGACTCAAACTGCTGTGCAGCCCCCCTATCACCATGTACCTCGCATTTTGTATAAGCCATACTAAATAATATAAGATAAAATTTGGGACCCCCACATCGCCCACGTACAAGAGGTAGCGTCATATATTTTGAAGCACGACTGGGCTTCCTCCAGCCCCAAATAAATCTATCCGTAATACCTTGTAGCTGCATTAATTGTGCCCTTGACAGCTCCAAAGGAACCGTCCGAAAGTAGTATAGCACTTTGGGGAGGATTCACATCTTTAACACATTACAACGACCGACCATTGACAAGTGTAAGCATTCTAGCTTTTCTAACTGACTTTTAACAGCCCCTATTATATAATTCCAATTTACATCCATTATCTCCTGTATGGACATCCTAATTTTAATCCCCAAGTACTTCGCCTCTTTCGTTACTCGTGGCTCGCTTGTACACAGCCCCGTTGTGCAAATAACTTGGGTTTTAGAGATATTCAATTTATACCCATCAGCCTGTCCAAATGTTTGCGTCAAACATTCAACCTCCCTTAATGCTGACTCAGGATCCAAGGTCACAACGGCAATGTCGTCAGCATACGAGAGGACACGCACTTCGTATTCGCCTACCGACATTGATTTTATTAAATTGGTAGACTCCAGTAGTTGTAGTAGTGGCTCTATATAAATAGCGAAAAGCAAAGTCGAGCAAGGGCAGCCCTGCCGCGTACCCCGGGTAATATGGACAAGCTGTGATTCTTGTCCCTTGTACATATTTTAGCCCAAGGCCTCCTACACATAGTTTGTAAAGTCTCCAGAAACAAGGGACCAAACCACATTTTGCGCATTGTGGCCCATAAAAACAACCATGTAACACAGTCAAATGCTTTTTCCGCATCCCAAAAAATAATACCAATATTCTTTTGAAGTGCAGTTGCATAGTCTATTAACGCTATTGCCCGATAAAGATGATTCACTGTGCTTCTATTAGGGAGGAACCCATGCTGATGGTAAGATACAAGCATTGGGGTAACTCGCACCAACCGTGTAGCCAATATTTTAGAGTAGACTTTTGCATCTGCATTAATTGATGATATGGGCCTGTATGACCCCGGCCACTGCGGGGGCTTGTCTTTTTTTTTTGAAGACTACTATGTTGGCATTGTCCCAAGACGCCGGCGGGTTTCCATATTGAGCCATAATAAAAGTGGCGAGCATATCCGCGTTAATAACACTAAATAATAGTCGATAAACCTCCAAAGGAAGCTTATCAGGGCCAGATGCCTTCCCAAGCGCTAGTTCTTCTACTGCAAGCTGCAGTTCTTGCATAGTAATTGGAGCCTCAAGCATTTCCCTCTCAGAGGGCCCAAGTTTAGAAAAGTTGAAATCCAGTAGAACAGTTTCTATTTGATCTTGAGCAATTAACTCTTTGGTATATGTTAGACCTGACATCATTGGCTTGAGTCTCTCCTCCATTCGTTCTGTTTTGCCTCTACTGTTTTACGATGTTTTTGCTGGTATATGCTTTGGGCGCCGTGTCACTGCTGATCAGTGCCATAGCGCAAGTGCTCCCTATGTTAAATTGATGTATCTATTGTATCCATGTTTGGCTTATTTGGTTTACTATCAGTCCCTCGTCTAGTGCACCCAGAGTGCCGGGGCTTGCAAATGCCAATGCCGCTCGTGGGCTTGCAGCACGTGTTGTGCCACCCACAGGAGCGGCCTCGTAAAAGAATGTCTACGGGTCGGTCATTGCGAGACCCACGTGCAGCCTCGTGCTGTCACGCCGGCTGCGCAAGTATACCTACTTGCCAGCCCTCCAAACCTTCCCTTGGCTTCATGTTAGTCGCCCCTATGGTAGGCCTTCGGGCAGGGTGCATTGTAAGTCTGAGGTAGGACACGCCTGACCAAGTTGGCATGTCCTGATAGTGAATTACCGCCATCTTGGTCCTTCAGTATTGCGAGGTAGCCTGCTCTCCATTGATTAGAATGGGCCGCCGGGATTATTAGTATTATGATCCTCGCTGGCTCGGAGAGCCTGGTGCAATGTCGAGTTTGGTATCCCTGAACTCGGGGTTTAATTGCGCATCCGTTGGTGTGGATGGTTTTTGGACTCTGGGTTCGAAAATAGCACTTTTAGAAGGTGTCTATTTTCTTGTCTAACCATATCTGGTTTCTGCTGGTTTTGCGTGTGTATGACAGGAGCTGGGTGGCTCCACAGGTCTGGATGAGTCAGTGTGGGATGAGTGGGACATTTACGTTGAGAGTAGGGGAAGAGTAGTTGTTGATAGCCTGCCTTGCCTGATACAATGCCGGCTCCACCTCCTGCCCAGCGGCTGATGGCTCTGTGCCTGCCATGGATGATCCTAGCCCCACCTCCTGCCAGGAGGCCGATAGCTCTGCTCCTGCCAGTGTCAATGCTGGCTCCACCTCCTGCTGGGCGTCTGAGGACCCAGCCCTGCTCAGTGAATAGGCCAGGTGCTTCTGCCTGGCTCCACCCACAACGGACCCAGGATGTTGGGAAACCCCCGGCATGGACAAAGGGATCAAAGACGAAAAGGGGTATAAGAGTAGGACCCCCGAACTAAGAAAACAGATCACTTCTGACAAGGAACCCTGTAACCAAGGACAAGAGGCCTGTTGATCTAAGGACTGCCTACCCCTTCTTCCAAGTGTGCTGTTGTTGGGGGAATCCTACAGTGCTTCTTTATTTTTGCCAAGGAACCAGGAGAGAGGAACTTGGTGTGTACTCTCACGCTTGCTAAGAAAATCTCCAAGGACTGGAAGAGTGCCAGTCTCCTGCTGAAGTCACAGGGCTAAAGGACTTCATCTGCTTAAAGTGCTATTTGCTGGAACCGTGAATCCAGCACCTCTGAAAGAATCAGCAATCACGACGACCGAACGCTGAGCCCAACCGACGCCAGCAGCAACGCCAGTGAGTGGGAGTACGGCTCTAGCTCCAGAGGACCTCGTGTCTGCACCGCTGCTGATTGCATCACCTGTGTGCCCTTCGACGCCGTGAGCGCTGCTCACTCTGTGCAACCGCATCATCAACGACGACGCCTGCTGAGGCCGGATCGACACCGAAGACGCGATGCCGGATTGCTCGACGCTGCTGATCCTCGTGTGCTTCATTTTCCTAAAGGTACTGTGTGTTGAGAGTCCGTGTGACTCCAGGCTCGACGTAGCGCTCCTCGCGGTCGACGCCGAACCTGTGGATTAACTTTGCCTTGACGTCGTGTAGCCCCCGTGTGGGTTACCCTGTTGCTAAGAACTGCGTTGCCAAGAGGAAGATTTGCTTTGATACTAAAAACTTTGTGCTAAAGAAGAAACTACCTTTGAACTATCCTTTTTCCCTTCCCAACATATTTATTCGATTGTGTACAGTTTTGTCGTTATCTGGTCTTGTGCTAAGCATTATATAAAAATACTTATTTTTATAATACTACGGTGTCGTGTCCATTTGTAGTGTATTCACTGTATTACTGTATGTGGTCATAATTGCTTAACGCACAGCCTCTGAGATAAGCCTGTTCTGCTCTGCCAAGCTACCAAGGGGGTGAGCAGGGGTTATCGAAGGGTGTGATCCCCTTGCCCTGACTAGAAAAGGAGTGTCCCTATTTGTCAGAAGTGTATACCTCTGCCAACTAGAGACAGCCGGTTCTAACATTGGTGGCAGCGGTGGGATTTGGACTTGCATTTATGACCCATGTGCAGTGATTAGTGTGCGCTACATAGTGAAAGCAGACCATAACGCAGTCACAATCTGATTTGGGAAGGATCCTATTTTTGTTCTCCGCTTTTCTGAAAACTTCATTTTTTGAACACTGCCAGTTTTGACCATGAATGACAACGGAGTCACTACCCCTGTTGTTGTTGTGGAGGAGTTCGAGAGGAATAAGCTAAAAAGATACAAGAAAGATGAGCTGAAACACTTTTGCGACCAGTTTAAAGTTCCTACCACCGGCCTCTCGAGAAAAGATGATTTTCGTAAAGCATTACAGGCCTGGTGGGAGTCCAGAAATCCCTCTGATGTGGTGGTGGTACCCACAGAGGAAGGGGATGAGGAGGTGCCAGTGAATGGACCTGTGACCTCTCCCGGTAGCAGTGTTTCCTCCAAAGGTCTTTCCCCCGAAGAAAGAGAAGAAAGGGCGAAAGAGCGAGCTTACAACATGGAAATGGCAAGGCTAAAGATAAATGGGCAGTTGGAGTTAGAAAATGCAAGAGGTAGAAGAGAAGCTGATTTGGAGATCAAAAAGTTAGAGTTTGAACGAGAGAAGTTAGCTTTGGAGCGTGAAGCCAGGTTGAGGGAGCTGGATATCCAAGCTAAAAAGTTAGAATTGAATCCCTCTGGTGGCAGCATTCCGTCTGAGCCTGCGGAAAGTAAGTTTTACTTTCCAAAAGATGTGATAAAAGATTATAATAGGAATGAAGATATTGGTCAATGGTTTAAAGCATATGAGTTAGCATTGTTGGCCCACCGGGTCCCTGAGAAGGATTGGGGAGCGGGGTTGTGGGGTCGCTTTGTGAATGAGGGGAGAGATACCCTGTTAGACATGCCTGTTGCGGATAGGATGTCGTATGCTCATATGAAGGATGCTTTAATGTTACGGTATGGCCTAACCCCCGAGAAGTACAGACAAGCTTTTAGAGAATGTAAGAAGTTGCCTGGTACGACGTGGGTTGAATATGTGTCTTATTTTTGCAGAGCCATGGATGGTTGGGTAAAGGGCAGCAAAGTGGAAAGTTATGAAGCTCTTTATGATTTGTTTGCTTGGGAGCACTTGTCTAATAACTGTTTTCCAGAGCTGCGCCAGCACCTGATTGATAGCAAGATATCTAACCCTAGAAAACTTGCTGAGGAGGCGGACCGCTGGGTCAGTACCAGGGTCCACAAGGGTCCAGTGGGAGATTCAGCCAAAGGTGGGCAGGGTCCCCAGCAGAAGAGTGGGGGGGACAAGGGAAAACAGAAGGAGTCTCTGAAAGGGCCCCAAAGTAATCCCCAAGGGAACCAAGGGAAAGGTTCCCAGCCTCCCCCTGAGAAGAAGCCAGGGGCCCCGACGGGTAAACCTGTTCATAGGGGCCCCCTAACCTGCTATGGTTGTGGGCAGGTGGGACACCGGTTTTATGACCCCCAGTGTCCCAAAAAGGATTCGAATGCACCGTCGCGTGCACCCCCCCGTCAGTTGGCGAGTGTAGCCCTGAGAGGGGAGGAGATGGTTGTCCATGGTGGGAGGGGTCCCGCAGAAATGTCCCTGGTCTCGCTAGGAGACATGCAAATGGTCCCTCCACCCCCTCTGCCTAGTAACACTAGTAAATATAGGCAGTGGGTGACCATTAATGGCCATAGAGTGGAAGCTCTCAGAGACACCGGAGCGAGTGTGACAGCTGTCAAGTGTCACTTGGTGTCTAGAGAGCAGGTGGTTCCCCACGCATTCTACCCCGTGATAGCTGCCGACAACTCCCAGAAAGAGTGTGAGGTGGCTCAGGTTTCCTTTGAATGGGGGGGAGTTTCAGTTACTCTTCAGGTTGCTGTGAGGCCCGCCATGCCTGTCGATTGTCTCCTGGGCAATGATTTAGAAGACTCCCCTTGGGCTAAGGTGGAGAGGGAGGCGCACTTGAAAATGTTGGGCGTGCCAGAGTGGGTGTGTGCAACCACTCGATCCATGACAGCGAGTAAAGGTGTTGATGGGGTCCCGGAGCCTGAAAGTATGGCCCAGGACCCAGCTGTGAAGAGAAGAGGCAGGAGGCGCGGGAAACCGGCCCCCGTAGTTCCCGTGGTCCAGGAGGAGGTAGACCCCGAGGGGGATGCCCTGGAGCCCACAGGGGAACAAATTGCCGAACTGGGAGATCTACCCGAGCTGACCCATTGGCAGCAGGATGGTGGTCCCTCCAGGGAGGAATTCTGTGCGGAACAGAAAGTGTGCCCTTCTCTTATGGGCATGAGGCAGCAGGCCTTAGCCCAATCCTCAGGTGATCAGTCAGGGTCACATTTTGTGTACTGGGAGAACGACCTCCTGTATAGCGAGCCTAAGGCTGCTGAGCCTGGGTCAGCCCGTGTGCTGGTGGTACCCCAGCGCTTCAGAGCCTTCCTACTGGGTTTGGCTCATGACGTTCCGTTAGCTGGACATCTGGGGCAGGACAAGACCTATGACAGGCTTGTCACCCATTTTTATTGGCCTCAGATGCGAAGGGATGTAGACATCCACTGCAAGACTTGTCACACTTGCCAGGCAAGTGGGAAGAGCGGAAGGAAGCGGAAGGCTCCCCTCCAACCTTTTCCAGTGGTCAGTACCCCCTTTGACCGGGTGGGTATTGACATTGTTGGGCCCCTGGACCCCAAGACAGCCCTGGGCAACAGGTTCATCCTGGTCTTGGTGGACCATGCCACGAGGTACCCGGAAGCCATCCCTCTCAGAACAGTGACGGCCCCCGTGGTGGGACGGGCACTGATGGGTGTTTTCTCCCGGATGGGGTTCCCCAGAGAGGTGGTGTCTGACCGAGACACCAACTTCATTTCGAACTATATGAAGTCTCTATGGAAGGAGTGTGGGGTAACCTACAAGTTCACCACTCCTTACCACCCTCAAGGAAATGGGCTGGTTGAGAGATTCAACCGGACCCTGAAAGGCATGATTATGGGTCTTGAAGAACCAATGAGGCGGAAATGGGACGTCCTCTTGCCATGCCTGTTGTTTGCTTACCGTGAGGTGCCGCAGAAGTCTCTAGGGTTCAGCCCCTTTGAGCTCTTATACGGTCACCCGGTAAGAGGGCCTTTGAGTCTGGTCAAGGAAGGCTGGGAGCAATCTCCCAGGAAACCTCCCCAGGATGTATACAGCTACATGCTGGCCTTTCGGAACCAGACTCGGCGCTTCAGAGAACTTGCTCAGGCAAATCTGGACGCCAACTGTTGGGACAATTCCCGGATCTGTTTTCCTTGGTTCCGGGTGTCACGCATTGGTGTGTCCATGACGTTGACACCGGAGACAGCCCTCCTGTGAAGCACAAGGCTTACAGGGTGACTGACAAGGTCAGAGCGTACATTAAGGAGGAGGTCTCCAAGATGTTCGCGTTAGGGGTGATTGAGTCCTCTAGCAGTCCTTGGGCCAGCCCAGTGGTCTTGGTCCCGAAGGCTGCAGCGCCTGGTGCTTCACCGGAACTCCGGTTCTGCGTGGACTACCGAGGGCTCAATTCGGTCACGAAGACTGACGCGCACCCCATCCCCAGAGCTGATGAGCTCATCGATCGGTTGGGGGCTGCCCGATACCTTAGTACGTTTGATTTAACGTCTGGGTACTGGCAGATCGCCTTGACTGATGGGGCAAAGGAGAGGTCAGCATTCTCCACACCAGATGGGCTATACCAGTTCCGGGTGATGCCCTTTGGGATGAAGAATGCCCTGCCACCTTCCAGAGGTTGGTCAACCAGGTCTTGGCTGGACTGGAGGATTTCAGTGCCGCCTACCTGGACGACATCGCAGTGTTCAGCGCCAGCTGGGAGGAACACTTGCGCCACCTCCAGGAAGTGTTGTTGGCCCTGCGCGGAGCAGGCCTCACAATCAAAGCCAGTAAGTGCCAGATTGGGCAGGGTTCGGTGGTGTACTTGGGGCACCAAGTAGGGAGCGGTAAGGTTGCCCCCCTGCAACCCAAGATTGATACCATCCTGGCTTGGGCGCCGCCCAAAACCCAAACTCAGGTGAGAGCCTTCTTAGGACTCACGGGTTACTACAGGAGGTTTGTCAAGGATTACGGTAACATCGTGCACCCCTTGACTTCGCTGACTTCCAGGAAGCAGCCACGAAACGTGATCTGGACTGATGCCTGTCAAACGGCCTTTGACACCCTGAAAACTGCAATGTGCACAGCACCTATACTCCAGGCACCCGACTTTTCAAAAGAATTCATTGTTCAGACGGACACTTCAGAGCATGGCGTGGGGGCTGTTCTAGCTCAGGTGAATGAAGAGGGCCGAGACTTGCCTGTAGCCTTCATCAGTAGGAGGTTACTTCCCAGGGAAACGAGGTGGAGTGCGATAGAGAGAGAAGCATTTGCTGTGGTCTGGGCGCTGAAGAAGCTAAGACCCTACCTGTTTGGGACTCACTTCCGGGTTCAGACAGACCACAGGCCCCTCAGATGGTTGATGCAGATGAGGGGTGAGAATCCGAAACTGTTGAGGTGGTCCATTTCTCTCCAGGGGATGGACTTTACGGTGGAACACCGCCCTGGTACAGATCACGCCAATGCTGATGGTCTGTCCAGATTTTTCCGCCTTAGTGAAGAGAACTCCCTAGGTCAAGGGTAGTTCTCCCCACATTTCAGCTGGAGGGGACACGTGTTAGACCTGACATCATTGGCTTGAGTCTCTCCTCCATTCGTTCTGTTTTGCCTCTACTGTTTTACGATGTTTTTGCTGGTATATGCTTTGGGCGCCGTGTCACTGCTGATCAGTGCCATAGCGCAAGTGCTCCCTATGTTAAATTGATGTATCTATTGTATCCATGTTTGGCTTATTTGGTTTACTATCAGTCCCTCGTCTAGTGCACCCAGAGTGCCGGGGCTTGTAAATGCCAATGCCGCTCGTGGGCTTGCAGCACGTGTTGTGCCACCCACAGGAGCGGCCTCGTAAAAGAATGTCTACGGGTCGGTCATTGCGAGACCCACGTGCAGCCTCGTGCTGTCACGCCGGCCGCGCAAGTATACCTACTTGCCAGCCCTCCAAACCTTCCCTTGGCTTCATGTTAGTCGCCCCTATGGTAGGCCTTCGGGCAGGGTGCATTGTAAGTCTGAGGTAGGACACGCCTGACCAAGTTGGCATGTCCTGATAGTGAATTACCGCCATCTTGGTCCTTCACTATTGCGAGGTAGCCTGCTCTCCATTGATTAGAATGGGCCGCCGGGATTATTAGTATTATGATCCTCGCTGGCTCGGAGAGCCTGGTGCAATGTCGAGTTTGGTATCCCTGAACTCTGGGTTTAATTGCGCATCCGTTGGTGTGGATGGTTTTTGGACTCTGGGTTCGAAAATAGCACTTTTAGAAGGTGTCTATTTTCTTGTCTAACCATATCTGGTTTCTGCTGGTTTTGCGTGTGTATGACAGGAGCTGGGTGGCTCCACAGGTCTGGATGAGTCAGTGTGGGATGAGTGGGACATTTACGTTGAGAGTAGGGGGCGAGTAGTTGTTGATAGCCTGCCTTGCCTGATACAATGCCGGCTCCACCTCCTGCCCAGCGGCTGATGGCTCTGTGCCTGCCATGGACGATCCTAGCCCCACCTTCTGCCAGGAGGCCGATAGCTCTGCTCCTGCCAGTGTCAATGCTGGCTCCACCTCCTGCTGGGCGTCTGAGGACCCAGCCCTGCTCAGTGAATAGGCCAGGTGCTTCTGCCTGGCTCCACCCACAACGGACCCAGGATGTTGGGAAACCCCCGGCATGGACAAAGGGATCAAAGACGAAAAGGGGTATAAGAGTAGGACCCCCGAACTAAGAAATCAGATCACTTCTGACAAGGAACCCTGTAACCAAGGACAAGAGGCCTGCTGATCTAAGGACTGCCTACCCCTTCTGCCAAGTGTGCTGTTGTTGGGGGAATCCTACAGTGCTTCTTTATTTTTGCCAAGGAACCAGGAGAGAGGAACTTGGTGTGTACTCTCACGCTTGCTAAGAAAATCTCCAAGGACTGGAAGAGTGCCAGTCTCCTGCTGAAGTCACAGGGCTAAAGGACTTCATCTGCTTAAAGTGCTATTTGCTGGAACCGTGAATCCAGCACCTCTGAAAGAATCAGCAATCACGACGACCGAACGCTGAGCCCAACCGACGCCAGCAGCAACGCCAGTGAGTGGGAGTACGGCTCTAGCTCCAGAGGACCTCGTGTCTGCACCGCTGCTGATTGCATCACCTGTGTGCCCTTCGACGCCGTGAGCGCTGCTCACTCTGTGCAACCGCATCATCAACGACGACGCCTGCTGAGGCCGGATCGACACCGAAGACGCGACGCCGGATTGCTCGACGCCGCTGATCCTCGTGTGCTTCATTTTCCTAAAGGTACTGTGTGTTGAGAGTCCGTGTGACTCCAGGCTCGACGTAGCGCTCCTCGCGGTCGACGCCGAACCTGTGGATTAACTTTGCCTTGACGTCGTGTAGCCCCCGTGTGGGTTACCCTGTTGCTAAGAACTGCGTTGCCAAGAGGAAGATTTGCTTTGATACTAAAAACTTTGTGCTAAAGAAGAAACTACCTTTGAACTATCCTTTTTCCCTTCCCAACGTATTTATTCGATTGTGTACAGTTTTGTCGTTATCTGGTCTTGTGCTAAGCCTTATATAAAAATACTTATTTTTATAATACTACGGTGTCGTGTCCATTTGTAGTGTATTCACTGTATTACTGTATGTGGTCATAATTGCTTAACGCACAGCCTCTGAGATAAGCCTGTTCTGCTCTGCCAAGCTACCAAGGGGGTGAGCAGGGGTTATCGAAGGGTGTGATCCCCTTGCCCTGACTAGAAAAGGAGTGTCCCTATTTGTCAGAAGTGTATACCTCTGCCAACTAGAGACAGCCGGTTCTAACAGTATATAATTCTTGATAGTACCCACGAAAAACCTCCATATTACCATCTATAGCTTCAACCTGCTCCCCTCGATCATTCTCCAACATATCAATCCGTTGAGAGGCCTGCCTGCCCCGCATTCTTTGAGCCAAGCATCTTCCTGTTGCCTCTCCATATTCATATCTTTCAGTTTTATAAGCCTTCTACTGAGCAGCGATATCTTGACTCCAAACCCCATTAATCCTGGCTTTACAGCTAGCAACCTTAGTTTGTGCAGCTTGAGAGTCAGCATTTGACTGGATTACCAACATAAGTTCACATTCTGCCACTCTAAGTTCCTCAATCAGCCCTGCTATCATAGCTTTCTGTTCTTTTTGCTTAGTAACTACATGTTTCCCCCCTGACCCCCCTTTTAACCCTTTCGATGCTGATGACGAGCTGAGCTCGTCATGGTGCCACTAAAATGGCATTTTCCAGCACAGGGGGGGGGAAACGCCCAGCAGCCATGTGGTTAAAAGAATCCCACACCATCGGTTGACTGGCAGTGCATCTATTGTATTCTAAAAACTGCGCAGCCCAAAGCTTATTATGAGTTATAAACTCCTCATCACTAATAAGTTTTTTATGAAAAGTAAATGCACCTATTAGACGTACCAGTTGCAGGCAGATCATGCCTAAAACTACAGGGCTATGATCCAAAGTAATTCGAGGCATATCTTGAATCTTTGCGCCAGCAGTTAAAGATCGAGGTAGAAAAATATAATCCAACCTCACACATTTAGAGTGGGGAGAGGAAAAAAAAGTATAGCCTGGATTACCCGGATTTATCTTGGCCCACCCATCAGCTAATCCATGTTGGGATAACAAATTATATAATGCCCGATATACCCCGGCTTACGGCCTTGATATCCCTGAGAATGAAAATCCCATGTATGGGTATCTCCATGTATATTAAAATCAACAAGTAATATCAATGGCATAGGCCACTGTGCTAACTCCACATTCAGGAACTCAAAAATTACTGCCTCATCAAAATTAGACCCATACACAGTGCATATTGTAACTTTGGTGACCCCTATAGTACACTCGCATATCGCCCATCGTCCAGAATTATCAACCCGTATCCTACCCGTGCCAGCTACAGCTCGGCTACCCATTATGGCTACCCCCCTGTTCATACTAGGTTGTTTAGACACTGCTAGTACATAATAACCCAAGTCTAATAAAACCTTATAATTGGACCAAGGAATGTGCGTTTCCTGCAGACAAAGAATATCCGGATTAATTAAACGTAATTCATTAGTAACCCGTTTTCTTTTCATAGCATTGTTAAGACCACAAACATTAAAGGAGCAAATTCGTAGCTTCCTAACTGCCATCAAAACAGATAAATTGCAGGTCATTAATGAATAAACTAGATTTTATCTTTGCTCCAACATAATTAAGACCGATGCTATGAACTGAGATTTTAACATTTTTTTCCCCCGCTAACCCTTACCCCCCCACCCACAAAACCCCAAGTGCCCCCTAACCCGCCCACACACCACCACCCCAGACCCCCCCTCGCTCCCAAGGTGCCCCCCTTAACTGAGGCAATAGGGCTAATGGCGCTTGTGATGCTCGGTGAGTGGTTCCCATGCTGCTCGGCTCACCAAATCAAAATATATCAGCCTTTGTCTCTTATTTTAAGACAACCAGAATAAATCAAAGACCTCTTAAAAGAGAGAGGCAAGATGGAAGAAAAAGGAAAAAGAAAAACATAGAATCCAGAAAAGTCCAGACAATATATCGGTCCATCAAGGGAGAGTTTGCATATAGTCTTTCGCAGCAGCCTCTGAAGTAAAGAAGCGACTCTGGCCCTTATTAACAATTTTTAAAGTTGCAGCTTGCAGTAAAGACTTTTAAACCTTTTGCTTGTAAAGGTACAATCAGATGCCGTAGTTTCCATCGCTTCTCAACTGTGGAATTATCAAAAATCTGTCCGAACAAAAAACTGTATACCTTTCCCAGTACTCTTCCTATCAGGCAGAGCCATATCGTATAGTACCTGTCTTGCCAAAAAATTGTTCAAAGAAACCGGTATAGCCCGTGGCTGCTGTGGGCTTGCTTGGCCCCCTCTTGGCGGTTGCTGCCCAAAAGGAAACCTATGGGCCTGTTGTATCTCGCGGCTCCAATTCCATTCTGTAACTTCTGGGAGCCCTTCCTCGAATAGTTCTGCAACAAATTTACACACATCCTGTCCCTCCAGTCCTTCCGGGACACCAAGTAAACCTAGATTATTGAGATGAAAGGCGATTTTCCAATTCGGCAATTTTATCCTGCACATCCTCTTTATGCAACTTGATTTCAGCAACATCAGCTGATTGGGACACCATCTGATCTTCCAATGATAATAGCCGTGCTTCCGCTTCTGTCATTCGATCCGTAAAATCATTGCAGGTTTTTGCCAAGCGTCGAACGGTATTTTGTAGCTTTCTGCAAGTGGTATGTGTTTTTAGATGTTCCGCTCGAGCCTCCAGCCGATGGTCGTTGATGGATCTAAAGATTTCCTCCAGCGATACTGGACTAGGCATTTGGCTCTGTTCCACTGCATCGGCACCCCCACTAGCTTGAACTGAAAGATCTAGCCTCTCCAATAACTGTGTGGCCACAGAGAGATCCCAATCAGTCGGCTCCATAGTGGTTATATTTGAATCGGCGCTGCCTCCCCTATCCTTCTTCCGAATAGTAGAAGCTTGAACAGAAGTACTCATGGAGAGAGTATTTTTGCTAAGATTACCCTCCAGCATAGTTGGGGTATTTTCCCCCTTGCCGTCTTCTGGAAGTGAGACTTCTTCCATATCTGATCCATCGGACTGTTCCGATAGCGAAAAGAATTTGCCATCCTTACTAATTGGTGGCTCTTGGGTTTCTTCTTCTTCACTGACCACGCCATCCCCATCCTCCATTGCCTCTGCAGCATTAGATCCTGCTTCAGCCTCTTTACCTGCAATCGAAATATGAAGCGCTGCAGCTACTGGTATAGATACGTCTGAAGATACCTGCTGTGAACCATCCTGCTCCCCACCATCTCCATTGCCACATCCACCAACCACTGTAGATTTAGAAGCTATGATGTTACTTTTCTGCAGCCCAATAGCCGACTGAAACATTTGAGGTATCTTTGGGTGGCCTAATGCAGCGTCTTTGCTATGGCCAGCACTCCCAGAGTCTTGAATACCCTGCATTTCTTTCTGCTTTGCAGCAAACGCTGCACGCGTGCCAACAGCTCCTTCCCCCACAGGTCTAGTTTTCCCACCACGGGCTGCCTTAGGTGGCATAGCAGATACCAGCAGGTTATATTGTTATCACTAGAGCCAAATCCAAAACAGAATGGCCGCAAGAATATTCAAAGGTCAATGGCGAGTTTTTTTATTTTTGTTTCCCCCTTGCGCAATGTATATCAAGTTTCGAATTTTCCACTAGATAAAGCCCTGCAGCTCATCAATAAGTAGCATCAACAAAAAAATCCAATCCAGCCTCTCAGCAGTCTTAATCCCAAATAGAATTTCAGGTTCGTTCCTGCATGCAATATCTCCGCGTGTGGTACCGGCACATTTACCGAAGCCGGCATGCGGTGGAATACGGTAATAAACCGCCTACGCTTCTCCCCAGTCAGTCAGCCGCTTTTCGTAAACAATATTGCCACAATGTTGCCGCTCACCTTCGTCTCTCCATCTCTCAGCGGCAACCATAACTTTTCACCGGCAACATCTCTCAGCACCGCGACTGTATCCACCGCAACCCCAGGTACTCCAAGCAGGAACCTGCGCGTTGCTGGTCGCGGCACTCCCCGCCCTCCGGCTCCGGCGTTCTAACGGTTGCACAGGTGTTTACAGGCGTTCAGCTGGCCAACTTTGCCGGTACTGGTAATTTTAATCCCGGGTTTTCACCCGCGTAACCCCCAGCCGCCACCACACTCTCTCCGACAAGAAAACGAGCAGCCTGACAGCAAAATCGTCTCGAAAAGGTGAGCCGAGTTTTCCAAGCAGAGGAGCTCCTCACACACACGTCCGCATAGCGGACGCCATCTTGCCATACTTCTCTCTCTTCTGCTGGACTTCTAGCAGTAATTTGTTTGTTGTCTAGGATTAAGGGCCTGATTATGATCATGGCGGTCTTCCCACTTACCTGCTGCAGCAGCAGTCCCAAATACTCCGTCGAGTCAATGGTCTGTCGCCCGCCATATTACTGTCACCACTGGCCCAGCAAAGGCATTTCTGACAGCGGGAAATACTTTTTCATATGTGTCGATGCAGGTGTGTACATTTTGACTAAACAAGTTTAACATGCACCCATATGCATGACATGTGCAAAAATACCTTGTATTAGTACTTTTCCATTGCTGGAGTCTGGACCATATGTATCCAGTTCAGTCAATGGGAAAAGAGTTCGAAACAGACTTACCTGGATTTCGGTGCCAACAGGGTCATTTTCTTCAGGGTCAAGTTTCTGCTATGAAGGGATGCCCTGGATGAAACGCTCCATGTCGGAGACTGAAGAGACCAGAAGAAAATGGGGGAGTTTGCACCCCATTTCCTTTGATTTCGCCAACTCGAAGCAAGTGGTCTCCCCGCCACGGTTGGCTCTGCAAAAACGGCATTTCAGAATCCAGACGAAGGGGACCTTGTCTGTACAGCCCTCTGACAGCTGCTTTTCCCCCTGCTGCCATTGAGGTGGCCGGCGAATGGCTGATTGGACTACGGCAGTCTTTTCTTCAGCAACTTTCCAACATAGTAATAAAGCGGGCGGACCGCCACCTAGGCGGGCTGGTAATCTGACGCCATTTCGGTGGCATGACCATTTCGGTCAAAATCGTAATCCGCCCCTTAATGCACTGGGAAGACCCATCTGTGGACATTTTCTCTTGATGTAGATGGGCAATAACATCCATGTACTTCCTGCACCTCACTATTGTGAAGGGTGAAATGTCTTGCCATTGGGCTTTAATCACCTCTAAATTCAGTCTGGTTATTTTGCCTAGCTGCCAAAAGCACCACTTCCTTGTTAAGACGTCTGATGGCAATTTTGTTTCACTGTTGATATGAAGAAAAGACTTAGATCTATTTTATTATCTCCTTACCATCAGGAGCATCTAGAATGTATTAAAAGTGATCTTGGACATAGCTTTCCAATTCGGAAGTGCTTATTTCGTTCCCAATGCCTCTGATTTGAACATTATTCTGGCGGTAATGATTTTTGCTATCCTACCGTTTTTCTAGTATCACCTGTTGGGGGGGGGGGGGGGGGGGTTCGGTAGCATCAACTTGTAATGACAGTTTGTAATGTTCATGCACCTTGTTGCACCTGGCTTGTTTCCAGATTATCTATCCTCATTTCAGCTTTTTCCAATAAATTATCTTGCACTGTCAATGCAAATCCATGAAAACTACAGAAGGCTCACTTGCTGTCTTTGCATTCCGATTATCAACTTTATCAGTTATCTCTAGATTGTTTATTAAAGTAGATTTCTGAGTTTCATAAGGTGTGGAGGCCATGTGGTAAGGCTATGGTAGGCAGCCTCAGGTGTGCAGCACACTGCAGTTTCTTCGACTCTTCTTCACTTTATTGGTGAGCATGAGACACGCCTGCATTGCTGGTTAGAATACTGGAATTACAGCAGTCTTCGTAGGGGCTAGCTGCAGGCTTATTTTAGAGAGGAGCCGAACAACTGCAGTCTTCAGACCAGCCTCACTCTCCCTGACGCCTCAATATATTCTGATGACTCTAGTAGGGGGCGTGGCATCGGCCCTCACCATGTTCCTCATTCCACCTACTTCTTCACACTCACTACCCAAGCAGCCGCCACCCAGGAACGGACATTCCTGTGTTATGTGGGTCCGAGTCCATCGCAGAGTGAAAGCAACACCTACAGCCCTCTCACCTGGAAATCTATGTGTAGGGTCACTGGAATTATGCGGCAGGAGGGGGGCAAATTATGCGGCAGTGTTTAGTTAATTATGCGGCAAGAAAAGGCAAATTATGTGGCATAATGCGGCACATTTTGTAATAGTATTCCTTCAATATTTTGTCATTTTTAAAGTTGGTAACACTGTATGGACTTTGGTTGCAGTACATTAGTACCATGGTAACACTCCAGTATAGCAATAAGCAACAGAAAGGTGACCAGTCCAGCTTTGCAGAGGGCCTTCCTCTGCGCAGCAACAGGTCGCTACAATGTAACTTTTTGACCATTTAAGCTAGAAACAATAGATTTTTTTTTTTAATCTGCAGGTTATGTGGCAGATGATGGATTATGTGGCAAATCTATAACTATGCGAAAATCACTGCATCCGCACAATCGCATAATTCCAGTGGCCCGGACTATACGTGTCCACCCACTTCTTTGACTATGAGGGCAGAAACTGCACAAATGAGAAAAATTCAAATGCAGTCATGATAGTTGTGGTGGTGACAGTGTGCTGCAGTGCTCACTTATCAACGTTTGGAATCAATTGTTCATGCTCCAAAGTATGACTTTGCCTGTCCATCAATCCATGGTGAATATGCTACACAATTGAAGTGACTTATAAACATGATGACCCAATATGTTGACCTGGCAAAAATAATGGTGTGCATTCCTCCGCCCACATTAGAAAAGTGCAAGAAATGGCCACTAAAGTAGCCACAGTTTTGATTTGTTTCAAAAACTGTTAACGTTTAGAGCATTAAAAGAGGTATAGACATAAAGCTGTTACTAAGTAACCGTGGCCATTTTCTTTTGCAGATTGGAAATGTGGTCCTTATTGTCTTCGTCAGTTACTTCGGAAGCAGAGTGCATAGGCCTCGCGTGATTGGTTGTGGCGCCTTGTTAGTCTGTGTTGCTGGATTTATCATGTCTCTTCCTCACTTTATGGTGGGACCATATGAATATGACCAGTCTATTGCCAGTAAGTATTTACTCTGAACAGCTATCCTTTGATTACTGTAGAATACGACCCTATACATAAATCCATTGTGCAGCTGATATAAATTTACGAGTGCTATGGCTTGTGTTGCATGATTACATTAACGTTAAGCACTCACTAAACTCATAATAACTAGTAATAGGTTTTATTTGTGTGTAATTTTGCACCAGTAAATCTGCTCGATGAGACAGGGATAGGGCAAAGCAGGTCCTGGTGACATATTTGATTTTTTCAATTATTTTATTTAGCAGATTTCTAAAGTGCATGGTCACCCCAGGTATATATGTGATTTACAATATAACAATACCAGTGACACAAGGTTTTACACAGAATTGTTAAATTATACCATAGAGGAAAAGGGGCACTTACATTCGAGGTACTGGGCCAAACACTAAGTAGAGGCAAATCATTCTGATACTGGTATTGAAGTGGTACAGGAGGATGGCGAAAGGGTGAGAAGAATGGTAGGAGACGGGGAGAGGTAGGATGGTGAGGTTGAAGGCAGGAGAGAGGGTAGGGAATGAGGCTGGGTAGGGCTAAACAAATGTAATTGACTTTGAAGGTTATTGAATATTTATTTAGGTGTGAATTTGAATACCCACAAACTTTAAAATGACAATTTTTACCCTTTATGCAGTTAGAGATGTACTGCATTCAACGGAGGCAGCAAATCCCTATTCAACCTTTCCCTTATCCCTGGATTGGTGGGTGCTTTGGGGATGTTGTTCTCCAAAGGTAAAATGTTTCCCCATAGAGAGAGAAACAAAGGGTCAAATATGCAAGTGCAGTTTTGTGAAAAAAAATGGAAAGTGTGTAAATGCACATTATTATGTTGGCATGAGTAAATGCTTACAAAGGGGGCTACTAATGGGGAGCTGTTACTGTTGCTACGTTTTCGAAAAGATAGCATTTTTACTGGAGGCTTCAACATAACTCACTGTAATGTAACTAGTATCCTAATACTTTCTAAAGTCTGGCATGTTTCCCTCGGAAACAAAGTTTATGCGTACTTGCTAAGCATGAAGAACATTTCAAGCTGATGTACTTGGCTAAAAATCAATTTCGCTGAAGATTAGATATTTCAGAGTGCAGATTGTGTGGCTGTAGAGTTGGACTGTATCATAAATTAATTCCTCCCTCACCAGGCCCTCTCACACAAAATCTTCATAAGACCAGCATTGGCAAAGCCATTGAGACTGGGGTCGTACCCAGCTTTTTGGCAATTCTCATTTTGTTTTGACACGGCTTTTGCAAAGGTTTGTTTGGAAAGCTGCAAGGCATATGTCATTTAAAAAAAAAAAACACAATGACTAAGGACAACACATTTTTGGTGTCAAAAAAGCACACGATACTACAGCGCTTCCTGTCACTAAAGGGAACTACGTTGTGTGTAGATTACTGCTGTTTTTAGGGCAGCAATCCGTTACTCATAGTAAAGTCAGCCAATTACTGACGTAGGGCCATGTGATGCCCCTTGATATGTGCTTAAGTGGGTTGGATAACAATTTGAATGGCACAACCACAGATAAATGGATGAAATGTGGCTGGAAACCCCTCTAAGTAACTGTATCATGCACATCATTTTAGTACAATCAAAAGAAGTTGGCGAACACAGACTTAAAAATCATTGTGCAGTTCGCTGCAAGCTTCTTGTATTTATGGAAAGAAAGCCAGAAATGAAGAAAGACAGAAGGAAGGAAAGAAAGCAGACAAAAAATAAGGAAAGAAAGAATGGATGAAAGAAGTATATAAGGATGGAAGGCAGGCTGAAAGAAGGAAGGACAGTAAGCAAGAAGGAAGGAATGAAAGCAGGCAAGAAGGGGGAAAAACAGAAAATAAAAAGAGGGAGACAGAAACAAATACACAAAAAAAGAAAGAAGGGAAGACAGGATAGAAGAAGGAAATAAAGAATGAAATAAAGGAGTGAAGGCAATAAAGAATGAATGAAGGAATGATTGAAAGCAGGAAAGGTAAAAAGGAAAAAAAGCACGTAGAATGAAAGCGAGAAAGAAAGGAGGCATGAAAGAAAGAAAACAAGGTAGGAGGAAAGAAGGAATGAAAGAAAAAAGCAAGAAAGGAGGGAAAAGCAGAATGAAAGATAAAATAAAGCAATAAAGATGGAATAAAAGAAGCATGAACATTAAGAAAGAAGGAAAGAGTAAATAAAAGATTGAAAAAATAAAAGGAAAGAAAGAAGGAATGGACGAATTTTTCAAAAAAGAAAGGCAGAATAGAAGGCATGAAAAAAGGGGGAATAGAAAGAAATGAAAGAAGGGATGAAAGAATGAAGGAAAAATGAAAGAAAGAAGGAAAGCGAAATTAAAGAAAAAAGGAACAATACAATGGCAAGAAAGAAGAAAGGCAAAAAAGGAAAATAAAAAATGGTTAGAAGTTCTGCAAATGAAACATGATAAATGCTGTGTTTCGTCCTCGGACATGTTTATTAAGGAACCATTGGTGAAATTGAGCCCATAATAAATGTGTTCTCAATAATTGTCTGTTTATTAATTCACAAATGTAACGTTGAAGCTTTGACAACTTAATACAGAACAGTTTCAAATGAGTGCTATCTGTTATTCTGTGAAATACCAGCAATCATATAAAGGATATTCAGAAAAGAATTTACAACAGCATCAGCAGGAGACCCAAATTGAGAACACGTGAAATATGGCCATTGCTAACACCTGGTATAAAGCGTCCTGCTGTCACATCACTCTAAACACTTTGTATACATCAAAGTAATAAATTAAAAACAAAATCAATGGCACAGAAGGGGAACTAGCTTGTGTGCGGATGTGCTCCTTGGGAAAGAGCAAACCCTCCCGTTACTCAAAGTGCATTTATCCGGTGGGTGAAGTGGGCTGACCCCCTGTCCCATGCTGTAGTGGGTGGAAGCAAAATGTGAATGACACACCAACAGACCAATGGATGAAGAAAGCTCGCTGAAAGCACCGTTTAACAAGTATATTGTAAATATATATTTTAGGAAATCAAAAGGTTTTGGCTAATGCCAGATCTAAAAATACTACACAGCAAAGGCAAAGCTGATGCAACCTAAAACATGGGATTCTAAACAGGCCACACACAACATTATATTTTCTAACTGAAAATTGGAGAGTCACATCCAAGGTAAAAGGAAAGACCATTAGTCAACTGATGACATGCTGTCTTGGTGCCAGTAAACTCAGAGTAAGCCTACTGGGGAGGCTGCATAAGCACCGGTTCCTGTGTGGTGAACTTTATTAAAGTATTACACATTGGCAGCACTGGGGTAAAAGCTTCACAATCAATCACACATTACCACTGCACCAAATGCACAGTCAGCATGCTGATATCTTGGTAAAATGTCTAGGTCATGAAATGCCCCCTAATCCTGCAAATCCAAAGTGCTGCACTCTTCCTGCCCATTGGACAAATTAACATGAGCAGGTGTACTAGTATTTCCCTGACCACAGTTAGCACTCCTGGGTGATAATGTGGAACAAGGTGTGTATCCTTTCATTGTGTAACAAATGAGAACATAACTCTATAACACTCTCAGAAAGTCCCTCTTTCAGAGTGATAACCTACATTTCTTGCTAACTGGTATTATTGGTCTTTAAACTCTGCACACTATATGACTGCTGACCAGCCCTCAGGGCATGTGCAATGGCCCAAAGAAAATGGTAAGATTGGCTAATTCCTAAATGGCATGTGTAATTTGCCATTAAGGCCATAGTATATGGATGTAGGAAATGCATGGCAAGGAAGTTTAATGTCACCGTTTGACAAAAGCACTTATTTTTGTCATCCACACGGGTAATTAGGAAAACATGGCCTAAGTCCTATATGTGCAACCTGACTGCTGCAGTGTTTACATCTGCAGACAGTTTCAAAGTTAACCCTTTATGGAAGGAGGGAACCCTATTTTAAACATTGTCAGCTTTATGTAGGCTTTGTAGCCCACTGGGTAGACTACCTATTATTTAAAATGTAACTAAAGATTTTTAGGATGGCAAATTCCTACAGTGACTAGCATCCAAAAGCGATTTTCACATTATAGGGATGTTGTTGTACACGTGGAGAGCAAATACATTGTTCCACAATTGTCCAATCACTCTGTATTTGTCAATGTTTTGCTCCCCAAGACACTTCAACCAAGAACCACTGTCTGAATACTTATGCTTACTTGAGACATTGATGCTTCATGGTATCCTAATAAACAGTTGTTCTTCAGTGGTGCGCTGTCCAGTCATTAACTCTTTCCAGATATGCGGCTTACTACGTACGATCACCTGCTTCAAATTGGTATAGAACCAGCATTTGAAACTCTTTCGTACCACAAATAGCATTACAGCTTTAACTGATTACCAGATGAAAGGATAGGAGAGCTCAGTTGAATCTACTAACAATACACAAAGACACTTCGGAAAAATCAACCTCTAGACAAGATTGACAAAATTTGTTTTGAAGTATGAATAATACAAGTTATTGCAGAAGATTTCAACAGTCTCTCTTTCCCTTGCCATATGCTCTTTCTAATGGCACATGGAGTTTTTTACTGTTATATCTAAGTTAATTACCATGATGATCATTGCGCTCAACCACCACAGCGGGGTGCAAAGTGTCTTGACGTCTCTGCTGCCCTGCCGTCTCTGCTGCCCTGCCTACTGGGATGATATAACATATGATGATACACACGTTAAATCCAAGCCTGTGAAATGAATGACACAAAGAAGCACCCATCAGTGTGATGCTACAAAGAAACCCAGTTATTGTTGCCCTATTGAATGGTGATGAATTGACCAATCTTGGAAGGATGGTTGCCATAGTGTACACTGCTGTACTTTGAACTCTTGACAGTGAGACACTGTTTGTGTTGTTGCGCCAAGCCATTTTGCTGGTTTAGTCATTTGAACATGGAGGGGTCGTGCCGCTTACTTGAGTAACTAGCCATTAGATTGGTACCTACGTTGAGTATGTTCATTAGTCTTGATGATCAATTCTCCAGTGTAACATGTATCTGAGATACTAGAACTGCTCAGAATCATTTTAAAAGCAGCACAAATCTGCAACGTTGAATAAAATGGGAGTGGTTGGTGGACCAGATGAGAGTCTGCTGAGAGTTCTGTAAATATATCGACCAAGAGCAGAAGCACCAATCAGCATGAGAGTTGGGCTGCACAGAGAAAGTGAAAGTTAAGAAGTGCAGATGACCGCATCAGAAAGCTACTCCATGAATAACACCCGTATGTCACTTGCGTAACAGAATGTGACAAGTATGATGGTTGACCATACTTTTCAGGTGTAAAATAGTGTGTAATGAATCCAAGGGAGGTAGAGGAATACACCCAAGCAGACAATATAAAGACAGTGAGACTTAAAGATCACTTGTGCTGATCCAAGATGATATTGACAATATCTGAGGCAATGACTGAAGGATCCTTACCCACAGAAATTGATGACATAAAGAGGCTGAGCCAAAGTCTATAGTTTGCATATATTATATGTTTTTAAAAAAGGTCTTGGCTTAATCAGACCTAAAGTGAATAATTCTGTATAGGGAGCTATGTTACCAAAAATTATATAACAATATTTTATTTACTGCTACTACTGTTACGAAACGTAATGTGTGTCAATGTATTTAACGTGGAAGGATGAGAAGCAGAGTTGCCTTCTCCTGAATTTTAACGCCATGACCCGGGTTTGAACCCTAAGGTCAGCAGCAAGTGTTAAATTCATTGAGCTATCTTTCTGACTGTCAAATAGGTCAGAAGGTCGTCTGGCAAAATTCAATTTACAAATTGCAGTTGCCTATAATGTATAGTTAAAAACTGGGACAGTAGAGTTTGCTAATCACAAAACTTCACAAGGGCCTTAATCTTGACATGAGCTGACAACCTAAATGTGCTGTACCAAAACATTGGCCCTAAATTGTCAATCCATTTTACGATCGGTAAGGCTCCGATTCATAAATCGGAGCCTCTCCAACCACAATTTTTTTTTTAATTTACCATCCCAATTAGTGATTCATTGGTATGTCACCAAATATTACTGAATCGCAAATTGGTTTGGGGAATGAACACTGAATCAGAATTTGGAAGGAGCAAGTTGATGGCGTCCCTTCAAAATACCAATTCCTTTAGGGATATATTAATGGTTTTCAGCCGAAATCCAGTCACAAAACATTAATATTTGACCACCTCCTCAAAGTAAGGGGTAATGGGATCTCCCTTCCCTTTTGTGAACTGCCACAAAAACGTTTTTTAAGGGCAGGCAGTGGTCCATGGTGCTTGCTCATAAAAAAAGGTTTCTGTATTTTTTTTAAAATGTATCCCATTTTCCTTTATGTAAAACAAAATGCTTTATTTAAAAGAAATCACAGACACAGTGGTCTGCTGATCCCAGAAGGCTACTGTGCCTGTCATTACAGTCAATCGTAGTGGGTCTCAATGTACGACCTACCTCATGCGTTTTAATGAGCTAGGTGGAATTGTGACACACTATGCATCGGTATTTCGAGAGCCAGCCAATTAATAGTTAGGTTTCTCAAAATGCCAATGGATTTGTTAAAAGTCACTGTGCAAGTTGTGACCACTTCAAACAAATCTGTACATTCCATTTAAGGAAGTCTAAATTGTACATTGTTTTGTGTCGCAATTTACAATACCTTAAATGGAATTTGTACACGAGGCCCCTGGACTCTAAAATACCTGCCTGCAGCAATATAGATGCCAAAATATGGACTTGCACAATATCAAGGTAAGTAGATGCGGCACTAGAATAGTGAATAAGAACTCACTATATATTCTTATCTTGGCGATATTTGGAGTCTAAATTTTGGGTCTCAGCCCTTGTCCACACTACCTTCAATAGTCAATTATGAATAAAAGCATGCTGAAGTGGAATCGGGTTTCCCTGGGCTATGTTAATGATACAGAGTATATCTCTTCTGGATAATTTTACTTCAACAATGATCTTTGGTGAATAGCTGAAAGAACATTGTAATTGGGACGATAGAAAGAGAAACCACATGCTCTGTTTCACAACAAACATACATTTCCTCCAAAAATTCAACACACAAAACATCCATGTGTGAGTGGTAATAGGTCCCTGAATAATTGTTATCCAATTTTACAGGTGTGCACAGCAACTTGACTGACATTTGTCAGCTGGATGGGAGCAGCAGGACACTGAATAATTCCAAGTGCGCCAGTCACTCCAAAAGCGGGACTACGCATGTCCTGTCCTTCCTCTTCATTGGCCAGTTTCTCCTGGGAGTGGGTGGAGTCCCTATTCAGCCGTTTGGTATTTCGTACATTGATGATTTTGCCAGCAAAAGAAACTCACCACTTTACTTAGGTAAGACGTCCATATTCCAGCTGCCCGAACTGTACCCTTGACAACCTTGCCTACCATGCCTTTGCTTTTCTCCTGTTGTTCACAGCATTAATCTTCTCCTTGTGTAGTGGCAATCCCCTCATGACTGCTCCAAGCTTTATGGAAATTTGCTTTTGACTTTCAATGTCTTCTCCAGTGACTCTTTACTATGAAACATTGAGGTATGGCTTCACAAAATCTTGTTCAGGATTGTAGAAATGCAAGGTCGAGAGTGTGCTCTCTGGTGAACAGTATCCAAATCCCTGGATGCAGGAAGAGGCCTGCAGAACCAGACCTTGAAAGGAGTATGCAAGAGCCAGGCGCGTGTGACCGCCTGCTGCAGCGTTAGTGGGACTCTTTTTCCACCTGGTGCTAAGGAACCATTTGCTAGAGCCAGGGTCCTCTATTGCTTAGTTTGAGAGACCACATTTGCCGGAGTGGGGTCTTGTACCCAACATCAGGTTATAACAACAAATATTTTTTAACTTTGTGACTATATATAGAATGTATTTAATAAAGGGGTTCCTTCAACGTCATTAAAAATGTATACCATGTCTTAAGTGCATGTTTCTAGACCTTATTCTTGGCAACTATATACAGTTATGGGTCTACATGTTCCATCTTCCTGTTATACAGAGGAAGCTTGGGCACTCATAAATGTTGTATAAATCGGGGCCATTTATAGGAGGCAAACGCATTTTACCAAACATAAGCATGAATCTTGCAAGGAATATCGTTTACTTCTTGGACAGCCTGTATTTTTTATGGGTCATTGGAAACTGTTGACAGGATTAGGTGTGTGCAAAGTTTGCGTGATTTGCTTGCGCGTAATTATGTGCATTTCCTCCAAAATACAATTATGCATAATTACGTGAAATGCAAAATCTGTCATTTTGAGCTACATGAGCTACGGTGAAATGCTTCCTCTGGTCAATTTTCGGGACAGGGACACATTTAAATTAAAGCACTGCGAACAGCAGCTGCTCGTGTTCTCTTGTTTGTGTGCATTCACAGTACGTTTTTTTTACACAGGTGACGCCTAATTATACAAAGTGTCGCGCAATAAACAGACCACGCAGTGTCAGCGTAAAAGGCCATTTTATTAGACCAGAACTGCGTAATCTGTACACAACAGTAACATCAACATAGTAATAACAACAAACCCCCACTCACACTCCCTTCTCATTCGTTTCACTCGATCCGCTCCATCACCAAGCCCTAGAAGCTCCAACCATGCCTTATTCTTGCACCTCAATCACTTGTCATCCAGCCCACTCCTTGCGTCCTGCCATTCACGCTTCTATCTGCCCTACGAACTCCCCCCCCAAGGGATGGGTGTGCCCGCTCTTGACCCCCCCTGTCCCTTCAAATCCTGCCAACCAGTGAACCCCCTGTAGGGCGGTTCACTGTCCCACCCCCCTTCCAGGTCCGCCAGTCCGCAACACACTCCCGCATTCACTCCCTGCGACACCAGATAGCCTCATTCCACAACTTGCTCACCACATCTCATCTCCATCATGTAATACGCATTGCCCAGCTGGGACAAGTGCACCCCGTCATCCCTGAATACTAAAGGCTCCTCCAGTCGTATCCCGCATTGTGCAATAACCTTAATGTCTTTGTCACCACAGTAGAGTCTCATTGCCCTATTGAGCTTCCTTCGTGCTTTGTCGATGGCCCCATGCTTCATAGCCCCTCTCCACACTTTCCTGGGGACCAACTCAGTCCAGGCAATGCAGGTCCCTGCAAGCCTCGCTTTCAAAACCTCCAGGTCCCGTTGCATGAGTTGTAAAAGTGCCAATCCGGACAGTTGCACCAGGTCATTCTCCCCCCAGATGAACGATCAACAAATCAGGACATCCCATCTGTGGGATCATCTTCGCGAGCCAGGGCAGTAGTGCCCCCCATCGCATGCCACTTTTGCCCCACCATTGTACCTCGTGCAAGTGTCCTTTCAGTCCCAGGTTACGGCCGTAAACCTGCTGCTCCGCATATTTGGATGCCCAATGCACGAAGGAGTGCCCAACAATCCAAGTCACCATCTTACCGCCCGGTCCAACCACGCAACCTACGAAGAAAAAGATGTTAGAACAAGAAAAAACTGTTCGAATCAACCAACACCCTGCCTGGGACCAACCTACTTCCTCACATACCTCTCACAACAGCGCAACTTCCATCGCCCAAGTCTCCTAATCCTATCCCAGTTCCAACCCAACCTGGCCGCCGCTGTCGCAGCCCCAATCCGGAAAGAGTGCGTCCCAAAACCAGCCTCATCCATGCCCAACCGCCTCAAAGCCTTGCGCAAAACAGCCAACAACTGGCCCGCCGTCACTCTTGCGCCAGAAGCATGACAAAAAATCTCCCCACAACGCACACTCCCCGTCCCCAGGAAAGTTCGCCATTCCAACACTTGGGCCATTCCAACACTGGGCAAACCGCCCCGCCTATCTCATTCAACCACACCCACTTGCCCCTGCCCAACTGATCAGTCTTGGAGTACCGCAGCCAAATACCCAAGCGCCCCCCATCCACACGAACCTCCTCAAACAACCTGCCAGCCCCCCTCCTCGTACCCAAAAGCTCAGACACCCGAAATGCCCCGAAAAACATCCACACCATACACAGGCGAAAAAGACCCACCTCAACCAGGTCATAACAACATTCCGGCAACACCCCAACCAGCCGGACCAACAACTCAAACGTCACCGCCTCCCTCAGCCTACCCCCCCACTCCCTCGCTCCCTGCCCCAGCCCCGCAACATTCTGCTCAGTATCACATCCTTGGTTGGGTCAAAGCCCAGGAACAAAACACAGTAGAAAGATATCCCCGCCAATTTACCAGATATCTGAGCCGCAGTCAAACCCCGATCCATGCAATCCAACACATAACCTCTCAGCCCTTGTTCCACAGCCGACTCCTCACCCACAACGCCAGTCACCGTCCAGCCCATGAAAGCACTAAATTCAGACCATGCCAAACGAGAAGTCCTCCTCGTGGTCACAGCCAGCGAACCCTCCACCAGTCCAATCATCCTCACTTCCCCCAAGGCCCAGATGCCGGCCGTCAGCTCGGTCTTACATGTATCCCCTCCCGGTGCCAGGTGTCGAAACCGCTGCCACTGCGAACGAGACAAAGCATCTGCAATGTCATTATTCGCCCCAGGGACATGCTTAGCCCGAAACACCACATTCAACCGCTGACACGCCAACATGAACCTCCGCAACACCCGCAACACTCTAAGGTCCCTCGCCCTCTGATGATTCACCAGCTCCACCACCGTCATATTGCCTACGTGGAAGAGCACAGACCTGTTTCGAAATTCCTCCCCCCACACCACCAGCGCCACCAGTAAAGGGAAGAACTCCAGGAAGGCAATGCTCCTGCCCTGTTTGATCCAGGAGGCCGGCCAGCTCTCCGCACACCACCTGCCATCCCAGAAGACACCAAACCCTGCTGACCCAGCCGCGTCAGAGTAAATTTGGCATTTTCAGACCGCCCTCTCCTCGTCAAATTCCAAAGACACACCGTTGAAGTCCTGCAAGAAAGTAATCCACGTCCTCAAGTCCGTCCTCACACCCATGGAAATCCTGACCCTGTGATGTGAAAGCACTGCCCCCGACATGGCCATGCAGAGCTGCCTGCAGAACGTCCGCCCTGCCCGCACTACCCTACACGCAAAGTTAAGGAAACCCAGAAGTTTCTGCACTGCCCGCAAAGGAATCCGCCGTTCCCCCACAGCCCACTCCAGACATGCCAGGATCTCCGTTACTTTGGCCGCAGGAAGGCGTGCCAGCCACTGCACTGAGTCCAGTTCGATCCCCAGGAAGGTGAGGCAACAGCTGGGACCAGCCGTCTTCTCGGGAGCCAGAGGCACCCCAAACTGAAAGGCCATCTCCTGGAATCGCGACAGGGCCCTGCCGCAATCCCCGGTATCCGACCTCCCCAAGAAGAGGAAATCATCCAAGTAGTGAGTGACTTCACGACACCCACTAACACGCACCATGACCCACTGCAGAAAAGTGCTGAAGAGCTCGAACAGAGCGCAGGAGATGGCGCACCCCATGGGCAAAACCTTGTCCACGTAGATGGCCCCCCAAACTGCATGCCCAAGAGCGGAAAATCCGCCGGGTGAATAGGCAGCAAACGGAAAGCAGACTTGTTGTCACACTTCGCCAATTCCGCTCCCGTCCCACACACCCTCACCAGGCGGATCGCATCGTCCACCGACGCGTAGAGCACTCTAGAATCTTCCACTGCAATAAAATCGTTCACTGACTGGCCCTCCGGCCATGACAGATGGTGAATCATCCTGAACTCCCCCTCCTCCTTCTTCGGCACCACCCCCAATGGGGATATGATCAGGTCCTGCAGCGGCCAGTCAGTAAACGGGCCAGCCACCCTTCCTTCCTCTACCTCCTTCGTCAACTTAGCAGACACCACACCCGGCAATTCTTTGGCAGATCTCAAATTCTCGGCCCAACGGCGCTCCCTAGGACCCTGGTAGCCCACCCTAAAGCCCTCAGTGAAACCCCAGAAAAGCTGCACCGCAGCCTCCTGATCCGGGTAGCACGAGAGCCACAGGGCCATCGCCTCCACCCTAACCGGTGTAGGCGCCCTTCGGTCCAGGGTGGCCCTGCCCTCTGGCGTTCCTCCATTGTTCCGAGGGTGTGGTGAGCGTGAGGCACTGCGTAAGGGCATGCTTCCCGCCGCACTTCGAGCACTCGTGTTTGAATTTACAGGGATACCAGGAACAATACCCCTTGTTGTAGCTCCAACAGGCCCCCGTGGAATAACCCCCCGGTTTGGACTGCTGCCCTGAGACAATGGTGCTGGGCACTGTTCCTGCCCCCGCTCCGCCTTGGGCGGGACGGGGCGGAAAAGACCGATGTTCGAGGCATGTGGGCTGCTGAATTCATATCTGTGCATAGATCGCCGCCTAGTGTTGGGTCCGGATGATTGCACATTGTTGTCCTGGAAGAGTCTTCGAAGTATCACGAGATAGGTGGCTCCTCCCCTGGACTACAGTGCGCATGGGCATCGCCTCCATCCCCAGATTGTTTTTTTCCGCCATTGGGTTCGGATGTGTTTCGGTTCCCTCTGTCGGAATCGATAGTTTAAAACTTTTCTAACTCGAGACCAAAAGGTCTTTAGGCTGAGCGTCGGTATCGTTTCGTTCGGGTTTTTTGTCTGTTCTCAGCTCCGAACTCTTGCTACCCATCCGCGTGCTCTCGGCGCGGACGTGCCTACTCTACCGCTCCAGGCATGGAGCGAACTCCGTTCAAGAGGTGCCCGGTGTGTACCTCCAAGTATTCACACCTCGATGTGCACCCTGTGTGCAACAAATGTTTGTCACCGGACCATGACGAGGCCAGATGTATGGCCTGCTCGAAGTTCCGGTGTAAGAAGACACTCAAGATTCGTCGGGCCGCTAGACTCCAGGCCCAGTTAGCGGCACCCCCGGCGCCCCCGCCAGACAACATCTTCGAGGAATTTGTTGAAGACGACGACGCCATTCAGGTTTCGGACTCTGGCCCCGCGTCCGAGGGGGATGCCTACGACGCGGGTGATGAGGACTTTGACGAAGCCGGCGACGAGGTAGGGGACGACGATGGGGCCATTGCCACCGTGGGGGATAGCTCGGAGGAAGAGCATCCCCAAACTGACTCAGGGGTCGACCCCCTTCATGCGGCCCAGGTCGAGGGATCGCCTTCGGGCCTTACCCAAGACCTTGTTACTAGTCCAGCAGCCCCGCCTCCGGGCCCGGTCACGGACATTTCTGATGCGCCACTCCCGTTATCAAAAACGAAAGTGAAGCCATTGGGATCCACTCCCCCGGTTTCGAAACCGAAAGTGAAAGCTGCACTGGTGCAGGAGGCTCTAGAGGCGTCAACTTCCAAGAAACTCAAGATGGCCGACTTGAAGAGCCACGCCAAGATGGCCGACCCGAAGCCCTCGGGGTCGGCGCCGAAGGCGAAGTCGACCGACGCGGCCGCGTCGACGCCGAAAATGGTCGTGGTCGCTGACCCGAAGACGGCTCAGAAGAAGCGTCAAGGCGGTTCCGCAGCCGTGGCTTCGCCGGCTCCGGCAGTTGGGGACAAGGAACGTGATGTGTCGGCTCCGAAAACGGCGCCTTTCGCCACCCGGCTCCCGACTCGGGGAGATCGCTCGAGCCGGTCAAGCCCTCTCCAGCCTTAACAAAGAAGGTCGCGGAATCCCTGCAACGGATTCGGAAGGGCGCTGTGGTTCCCGAACCAGGAAATGTGGCGCCGAAGCACACACCAAAGCCCGCGACAGCGCAGACGCCTATCCGCTTTACCCTGCCACCGAAGTCGACGCCGAAGGCTTTCGCTCCGAAGCATGGGGCAGGCTTGCCCTCGAAGGAGGTATCGACGCCCAAAGCGTCAGTGGTGGTGTCGAAGCCTCGGCTCCAGACACTTGCGGAGGAGGAGCGTCGGAAAGTCATCATCGACGCCAATACTGGGAAACTGTCTCTCCTCAAAAGGAAAACCACCGCGGAGCCGGTGTTGGAACATTCCTCTCAAAAATAAGAAGGACTCTGCGGGTACTTCGGCCCCAATAGAGCCTACGTCTCCACAAGCCTTAGAACGCTCGCCAACGCGTTCAAATGCAGGGGATGCTGACGATGAAGACGTCGAGTACAACTATCCGGCGTACTCGGATCCGGAGGAGGAACATGAGCCTTGGTCTGCCGGAGGCGACCCAGAGGACCCGCAGTCAAGTCAAGAACCGCAGCTTTTTGCGGCAAAGACCTCACCGACGGAGGACTCAGCAGCCTTCAACGCTTTGATTGAAAGGGCTGCAGCTAACCATGATGTCGAGCTGCACTCGGATCCTGTGGATGTGGACTTTTTGTTTGACACTTTCTCAGTGGCTGAAAAGTCAGTCAAGACATTGCCAATGCTCAAGGGAGTGCTAAAGCACGCGACGGAGGCCTTCAAGGAGCCCACTCGGGCGCGTGTCATCAATCCTCGCATTGATAAAAAATATAAGGCAGCACCCTCAGATCCAACATATATCAAGGGACACTTGCCACTGGACTCTTTGGTTGTATCCAACGCACGAAAGAGGGCGAACTCACAGACCACTGGTGAAGCTCCTCCCCCAGACAAAGAGTCGAAAATATTTGAAGCCTCTGGGAAACGGATTGCTGCGCAGGCAGCTAATATTTGGCGAATCTCAAACACACAGGCCCTACTTGCACGCTATGATAGGGCTCACTATGACACCTTAGAGACACTGCTGCAACACTTGCCTGACCAGGACAGCAGTGCGCCGAACACGTGTCACGCACCATTCATCTCCTGCACAATCTGGGATTCTCTCTGAACTACCCAAAATCCCATCTCCAGCCCACCCATGTACGGCAGTATCTGGGCGCGACAATAAACACTCTGGCGGCCACTGCGCAGCCAAATTCAGTGAGAATCGCCAGTATCCAAACGCTGATCCAACGATTCAGGCCCCAGCACTCGCTTCCAGCGAAAGTGTTCATGCAGTTGATAGGCATGATGGCCTCTTGCATCTCCATTGTCCCGCACGCGAGACTACATATGCGTCCGCATCAGGAGTGCCTAGCACGTCAGTGGACTCCGGCTCATGGGCAACTAACAGACCTAGTGTTGGTGAGCGGTCGGGCGTACAACTCTCTGCATTGGTGGAATCCACAAAACCTTTGCAAGGGCCGACCGTTCCAGGAGCCTGTGCCACAGATTATCCTGATGACGGACGCCTCTCTCCAGGGATGGGGAGCCCATGTACTCCACTACACAGTGCAGGGACTATGGACACTACAGCAGAAGAAGATGCACATCAATGTATTGGAACTGATGGCAATCTTCTTGGCCTTGAAGGCATTCAAAGTACACCTGTGCAACAAGGTCGTGTTGATCCGGACGGACAACATGACAGCCATGTACTACATTCAGAAACAGGGAGGCACACACTCTCCGCAGCTGTCTCATCTGGCTCCGAGCATGTGGAAGTGGGCCATTCAGAGGAACATCTTCCTCATGGCAGAGCATCTCCCGGGCAAAGACAACCAGATGGCAGACCTGCTCAGCAGGCACAGCCATCAGATGCACGAGTGGGAGATACATCCATCAGTACTCCAACCGTACTTCCAAAAGTGGGGTCATCCAGAGATAGACCTGTTCGCCACAAAGGAGAACGCAAAATGCCAAAGCTTCGCCGCCAGGTTCCCACACCCGCACTCACAGGGCAATGCGATGTGGATGAACTGGTCAGGCAGATTTGCATACGCTTTTCCCCCAGCACCTCTGATACCGCTGGTGGCACGCAAGCTCAGGCAGCACTCGATGACTCTCATCCTGGTTGCTCCAACGTGGGCTCGCCAACCATGGTACACCACGTTTCTGGAACTGTCCGTGGTACCGCATCAAAGGCTTCATCTCACTCCCAGCCTTCTGACGCAGAGCCATGGCGACATTCAGCACCCAGATCCGCAACAGCTCAACCTGGCGATCTGGCTCCTGAAGTCCTAGAGTTTGGCTACCTCAATCTTCCCCCCGATTGCATGGACATCATTCGGGAGGCGAGAAAGCCCACTACTAGAGCGTGTTATGCGGCCAAATGGAAGCGATTTGTCGTCTACTGTGTAAACCACGGCATTGACCCGCTGGACGCTTCCATTCAAAACATCATTTGCTACCTGTTCCACCTGTACCAAGGCAATTTGGCGTATTCTTCCATCCGCATTCACTTGTCTGCTATGGCAGCATACCTCCAGAACAGGCAGCACCTGTCGCTTTTTAAGGTCCCTGCTATCAAGGCTTTTCTGGAAGGACTCAAAAGGGTCATTCCACCGCGGACACCACCAGCTCCGGAATGGAACCTCAATGTGGTTCTTACAAGGCTGATGCGTCCTCCCTTTGAGCCACTGCACTCTTGTGAGCTTCAGTTTCTGACTTGGAAGGTCGCTTTCTTAGTAGCTATTACATCGCTACGGAGGGTGAGCGAATTGCAGGCGCTCACCATCCAAGAACCTTTCATCCAAGTACACGCCAACAGGGTGGTGCTCCGCACCAACCCCAAATTCTTACCCAAGGTTGTATCTCAATTCCATATAAACCAAACAATTGAGTTGCCAGTGTTCTTTCAGAACCCAGAGTCACTGGCGGAGCGGATGCTCCACACCCTTGACGTGAAAAGAGCCTTAATGTACTACGTTGACAGGACCAAAGATTTTCGTAAGACCAAGCAGCTTTTTGTTGCTTTTGCCTCACACCACAAGGGAAACGTTATCTCCAAAGCAGGGATCGCTAGGTGGATTGTAAAATGCATTCAGATCTGCTACGCTAAAGCCAAGCGCACTCTCACAATACCACCAAGAGCCCACTCCACCAGGAAGATGGGGGCCTCTATGGCTTTCTTAGGTAATATTCCCTTGGAAGATATCTGTAGAGCAGCCACATGGTCTACCACACATACTTTCACTAAACATTACTGTGTAGACGTGCATTCCAAACAGCAGGCGGCTGTTGGTCAGGCTGTTCTCAGGACACTTTTTCAGACTGCTGCAGCTGGCACGGGCGGCCGCCAATAATGGGAGGACTGCTATGTATTCTATGCACAGATATGAATTCAGCAGCCCACATGCCTCGAACTGCAAATGCTACTTACCAGTGTGCATCTGTTCTTGGCATGTAGGGCTGCTGACATTCATATCGCCCACCCTCCTCCCCGGCGCCTGTAGCAGCTGCAGTCTTCATTCATATATATATATATTCATATATCTGCTCGCAGCATAGGCATCACTCACATACTTCACTCCATCTCTGCCAATGGCTAAAAACAATCTGGGGATGGAGGCGATGCCCATGCGCACTGTAGTCCAGGGGAGGAGCCACCTATCTCGTGATACTTCGAAGACTCTTCCAGGACAACAATGTGCAATCATCCGGACACAACACTAGGCGGCGATCTATGCACAGATATGAATGTCAGCAGCCCTACATGCCAAGAACAGATGCATACTGGTTAGTAGCATTTGCAACACCACCGGTAGACCACTGGCCGTGTGTGTGGATGCAGTGGAGTGTGAAGACGCCATCCACTGAACCCAGAGTTCCTGATCCAGCTCCCCCCAGCTCTCCACAAACTCATGTTTCCAGATCCGATCCTTGAGCTTCTCCGAAAGATGTGACCCCAAAGGCGTCGCCAGCCCCATATATGGTAGCTTCTTAGGAACCTTCACTCCCTTCTCCTCCTTACCATCCCCCCTGTCCGTCTGCACCCCCAACGTCACCGACTTACCTTCCACCTTCTTACCATCCTCGGGTGGACCGCCCGATGGCTTCTCGGCCTCCCGCACCGAACCATCACCCACTCCCACCGACCTGCAAGTCCTCTTCCGCCCCTCCCCCCCCGTGGAACGTCTTCCCAGGCCGCCCACCAGGCTCCCTCACCTGTGAGTGCTGTGGTCCGCTCCCGGGGCCGACCTCTGGACTCCGTCACCTGGACCGCCGCCGTCCCGGCCTTGGTCTTCGTCGCCACCTTTTCCTGTAAGACACCAAGGCCGCTGTTGTCCGCAGCGCCCCCTAAGCCTTCCAAGTCATCCCGCACCTCCCCATCCTCCAACTCATCACTCTCCGCACCATAATCCAACTCCAGCCCTGGTTCCAGATCCACACACAAATTGTCCACCTCCCTCACCGCTCGCTTCACACCTTTCTGCACACCTCCCCGCCCACGCACTCCAGCCTCCACACGCGCTGCAGGAGCCCGAACACTCGGTGGAGGGACAGCCGCCACGGACTGCCCTACTGCTTCCGTCCTGCGTCTTGGAGCCGTCTTGCGCCCCGCCAGGCACCCCCGGGCTCTGCCGACAGCCGCCGGCTTGGGTCCCCTCCCACCACTCAGGTCGCTCAAACCTGAGTGGGCCCCAGCACCATCGGGCCTCAAAGCCGTCCTGGCCGTCCCTACTCCTGCCATACTCCCCACGGGGGGGGGGGGGTAGTCCTGCTCTGCCTTCCTCGCCCTGACCCTCCTGGACTCTTCCTCCCTCTCCGCTTCCCTTTCCTCCTCAGAGGTCGGGGTGGGAGGGCCCTCAACCTCATGGCCCCACACCGCACCCACCCTGGATCTGGTCTCCTCGGCCCACCTGACCTCCTGAATCTGCTGCAGGATCCTCTCACCCCTGGCCCTGTCTTCCCAGGAAGTGGCGCCCCAGATCTGGGTGGGGGCAGGGGGCGGGCAGTAGCCAAAAAACTCAGCCCCCGGGGGGAAGAAACCCACCTGCGGAAAACCAGGAACCCAGCCAGGCCCCCCTTGGGAACCAGAGTGGGGAGCCCACCCCGGCCCCCAAGGTCCCTCGCCGCCACCTGCCTTGCTGGGGCAGGGGTGCCAGCCCTAGAGCTGGTAGACAGGTTGATGGGGGCCTCCTCCTCCAGCCCCCCTGCCTCCCTTGTGAAGTCCCCAGAGAAGCCATCCCCAGGAGCAGTGGGAGCCGACTGCCCTGAAACCCCTGGGGCCCCATCCCCACCCGGGGCTCCCTCTAGCTCCAGAGCAGGCCCAGAAATGCTGTCTGCCTGCCCCTCCACCTGCACAGCGCAGGCCGGCACCTGCAAAGACCCTTGGGGCGGAAGCGCGGGGGCGCGGCCCTCACGGCCGCCCCCGAAGCCCCAGGCAAAAACTCGATCGGAGGGTAGGCCCGCGGGGGCAGGCTCCTGCGTTTCCTGCCCCTCGCCGGGTCCCTGGGCGCTCCGCCCCCCCTCCGAACGGTATCATGGCCCACAGTGTAGGGCTAGTCTTCCTGGCAGGCCACCACTGCGGCCTTAACCCCAGCCGAGGCAGCGCGTGTGCCCCTGGTGGCCCCCACCCACGCCTGACCTAGGACCCCTGGCTTAAGCAGGTCCTCCCGCCCAGCCCTCGCTTACAGTAACAAGGCCTCCCGGACCTCCTCAGGCGACACCCCCGACATCCTGCAAATGCCACGCTACTGGCGGAATAAATCTGAACCGGCTGCCGTGAAACAGCCCCCGACGCCGAACGGCCTGACCCAGAAACCCGCAAACTACGCTAAACTAGTGAAAAAACACAGCCCTAAACTAACCTTCCTTTTTAGCTTCCTCCCGATGGTGCCAGGCGCAGGAAGAGGAAGTTTCCTTCCTCCCCTGCGCCTAAATACCCACCCCCTAACTCCTCCCCTTCCCCTACCTGGCCTATCCCTGCGCGAATGACCCCGGGGGAAGACTAGTCTGCGACTCTGCTTCCCCCGGGGCCCGGCAGTGTCCTTTCCGGAATTTTACATAACCAGCATTACACGCAATTCCCTAAATTCCGCAAACTACTCTGGCATAATGTAAAGGATTATGCCATAGGACTTCATTCAAATGGAAAACTATGTCCTTTGAAATATATTTCGAGGCAGTATCACTATATGTGATACTACATCGAAACTTTCTAGTGAAAGCTGGCATTGCAGTGCGACTATATGGTGCCATCTAGTGATGGCTGGCATTTACTTCCTCATCATGAATACATCAAAAAAGCAGGCTATACGTGAAATAACTGAGATTTGAATAAGTCACGTTCAGTAAGTTGTCTCTAGGGCAGGTAGTAATTGGTCTGTAATTGTTAGTGACTACAAAAAGCCTTATTTGATTGGGTTCAAAGGCAATCAGCAGCATAACCTAGAAGCATGGGTGCTCATGGTGATTAGATAGTGTTTGATATTCCAGAAACCTTTCTTCTGACTTCAGTTGTTTGGTAACAGTCGAAGAAGCATAGATTACTTTCTTCAGTAGGAGTTGTTGCAGGTGCTTTTGGGCACTGTCTATGCTTTAGAATCATGACACGGGACAGAGGCAATGTAGAGCTCTTTGAGACTTTTGTTGTGAAGGATGTTGTGGTAGTGAATTGTGTTTGATGCATAATGGCTCATCCAGGCTTGTGTTCTTGAGCAACCAGTCGTGGATCAGTCAAGAGACGTCATTAATGCAACTGTGAGCCAAGCAAACAAATGTTTTTGTGGCAGTGGTGGCTCCAGAAATGGAGTGAGTGGCTGAAGTTGGGGTAGTGGCAGTAGACTTGGTGGCATCAGCAGTGATGGTGGTGAAGACAGATGACCAAGTATCTTTTGTTGGGTTTGAAGAGTAGGTGGGGTTTGTATGATGAAACAACAAGGGCATTTACCACGAATGCCCTTACGACGACACTGGAACCATGGCAGAATCTGTGCAACAAAAGTCTTTTCTAAGACTTTTTTACCACAAGAACGCCTTAACCACACAAATGTATTTTACAGGTAAGTATAAAACCTTTTTTGAAATATATGTCTAATGGGTTTATATTTACTTATAAAATACTTGCATTTCCATTGTAAAAGCATGCATTGTAAAGGCAACTGTGTATATACATGTCCTATTAACCCACACTGCCTAAACCCATAAATTATCCTTCCCACCCGAAAACCCATACCCACCCTAAAAACATCTTTGGCACCGTAACATCCATACCTACCAAAAACTGTACCATTCCCATTGTCACCCAAAAGCCCATACCCGCCCTAACACCTAAAATCACCCATACCAACCCTAAATCCTAAAAAAACCCTTGCCACCAAAAAACCCACAACCACCATAACTCCCCAAAATTTCCCTTGCCACTCAAAACCCCACCCCCACTTTTAAATGACCCTTAACATCACAAATCCCTTACCCACCCTAAACCCTAAAATTACCCTTACCACCTAAAAACCCATACCCACCCTAAACAATACCCTTGCCACCCAAAAACCTCAACCACCCTAAGCCCTAAAATTTCCATTGTCGCCCAAAATCCCACACCACTCTAAACCCTTATCATCCAAAATCCCTTACCCACCCAAAACCATATAATTACCCTTACCATCCAAAAACTTGCAACTACCCTAAACTCTAAAAATGGCCTTCCCACCCAAAAACCCATACCTACCCTAAAATTTAAAACTACCCTTTCCACCCAAAAAAATATACCCTTTGATAAAGAAAAACCCCAACCATGGTGCTACATTTAAATCCCGAGTTAATGCTTCTCCAGACCAAGCATTTAAAACTAGACTGCCTATCAGTATGGAAGGTTTTTGAGTACTACACCAGTCACCCATCTGTCTCATGTAACATTGACTATACATGGTTTAAATACGGATATTGATTATATCAGTTTATGGTTGGTGTGGGTTGTAAAGTGCTGACCCCTACATTTGTATGAAGGGAGAAGTGCCAGGATCCTTGTCAGGAGGCCACTGCAGCTTGCACCATCAATTACCACTGCCAGCGCAGTCAGTGATGGTACCCACACAGAAGCTAACCATCACCCTGCTACAAGTTTGCAATTTTGATGGTTCAGCACCCCCTGTGCTATAAGAATGGCTTGGTTGACAGGTAATGAACTGACGTGTAGTTACAAGGGCTCAGCTACCCTTCTATCACCTGTGAAACTGTCTAGGAAACAGATTACTGCATGGTTTAATGAATGAAACCAGCATGACTTTCAGGCAAGTTCAGGTGCCCACAAAAGTTGACACTGGGAGTTGCAGCTTAGATGCAAGGGCTTCAGCATTGAGGTGTCATGGACTCCTCTGAGGCGAGGGTTCAAGCCCCAGCGGTGGTGGCAAGATCACCTTTAGTGGGGAATCTGTGAAGAAATTAAGAAAGGAAGAGGAAGTATTCAAAATGATGGCTGCCACAGGAAAGACTTCTACAATGTAAGTGCTGACAAGGGATGTACCCCCAACAAAGGGCATCGGGGAGTCCTGCTCAGAGGAGGTATATTTGGCGTTGAGCAGTACGGCATGGACTGCCATGGTGAAAGCCGTCACGTTTGCGGAAGGGCAATAAGAGAATGTGGGGGCATCAGTTTCATGCAAATGAGATTCAAGGGACACGAGCCAAAACGGAAAGCGAGCGAATCAAAGATGTTTGCAGATTTCTGTGTGCATGAACTCGTCTGCTTTTGTCTGTGTGCATGAACTTGTCCACTTTCGTTTGTGTGCATGAACTTCTCTGCTTTTGTCTGTGTGCATGAACTTGTTCGCTCTCGTCTGTGTGCATGAACTTCTCTGCTTTTGTCTGTGTGCATGAATTTGTCCGCTTTCGTCTGTGTGCATGAACTTGCCTGCTTTAATCTGTGTGCATGAACTAGTCTGCTTTTGTCTGTGTGCATGAATTTGTCCGCTTTCGTCTGTGTGCATGAACTTATCTGCTTTTGTCTGTGTGCATGAACTCGTCTGCTTTTGTCTGTGTGCATGAACTCGTCTGCTTTTGTCTGTGTGCATGAACTCGTCTGCTTTTGTCTGTGTGCATGAACTCGTCTGCTTTTGTCTGTGTGCATGAACTTGTCTGCTTTAGTCAGTGTGCATGAACTTGCCTGCTTTAATCTGTGTGCATGAACTTGCCTGCTTTAATCTGTGTGCATGAACTTGCCTGCTTTAATCTGTGTGCAGGAACTTGCCTGCTTTAATCTGTATGCATGAACTTGCCTGCTTTAATCTGTGTGCATGAACTAGTCTGCTTTCATCTAGTCTGCTTTAATCTGTTTGCATGAACTAGTCTGCTTTCGTCTGTGTGCATGAACTTCTCTGCTTTCGTCTGTGTGCATGAACTTCTCTGCTTTCATCTGTGTGCATGAACTTCTCTGCTTTTGTCTGTGTGCATGAACTTGTCCGCTTTTGTCTGTGTGCATGAACTTGTCTGCTTTTGTCTGTGTGCATGAATTTGCCTGCTTTAATCTGTGTGCAGGAACTTGCCTGCTTTAATCTGTATGCATGAACTTGCCTGCTTTAATCTGTTTGCATGAACTAGTCTGCTTTCGTCTGTGTGCATGAACTTCTCTGCTTTCGTCTGTGTGCATGAACTTCTTTGCTTTTGTCTGTGTGCATGAACTTGCCTGCTTTTTTCTGTGTGCATAAACTTGTCCACTTTCATCTGAATGACAGTGCAGGTAGGATGCCAAAGATGGCCCTTTCGGTAATCCATCGAGGCCATGGGACTAGGTGACTGCAGGGCAGTACGGGAATGTGCAGCTGCCTGTGGTTATTCCCTATAGCACTTCCCAAAGCGGGGCAGGCGGGAAGTTTATCAGTAAGAAGCAGCCGGGCTAGGGCCCACTGCTGGTGACCAATTAGCGGCAGGTAATCTTTGTTCACACTCATTCATAGGATAACATGACAACGTGGATAGACACTACACCACGCCTGCTCACCGTGCAGAAACTGCATGGTGATTGGCACTACTGCCAACCTTGCTGTATGTTTGGAATTGTTTGCAAAGTGTGCAGTGGGACTCGAGCTGGTGTGGACGATGTGACGCAGTGATGCCAGTCTGAAACCAGAGTGCCGCCTAAAGCGAGACCAGAGGAGAATGAAACCTATTAATAGTCTCATTGCTGGGATGTGTGTAGTATCTCGGGTGACCGAAGAGGACACCAATGTTGTCGTTTCCAAACAGGTTTATTACTTAGATCGCAAGTAAATAACACAGACCCCAGCCACAGCTGACAGGCTCACAGCACGCCAGCTGATCCTTGATCCGGGCGCTCGCCTTAGAACGCTCCAGACATGACATTCTAAATGATGTCACCTCGGCACGTTCCAAGGCGATCGTAGGGTAGGGAAGTGTCGCGGCTGGGTAATCTTTTTGCCCCTGTGGTGGAAGATACCACACATCCCCCTTCTCTGCACTAAACAAGAAAACAACATGCAAGAGAAAATATGAGAACAATGGTCGTATTCTATATAGTAACCTATTGCTCCAGGTGTTTTGGGCGACTAACCACCCTTTGGCTAGTTCGGCGGGAAGCGCAGGATTCCCCATGACGCTCCCTCCCGGGCAGTTCGCCCCATGTCTGGCGATCGCCTTCCCCTCTGGCCTCCTTGTTTTCGTCCTCAGGCGGGGAGTGGTATCTTACAACTCTTCCCAGGTTCCAAATCGTCCCCTCCTGAGTTTTCACAGCATTTTTAAACAGTATGACAATTCTTGTGGGTTTGGTAAACTCAGACCAACTCGCTCTACCTGTTGGTGCTCTGATTTTTAATACGTCTCCTACTTTGAACCCTACCTCTTTTACGGAGTGTAATTTGTCAAATCTGTCTTTCCTCTCCATCGTGGCTTTGTACTGCCTGTCCAACCCTTTCGACTCCCTAGAATGTTCTGTCCACCCTTTGTGCCACCCCATCCATCCTGGTGGAAGCTTCGTGTTAGGCCTTCTTGCTCGGAGCAGTTCAAAAGGAGTAACCCCAGTTGTCTGGTGAGGGGTCAGGCGGTATGCTTCTAGGCGTTTCCCTAACTCTTCTTTCCAATTTAGTCCATTTGTTTTTGCAAGCTGGATGCTTTCCTTCAGAGTTTTATTGAATCGCTCGACCATCCCATTGGTCTCGGGGTGGTAAAACGCGCAGCGTTTGTGTCCGATCCCATTAATTTCGAGAGTCTCGTCTCTTTTGAGCACAATTGTACCCCATTGTCTGTCAGCATACTACTGGGTAGGCCTTCTCTGGGGAATAGTTCTTGTAGGAATTCGATAACCACTTTGGTGGTGGTCTCAGATATTATCTTCACTTCCGGCCACCTGGAATATAGATCCACAAGCACTAAGATATAAGGAGTGCGTATCTCCCCCATTAGTGAACCTATTATGTCCAATGCCACTTCTTCCCAAGGCCCGACAGGGGTGGTCTACATTGCATGGGAGGTGTGTGCTGTTTTCAAAACCTTGTCGCTGATAGTGCATGGTATGCAGTCTCTTACTTTTTCTCTCGATCATGTTGTCCATGCTGGGCCACCAGTAGTCTTCTCGCATTCTCTGTTTCGTCTTGGTGATACCTAGGTGTCCTTCATGGGCCAAATCCACTAGGTATTCTCTCAAGGTTTTGGGCGAAATCAGTCTCGTCTCATGGAATAGACATTTGTCAGTGACGGACAGTTCATTCCTGACCATCCAGAACGGGCCTAGAGTCTCATCTTGTTTGTCTTTGTGTTCATTTTTCTCTCTTACTCTCCCACACACATTCATCAACTGGTCATCCGCTTCAAGGGCTTCTTTCCAACTTTCTTCTCCAACGGCCCCATGGGTAATTACACAAACCTTTTCTGCCCGTGCCTCGTCCTTGTCTTTTTCGTCCTCTTTACCGGCCTCACCTTCCTTTGTTTCTCCCACGAGGCGCGAGAGGCAGTCTGCTGCAAGATTCCTTGCCCCAAGCACGTATTCAATGCTGAACCTATACTCCTGGAGGTTTACAACCCAACGCCTGATTCTACTCGAGATGGCGTCGAGACCTTTTTTTGTGAATACTTCAACCAGAGGCTTGTGGTCAGTTCTCAGATTGAACTTTGTTCCCCAGATGAAGTCCCGGAACTTGTTCATGGCCCAGTGTACCGCCAATGCCTCCTTCTCTATTACCGAGTAGTTGACCTCGGACTTACGAAGGGATCTCGATGCGAGAGCTATTGTTTCTTCTCCACTCTCTCTTACTTGTGTGAGAACTGTTCTGAGTCCTTTAGAACTCGCATCTGTTGTCGCCACCGTCTTCCTGTTCGGTATGAATGCTTTGAGGCTTGGTGCCTCTGCTAGTGCCTTCCTCACGTCTTCAAATTCCTTCCGGCACTCGCCATCCCAACTGAACACCACATCCTTCTTGAGCAATTGGCGTATGGCATAGGTCCTGCCAGCGAAATTCTGCACAAACTTGCTGTAAAACTCCAGCATTCCCATGAATGATTTTATTTCCTCTTTGTTCTTTTGGCGGAACCATACTGGTTATGGTGTTCTGGAGTTCAGCTTTGGGATGAATTCCATCCGGTGTTACCATGTGTCCCAAGAAGTCCAGTTCTTTACAGCCAATCCTGCACTTTTCTCTCTTCACCGTGAGGCCCTGCTCTCTGAATCTCGCCAACACATGTTTCAATCTTGTATTGTGTTGCCCATTATCCGTGATAAAGACCAGCATGTCGTCTTGATAGCACAAGACACCAGGAATGTCTCTAAGGATGCTCCCCATAATTCTTTGGAACACCGCTGTGGCCGAGACTAGGCCAAACTGTATTCTCTTGAATTTGAAAGCTCCCATAGGTGTGATGAACGCCGTGAGGTCCTGCGAATCTTCATGGAGCCTGATTTGGAAGTAGGCTGAGGTTAAATCTAACGTCGAATACTTACGCTCCTTCCAACATGCTCATCATTTGTGTGATATTAGGCAGCGGGAACTTGCCGACCACGACCTCATTGTTCAGTGCTCTGAGATCGATGCATAGACGGACTGAACCATCTTTCTTCCTTGCTGCGACAATCTGCACCAGCCACTCCGTTGCTCCACTGTTTAAATGACCCCTAGGTTGCATAGTTTCTCTAGTTCTGCTCGGACTGCTTCCTGGATTGCTATAGGGAGTTTCCTTACTCTTGCTACTACAAGCACTGCATGTTCCTTCAATTTTATTTTGTGGGAGTAGTTTTTTAGACACCCTAATTCCGCATTGAACACTTCCTTAAATTCTTCTTCGATGTTCCCCCAAGTCTCACCTACCTCTTGCACCAGAATCTGTGGGGTTTTGTTGGGGTTTAGATATACACCTAGTTCTTTTTGGGCTTGCTACCCCAGTATGTTGTCCTCCACTAAGGATACATACATCTTGGAGACTGTCAGTCTATCCTTATAGCCTATGGTGCCCCAGAAATACCCTTTCATGTTGATGGGCTGACCACCATAGCCCCCAGACCTTACATCCATTTTACTCAACTTGAGTTTTTCTTTAGCTACCCTTTCAAATTCTTTGGCATTGTTGATCGTTCTCTTGGAACAAGACTCAAACATTGCCTCCAACCCTGTTTCTTCAACCATTATCGTGTCCTTAGGATTGCTAACTTGTCCGCTCTGCACATGCAAAACGATATCATCACACACCCGTGCAGTGTTGTCCTTTACTTGTTTCTTGTATCCTTGCCCACTCCTGCAGTACTGCCTGAAATGACCCTTCCTGCCATACTTGCTACACGTGTATTTCAACGCAGGACAATCTTTGTCACTCGCCATATGTGCTTGCTTGCTACACCTGTAGCAGTTTCCCTTGAACGTCCATCCACCTTTGTTCTCCTTCTGTTCTTTCTGCACATTCTTCTACTATTTAACTGCCAACACTCCCTCGCGTTCTGTCACCACTTCACTCACTTTAACCTTGCTCTCACTGACCTTGCTTTCGCTGTCTTGTCTGATCTCACTTACACATTGCATCAGGTGTTCCACTTGCTTGGCCACTATGAGCACCTCTCTTAGTGGTGGGTCATCTTTTTGCCACAGTTCTTCATGCACACGCTCAGTCCTGCATGTCAACACAAACTGGTGCCTGATCCTTTCCTCACACGCACCTCCAAATTTGCATGTGGCAGCCAGTTTACGTAGATCTGAGACTAAATCTTCTATCGATTTCCCTTCTTTCTGTCCTCTTTTACCAAAATGGTACCGTTCCATTATAGTGCTAATTTTAGGAAGGTAATGTAGATCTAGTTTTTTAAGACTAATCTCGAATTCATTCAATCCCCTTGCATCATGCGCGTTCAGCTCTGGGAGATGCTCTAACACTTCCTCTCCTTCCGCCCCCATATAGTACAACAACAATGCTACTTTCCTCTCCAGGCCTAAATTGGGTCCACACTCAACTGCATAGTTTAAGAAGACCTTCCATTTGTTCCACTTAATTGCGGGTTCCCCTGGGCTTGGTAAAAAGAAAGGATGGGGGGCGTAACATTTTGCATATTTGCCCTATTTGAATTTGCACAGACACTGTAAGAAGCGCAATAACACACTTGTATTGTACACTTTGGGATTAAAGCAAAATGCTACTCTTTAGTGTTTCCACTAGGGGCTTAGATCCCTAAGAGAATTTCAGTTTTCTATTCCTCAGAATACCAGTTCTTCATGCATGGTGGCAGCAGTAGATTAGTTGTCCCTGGAGCCCACTAGATGGCAGTGTCCCTCACTGTGGGTTTTCCCTGACAGGCTCTTCCACCCAATGAACCTGTGTTCCTGTTCCTTCACTACAGTTCCTTTTCCTTTCAGGTGACAGGAACTACCAGAAGACAGTGAAGGCACACCACCTGCTTCCTCGGGTTACCTTCACCTTTGTTTGCTGTCTTGTTTCCAATTCGCTTCCTCCTCAAATCCGCACTTTCCCCATTGTAAACGCCTGCTTTACTGGCGGAGATGGGCACAGGTTCCTGTCAGGCACCCTTACTCCCCACACCCCCCTGGAGGTGTTCCGCGGAGCCCACACGGTCTCTGTCAGATCTTGATGTAATCCGATACACCTCCCACCGGCTGCTCCTCATCCACGCCAGCACTCGTGAAGATGTTTGTCCGCTGTGTACACTTAGAGTGTTGCTGACTCACTCCCCTTTGTGTTACAGACTGACACACTGGTATTCTGCCCCGCTGTCTGCTCAACTTTCACTCTGCGCTAGGGGACAGCACACTTTCTTTATCCCTCCGACGCACTCACCGGATGTTTTTTTTATTGTCCGTCTTTCGACTTGGTGCTGATCCGCTCCGCCACTCTGTTCACTGGCCTGGAAGACCGCACCGACCTCTGTGACTAACTGCAGCTCCCTGGTCCCAGCGGGGTGATTCTTGACATCCCTCGTTCTTCAGTGACGGTAATCACTTTCACCTGCCAGTCTCTCCCGGTAAGTTCCTCCAACAAAGTTTGTGGGCGGGTTGTGACAAGGTGCTGTTGTTTTCTTTTGATCATTTACCAACCACAGGTGGTAGCTTGTTGGGGTCACAGCTGTCTCTTCATGGTCCCGTTGGTCCTCGTCGCCAGTGTAGTATCTTGGGTGACAGAAGAGGATACCAATGTTAAGTTTATTACTTAGATCGCAAGTAAATAACACAGACCCCAGCCACAGCTGACTGGCTCACAGCACGCCAGCCGACCCTTGATCCATGCGCTCGCCTTAGAACGCTCCAGCCATGACATTTTAAATGATGTCACCGCTGCACGTTCCAAGGCGATCATAGGGAAGGGAAGTGTTGCGGCTGGGTAATCTTTTGCCCCTGCGGTGGAAGACACCACAATGTGCTCACACAAGTGTGTGTCTGCTGTAGCTTGACCCTAACACCACTGGCAGTAGAGTGACGAAACCTAAGGGCGTCCTCCTGCAAAGTACTCAGAGGGGGCCCTCCACTCCTCTGCCCTTTCCACCACCACCACCGAAAAAACATGTCTTTTTTTTTTAAACCAGTGACTTTTAATTACATGCAAATATATTTGATTAATCACTTCGTGGAAACATTCAGGAGCAGGAGACAATGTGCATGTACAGAGGAGCAGAACAGCAGTAGGCAAGCTTTTAAATACAAACATTAATTTTAAGCAAACAATTGTGATGTGTGAAACAAGAGAAGGTAAAGTTGTATAACGGTCACAACAGAGATTCATCTGTTTCCGGCTGCTTCCTGCCACCAGCCCCCCTTCTTCTGGCATTTGCTCACCAGTGGCTGAACCCCCCAGAAGTAAAACTTTACTACTTTCCTCTTTGGGTCCTTCTCACTCAAATGTGCCAAGTTGTCCCAGGGGTTCCCACATCTCCAGAGTCCCCCCTCCCCCTTTCATAAGCACTCTAAGCCAGTAGGGGTGCTCATCCGTTTTCGGGGTGTACCACCCTCTCGAGGGTTCTCTGTATGATCCACTGTGTGCCTTTAGATCTGCCCCTTAGGTAAGGGGTACTTTCCACACATGGGGAGCTCTGTGGTTTAAGAGGAGTTCTCACTTCTTGGGGTGCTCAGCCCCTTTAAGAGTAAACCTCATCCCTTTGGCTTCTTTACCTGCAAGCGTGCTCTGCGTCCCTTTACAACTGCTATACATATGGCTTTAGGGGTGAGGATCACCCCACTCTTACTACAACCATCTGTCACCCTTTTGCTGCTTTCACTTCCGCAGTAGGACTACATTAAACTTAAATAAGGCCAGGTCAAAGTCATTCGTTCTAACCTGCAACAATTTCTCAATTCCTTTATTTTCACTTCTGAGAGTGTGCTGTTACCATTCCATTTGGATTAGTAAGGGGAAGCAACCATAGCAGATTAGCATAATTATAACCAACCTCTGCTGGTGTGTAATAGGCACCCATAGCATGGGATGGTGATGCTTCGTCATGAAACCAGAATCGGTCTATGTGTGGCAGCAGTGCATGCGCAATTGATGAAAATGGTGTTCTGATGCCCCAGGTCCAAATATGAACCAAATCTGAACTTGCCAAATCAAATGTTTGCATTCTGGGGCAAAAATCTTATTTTTAATCAAACCTACTTTATATGCCTTAGTGGGAATTGTATGTGTTTATCAATATGTAAATTTGTATTTGATAGTTTCTGGAACCCTCTGCCTTTTGCTGACAGGTGAGAGATTGGAGACAAAGGATGGTATTTTCAGAGTGTATCAACAGCTAATAATAAGGGCTGAGATCGTGTAATTTATTATTACTGACTTTGTTTCCTTGGTGCTAGAGGGAAGCATTTCATCATCTACACAGATGAAAAATGTATTAACATAAACACTGCTTCTGTCTGAGGCCTGAACCTGTAGGATTGGTATGTCATGCCTCCTGTCTTCATTAAGTAATTTCTCTGTAACGTGATCAGTAGCATTGCTGTATGAATCTGTAAAATCGGTTTACCCCTAAAATATGTGGCATGCAATTGCGAGTTCTGTGTAGCATTATTTTCCACCCTGCCCTTTCCGAGAAAAGTGTCATAAAATAATAATGAAAATCTACTTGATGAATAAAAGGTTGTGTGATGTAGATGTCAAGAAGGTGCTGAATATTTACTTGTCTGATTCAATAAAAACATTTTACCAAAAAAAAGGACTTTTGGCTTTTTGGCAAATTTTCGATCAAATTGTTTTAAGGATGTTCCATTTAACCAGCACACTTTAACCGTCATCTTAGAGATGGTAATTCCTCAACATTCTCAGAGGCAGTCAGACTTTCTTTGCACAGTGAACACATTGAAATATTTAATGAGTGCCTTTTTAGCAGCCATACGTTATTTAGATAGTTTAAGTAAAGTGTTTGATCTGTGCTCGAAATTGAATCATTTGGTACAATTTCTAGAACTATTAGGTGAGGAAAGAACATTCTTCCCGGAAGTTATTCAGACATATTTGTTTCACTTTCTTGGAGCAAATCGTCCGGCGTATTTACATCCCATCATTTTCAAAGTTCACCTGTTACCACTGATCTCTATGCACCTTGAGAAACCTTTCATGCTAACCCCACCCCTGTGATCCAGCGGTTCACCAACAACAGACACTCCTCTATCATTTACTCACCTGGGCCCATGAACTCACAGTTGTTAAACCGCTGGGGAGGGGATCACGTTTTATAATTTTCACAAACTGTTTGGATAGGTTTATTTAATATCTTTGTTCATCTTTAACTAACCCGTCACAGATCAAAAAGTTCTTTCCTCTGGTTGATGGACCATTAGTTGAACTAGTTAATGGTGACAATTAACAAAAAATCTAACTTTTAATGAACTTCAAAGTTAAATAATCACAGACTCTGGAAAGTTTTAAATCTTTATCTAAATTTCAGGTGCATGTGAACAATCTCAATACAGCGTAGTCACCAACATTCATGGAAAAAATTCAATTAATAAACACAATGGATTTGCCTCGGACTCATGCAATAGTCAATGCTGAACGAGAGAGGGTAGAAAAAAAAACAAGATAAAGAACTTTAGCAAATTAACGGAAAATTATAGTTACCAAGGATGGTGTGGAAGACCAACCCCCTGGCCAAAGGGCTGGTGGGGATTCCCTGAGCTAGATCAGGAGACAAAGGCTTCAGAACAGGACAGGATAGTGGATCTCTCTAGAATACCGCCAATTGTGCCGCACCCTTCTCTGACACTCTCTTCATCCTCAAGTTACTTCCACAATCTTCAGATCTAACCCAATTGGCTCAAGATAGAAGGTTCTGCTTCAAGTTTTACTATCAGCTCCCTCCACCTGCCTAGGCATCTGCTCCAGCACCGCTCTTCTCTCTCCTGCATTCTGCTACTCCAGCTCTGTTCTCTCTAGTTCTGACTAACCAACTAAAGTTATCTTAATTTTTCCTTTCATTTCTTCATGACCCACCCACTATAGTTTCAATATCTGGAAAATACGAAACAAAAATCTATTCAGTTATTGTTCGTAAACCCATCCATTTACTTTTTTTTGTGTTTGAAAGCTTTATTGAAAAGTATAATCAAACAAGAAAATGACATCAGGAAAGGAAAAAATAAAATCATATCAATCAATTCTGAAGTTATAACATTACCAACGACATGACAAGAAATAAAGCATTTTATGGGGTTTTTGAAGGGAGAGGAGGGAAGGGAAAGGGATGCAAATGGTGGATTGTAATCAAATCATGTTATATATAAAAAACGCCTAAAGAAATAATTAGTGCAAGCAATCATACACAATCTATATCATAGAAAGAAACATTGCAATATAAGAGAATTATGAACAACATTAAATAAACAAGGAGAGAGTAAAATCCTTCAAGGAGGTTTAAACTTTTCTGAATTAGCCTGAGGAGGTTTCTTTTGAGCTAGGTGATTCAGGTATGTGGTAAGAGGTAACCAATAAAGATCTACATTACGAATTGGTGTACAGGAAGAAGCAAAGGCAACATCAAGCCTATGAAAATGGCATAAAGAGTTCCACCTACTGCGGATGGAAATATTCGTAAGGGACTTCCAATTAGAAGATATGTGTTGAAATGCGAGTGCAAGCATGAGGTCCAACAGGCTTTATGAATGTGGGGGAAGAACTAAAGAGTCCGAAAGACTATCTAGAAAAAGAATAGGGAGTGAATATGGAATGGAGAGTGTAAACATATGGGAGATATAAGACCAAATCTGTTTCCAGAAAACAGACGGAGCAGGACAGAGAAAGGAGAGGTATAGAAGATCAGCATCAGGAGTACCACAGGTCCAGCATTTAGAATCAGAAGAAGATGTGAAACGAGAGATAGAAAGAGGAGAAAGGTAAAGTCTATTGTATAAAAAAAATAGAGATTGAGTAAGAGAAGCAGAGAAGTTTTCAAAGTTTTGGACCAAAGTTTGTCCCAATGGGCAGTGGACCAAATACTATCCAAATCCTTTTCCCAAGAAAGTTCCAATGTGGATTTGGCACGATCAGGGTTAGGAGAAGTAAAGAACTTATAAATAAGAGAAGCTTTAGGAAGGGTTGAAAGTATCACAAGAAGATGAGAAGGAGAAGTTGGTGAAGACGATAAAGGAAGGGAATAGTAATGATCAAGAATAATTTCCATAAGAATAGTTTATTTTTGTAAAAAGGAGCGAGGACAAGTAAATTGGAGTTGAAATTGGGGAAACGAACGAGGTAGCACACCATCAAAGAGATGATTAACCCTTATGATACCTTTTCGTCTCCAAGATGTCCAAGAAATAGGTCTGTTATTTAAAAGAATAAGTGAATTATACCAGATGGGTGTTTTAAGAAAAGATTCCCGTGAGATGACCAAAGGAAGGATCAAAGCTTTTAGTAGAGAAGAAGTATGTTTAAATAGAGGAAGTGAAGTATAAGGGCATTTTGTGGAAAAATGTAAAGCTTCCTCAAAGGAAAAAGGTCATAATAAGGCTTGTTCAATATGGAGCCAAAGAGGAGAAAAGGGGGAAGATTCCACCGACAGCCATCGTGATGCTTGACGTAGAGAACAGGACTTGTGATATAGACGGAAATTAGGAAAATTAACACCACCATTCGATTTAGCTTTACGAAGAGCTTGAAGAGAAATTCTACCTTTTTTATTTCTCCAAAGGAATTGTGAAAGAGAAGAATCAATACGCCTAAAATAAAGGGCAGGAATATGCATGGGTAACATGGAAAAGATATAGATAAGAATCGGGGCAATCATCATTTTGACGGAATCTAGACGACCCCACCAGGAAAGAAAGAGAGGGTTCTAAGAGGAGAATAATTGATCAATTTGAGATAGAACTGCAGACATATTTAATTTAATGGAAGAAGAAATGGAATTGGAAAACCAAATACCAAGATACTTGATTTTCGTACTATTCCAAGCAAAGCCTGTTTAGCAGAATAAATGAGGAAGACACAATTTAGTCAAAGGAAGAATTTCTGTCTTGTCAGAGTTAATCTTGTATCCTGAGACAAGGGAAAATGCTTCAAATTCAGACAATAAAGGTGGGATAGACATTTCAGGATCTGAAATAAACAAAAGAATATTGTCTGCATAAGCAGAAAGTTTTAATTGATTATCACCATATGGAATGCCAGAAATGGAGGAGTTATTACAAATGGAGGATAGAAAAGGCTCAAGGGATAAGACAAGAAGAAGTGGAGAAAGAGGACAGCCCTGACGTACTCCCCTCTGGAGGGTGAAGGAGGAGGAAAGTTGACCATTCACTAGAACTGAATCTTTGGGTGAGGAATATAACAAAGATATGAAAGAAATGAATTTGGGACCAAAACCATGCCATTTTAGTGAAGCAAACAAAAAGCACCCATGTACTCTATCAAAGGCTTTTTCAGCATCAACAGAGATGGCAGCTAAAGGGATCGAGAGAGAAGAAGCCTTATTTAAGACATTTAAAAAGAGTCGCATTATCAGAGGCGGGTCTCCCTGTAATAAAACCACATGATGAGGCATAAAAGGGTCCAAACGTAAAGCAAGTAATTTAGCAAAAAGCTTATAATCAACATTAACTAATGAAATTGGACGATAGTTCTTACAAAATTTGGCATCTCGACCATCTTTAGGAATAAGACAAATGGTGGCATTCTGAAAGGTACCATCCGTTTTGCCACAAGAATAAAAAGATTAAAAGAGAGAAAGGAGTCTGGTTAATAAGAGGTCAGAAAAATGTAAATAAAATTCAACCGGAAAACCATCAGGGCTGGGTGTTTTACCTTTAGTGAGGGAAGGTAAAGCTCTAGAGAGTTCGTGTAATGAAAGATCAAGTTCGAGGTCTGGAAAATTGAGATGAGATGTACAAGGTGTGGGTAAGTTTTCAAAATAAGATTGAAGAAGAGAAGAAGTTGGAGGAGATTCAGGAGTACACAAATGTTGGTACAATAATTGGAACTGATTAATGATGTCTTGGTCTGTATGGAGAAGATTATTGTCAGAGGAATGTATAGAATCAATAGAAGTACGTTCCTTACAGGATTTGAGATAGTTAGCTAAGAGTTTACCAGATTTATTGCGACCACCATAATACCGGGCACTACTACGAAGAAGGATCGAAGAAGCATTATAAGTGGTGAGTTTGTTAAAAGCAATTTTCGCTTTTAAAAGCTCTGGTGACATGCCTTTATCTGAAGTGTAGAATTGATGTTCAAATTTTTTAATATGTGATAGAGAAGTGAAACGTTTCTGAAGAAATTGTTTCTTTTTCCTAAAGACATAATCGATAATAAATCCTCTCGCAGTGGCCTTAAATGAATCCCAGAGAATATGAGGAAGAGTATTAGGATCGGAGTTGAGTTGGAAAAAGTCATTAGTAAAGGAGCGAAAAGAGGAGGAAAAATTAGGGTCAATAAGAAGTGCAGAGTTAAAGCGCCAACAAGATGTTTTAGGATGAGGAGGAAGTAAGTCAATGTCCGTTAAAATGGGGGCATGATCTGAAATAACAATGGGCTCAATAGAGGAAGAAATTGAATTTTGAGATCAGGAATGAGAAAGAAAAATATAGTCTAGTCGAGAGAAAGAAGCATGAGGGGAGAGAAAAAGGAGTAGTCCATAGTGTCTGGATGTGTGAGTCTCCATGAATCAGAGAGATGTGTTTGTAAAATGGTATCTAAAAATAGTTTGTGAGATTTGTGAGGGAAAAAGCGGACACTGGATTTACGATGAAGCAATAGATCCATAATCTGGTTACAGGCGCCTCCTGTAAATAAAGAAATCATCTTTGTGTTGAATACATTTGCTAGTAATCGAAGGCCAAAAGGATCAGTCAGGCTGAGTGGGTCAATAAATATTAAAAACAGTTAAAGGGATTGAACTAATTAGAAGTTTAGCCAAAATCCATCTACCATCAGAATTTTTTTCTTCTAACACTTTACATTTCAATTTTATATGAATTAAAATAGCAACACAATTTTTTTTATTATTAGATGGGGAAAATAAAACTGTACCAACCCAATTCCTTTTTAATTTTAGAGATTGAAGGTCAGTAAGATGGGTTTCTTGTAGAAGGACAACATCAGGGTTATAGGTACATAAATGGGAAAGTACTCTGTCGTTTGGGAATAATAAAACCTTTTACGTTCCAAGTAACTACTCTAAATTTATACATGAAATAAGTATAATAACATTACAAATTGCAAAAAGGTATGTAAATATCAAATAGCCGAAACAGTAAAGAAATAAGAAATCAAAGAATATAGAATAAAAACCAGTAAGACAGAAAGAAGGGGAAGGAAGAGGAAAGAAAGGGAGGAAGAAGAGACGGAAGAAGAGACAGTACATATCCAAAGGATGACTGAAATTAACATACCTGAGAGAAACAAAAATAAGGAAAATGGGGAAATGGCGACACACAACAAGACGAACCAGGCAAAGGGTGGAAATCCAATCCACACCAGGACAAAAGAGTTGAAGATGCCATAGACACAGATTTAAGGAAGATCAACATAAACCTGTGGAGGGAGAGATAAAGACAAATAACAATTGGGAAATAAGTATCAATATACAAAGCAAAAAATTCGACATAGCAAATAGAATAATGAAGTAAAGGGAATATGCAACAAGAAAGGAGATAAGAATGACGGAAAAAATTTAAGAGGGAAAAAACTTGAAAATGGAACAATAGCAACAAACTATGAGAAAGAGTAACACAAAGCGAAAAAGACGAAATGATCAGACATTAGAAGAACATGAAGCATCAGTCACTAGAAGAGCTTGAGGTATCCATGGCGCCACCGGAATGAAGATGAATAAAGTTTTTAAGTTCTCCAGGATCTTGAAAGGTCCAAGTTTTGTTTTGGTAAGTAACCTTGAAAATACAAGGATGAAACTAACCATATCGAGCACCGAGAGATCGTAGAGGAGTCAGAAGATTCAGAAACTCCTTTCTTCTGGACGCTGTGGCATTGGAGACATCCTGAGATAAGAACACTTATTTGACCCAACCAGGTAATTTGACGTTTGGATCTAGCTTCAGAAAGAACTGAAAGGAGATCCGTAAATTTCAAAAAGAGAATAATAACACCTCGTGGCATCGGGGAATCAGATGAACGTGGACCAAGTCTATGAGCTCTCTGGATGCTAATGGAAGTAGTAGGAGGCATATCTAATAGCTTTGGAATGAAGGAAGTAAAGAACGTAACAGGATCATCCCCTTCCAGAGACTCCGGAAGACCATAAACGCGAAGATTGTTCCTTCTATTCCTATTTTCTAAATCCTCTGTATGTTGCTGGAGAGGGAGGACCGACTTTTCCAAAGAAGCGATGCGCTGAGAGTTAGATTGCACTGCCGAAACTTGTTGTTCTACAGAAGTTAGTCTAGTATCCATCGGTACCCAATTTTCTTTCAAAATTTGCATGTCCTTACTAGTTTCTTCAAACAAAAGGACGGAGGGCACGTATCTCCTCTAAAAGTAACTCCAATGAGATTGGAGAGGTAGGTTTATCCGGTGAAGGAGGATCGTGTTTCAGGCGTTTAGAAGAGGTATTAGGAGGAGATTTAGTTGATGAAGACTGGTTTGAAGAAGATCGATGAGGGGCTAGACCAGCCATTTGATCCACCTCTGCAGAAACGCCAGAATTTTTATTTTTAAGAAAATCTATACCTGTGAGTTTATAAACTTCCCATGTCCAGGGTGTGAAGGCGCCACCTTCAAAATTATACTCTGACCCCATTTTACCTTTTACGGTGCACTTATTTACCGTCCACCTGGTGCTGCATCAAATTGGCTAAATAACATTTCGGAACTTCTAGGCCCTTTTATTATGAATACTACCAATTTTACAGTCATTGGTGATCTGAATCTTCATCTGGATAACGAGCACTGTACTAAGGCTACTGAACTTATTGATGACTTTATGTCCCTCAATCTAAGTCTCAAAAACTCTGGCCCTACGCATACTGCAGGTCATTTACTGGACCCAATCTTCTCAAATATTCATAATTTAAACACATTTCCAGCTCTACCTATTCCCTGGTCAGACCATTTTCCCATCAAATTCTCCTTTCAAATGCCAACTTCCAATAACTCTCTTACGGCTCAACCCTCCACGGTAAGAAAATGGAAAAATCTCGACATTAATATTCTCAATACCCTGCTAGAAGACACGATTCCAGGCACCAATTCAGGAGTACAAAATCTATCAGTTTCTGTCCAATCATGGCTCCTAACAGCCATTGACTCTTGCCTCCCTAAGACCAAGCTAAAAGGCATAAACCAACGTCCACCCGCTCCGTGGTTCAATAATTCTCTAAAGCATGAAAAAACCAAATGTAAGAACGCTGAGCGCCAATGGAGAAAGTCCTACTCCATTGAAGCTAAAAATGATTACAAAAATCAATTAACTCAATACCAAAAGCTGTGCAGTAGAGCAAAAGCTAATTTTGTCTGCACTAAAATTACTGCAGCCTTAAATCAAGCTAAAACGTTTTTTAAAACAGTTAAAGAGCTAGCCGGCTCAAATACCTCACCAACTCCACCTGATTTAAATAAAACTCAATGCAATCAACTTGCCGCATTCTTTGTCGACAGTTGATAAAATTTATCAGGCCATTCAACTTAACCAGAACAATCATGAGGAAGATCATTGTGACGGTAATGATCCTAACAGACTATGCACTCAAGAGACTACTTTTGCTACCCCTTCTGATAAAATTTCCACCCCCTCACTGAGTGCCTGGCCAACACTCAACGTTGACACTGTCACCGAACTTCTAAGCACGATAAAATCAGGCTCACCAAATGACCCTCTACCCTGCCTCATCTTAAAGTTACTTAGTAAAAAAGCTTTATCCACCATTACAGGTCTTCTAAATAGCTCCTTGCAAGAATAATGTGTTCCTCAGGAGTGGAAGCATGCTATGATCCATCCCCTTCTAAAAAAAGCTGATGCTGACCCGAAGATACCCGCAAACTTCCGACCAATATCTCTCCTTCCGATTTTTGCCAAAATTCTAGAAAAGCATGTCCACCGTTGTCTTTCAAATTATATAACGACACATGATCTGTTACCTCCCCATCAATCTGGCTTCTGAGCAGGTTTTTCAACAGAAACCACCCTCCTAGGTGTAACAGAAAACATACGTTCAATGATAGACAAGGGTGAAATAGTGGCACTGGTGCTTTTAGACCTCAGTGCCGCATTTGACACTGTTTCACATGCGGTACTAATAAAAACTCTTCGCTCAATAGGCATCTGTGGCCCTGCTTTAAATTGGATCACATCTTTACTCGAAAACAGAACATTTCAAATCTTCTCTAATTCTGCGTGTTCTGATATCCATACCTTCAAACATGGAGTCCCACAAGGCTCAATTTTAAGTCCACTACTTTTTAATTTATATATGAGCCCTCTTGCAGAAATAGCTCAGGAAACTGGACTGATAATGTTTTCCTATGCTGATGATTCTCAGCTTCTCTTTTCCCTTCCACCAACAGGCAATAATGATCCGTCTACTTTAAGAGTAGGACTTACAAAAATCGCTGGATGGATGAAAAAAAACTTCTTGAAGTTGAACGGTGAAAAAACCGAACTTATAAACCTGGGAAGAAATAAAGAACTCTGGGGACCCCAACACTGGCCCCCGGAAATGGGCTCTCCTCCAATTCCAACTAACCAGGCCCGGAACCTAGGCTTTGTTGTTGATGACACACTCAGTATGCACCAGCAGGCCATCAAAACATCAGCCACTTGCTTCGTCATCCTAAAGTGGCTAAAGAAAATCTGCTGGATGTTACCGGATCATACCAAAAGAATTGTCATTAACGCCCTAATAACATCAAGATTGGACTATGCCAATGTGCTATACTTAGGGTCCAACAAGGCCACAATCCGCAAACTACAAACTGTGCAGAATGCAGCTGCAAGATTGTTAGGTAAAATTCCTATCCATGCGCCCACTACCAAGCTCATACGTGAATTGCACTGGTGAAAAATTGAGAACAGAATCAAATTCAAATCATTATGCTTCATGCATAAAATCTCAACAAATAAAGCTCCCAAATACCTACGAAGTCTGGTACATTGTTACCTTCCATCTAGGACGCTGAGATCTGCAACAGCGAATAAATTTGTTGTGCCCAAAATAAGACTATCACGCATGGGAGGCAGATCCTTAGCATACCTTGGTCCCTCCCTGTGGAACTCCATGCCACAAGCTCTGCGCTCAGAGGTTAATTACATCAGATTTAGAAAAGCCATAAAAACCTGGCTGTTCAACGTCTAAGTCAGCTGTCCAATTACTCTTCACTGAATCACAAGCGACGGGAAACCCTTTGTTGGGTAGCTGTTTGCGCTGTACAAAATAAATAAATACATAAATAAAATAAGAAGCTGAAGTGGACGATGCTTGCTGAGATTTAGAAGAAATAAAAACAAACTTTGGTTGACTCAACTTGCCCATGCACAACCGGTTATTGTGTCAGTTGACCAGCTGATTGATTACAGCAAGGTATTGAAACGCAGCTTCCCAAAAAAGGTGAGAGAAGAAGACCCTTATCTTGTAGATCCAACTTTCATAAAAGAACTACTGCTGTAGTGCCTGAGAAAAAGTCACGCCTCAAAAATGATATCTGCATCCAGTTCCAATATTCGAAGATGCGAACAGTAGGTGCTTCAATGATAAAGATACTTGACAAAGGAGAGTATGAGAAGACACCAGCAGAATGGAACAAGTATATGCGTGAAATTAAATGAAGGCTTGTAGAAAATGCAGCATATATCCAAATAAATGATTAATTATAAAAATTCACACCCAAATAAGGAATGTAAAAATATCACATTATTGCAGCAGCAAGAAGACATGCGTGAGAGGAGTTGATCATGAGTAAAAGTCCATTAATGCCATTAAAATAAGCAATCTCCTTTAATGCTTTGAAATGTGACAGGAGCCATGGAGCATTGAAGTGGAAGAAAAGCGCGTGAAAAGTAACACTATAGATTCTCCCTGCGCACTTTAAAGATCAAAACGGCATTTGGGAGGTGAGAATATTCAGAGAGGGAGCCCACCTGAAGAGACGTCCAACCTCATTAAACAGCTTGCTCCGTGAAGTAAAGCTGCGCTGTGAAATGGCGGCCGCGGGAAGCTCCGACACAGATGAGCGCTATTGAGAAAGACGCGCTGATGAGAAATGACAGGAAAGAGCGCGTTCGAGGCAGTTCACGGTCCGGTGAGATGCGGTCCGGTGAGATGCGGCGTCATTAAAGTGGATGGCAACGCGGTAGGACCGCAGAAATTGGGAAAGAAGAGTTCCGGTGAGGAGGAGAGACACCACTAGGCGGCCATTTTGCGTGGCGTCGAAGCCCCATCCCTTTACTTTTTATTTATACATTTTACCCCATGTACTAATTGTATCAATATCACAACATTTAAACTTTATTCATGAATATGACTCTTCACATTTGATCTCTGCACCATCCTGTTCCCATGATGTTTCTCTTGTTCCTGGCTCCCATTCAAACGCACTGTCATTGTTTCATGTTCTCCTTTCAACGGTCATGCGCTGACATTACGTCACTCCCCTCAGTTCAGTTATGCGAGAAAGGCCCAATTATGTACTAACAGAAGACAAATGTTAATTCCTCAAATAAAATGTTTGCACTGTACACCACCCACCTCTACTCTAGCTCATTTTATTTATTAATACTTTTTCCCGCATTAGCATTAGTAAATAGCTTGCTTTTATTTCAAATAAGCAGGTGGCATGCACGTGAGTGTTCAAGACTCCATTTTAGAAGCTTCTGCTCATGTGCAAGAATTTCCCTCCAAGAGTTACCTCGTCATTATACGTAGATGTAGTTGACGCATGCGCAAAACAGTTTTCCCGTTTAAAGTGTTATTAGTCCTACTTCAATGCTATTTGCGTTAATACATGTATACGCAAGCTTCAGTAACCCACATCTTCATGTAATTGCGTATTAGTTTTCACAAAACTTTATTAATAACTTGTTAGTGAGCTAAACAAATCTATTGCTTCCGAGCAAGTCTCTGTTCCTCGCGACTTTAATCAATCACCTGTGCACAAACATCCAGCCACTGAAGCACACAACATTCACCCCTGTTGCACACATCAAACCCTGTAGCACACAACATCCAGACCCTGTGGCCCACAACATCCAGCCCCTGTGGCACACAACATCCAGCCCTTGTAGCACGCAACATCCTGCCTCTAATGCACACAACATCCAGCCTCTGTCGTACACAACATACACACCTATGGCACACAACACTCAGCCCCTGTGGCACACAACACTCAGCCCCTGTGGCACACAACACTCAGCCCCTGTGGCACACAGCATTCACCCCTGTGACACACAAAACCCACCCCTATGACACACAACATCCACCCCTATGACACACAACATCCACCTCTGCAGTAGACAACATTTACCCCTGTGGCACAACACATCCACCCATGTGACACACAACATCCATCCCTGTGACACACAACACTTCTCAGTGCTGCATTCATCTCCATCCATGCTAGTTTGTTTCCCAAACAAGCGCATCCACAGAGGAATCCAAATATGATTCGAAGCAGTGACCAGCAGCTGGGCCTCTTCGCACGTCACTTCGACATTGCAGTTGTGCTGTTTCAGCAAGAGAAATTCCTCCAGAGATTTAGTGTCTGCAGGATGGTACCCAATCTGAGAAGTTGCTGCACTGTACGGTGTAAAGGGGAAGTTGAAACCGGTTGGAACCCCCTCTCCAGCCTCCAGTTGTTCCACAGCTGCAGCTCAGACCAGGGGTGGCGATCACTCAGAGCAGCTGGAATGCAGGCGGATGTCTCAAGCGTAGGACAACATTCAATCCACGTGTTAACCTTCAGGCAAAATGTTTCAGCACAAAATGGAGCACAAGGGTAAACCAGGTCACATGGGCCATGAAATCTTGTTTCAGAGCAGGCGCATCGTTGTTACCGTCCCAGCAGCACTCAAGGCTCCTAATTTACATTTACATGGGGGATGGAAATGTGCTGCAGAAACCTATGACAACTACACCATTCATGTGGATGAAGTGTACATTAGGCTCCGATTGCATGTGGATAAAATTTGCAAAAACATCTAATCGTGGTGCACCCCATGCAGATGCAAGCACAGTGCTAGAATCGTAATATACACATCGGCAGTGAGGACAGGGCTTAATGTGTACAGGAGGTGGGCACTGGCACTTGTTTTTGAGGACCGGGATTTATTTTTCAGCATGAGACTTTGACTCAGAACAAGAGTGGCAAAGACCGAAAGGAAGGAAGAAAAGAAGAGGAATGGAACGATAGAAAAAAAAGGCACAAAGGGAACAAGTACTTTTAAAGCCAGTAGTTCTAAGCTCTAAAAGGCACAGCTAAAGGCTTTTAATTTTTCGTAGGTGTCATTACGTATGAACTTGCATCACCAGCAATTTTGCATTCTTTCTATTAAAGAAAATCAATTCCAAGATGACCACTCATGCATGCGCATGAATAGGGATGCTTAGAGATCTTTCTTAGTTTGCCAATCTAACACTATGGATGGCTATATTAGACTGGACAGTTAAATTAAAAGGAAAAAAGCGCCAGCGTGTGCAAAAAAACAGTAAGCGAATATCCTAACAGCACTTTGAAGATGCCAGACCATCAAAAAAGAAATTAATAAATAAAAACATTTTAACAATTAAAATGGTACATAGAGTAAGAGGGTGAAAAATTGAGTGGGATAGACGAAATAGGGAAAGTAAGGACACAAGAGAGCAGTCCAGCATCACTTTGCATCACCTGGGCCCCCCATGAAAAAAAAAATATTAAAATAAATGTGAAGTGGGTTAGAGAGTAGGTTACTGTTTAGAATTGTATTCAAATTTCTCCAGCTGCTTATTTTTCATGCAATACTTTTTAGGTCGAGCCTAGGCAGTGTATGCACGGTCTCTTCGAGACCTGCTGTAATCGGTCTGTAGGCTTCCAGTCCACCCCCCCCCCCCTTCCTGCTATTACCTGTCAGTTGTCCGTTCTTTCTTTCCATTTGTTTAAGGCATGTATTTGTCATGCCTCTTTTACTGTCCTCCCTACCCAAGAGCAGCGATCTAGCACAATATTAATCCTCAAGTTAGTTTTATAGCATAAGTTTTCCGAACTACGTTTTTAGGTCGAGGCCTCGTCCGCACTGCTGTAAGCAGTGGGCGGAGCCGAAGATTTAAAGCTGTCCAGTATGGGGGCTTGAACCCGCCCCTCTTCTCCATTGACTGGCCTCATAAATGCTGGCCAGCCATTGTTGGAGAGGGGCGTCACTCAGTTCAGGCCCCGTCTTGAGCGGATTCGGGGGCATGTTTTTTTGCAGTTGTTAAGCCGTGACATCATCCGTCACTCAACTGCTCAAAAACACGCCTCCGAATCGCGAAAATGGCGGTGCTATCTCTGAGGCATTTCTTCTTGGCCTCGGAGAAAGATGGTTGGCCCGGCTGGTGCTGCTGCTCGTCACCTCCCCCTGCTCTCGTCTCCCTTGGTTCTCCAGTAGTTCCGGCTGCCACCTTTTCCCGTTTCTCTTGAACTCGTGCCCATGAGGCAGCCTCCTCAGATCAAATCCGACAGGGGGGTCTGCGGGTCACGTAAGCTTTTACTTCTAATAATCTAGCAAAGGTCGGTAGTGAAATTCCAGAGAAGTGAGAGCGAGGTTTGAGAAACGTGCGTTTTTTTGTGTTTTTTTTTTGCCCGTATACCAAAAAACAGCCTAAAAAATTAGACGCCTTTCATGAAAATGCACGCTGACAACAAGACTCTTACGATAAGACTCCCTCGAGCCAGTTGCTGATGACCATCAGGTGCCTGTGAGCTATGGAGGGCACCTGCGTGCCATGGAAGAGATCTGCTTGGGGTCCTGCACGATGCGGACTCCTTCCAAGAACGCACCCTGGCTGCGTAATTAAGATGCTGCCCTGCTCAGGCCTGGTGTAGTCCCTACCCTACAACAAACAGAAGAACTGCCCTGGGCAACACAAGTCACCTGCCCCTGCTACGACAGGTGCACCTCTCGCCCAGGTGTCATCTGTCTCAGTCAACGTCCGTCCCTATGCCTGAGGGAGGGCTATAAAAGGCATGTATGGCCCGAGGGTCTAGCAGTGTCCCTGTGAGAAGCACGCGTGGCAGACAGTCACCCAGAGCCTGCTGAAGATGAAGCTCCTGCTCGGCGCCCTGCTCACCTGCTGCTTGGTCACAACAGGTACTGGTGCCACGGGGTCCGCGCCGCCCTCCATGGGACCAGGCGCACTCAATCCACGCGCCCCTCGCTCTCCCCTCAAAGGTGTCCTTCCCTCCAAACACTCTTTCATCGCCCAATGCCCCAGCCCCAAACCCATGGCTTCCTCGCAACTTTCCCTGGGGATTTTTTTTCTCATCTAACAGGTCCTTCACCTTCCATCCCTTGCCCCCGCCCCCATCCACACCCCCATCACAAGCAATGTGACCACTACCCCGCATCGCAGGATTGTCCTCTCCCACCCCCTTGGTCCTCTTCCATGGCCTTTCACTCCAACCCGAACTATGAGCCCTGACTTCCGTTCAATGTGTCCATGTGCCCCTAACTCCCGCCCAAAGAGCCCCTCCTTCTCGAAAGGCCAACTCTCCTCCCATAAGCCCCTTATTCATAGTGGTTACCCGAATCCTCCCAATCCAAGCCAAGGTGCACCCCACTTGGCGTTCCGGCGGCACCGTACATCCCTTCCATTAACTCCTCACTCACTGTGGTCATGGTCAACGGGCCAACAACTTCCTTGGTCACGGGTCCTGCAAAGCTCGGGGGTCATTCTACGTCGTACAATATGCAGTTCATTGAAAATGCATTACGTTCATGATGTCTAATTAAAAAACAGGCAACAATACTTTAAAAAGCGAAAAGAACAATCAGTGTCCGAAGTGGGGTAATATTCTGATATATTTTGAAAAGACTTGGAAGTCCTAACATGGTATGGGTGGGTAGTGCTATAAAACGAGGCCTAACATGGCATGGGTGGGTAGTGTTATAAAACGGAGTTATGGGATGGAGTGATAGGATAGGATGGAGAGCTGGGGTGTAGGTTACAGGATGGAGATTTTGGGTACACATTGTAAAATGGAGATAAAGAGTGCAGTGTTCTAGGGTGGCGATATGGAGGTGTTTTATAAGATTACTTTAGGGTGTAAAGTTCTATATGGTGGCTATTTTGGGGTGTTATAGGGTGGAGGTTTGAGGTGCAGTGCTATTAATGGAGATATTGGGTGTAGTTAGGAGTTTTGATGTTATATGAGGGAGACATAGGGTGCAGCGTCATGGAATGGAGATTTAGGGTTTGGTGTTACAGGGTGGAGATACAGGGTGTCATGTTATAGGATGGAGTTGTATGGTGTAGTGATTTTGGATGACGATATAGGGCACAATGTTATAGGCTGGAGATATGGGGTGTAGTCCTAAATAGGGAGATATGGGTTGTAGAGTGGTATGATGGACTTGTGGTGTGAGAAGTCAGTGGATGGAGATATGCAGGATAGTGTTTTAGGATCTAGTTATGGGATTATGAAGAATTTTGTGCACATTTATCTTCAGTAAAAGACTTTGAGAACTTAATGCTCTGTCTGTGTGTGTAGCTTTTTTGTAGGTGGCTCTGTGTGGGTGGCTCTGTGTGTGTAGGTGGCTCTGTGTGTGTGTATGTGGCTCTGTGTGTGGGTGGCTTTGTGTGTGTGTGGGTGGCTCTATGTGAATGACTGTGTGGGTGGCTCTGTATGTGTGTGTGTGCGCAGGTGGCTCTGTTTGTGTGTGCGCGTGGCTCTGTGTGTGCGCGTGGCTCTGTGTGTGCGCGTGGCTCTGTGTGTGCACGTGGCTCTGTGTGTGCGCGTGGCTCTGTGTGTGTGCGTTGCTCTGTGTGTGCGCATGGCTCTGTGTGTGTGCGTTGCTCTGTGTGTGCGCGTGGCTCTGTGTGTGCGCGTGGCTCTGTGTGTTCGCGTGGCTCTAAGTGTGCGCGTGGCTCTGTGTGTGCGCGTGGCTCTGTCTGTGTGTGCGCGTGGCTCTGTCTGTGTGTGCGCGTGGCTCTGTCTGTGTGTGCGCGTGGCTCTGTCTGTGTGTGCGCGTGGCTCTGTCTGTGTGTGCGCGTGGCTCTGTGGCTCTGTCTGTGTGTGGGCGTGGCTCTGTCTGTGGTGCGTGGCTCTGTCTGTGTGCATGGCTCTGTCTGTGTGTGCGTGGCTCTGTCTGTGTGTGCGTGGCTCTGTCTGTGTGTGCGTGGCTCTGTCTGTGTGTGCGTGGCTCTGTGTGTGCATGGCTCTGTCTGTGTGTGCGTGGCTCTGTGTGTGCGTGGCTCTGTGTGTGCGTGGCTCTGTCTGTGTGTGCGTGGCTCTGTCTGTGTGTGCGTGGCTCTTTCTGTGTGTGCGTGGCTCTGTCTGTGTGTGCGTGGCTCTGTGTGCGCGTGGCTCTGTGCGTGGTTCTGTGTGTGTGCGTGGCTCTGTGTGTGTGTGTGCGTGGCTCTGTCTGTCTGTGTGTGTGCGTGGCTCTGTCTGTGTGTGTGCGTGGCTCTGTCTGTGTGTGTGCGTGGCTCTGTCTGTGTGTGTGCGTGGCTCTGTGTGTGTGCGTGGCTCTGTCTGTGTGTGTGCGTGGCTCTGTCTGTGTGTGTGCGTGGCTCTGTCTGTGTGTGTGCGGCTCTGTGTGCGCGTGGCTCTGTGTGCGCGCGTGGCTCTGTGTGCGCGCGTAGCTCTGTGTGCGCGCGTAGCTCTGTGTGTGCGCGTGGCTCTGTGTGTGCGCGTGGCTCTGTGTGTGCGCGTGGCTCTGTGTGTGCGCATGGCTGTCTGTGTGTGCATGTGGCTCTGTCTGTGTGTGCATGTGGCTCTGTGTGTGTGTGTGTGCTTGGCTCTGTCTGTGTGTGTGCTTGGCTCTGTGTGTGTGTGCATGTGGCTCTGTGTGTGCGCGCACGTGGCTCTGTCTGTGTGTGTGTGTGTGTGGCACAGTCTGTGTGTGTGCTTGGCTCTCTGTGTGTGCGCGCGTGGCTCTGTCTGTGTGTGTGTGTGTGGCACAGTCTGTGTGTGTGCTTGGCTCTGTCTGTCTGTGCGTGGCTCTGTCTGTGTGTTGTGTGGCTCCGTCTGTCTTGTGTGTGCATGGCTCTGTGTGTTTGTGTGTGTGGCTCTGTGTGTGTGTGCGTGGCTCTGTGTGTAGCTCTGTGTGTGTGGCTCTGTGTGTGTGTGTGGCTCTGTGTGTGTGTGTGGCACAGTCTCTGTGTGTGTGTGTGGCTCTGTGTGTGTGTGGCACAGTCTCTGTGTGTGTGTGTGTGTGTGTGTGTGGCACAGTCTCTGTGTGTGGCTGTGTGTGTGTGTGCGTGGCTCTGTCTCTGTGTGTGCGTGTGACTGTGTGTGTGTGTGCGTGTGACTGTCTGTGTGTGTGTGTGTGTGTGACTCTGTCTGTGTGTGTGACTCTGTGTGTGTGTGTGTATGGCTCAGTCTGTGTGTGTGTGTGCGTGGCTCTGTGTGTGCGTGTGTGTGTGTGCATGGCTCTGTCTGAGTGTGTTTGTGTGCGTGGCTCTGTGTGTAGCTCTGTCTGTGTGTGTGTGGCTCTGTCTGTGGGGGTGTGTGTGTGGCTCTGTCTGTGTGTGCACGGCCCTGTGTGTGTGTGTGTGTGTGTGTGTGTGTGTGTGTGTGTGGCACAGTCTGTGTGTGTGCTTGGCTCTGTCTGTCTGTGCGTGGCTCTGTCTGTGTGTTGTGTGGCTCCGTCTGTCTTGTGTGTGCATGGCTCTGTGTGTTTGTGTGTGTGGCTCTGTGTGTGTGTGCGTGGCTCTGTGTGTAGCTCTGTGTGTGTGGCTCTGTGTGTGTGTGTGGCTCTGTGTGTGTGTGTGGCACAGTCTCTGTGTGTGTGTGGCTCTGTGTGTGTGTGTGGCACAGTCTGTGTGTGTGTGTGTGTGTGTGTGTGTGTGTGTGACTCTGTCTGTGTGTGTGACTCTGTGTGTGTGTGTATGGCTCAGTCTGAGTGTGTTTGTGTGCGTGGCTCTGTGTGTAGCTCTGTCTGTGTGTGTGTGGCTCTGTCTGTGGGGGTGTGTGTGTGGCTCTGTCTGTGTGTGCACGGCCCTGTGTGTGTGTGTGTGTGTGTGTGTGTGTGTGTGTGTGTGTGTGTGTGGCACAGTCTGTGTGTGTGCTTGGCTCTGTCTGTCTGTGCGTGGCTCTGTCTGTGTGTTGTGTGGCTCCGTCTGTCTTGTGTGTGCATGGCTCTGTGTGTTTGTGTGTGTGGCTCTGTGTGTGTGTGCGTGGCTCTGTGTGTAGCTCTGTGTGTGTGGCTCTGTGTGTGTGTGTGGCTCTGTGTGTGTGTGTGGCACAGTCTCTGTGTGTGTGTGGCTCTGTGTGTGTGTGGCACAGTCTCTGTGTGTGTGGCTCTGTGTGTGTGTGTGTGTGTGGCACAGTCTCTGTGTGTGGCTGTGTGTGTGTGTGTGCGTGGCTCTGTCTCTGTGTGTGCGTGTGACTGTGTGTGTGTGTGTGTGACTCTGTCTGTGTGTGTGACTCTGTGTGTGTGTATGGCTCAGTCTGTGTGTGTGTGTGCGTGGCTCTGTGTGTGCGTGTGTGCGTGTGCATGGCTCTGTCTGAGTGTGTTTGTGTGCGTGGCTCTGTGTGTAGCTCTGTCTGTGTGTGTGTGTGTGGCTCTGTCTGTGGGGGTGGGGGTGTGGCTCTGTCTGTGTGTGCACGGCCCTGTGTGTGTGTGTGTGTGTGTGTGTGTGTGTGTGTGGTTCTGTGTCCGCGAATACTCTCTACTACTCTCTAATGCTCACCTATTGCCATTGTAAATGACAATGCCATTTATTTACGTTTAAAAAAAAAATGAAAACAAAAGTCATGAGCAATGTAAATACCTCTACCTTTAATAATGCAGAGACCATTGCATTGTAAATGCTTGTTTTGTTTGGTTTCGCTTAGCCCATATCCGGTCTTTTGGAAATGTTGCCTTTTTCTTCCTTTGTAATGCTAATCTTTATTTTGGCTCAATTTGCTTGTTAAAAACAAACCTTTATAGCAAGTGTTTTTCTATTTATTTTTGCTGTTGCTCAGCCCATCTCACGCCTTTTGAAAACTTATTTGTGACGTTTTTCTTTGGTTTCGTTTAACACGTTTTTTGAAGGCCTTTTTTTCTGGTCTTACTTAGCACTTTTTAAAATACTGCCTTTTCTTCCTTTGTAGTCTTAATCTTTATTTTTTCTCGCTTTCTGTGTGAAAAATAAACATTTCTGTGTTTCAAAATTAACCATTCATTTTGTGGATAAACATCGGTTAATTCTCAGTAAATGCTTGGCAGTTCCTTCCCACCTGAGTGGAGAAACCTTCCCCAGCCCTGGGCATCAAATGCAAAAATAGAACGTGACAAACAGCTTCTTGAAATGCAGTTCGCATTGCATTCTTTCCTCTTACAAATAGTGCAGGCTCCCACATACCTACTCACACATGCTCTGGTCCCCCGATCAAAGAAAAACAATGTAATTTATGACTAGCCCTGAATACAGATTCCACACAAAACCAACTAATGGTTAATTTCACCCAACTATACGGCTTCCTTTATTACAATACGTAATCGGTCAAGGGAGTTTACATTCTCTAAAATGGATAGAAGTATAACTGAAACATATATCTCTGTCCAAAACATGTGCACATAATACTATCTTTCTGTTTCTTTTTTGTTTCCCCAGCGTTGAATAAACTCATGTCATTTTGTGAAGAACATTTGCGCTCATGTTTGTATGCTTTTTTTTTTAAAAACCACTGGCTTCTTTTGGAACAGCATGCAATTATGGTATTCTAAATTTAAAATTAAGTATAATGTATCTGATATCTTTTTCTTAAACAAACGTGCTTAGGTTTAATACAAACACTGTCTGTGCAGGGTTGTTCTTCTTTTAGTTATAAAGCACATACATCCCAGTAGTTCCCACGTATTTCAAATACAGACACATTTTTAGATCTCAAACTTATGTTTACTGCAGTGATGCTTCTCTTACTTGCTGGCAACTTTTACAACTGAACATTAGACATAAGCGGAGTTACTGATTTGTATACAAAACTGCATGCTAAACCGACATAGCCTTTAACTCCTCTTGTTTAGCATAGCAGGCCTGTTTACATCCTGTAAAAACGCCATGTTTTTAAACAAAAAGATTGTGATTGCTTAACAGTTGTTGATTTTATTTAACTGCGACTTTAGGCTCACGTGTGTATGCAATATTTCTTTTAAATGCATTTCGTTAATTTTTAAAAGCAAACACTCACCATACGGATATTTCAACAAATGTGGTGGATGGTATTGTGCCCAAAAAAATGCAGCATTAATGTGAACACGTCATTCCACTACATATTACATACATCCACTCCAAAACACATAAGTAAAAAACATTTACAATGCCTGTAGCTCTAACTCTTGCAAATGCGAGACCTATTGCACTGCAAATGCTTGTTTCTTTTTTCTTAAGCACTCCACATGAGTTTGTGCATTTTCTAGCTGTCTCCCTTCTGTACTGCTCTCCCTTCTGTGTTCCTCACCCTTCATCAGTTGCTGTTCTTGCTTTCTCTCAGCCTACCTACCCTTGTCAATCTAATTTCCGTACCACCCCGTGTCTGTTTGCTCCCTCCCTGCCCACCCACTGTCTGTAACATGGGTGTTTTATCAGCCCCTCCCACCTACATTCTGTCATGTTTTCCCATTCCCTCCCATCCACCCTGAATTGTTAGCTTACTTTCCCAGCCCTGTTCCGCTCACCCTCTGTTGTCCTTTTGTTTCCCCCGCTTCTCCTGCCCACCCTCTGTACTTATGTAAAGCTCCGCCGAATTGTATGTTATAACTTTAAAAAAAAAAATTTAAACCATTTTTATCTTTGTATTAGAACGAAAGCTTTTAACAAAACGGTTCAAAATTGACTATTGTGCACTAAATATTTGTGGTCCTTAGTGGAGAACCAAATCAAATCAAATAAACTTGAACTTGCCCACCCTCTGTTGCCAGCATGCTTCCTCTGCACCACATTCCCACTGTTTGTTTTCTGCTTGCTTCCCCACCGCCCCCACCCACTCTTGTCAGCTTGATCCTCCATCTCCTTTCGCCCTCAGTTTTAGCTGCTATTCCCACCCTACCTCCATTGTCTGTATGGCCTTCAAGCCCTTCCCAGCCGCCCTCCATTGCTAGCTTGCTGCCACAGCCCCTCCTGCTTGCCCTCTCTTGTCCGCTTTCTGCCCCAGCTACCATTGTAAATGTGCTGCCCCATAGCTGCTTGGGTGCCCTCGCTCCCAACCTGCGTTCTTCTATCTCCTTCCCTTATTGGCTCCGTGTTTCCTAGTCCTCCAACTCACTCAACATAATTTTTTTTCTTCTATTAAAGCATATTGGTGCTGTCTGTGTCATTGCCTTTTTTTAAAATATTTTTTTTCTGTGCTGTTGCACAGCATAAATAAATAATTGCATAGCCAATAGCTTTCATTGGCACGATCTACTGGCTTTGCAAATCCTTATTGAAATATATTATTTTGCAATTGTTCACATTTACGGTAACTTTGGTGCATCATTACTATATACTTCAGGATCGATAATATATTGCTAGCTTGTACTCTTGCATATTGTTTATCAACACTTTATCTGATTTTTAAGTTGTTTGGTGAAACTATAGTCAAATGTTTTACTTTTTCAGGTATACTTTACGCTGTGACGTTCATGGGGCCTGGGGTCGCCTTCATGTTGGGATCCGCCATGTTGCGGTATTATGTGGACATAGACAAAATTCCAGCAGGTACGTTGGCTGCGTGTCCTGGCTTTTCATTTCCTATAATGTTTTTCAGTGAATCTTTGTTTTGAAACCGACATGGAGCGTCCCTTACATACAGAACAATTTTATTTCACCAAAGAAAATAAAAAGTTTGAATGTCAAGGACGTTCTTTAAACCTGGCAGGTTATTTTGAACTGGTTGAACTTTGCGTGTTTGCTCTTGGGTTGGTTCCATATTCTATACACTGCATCAATATTTGCCTCGTCTCCATTTATAAAATTTGTTGAAACTGTGATTGACGCATCTATTCTTATTCAGAGTATTCGTTTAACAGCACACCACAGGGTTGGAGAAGAAAAGCACAATACTAGTGTCTCAGCATTGTTCTTTACTTAAATAGGGTTGCATGTATTCTACTAGTGTGGTTTACAGCAATTCAAAATCCCCCTCATTTGTGTAATAAAGTTATTTCAACAATGACATGAGCCTTAGGTAAGTTAACTGTAGTTTATTCCCCGGAGCGCCGGGACCACGTCTTCAATTTTTCTCGTTTGGCGCCAGATTCAAATGGCCGCCCTCAACTTCCGCCACACCCCTTCCGGTTCCGGTTATCTGGAACACTAGACCGATACCACATATCTCCTCCCTTTATTCTCAACAGAATTTTTCAAAACATATTTGGAACGGTCTTACTTGTAGTCCATTTCAAAGTCTTTGAATCTCTCCGGAGTTCTTATGGTTCTTCCAGCTCTCGTCTTTACAGCTCCTTCTCTTCTCCCGTCTCCCTGTTCCTCCTGCTCCGGTTCATCTGTCTCCGGTCCTTCCAAGGTGCTTCCCGCCTTTTCCTTCATCGATCTAAACTTGCTCCTGTCCTTTGTGCCACTGGTTCCTCTGACTTCATCGTCCTGCCTCATATCTCTCTCTTCCACTTGCTGCGTACTTTCTTCCACCTGCTCCGTGCTCCTTCCATCACATTCTTCCTTGCCTCCTTCGACGTCCTCGAACCCTTCGTCAGTCTCCGCTCTCCACTCCAATATCTTGCTGCACTTGGCCATTCTGTCTTGCGACCAAACTTTTCCATCACTGAGTAGTGCCGATCTGGTATACGGCTCCAACACTTGAAGGGGTGGCGTGAATTTACTCTCTTCTTTCCTCTTTAAGGTCGCCACTTTCACTCTGACCCAATCTCCTTTCTCTATCTCCACACCTTGTACGCCTCATCTCCTGTTGAAATGTTCAGTGTAGGCCTCCTGTGCTCTCTCTAGATTTCTCCTGACCACCGCTGGAGACCACTTACTTGGCACAACCATCTTCCTTCAGGCTGTATTGTCTTTGGTAAATGGTTCTCTCCCTCTCAGTACTTTGAAGGGGCTGTACCCCGTGCTCCCTGGCGTGATGCGGTATGCCCACAACATTTTTGGCACTTCCTTCTCCCAGTCCAATCCATCATTTATGGCTGCCTGTATGGTGCCCATGATCACCCTGTTGAATCGTTCTACTTGCCGGTTGCCGGCTGGGTGATATACGGGTGTGTGTTTGACTTCTATCCCTTTTAATAAAAGGCCTGCATACGCTGCTCCATTCTCTTCTTCCAACGCGTCCAGGTAATTGAGAAAATATCGTTTCCAGTCTTCCCACGGCATCGTGGTTTCCCCCCTTTTTGGGAGAAACGGTACCAACTGGGTTAAGGAGGAGGACTGTGTCGCCATCTTGCCGTTCCCTCTGGGTCCTGCTTGCGTCGGAACTGGCCTGCCCGGCGGACTGCCTGGAGCTTGCCTCTCGTCCGCGTCTTCTTCACTGTGCTCGCCGCTGGCTGAGCCGCCTCCAATCGCACCGTCTGTGTGCAGTGGCGTTTGTAGGTCGTCTCGGACCGCTCCGCCAACAGGGTTCGTTCCTTCCTCTTTTTCTCGCAGTGCCGCCAGCTTGGTGCGCGGGTTTTCACACTACTGCGGAGTGAGGCTCCTCGTGCCCTGGACGGTGAGTCGCTTATTTTGGTGCTCTCTCTCTGCCGCCTTTCCCGCTGCTGTAGTGCTGCTCGGGATCGGCTCACGGTTCAGCTTACTTGTGTGTTCAACCACGTTGTTACTTATGAGGGCCTGATCGCTTCTTCTTGGTCCTCTCCCTCGTCCTCTGCCGTGCTCCGGGTTGCCGTTTTCCTTCCCACTGTCTTCGCCGTCTATGCACCATGGGCTCTCTTGTCAGATCCCACCTTTGTCGCCATTGTAATGAAGTTATTTCAAGAACGACATGAGCCTTAGGTAAGTTAACTGTAGTTTATTCCCTGGAGCGCCGGGACCACGTCTTCACTCTGTGCGGTTGGCGCCAGAATCAAATGGCTGCCCTCAACTTCCGCAACACCCCTTCCGGTTCCGGTTATCTGGAACATTAGACCGATACCACAATTTGTTTACGTGAAAACATTCTTTTAAACCGCCAAAAATCTCAATGAAATTGAAACTTAAGTGTTTGCTTTTGTAAGTAATATAGGGAGCAGACGGCGCAAAATGTCCATTTAACGAAGGGAAATTCTGCTTGTGCGTTTACATGTAGAAATAGATTTGTCATTCATTAAGGGTGTACACCTTAAATATCAAGCCCCAAAATATCGGTGGGACAGAATATCGAAATTAAAACGTCAACAGGCAAAGTCTAGATCTTCTGTACCAAACTCCTCATAAATGAACCTTCGCTGTTCATTTATCTTCATTGTACGTAGATGGGGATATAGAAATAGTCAATCTGTGCTTCTCTATGTGCTGTTACTTTCAATATTTTGTCCCTCGATACTCTGTTTTTTGATATTCTTGTACCAGAATATTATTGGTGTCAACATTCAGTTGCTCAATCTTCATTAAAGCATGTGATTTGATCTCCTGAACTGATGATCAGTTCGATATTAATACCCTTCTACTCCTATTGTGCTTGCACTTGCTTTGTAACTGTACCATGAAAAACGTAATAAACAGACCCAACAAAAAAAAGGATGAGATGTGATTGCACACCCTTTTGGCACATCTTGACTTTCACCAAATCATATTTTGGACAACCTCTAACTATACACACCGTACTCTGACCTTTTGTAGACATTGACTCAAAAATGTTGCAGCCACCATGCAGCACATAAGACCTGCTGCATCCTATTACTCTGTACCGCTTTCACAGCAGTGGAAGAGTAGAAACGCACATGCAGGCTTAGCCTTGTTTCCTCACGGTGATCCCTATAAAGACCTTCCTCAGGGTTTAGTGATGTGTATCCAGGGATGGAGGCTTGCTACAATCAATAGATGTATGTTGGAATCCTGATCAGATACATGCACATACGTTGCGCCGGCACTTTCATTTAAAAGAAGGACTAGATGCTTAAAGTTGTGTGGTTCAACTGGTTTTCTCAAAATTGGGTCAGGAGGTCCTGATCTTTGCCAAATTTTCAGGATTACTATGTGAATTAGTTTCAGTGAGCACCATTGCGTGTAAACCTCTTTTATGTAGATATCATACAAATCTGGTATGGATGTTGCCCTCCAGGACTAGAGTCAGACACCCCTGTTCTGAGTTTTAAAGAGATGCCCCTGGAAGAGTCCTAACCCTTCTGAAGAAGGTTCTCTCTCCCTTCTTCACACAGAGCTGGCCCCATTTTCACCCAATCAAAAATACTATTGTAAATATAAAATCCCTTTTCTAAACTATTTCCCACGTTCATCCTGGAAACTACATTGTTCTTGAGGTCAGTGTAGTGGGCTGGATGGAAGAGTAGGCATAATCGGTAGGTTTTGCATCCTCTCCTGTAGAATATAATAAATTAATCGATGTATTGTTTCATTTTTGTTGTAGCTGACATTGTTCTTACTCCGAAGGATCCTCGATGGGTGGGCGCTTGGTGGATGGGCTTTCTCGTGGCCGCCAGTGTTGTGGGGCTCTCTGCTGTCCCCTATTTCTTCTTTCCAAGAGAAATGCAAAAAGAGGTAAGAACTTATACATTTAGTGCAAGTAATGAGCTTAAAGCGTACCTTCTGTGCTTGAAGTTTAGGTGGCATGCTAAAAGTGTAACATATATGATTCAGTCTGTTTCACGACACAAGACATTGCACATACAATGCTACTGATTTGTATTAGATATCTCCTATTTATGAAAATGTCAATCCCACTAGAATATTCAAGCTTTATAACTCCCCAAACGTTTGCTCTCTTTATGTTCTCTCACTGTGTATACATTAATAGAGCCTTTGGTCAGCTCCCTTCAGTGATACCTTTTTGCCCATTTTGGATCTGGCTCAATGAGACACTTCGTGTCTGAAGCGTCCATCACCTTCGGTTCAGCCTGCAACATCTGCATATATGGACACAGAGAACATACACATCCACAATACACAAACTGACTGACAAGCACACAGACAGCATGCATCCATGTACGTGCATGCATTGTATGTGCGTGTGCATCTGTAGGTGCTACCTATCTGGGGCATGTATGCATGTTGTCTGTGCACCTGTGGATAAGTTTGTTTTATCTGCATGTATGTCTACATGTTACCTGTGTGTATGTTCCCTGTTCATGACTGTAGTGTTTGCAGGTCTGTGCATGCACTGTAGGAAAGCCAGACTTCTTGGCAAGCACAGTAATATGTTACTAAAAGCCCCCCTTCTAACTCCAAAAGTAACACATTTTGTGTAAATCAAGCAGTGTTGCCCTGAGCAGAAACAAAGGCTACATGTGTTCCTCGTTCAGTCTACATTGCCCCGCTGACTATAACTGGTTTTCAATGTAAGGTTTGCTCTATGTCCACACTGTGTGCTACTAAATAATCTCTTTGCATTATGGACGAGCTCCTCAGAACAGCCCTGAACATTACATATGTGAACTGTAAAGGTCTGGCTTGAAGACATAAGACCTTAAAAAAGAAGAATGTTTGTGATAATTCTGTAACTCAGGGGCCCTCTCTAACTGCTGCCTTGAGAGCAGTGTATTTGAAGTAACATGAATTTGGATAAATAATGAAACAAAATGTTTCATGACGAAGAAGGATGCATCATTTCAGGCCGGTTTATTTACATCTAAATGTGTAAGGATGTTTTTTTCATTCTGCAGACAAAAACTGCTTTCCAGGCCATTCATTTGGGGCATTAATGTCTTCAGGGCAAAAGTTTCATCTCATTAGCACATGTTTTACAACTGAATCCAGCAATCAACAACTGGAATATGGCCAGGTAACCTTTGCAAAATGTCTGGCAAATTAGGCAGCAAACACAAATGATAAATTATGTGGCAAGCGCAGTGAATTTATAATACTGAGGAAGCTGCAGCAGCTGCAGGATTGCATACTTCCAGTGGCCCTAACTTTAGAAACACTAGAGAGTGATAGGTTCAGACACTGGTTTTACTGCTGCAGGAAACAAGAATAGGTAGAAGTGGTATCGTGTGTATTCACCAATAAAAATTAAATCGACTCCTTTGGACTCTTTTTTTTTTTTTTTTTTTTTTTTGTAAATTAAATTGCTCCATTGGACCTGTAAGTGCCTTGGCTGGAAACTGTCACAAATAAGCTACACATAGAAATAAGTAATAAAGAGCCATGTGTACACACACATTTCCCCATAGACACAAAATGAGTAAAACCCGTTGATACATCTGGCCCAAAACCTTTTATTTTTGGCATCAGAGAAGATATATAGGACAGCGATACTGCCTTTCTTTGCCCATTTGTATAATTTGAGGATGGAGGTTTATGTTTGTATGGAAGCCACAGAACAGGGTTGCTGGCATGTGGCGGAAGAAGTTCTAGGGAAGTGTCTATTGCAGGCAGGATCTTTACTCTGTGCGCATCCTTAAAAACTCAAGCTGCACTGGCAGCTCACCTGCACTGACAGCTCAAGCTGCACTGGTTACTCCAGCTCCACTGGCAACTCCAGCTCCACTGGCAACTCCAGCTGCACTGGCAACTCCAGCTCCACTGGCAACTCCAGCACCACTGGCAACTCCAGCACCACTGGCAACTCCAGCACCACTGGCAACTCAAGCTGCACTTGCAACTCCAGCTGCACTGGCAACTCCAGCTCCACTGGCAACTCCAGCACCACTGGCAACTCCAGCTCCACTGGCAACTCAAGCTGCACTTGCAACTCCAGCTCCACTGGCAACTCATGCTCCACTGGCACCTCCAGTTGCACTGGCAACTCAAGCTGCACTGGCAACTCCAGCTGCACTGGCCACTTAAGCTGCACTGGCAACTCCAGCTGCACTGGCAACTCCAGCTGCACTGGCAACTCCAGCTGCACTGGCAACTCCAGCTGCACTGGCCACTTAAGCTGCACTGGCAACTCCAGCTGCACTGGCAACTCTAGCTGCACTGGCAACTCCAGCTGCACTGGCAACTCCAGCTGCACTGGCTACTCCAGCTGCACTGGCAACTCCAGCTGCACTGGCTACTCCAGCTGCACTGGCCACTTAAGCTGCACTGGCAACTCCAGCTGCACTGGCAACTCCAGCTGCACTGGCAACTCCAGCTGCACTGGCTACTCCAGCTGCACTGGCCACTTAAGCTGCACTGGCCACTTAAGCTGCACTGGCAACTCCAGCTGCACTGGTAACTCAAGCTCCACTGGCTACTCAAGCTCCACTGGCAACTCCAGCTCCACTGGCAACTCCAGCTGCACTGGCAACTCAAGCTGCACCGGCAACTCAAGCTTCACTGACGAACTCAGTTGTTTTGAGCTACTTCGGATTAAACAGTTTTTTAATTGGCTACAAATCCATGGCCCCTAGCACAGATATCAAGAACTGAACTGTATATGCATTCCAAATGTGTATCCTGAAGCGTGTTACAGGAGCAGAAGAAAGTGAGTTGTCACAGCATAGGAGAATGACGAGAGATGAACAAGAGAAAGCCATGAAGGTGCAAAAGAATGACAGCTGCAACTGGATAAAGGTGATAGCTGTGCGTAGCAAAAAAAAAGATTATTGTGCAGGATAATGAAATGCGCTTTTGAGGCATATGTAGGACAGGTTGCTGCAAAAGAGAAGTAGGTGCAGCAGGAAAGTAAACGGTACAGATGCAAAACAACTAGGGAAGCAACTACAGTAACATGAGACGCCGAGGTTCAACCGAATACGATGTGCCTCACTGCTGAGGTGGGGGTCATGCATGAAAAATTGGAGGATGGCTGCATTACCTTGGTCACTGAAAAAGTCATTTGTGGACTGGAAATCAAGCAGAAACAGCACAATGTTGTTGTTAGTCCCACCGGACCTCTATTTTCTCTCCCCTGAGGAACAATAGTTTGAAACTCCATCCTTACCCTGCACTAAGAACTTCTTTTATGCTGGTATCCTGATGCTAGTTCCCTTCTGTTTAGCTTTTATTTCACAGCACAGGTGTTTGTTAGATCTATTGCTGCCAATTCTGTAAACTATGCAAAGGATGCATTTAGCTCTATTCAGAAGAGTACTCTCTCTTACCTCATACTTTTGGGTATTTGATGTATTATTCCACTGCCTGTGGAGTGATTGCATTGCAATGCATGAAGGACTATTTTACATCTCAAAAATGCACTGAATCATCACACATTACATATCTTATCTCATACATACACTGTACGCAGAGCGCAATCCTTTTTGTTTCACGATTGTTCATTATTTGGGGGCATTGGCAGTAGTGCAAGCGCGCTGTATTAGTTTAAAGCGTGCTGCGCTCATTAGTGCGAATTGTAAGCTGTATATCCGCATCAGTTTTAAAACGCCCGTTTTTGTCTAATAATTTATTTTTAGTTTAGCTTATCCCTTGTTTTTAACCCATCTACTTACACAATAATACGTGGAAAACCCACCGCTCTTTGCGGGTCCTTCTCCTTGCCTTCCTGATTCCAGCGGCCATATTGGGGGTAAGCGGGACGCCATTCCTCGCACGGTCTAGTCGTCACAAGGACGCTAGACCTTCTACAAAAGGCGGACAAACTAGGTGCTCAGCCTTGTTCATTATTTGGGGGCATTGGCAGTAGTGCAAGCGCTCTGTATTAGTTTAAAGCATGCTGCGCTCATTAGTGCGAATTGTAAGCTGTATATCCGCATCAGTTTTAAAACGCCCGTTTTTGTCTAAAAATTTATTTTTAGTTTAGCTTATCCCCTGTTTTTAACCCATCTACTTGCACTATAATACGTGGAAACTCCACCTCTCTTTGCGGGTCCTTCTCCTTGCCTTCCTGATTCCGGCGGCCATTTTGGGGGTAAGCGGGACGCCATTCCTCGCACGGTCTAGTCGTCACAAGGACACTAGACCTTCTACAAAAGGCGGCCATGCAAACGCGCAGCGGGCACGCGCAGCGGGACCGCCGGAGTTACGCCAGAGTTCAGCCCGTCTGTGCCCGTCCGGGCCTAGACAGGCTCAGGGCTAGACCCGCTGGCAAATTTTCCTGAGGTCGGTATCAGGTATACTAGAAATGACCTTATACTACTACGACCCCCTAAAGATGTGACCTGCAATTACATCCATAAAGGAGATAAACCTTTTTCGAATTGCAGGATATGTAGGATGGGCCAGAGAGCTAAGGGAAATAATGCCTTATTAATGGCTTTGCTGAATTGTAGGTCCCTTCCTAGTCATTCGATGGAAATTAACTCTCTTGTACAAGATCACGAGTTGGACATTCTGTTTTTAACCTTCTAGTGTATCGCCCACCGGGGTGTATAGGCAATTTTGTCAGCTCGTTCATGGAAACTGTCACGCTTTTGGCATCGTCGACAGCCAATTTTGTGGCACTTGGAGATTTTAATCTCCATTTTGACGATCATGCAGACACACTGGCTGCTGACCTGCAGTGCGATCTAAAAACTTTCGAGATGAGGCTAATTAATTCAGGGGCCATGCACCGTAAGGGCCATTTACTCGACCCAGTCTTCTCTAATATTGATCGTCTCAAAGCCCTGCCTCCCTTGGCTTTACCTTGGTCAGACCATTTTCTGGTTCCTCTCACCTGGCAGTGTGAATTAATGGACGCAGCCACCCCTAGGATCTATACTGTCGACAGGGCCTGGTCTAGGCTGCCAGTAGATCGCTGGACCGCTAACCTTGATGCTACGTGTCCCTGCCCAGTGTTGGATCCATTGATCGCAGATGTGAACTTGGAAAATTGGCTGACCAGCTCCCTGGACGGCATTCTCCCTAAAAAGAGAATGCTGAAGAGGGAGAAAAGAGTGGGCTCAGCCCCTTGGTACACCCAGGTATTGAGAACTCTTGGGAAAGGCTGCAAGAGGTTGGAGCGGATTTGGAGAAAGGATTGGGGAGAGGCAACCCGGAAAGAGTATCGCGCGGCAATTAGAGGATATAAAGCCGCTCTCCGGGACGCCAAAGCTAAGTTTTTCGAGGAGAGAATTGGTAATTCTGCTAACTCCTCGAGAGAGTCCTTTAAAGTTTTCAGAGATCTCCTAAAAAAAACCAAACCTCCAGTTAACCATGATAGTCCTCGAGAGAAATGTAAGGAACTGGCCAACTATTTCCATATGAAAGTAGAAAATATCGTAAGTTCCCTACCTCGACCGGCCCAGGAATTAGATGTAGGTAACCAGCTGGGTGCCGTGGAAATCGAGCTTGAAGCCTTTGGACCAGTGACTACTGACGAAGTTCTTAAGGTGCTAAGGGTCATAAAGAGTGGCTCGCCTAGGGACCCTGTTCCGATGAGATATCTTAAACAGGTAGCAACTACCATCGCCGCCCCAGTAACTGATCTCATCAATTCATCTTTTATGAAGGGGGTGGTGCCACCCAGCTGGAAAAAAGCAGTAGTGAAGGCCCTCCTGAAAAAGCCTGGTCTGGATCCATCTGACCTGGCAAATTTCAGACCGATTTCCTTGCTTCTCGGGCTTGGTAAGATCGCGGAGAGACTGGTGAACAGGCGACTGTCATATTTCCTGGAGTCTAATGGCTTGTTGCGGAATTCCCAAACGGGATTCAGGCCGGGCCAGGGCACTGACACCGCCCTTTTGGCAGTTGTGGAAGAAGCCAGGAGCATTTTGGATTCAGGAGGATCGGTGGCAGTGATCCTCCTGGACCTCAGTGCGGCTTTTGACACTGTGAACCATCAGGTGCTGCTCCAGCGGCTGTCAGATGTAGGCCTTACAGGGATGGCCCTGAAGTGGCTCACGTCTTTTCTTAACGATCGAGCCTACCAAGTCTGGGAAGGTAGTGAACAGTCAGCATCGATCCCCCTCCAGTGTGGTGTGCCTCAGGGCTCCTCCCTGAGCCCTACATTGTTTAATGTCTATATGGCCCCGCTGGAGGATGTGGTGGCACCATTCGGTATTAAAACTATCAGTTATGCTGATGACACCCAGCTGGTGGTGGCCCTTTCCCAGCTGGTGAATCAACCTGACTTACTTCACTCCTGCTTGTCCAAGGTGCACACACGGATGTGCAACTCAGCATTAAAACTAAATGGCTCCAAAACGGAGATGATGCTGTTGGGCCACTCGGTGCTCTTCCTGCCGCCAGGCAGATGGCCTAGTTTTCTTGGTGATCCCCCAAACCCCAAAAAGGAGATCAAGAGCCTGGGGGTGTGGCTGGAACAGGACTTATCTTTTAAGACCAATGCCAAAAAAAACGCTGGAGTCTGTTTTGGTCTTTCGTCAGCCCGTAAGATCCTGCCTCTTCTTCCACCGGTTTCCAGGAAACTACTTATCCAGGGATTAATTGTATCGAGGCTGGACTATAGTAAAGCGATTTTTTTGGGCGCTCCGGAAGCAACGCTCAATAAACTCCAGCAAGTGCAAAATGCAGCAGCAAGGCTGCTGATGAACATTCCTAGGAGGCAGTCAGCCAAACCGGCATTAAGAGCACTGCACTGGCTTCCGGTGCGTGAGAGGGTAACATTTAAATCCCTCTGTACGGCTCACAAAATCCTTCAGGGGAAGGGACCTCCCATTTTGGGCAGTATGGTGCTCCCTTATAAGGCTACCAGAGCCCTGCGCTCGGATCATAAATATTTGCTGTAAACGGTCAGAGTGAAAAGAGCCCGGACGGGTGGCAGAAGATTCTCAGTGAATGCAGCCAATTTGTGGAATGCGCTTCCTTTGAATCTACGTGCAGAGACTTGTACTATGCGGTTCCGGAAACTACTCAAGACCCATCTGTTTCCCGCTTAATGCTTCCTTTCCATCACTAGCCTCCGGAGTCTTGAACAAGCGCTGGGGTGCCCGAGGGTATCCGCGCGCTATATAAAATTTCAAATAATAATAATAATTTTCACTGGCTTCATTTTTTGTGACAGTCACATAGAAGAACAAATATATTTTATACACAGCCACACCCCGGAAAATCCAGTTGCCTAAACTAGGCATCAGTAAAGCCAATAGTTCTGGTTCTACTGTGGTAATCCATGGAGCCACAGACATGTACAAATATGTGCATTGGCACATTAAGGGGACCTGTTGGCTTTGCCAGTACTTATTGTTTTAACTTCTCATGTGTCAAAGGAGATGGCCTGCAATGAAAGCTAGAAAAAATGCTACTCCTCACTCATATAAACAAAACAATGTGTTCAATAAAATCATAACTTCGACCTGTGGCACTAGTTATATTTTGCTTTTCACTTTTACAAGTAAGGCGTTGTAGGCAGTTTGTAAATGTTAACAAATCAATATAAAGAGGTACACAGCATGGTTGGAAAGTATTGTTTTTGATAGAACTACAGTGACATAGGTAACAGTGTGAATGCGTGGTTCCATGCATCAAATGTACTACTTGTTTTATATTTAATAAATGTGCTGTATGCAGAAAATCCAATTATTGAATCTTGGACAATAAAAGATAATATAAGGCTGGCAAAAGTTAAATATGCTTCTACTCTGAATGCAGTGTGGCTAAGCTGCAATTTCGACTCCCTTTACCAAATTATACTGAAAATTAGTCTACAGTGGAAATATAGGAGTAATATTTTCAAAATAACTCGTGGCAAGTAAATTAGATGAAATTTAATGGAGGCAATTCCTATTTCTTTTAATAAATACAATGAAAGTAGTTCGACTGCTAACAAAGTTCTGGGGCTCGTCTCAGTTCGGATATATCTTGATTGGCTATATTACCTAATGCAAAGATTCAGGCAGAAATGAGTGTGGGAGCCCCACAGATGCACAGAACTTGGCTGCAAACATAGCATACTAGTTAATGGCGTCTTGGTTTGGATACAGCTGTTGTAGTGCCGCTCCACAGGTGCTGACGTCCATCCCATGCTGTAGGAGGGCAGGTCAGTCGGTACTACAATGCAAAGTCTAAAACTGAAAGCGATACGCCAGTCAGTCATTTGGAAAGTGTAGCCCATCTCCCGCTGAGCCCATGCTGGAAACCATGGGAACGGGAAGCAGCATGTGAAACATTACATTGAAACTCCAGCAGAGCCCAGAGGTGCACCGCTTCATGAAGTACGTGTCAACCGCTAAGGCGCGAAACACACAGGGGCAGCGTGCCAAACAAAGAGAGGTTACTGCCAGTGCCTAGTTAAACCATATGAAGGCCTCTAGGCACTCGAAATTTCTGGGCCCCCTCGCACATTATCTCTGAATATGTTCTTAATTTTACCAATTAACAATGTTAATAAACCAATTTTATTACACAAAAAAACATCAACAAGTATTCATGTTATTAAACACAATTTAAAAAAAGTTATTTAACCAACAACACTTCAAATATTGAATGGGTACATTACATTAATTCAGTATTTTCTCTATAGAGTCTTTAATGTAAAGAATTCGTTTCTTTGAGACGATTAATTTTTTCCTATCTTTTGGAAAGAATTTAAGAAAGCTTGATTGTAATTTTCTTTCAAGATCAAATCAATATTATTTTGATCTGTTGTCGCTGGGACCCTAAAAGGATAGGGGCACAAATGCCAATTTGGTAATCCGGAACTGGTTACTGCTGACTATTATTTGCCACAGTGCATCTCTTTTGAACTCCCACTGTGGCTTTAGTGTAAAAATGGACAAGGTCATTGAGATGCCCCGACTGAATGGATTAATTATACTGGGAAGTATAAGCATAGGCCCTGGAAGTAGGAGGCCGGTGATGCTACAGCTCCTCGCAAATAACCATGCTGGGGTTCACGAGGTGAATGAGCAATAACGATTGCATCAAATTCCTTTTGTTTTTATCTCGTCCCACTTGTTTGTGTTAAAAGACAAAGGTCAAATGTTAGGCTTTGTCTTCTGACAAATTTCTGCGTGTACTTTTAAGAAGCATTTGCAATGCAATAGGTCTCGCATTTGCGAGAGTTTAAGACTATTGGCATTGTAAATGACAATGTCTTTTATTTATCTGTTTTGCTAATTAACACATAAATAAAAGGCATTGTCATTTGCAATGCCAATTGCTCAAACTCTTGTAAATTCGAGACCTATTCAAAGAAGCGGCCGCCATTGTCCTGGGCTGCTCGGAAAGTGAAAGCTTGCATGGTGCGCTGAATGTTGCAGGAAAGCATGTTGTGCCTGCAGTAGGAGAAACCCATAAAAGAAAATAGTGCTTACAGACTAAAAATTACATACAGTGTAACAACCGAAGTAAAAGGGCCAGTCATCATTGGAGGTTACAAATGAAGACAAGGCGGTACTAAAGAGGAACTAACAAGCCTATTAGCAAATCAGGAGCCAGCATTTAAAAAGGGCAATGACACAAGCCAATGACAAATATGGGTGGAGAGTGGACGGGGTTTCTATTTGGGAAACAACCTGAAGAACGACTTGGGAACAACGTCTTCCGGAGTCACACAAGCCGAACAATGACTCAGCCTTAACAACGCATGTACATGGTTAAGGCTGACTCGGTCTAGTTTTCGGGCAGGGCAGAGTTCGAAGGAGCGTCGCAGAGGAACAGGTAAGAGGGCTTAATTTTCAAGGGGTGGGAGGGTTTAGGGTTAGACTTTGTTAGTTAGGGTTAGTGTTGAGATCGTTATTAGGAGGTGAGGGTAATCATGTGTTCGAGGCATATGGGCTGCAGATGGTACATTATGAATAGATCGCCATCTGGTGTTGGGCTCGGATGATTGCACTTGTTTTTCTCTTGGAGAGTCTTTTGTAGCTTGGTGACTCCTCCTTTGGTTGCTAGTGCGCATGGGCATCGGCTCCATCCTGAGATTGTTTTTTTCCGCCATCGGGTTCGGATGAGGATTGAAGCGCTCCAGATCTACTTCGGAAAGAAGTGACTTTTCGGCGTGTATTCCCCTTCCAATTCGACGGTATTGTTATCGAACGCGATTCCATTTCCATTCCGACGCGTTTCGATTCCAACATCAAAGAAAAACTTGGATCTACGTTGACAAACAGGAGGCCTTTCTCGACGTGGTCAAGCCCGGAGTCCATGGAAAGGACTCCATTTAAGAAATGTCCAACGTGTGGTGCTAAGTTCCCACACAAGGACCTACACGAGGTGTGCAACCTCTGCCTGTCGCCTGAACACGAATCCAGGGACTGCAAAGCCTGCGCAGCATTTTCTTCCAAGTCGACGATTAGAAACCGTCGAGCTCGAAGACACGAGGTTTCCAGAATGCAGTCGGAGGCGATCCCGGAGCTGTTCGAAGACCATAACCTCGAAGAAGAAGAGGATCATGAAGAACAGTGTTGGTCGGAAGGGGACGAGTCGGAGGTCGAAGAACTCGACGTTCAACAAACCGTGAGTGACGACGTCCCCTTACCAAAAAAACGACCCCGCGCGGTAACGACCCCGCCTTCGAGCCCGGTGAAACCGCAGAAAAAAGTTTCCGGCGCCCCGCCTTCGGGCCCGGCAACGAAACTGAAACCGAAACTCTCGGCCTCCCACCATGTCGGATCCGAGAAACGGTCGACATCGACTTCGACACTGAAGCTTCATGCAAGGGAAAGCTCGGGATCAAAACATTCCATGTCGAAACCGAAACATGCTTCGACGTCGAAGACTCACTCGGCACCGAAAAAATCGGACTCTAGCAAATCCTCGGTGCCGAAGACACCGAACATTGACGATCGGAAGCAAAGGCACCTTTCGGAACCAAAAGCTTCGGTACCGACACAGGAGCAACAAACAGATCCGAAACAAAAGATTTTGTTTATCGATCCACAAACTGGCAAAGTGGTGGCGAAGAAGAGGAAAGAATGAACAGCTAGAGGACAAAGCTCTTCCTTCTAAGAAGAGAACAATGGGGACAAATACAACTCCTCCTACTTCTCCTCGACCTAGAGTCACACCCTCTTCTCCTATTCCTCACACTATGCCAACTATTCCTCTACCTTCTACACCAAGACCATCTACACCTCACACAGATGTAGACAGTGACACAGGAGAAGGGGAACCTCGTGGGGACGATGAATATATCCCAGATGAGGAAGACCCATGGGAGCATTATGACGCAGGGTCAGATGAGGACAACGACCCACAGTTATACCCCTCAAAACCTTCACCACCTGAACACACAGGTTTTGTACAGCTCATTAATAGGGAAGCAAAATATCATAAGGTAGACCTACATACAGAACCTCAAGTAGAGGATTTCCTATTAGAGACACTACCTACTGCAAAAAGAACATCAGGTACTCTACCTATGCTGAAGGGTCTTCTCAGTCACACAACAGACATATTTAAAGACCCAGTGAGGGCTAGGGTGTTAAACCCAAGAATTGATAAAAAATATAAGGCAGCTCCAAAGGACCCAATATTTATCAAGGGTCAGGTACCTCTGGACTCGCTTGTGGTTTCCAACGCCCGCAAAAGAGCAAACTCATTATCTACGGGAGAAGCCCCTCCACCTGATAAAGAGTCAAAATTAAAGATGCATCAGGGAAAAGAGTAGCATCACAAGCGGCAAACAGCTGGCGCATAGCCAATACACAAGCGCTACTTGCACGCTATGATAGGGCGCATTATGATGAGTTAGAAAAGCTCATCACACATCTCCCTAAAGAACATCAGAAAAGGGCAGATCAGCTTATACAGGAAGGAAAGATAATAACTAACACTTCCATTAAATGCGCCCTGTACGCAGCAGACACTGCAGCAAGATCCATCAACACCAGTTTCATGATAAGAAGACATGCATGGCTTAGAGTCTCAGGGTTCAAACAAGAAGTACAAACATCTTTATTGAACCACCCTTTTGATCAGAAGACACTTTTCGGCTCAGGCATAGATGAGACTTTAAAAAAGATGAAAAGGACACAGAAACGGCTAAGTCAATGGGAGCATTACAACAGCCAACACAAAGGGGTTCCTTTCGTAGATCCACCTATAGAGGGGGCTCAAAAAGTACAGAAACAAGTCAGAAATCTACCTCTTTTACACCAACATCACCCAGAGGTAATTCAAGAGGCAGTTACAGAGGTAACAACAACAAGGGTAGAGGTCGCGGAAATAATAACAACCACAACTCCCCAACCCCAAAACAGTTACTTAATACAACTCCCCCCAGACCACATAACACCGGTCGGGGGACGTCTATCACAGTTCCTACCTGTCTGGGAAAACATCACATCAGACAAGTGGGTGAGACAAATTATCCAACATGGTTATTGCCTAGAACTCACAGCTACCCCACCAAACACCCCCCCCCAAACAGCGTCCGATGAGTCAAGACCATCTGACATTGTTAAAAGAAGAAGTACTATCACTGCTACAAAAGCATGCCATAGAGAAGGTTCCAAAACATCAACAAGGGACAGGAGTATACTCTCCATACTTCCTAATCCCCAAGAAAGACGGGTCTCTAAGACCAATCTTAGACCTCAGACCTCTCAATGCATACATAAATTGGGAACATTTCCACATGGTTGCGCTCCAACAAGTACTTCCTTTACTGAAGAAAGGGGACTTTCTTTCTACACTGGATCTAAAAGACGCTTACTTTCACATCCCAATTCACAAAGCCCACAGGAAATACCTAAGGTTTGTAGTGGAAGGACAACATTATCAGTTCAAGGTCCTTCCGTTTGGGGTCACAACGGCACCAAGAGTGTTCACAAAATGCTTAGCAGTGGTTGCAGCACACCTAAGAAGACAACAAATACATGTCTTCCCTTACTTGGACGATTGGTTAATAAAGGCCAAGTCACAAGAAGAATGCCTTCACAACACACAGAAGACCATTCAATTACTGCACCACCTAGGGTTTACAGTGAACTACAAGAAATCCCACCTACAACCAAACAAGATTCAACAATACCTGGGGGCTACTATAGACACAGACAGAGCCAAAGCATACCCCAATCCAATCAGGATACAAACAATGGTCACGTTGATACAAAGATTTCAACCACAACACTCCCTACCAGCACGAGTGTTTATGCAGCTGTTAGGCATGATGTCCTCCTGCATACTACTAATACCACATGCCAGACTACAGATGCGTCCACTACAGGAGTGTCTAGCGACACAGTGGAATCAGGCTCAGGGTCAGATTACAGATCTGGTGTTGGTAGACGACCGTACGCATCGCTCTCTGAAGTGGTGGAACACAACAAACATTTCCAAGGGATGGTCGTTCCTAGAACCGATTCCACAACTGATACTGACAGCAGACGCATCGCTCTCCGGATGGGGAGCGCATATGGACGAATACACAGTGCAGGGGAAATGGAGTGTGCAACAAAAGAAACTGCACATCAACTACTTGGAACTACTAGCAGTATTTCTAGCATTGAAAGCTTTCCAAATGCAGATAACCAACAAGGCAGTCCTGATCAGAACCGACAACATGACTGCAATGTATTACATTCAAAAACAGGGGGGGACACACTCTCTCCAACTATCCAAACTAGCACAGGACATTTGGAGATGGGCCATTCCTCAAAAGATCTATCTGTTAGCAGAACACCTACCAGGAGTTCAAAATCAGATAGCAGACATCCTAAGCAGAGAGTCGGAACAAGTACACGAATGGGAGCTGCACGACCAGATACTGCAGCCATTCTTCCAAAGATGGGGGCAACCAGAGATAGATCTGTTTGCCAATCATCAGAACGCAAAATGCCAAAACTTCGCATCCAGGTACCCACACCACCGGTCCCAGGGCAATGCACTATGGATAAATTGGTCCAACAAATTTGCTTACGCTTTTCCCCCTCTCCCACTAATTCCATTAGTGGTTCGGAAACTGCAACAGCACTCAATGACAATGATACTAGTAGCACCCACGTGGGCAAGACAGCCGTGGTTCACCACGCTACTGCAACTCTCACAGGTGCCAACTCAAAAGCTAAGATTATTACCCATGCACCTTACAAAGAACCATGGAGAAATAATGCACCCAGATCCCAAACAATTGAACCTAGCGATCTGGCTCCTGAGGTCATAAGAGTTTGGATATTTAGATTTACCTCCAGAATGTATGGAAATCATTAAACAAGCAAGACGTCCTACCACCAGAGCATGCTATGCAGCAAAATGGAAAAGGTTTGCTGTACAGTAATCACATCAACCCTCTGGACGCATCCACCAAACAGATTATTTGCTATTTACTACACTTGCAGCAATGTAACTTAGCATATACCTCTATCAGAGTTCATCTCCCAGCTATAGCGGCGTACCTACAAAACAGACAACATCTTTCCCTGTTTAAAGTACCAGCAATTAAAGCCTTCATGGAAGGACTCAAAAATCATTCCACCAAGACTACCACCCTCCCCAGTCTGGAATCTCAACATACTACTTACCAGACTAATGGGACCACCCTTTGAACCTATGCATAGGTGTAAAATACAATTCCTCACATGGAAGGTGGCCTTCCTCATAGCTATCACTTCACTCAGAAGAGTAAGTGAGTTGCAAGCGTTTACAATTCAAGAACCATTCATGCAGTTACTCCAAAACAAAGTGGTTCTTAGAACAAATCCAAAATTCTTGCCTAAAGTAATTTCAGCATTCCACATCAATCAGTCAGTGGAAATACTGGTCTTCTTTCCAAAACCACAGACAGTAGCGGAAAGGGCCCTACATACATTGGATGTCAGAAGGGCAATATTGTATTATATAGAAAGAACACAAACTTTCAGAAAGACAAAACAGCTATTTGTAGCGTTTTCTCCTACACATAAGGGCAATCCCATCTCTAAAGCAGGCATTGCCAGATGGATTGTAAAATGTATACAAATATGCTACTTAAAAGCAAAGAGGACATTAACTGTTCCTCCTAGAGCTCACTCTACACGTAAACTAGGAGCATCTATGGCATTCTTGGGAAACATTCCACTAGATGACATATGCAAAGCAGCTACCTGGGTTACACTGCATACCTTCACAAAGCACTATTGTGTAGATGTGCACACAACACAACAAGCTAGAGTGGGACAAGCTGTATTAAAGACTTTATTTCAGACTGTTGCAACAGACACACGCGACCACCGCTAGGGAGAGAACTGCTGTATAGTCTATTCATAATGTACCATCTGCCGCCCATATGCCTCAACGGAATATGCTACTTACCAGTATGCATCTGTTCTTGGCATAGAGGGCTGCAGAGTCGTACATGCCCTCCAAACCTGTGTCTGTTCCAACAATATCTTATTTAGATACACTTACATGGGCATTTCTATCTGTATTCTATCATACTACTCCATCTAACCCTACTATGGCAAAACAATCTAAGGATGGAGCTGATGCCCATGCGCACTAGCAACCAAAGGAGAAGTCACCAAGCTACAAAAGACTCTCCAAGAGAAAAACAAGTGCAATCATCCGAGCCCAACACCAGATGGCGATCTATTCATAATGTACCACTCTGCAGCCCTCTATGCCAAGAACAGATGCATACTGGTAAGTAGCATATTCCTTATTAATAGGGAGGGGGGAATTTATTAGTAGGGTTTGTGGGTGATCGAGTTTATTTTTTAGAGTGGGGGAAATTGTTTTTAGAAGGCTGGGCTTTAGGGTTCGTATAAAGGGGTTGGGGGTTTGGGGTTAGTTTTTAGGGGTGGGGTTTTGGAGTTAGTTTTACGGGGATGTGGGTAATCGTGTTTGTTTTAAGGGAGTGTGGATGATCAAGTTTATTTTTAGGGTGGGGTAAATTAGTTTTTAAGGGGTGGGGGATCGGGGTACTAGTTGGAAAGGATTTTATTAACACACATTCCTTTACAACGAAAAAACCTGGTAAAGGAATATGTGATAAAAAAATGTGGTTAAGACGTTGTGGTTGTGAGCTCGTTGTTAGGGAAGTCGTGGTTGGGTTGTTCCAACATAGAACCCTTCTATTCCATTCTCCAATACAGCATGCCGCAGAGCTCGACCTAAAAAGGAAACCGGTGTTTCCTTTCTTTTCTCTGACTGCAAAGAAAAAGGATTTTTTTAATGACCTAGGTAACATTTTTATTGGTGTACAGGGAGTGAAGGAAAGGCTGTATGATGTAATTCTCCTAACGCACAACATTGAAATACTTGTAAATGATACAGATTTCAAAACATACGACACATATTTTTCATTAGATAATTCTGAGTATGATGGAAAAAGATTTAAATAGGATCAAGACACTTTACGTGGTAATTTTCAAATTATATATATTTTCTAAAACCTGATTCCCACGCATTCATTTGTGCGCTATATTGTTTTATCGGTATAATTGCATGTCTATGCAAATTTGTGGTAAAATAGAATGAATTTCTTTGCAGCCACCCACAAAACATAGAAGATTGTGAGTGAGTGAGTGAGAGGGGTGTAATGACTGGTGACACCCGCCAACTGCTAGTGAAGTCAAAGTCCCACGAATTTAGAAGCAAGTAGTGTCTCTTGAAGCATTTTCTTTGTCTTTATTCAAATTATACCCAAATGTCCAGCCAACAAGTGTTTCGTCAATAGGGCATTAACCCTTGACTAGTTCAGGACTGTTATGAAGTAAATGTAAATTGATACTTGTATAGCGCACTACTCACCCGCAGGTGTCTCAAGGCGCTTGTACGAATACCGCTGTGGAACCCATCCTGGCTTTCCCTGTGATGCGTCCACTCCTGGGCACCCCCAAGGTGGAGGCCAGGCATCCTTAGCGTTGTGGGGGCCGTTGTGGAGATTAAGCAAGCTATTGCCCAGAGTTGCAGAGTGGGACTCCATGATTGGAATAGGCACCGAGGTGAGAATTATCAGGTCTGTGGAATTTTGAGCCCAAGACCCGCCGAGGCGGGGTATTGAACCGTGGTCCCGGGCTAGACCTCTGCATCAGGGTCTGCCGCTCTAATCATTGAGCCACACTTCTCCACACTTGAATATTATCATAGACCCAAGTATCAGTATCCGGGACAGAACAAGTTCTCGGGAGTGTCGACTACGGAGCGTACTCGATTCAGACTTGCTTACTTTGGCCTTCTTTGATTTTTGAGTGCGCACTTTGGCACTACGTTTGATTTACACAGTGTTTCTGTGATGACCTGAGTTAAAGGCTTACAGCATTTTTACTTATGGAATGCTACTGATTGGACTACTTATTACCTGCCGGGTCAGAATTATCACCAGTTTTTAGGGCTATGATATTCATTTCGTAACAGCGAAGAAGTCAAGGTTTACCGCACTATTGACGAAACACGCGTTGGCTGGACTTGTGGGTATCATTTGAATAAAGACGAAGAAAATACTTCAAGAGACAAACTACGCTTCTATCTTTTCATCAACAATACTCTGAACTTTCAATATTACTCTTATGTGTGTGCATAGGAACTGTTCTCATCCATTTTCTGACTGTTGGGTATCAAAATTGAGGGTTTAGGGGTTTTCCTCACCTGTGGCACCGCAAATATTGTATCTGTTTTGTTTACTCCACGACACCTGGCGAGCACCACGTTTCTTTTCCTGTGTTAATTAATCCCCCGGTTTGCAAAAGTCCCACAAAGTGTACACTGCTCTGATAGGTCAGCATTTGGGTGATGCTTATAGCTTGTCTTGAAAAGTGAAAGGCTTGGAGGGGCTGCCCCTCTTCTGAAATTCAGCCATGGTACATAACATGTTGGCAATGTGACTGTTACAACTGGGGGTCTCTAGTTGGCAGAAGTAGGTACCTTTGACCGGATAGTGACCCTTGACCCTTCACAGGCAGGTCGCTCCCCCACGCCGCAACAGCACCACTTGCTTGCCTGTGTCTTCAGCTCGCTGCTGCTGCCTCTGACACGAGTTTGAGGCCCTCCTCCACCCACAGGGTGGAGGAGGGCGCCTCATCTACTGGTGGCAGTGGTAGGCCGTAGGTCTGCTATTTGCTTCTAATTGCGCTGTAATTCTGTTTTATCTGTTGCTCTTGTTTGCAGTGTTGCATTTTGTGTTATCGTTCTCTTCTCCCCTCTGTACTTCTCTGTGCCCTTTTTGCTTTCTGTACTCATCGCCACTCACCGGTCCCCCCTCCTGTTTTTCCCGCTGCTGCGTCCCTTGAGGCCTCGCCCCCCCGCTCGACACCGCTACAATGCCAACACCCTCCATGCACTCAACAATGGACAATCACACACCTGCTTCCTGGCCTGCCGGAACTGCAGCTTTACCAGCATCCGATACGCCAAGCCACCCACCGTGAAGGAACGCAGCCACCTCAGATGCATCCTTCTCAACCCCAGCTCCGCCCGAAAACATGCAGTTGAACTCTGGGACCTACTCGACTCAACCTTCCCAGACGTCTCCTTCCTGACGCAGACCTGGATGAAGCCCTCCTTGGCACCCGATATAGCCATACAATCCTAAAGAATTCCCAAAACCCGGGACTTATGTTAGTAATTATCTAACAGGCATGCGACTTTAATCCGCCTAGATTCTCAGAAAGTAGAATCTCAGAAAAACACCCGATATTATTTCTATATTGAGGTGTTTGTTGTCTCTAATGCCTTACTGTCCTAAAACAGACAGTCTGGTCTGTCATTATTACTGATTGTGGGGGGTTCCATATATTTTCAACTCGGCGCAACCAAAAAAATGTCAGCCCTGCATAGGACCATACACAGACCCACACATATACCAAAATAATAAATGAAAAAATGTGTGGCGGAGAGGAAGGCACCTCACGGGCGAACACCCTCGGGGCAATCTGGTCAGATGTTTACCAGAGACTTGGCCCCTTTCTCATCATAGGCGGCCGTTCCTATTCCAGAAATTTGGTGAATAAGTGAGAAGAAAGTAAAGAGAAGGTGCATAGCAAGGAGATTTAGAGCGTGACTCCTTGAACAAACAAAACAGAGTGAAGGATAAAATCAACAGCCACACCACTTGAACTACTTTTATTTATGAATAGGGTGTGCGAAGTTGAAATAAAAAGGCTGGTAGCTTAAAGTTGCATACCACTACCTGTGGACTGCTACAAGATCATCGGCAGGGACCACACCAACAAACCAGGAGGAGGAATCGTCATCGTCCACAGGAACACACTCTGAGTCTTGTCGAACACCGAAGACACCCTCAGCACCGCCGAACACCTGCACTTCCAGATCCACACCGACCCAACACCACCCTCAGAGGAACCCTTGTCTACAGACCCCCCCGGAGCCCAGCCACAGTTCAGTGACTCCATCGCCGACTTCCTCAGTACACAAGCCCTCGCCTCCACAGACTACATCCTCCTTGGGGACCTGAACTTCCACCTCGAGAACAAAAACGACACCAACAACCACCACCTTGATCGACAACCTCACCAACCTCCGACAGCTCGTCACAACACCCACCCACACTACCGGCAACACGCTTGACCCCATCTTCTCCGCAAACTCCCACGTCTCCTTCAGCCACACCACCGAACTCCATTGGACTGACCATCGCTGCATCCACTTCGCCTTCCGGAAACCCACCACGCATCAACGCACCCAAGAGAACCCTCGCCGCTGGTGCAGCTGATAATATCCCTCACCAAGGACTCCCTCACCGCCAAATCCAACTTCCACAAAGTAATGAAAGCCGTCGCCGAGTGGATGAAGAACAGCCGTCTGAAGCTAAACTCTGACAAGACAGAAGACCTCATCCTCGGTTCCACCCCTCAGCCTGGGAGGACTCCTGGTGACCAACCGCACTGGGAGCAGCACCAACACCCACTGACCATGCACGCAACCTGGGTTTCATCCTCAACTCCACTCTCTCCATGACCAAACCGATCAACACCGTCTCATCCTCCTGCTTCAACACCCTCCGCATGCTCTGCAAGATAAAGAGGTGGATCTGTAGTGTAATGTACTCGTGCTAGTCTAATGTACTCGTGCTCTTATCTTGAGAATGTGGATCGCATGCTGGGGAATGTATTACATGTGTTCTTTTGAATGTGGGGAGCCTTCAGAAGCCAGGTGTCCGTTGTGGATCTTCAGTTACCTCTTGGACTCCTGGTTGATGAGGCGCTCCTCCTGTGATGGAAACCTATATGGAATAAACCTATCTTTGGATGAAACCGTTGTTCTGGATTCTTTAAGACAACCTGTCTTTTACATATTGGCGACGATCGGGATATTGTTTCCTTCACCAACCCACGCAAAGAAATTTTTTTTTTACATACATTTTTGACGTTTGGGAATCTTCGTGGCTATACCTCTGGATTTTGGCACAGTATGTACATTAATGTCGGGATTTTCACCTGTGTGAGGAGCGGATTTTTGGTGAAATTCTAATTTATTTCTCGACACTTCCAGTTCATCCGAGACTCGTTGCAGCTGTCTGAAACTGCTGGTGCTCACAAGCGACCTGACTGCAACTGCCTATAGTTTGTGGATCGGATGGTTACTGGTTCGACTCTGTGACTTTGAATCTTCTTCATATTTTTTTGATGCCGAGCGCTTCCTCATTTTAAATTGCGCGCTTACCGGATTTCCCGTGGAACCCTGAACGTGAACGTTCTTGCCTGTCATTCCGCTGGAACCTTCATTGCTGGACGTAAGTCTGGAACTTCGATCTCCTGGTGACTCTTCCTTGCTCGAACCTTTAGTGCTGGGCTTCTGGAACTTGGAACTCCTGGTTGCGCTGCTCGTCGCAGCGCGTCTTTCTGGTTCTTCGCGTCAGAAGTACTGCTGAGGATTCTGGGAGTGCGTCTGACGTCCTACGTTAGACATTACGTTCAGCGGCCATTTTGGTGAAGTTTTTCACTTCACAGCTTCATTATTCAACTGCGTGTGATTCGTTTTCGGCGATCCACACGCCTGTCTTTCAAGTTAATTCCTTGTTCCTTCTAACGTAAAGTTTTTCTTTCAGAGGGGCAATTCATATGGATGTCTTTGTTTATTCACAAGTATTTGTATAGAAGGTATTATTTCGTTTTAACAGTATTTCATTTGTTATTACTTTATTTAATTGGTTCTTATTATCCTTTTCTTTGACATGTCTTCTGTCAGAGAAGTCACTCAACCTCCTCCTTTTCTGGAAAAACCTGGAAAACCTGCTTTGTTGTGGTCTGAATGGTTTGGCTTGTTTGAAAACCACATTATGGCGATTGATGCGGCTGACTATTCCCTTCCCAGAAAGTTTGCTCTTCTGTTTGGTAGTTTGGGTCTTGCCGCTCAACGCATTTTTAAAAGCCTCTTACCGATTCCACCTCCAGCTGCTCATTCTGGGGATAATGAGTGGAATGTTTATGTGGAGGCTATCGCTAGATTAAAAAAGCAGTTTGAAGAATCTCCTAATATTATGTTGGAGAGACACAAATTCTATAAGAGAAAACAAAAGGAGGATGAAAAAATTGATGAATATATTTCCGCATTAAGGGTGTTAGCGATCACTTGTGATTTTGGTCCTTTGCTTGATAACTATATTCGTGACCAATTTGTATTCAATTGTGTTTCTTCCAAAGTTAAAGAAAGGATCCTCATTTGTAAGAATCCATCGTTATCTGAAGTTATTGATCTAAGTCTTAGCATTGAAAGATCTGTAATTTCTACGAAAGCGATGTCAGTAGATACTTCCTCTAAAGTTAATTTTGTTTCGGATGAAATGTCTGAGGAAGGTCTATATGCTGTTTCTGGTAAAGAAAATAAGGAGAAATGGCTAAGTAAAACAAATGTTAATCTAAACAAACAAAGTTTTTGTTTCAGATGTGGGTCTAAATTTCACATTGGTAATTTCAAGGGGTGCCCTGCTGTCAATAAGCGCTGCGTTTTGTGTAAAAAAGTAGGGACACTTCCAAAAGGTTTGCAGGTTTCAAAAGAAATCTATTAAGGTCAAGTACGTTGATGTGGATAAATGTTGTGACAATTTTGACAATTTGATGTTAATGGTTGAAAGTGAGGATTCAGAACCTATTAAAGGACCGTTATGCGAAGCTCTGATTGACAATATTAAACTGCAAGTAATGGCGGACTCTGGGGCTCCCATTACTATTCTTAGGGATTCTACATTTGTTGACAAATGGGGGAATGGTATGAAATTAACTCAATCTGATATCACCCCGAAAGCTTTCGGGGAGAAAGATGTTGACATGTTAGGCTTTTTCTTAGCAAACCTTCAAGTCCTAGGTAGATCCATTGTTACAAAAATTTACGTGGCAATTAAGGAAAAGGATATTGTAGGTTGGAAGGACCTTGCTAAGATGGGGTTATACCTTGTCCCTGGAGATGAGAATCCAATTAAAGTACGGGAGTTCCCTATCTGTTTTGTAGAAGATGCAAAAATTGATAGAACTGATCTTTTAAATGAGTTTAAAAATGTGTTTAGTAACAAAATTGGTCTAGTAAAAGGGGCAGAGCACAGGATTAGACTTATTTCGGGGGCATCTTCTGTTTTTCATAAGGTTCGCCCTGTTCCCCTTAGCGTCAGGACAGAACTTAAAAAAATGCTAGAGGATTTGTGTAAAGACAAAATTATAGAACCTTCAGAATCTTCACAATGGGTTGCGCCCATCGTCGTAGCATGCAAGAAAAATAATGAGATCAGGCTATGTGCGGACCTCAGGGGTCTCAATAAAAACATTAAAATTGACTGTCATCCCCTTCCAAAAATTCAAGAGCTGTTGGCAAATCTAGGTGGGGCCAAATGGTTTTCATTGTTGGACTTAAAGTCCGCTTACCATCAGATCCCCTTGTCTAAAGATTCACAAGAGTTAACCACCTTTGTTACACCATTCGGAGCTTTTAAGTTTCTGAGGCTTCCATTTGGGCTAGCTTCAGCGGCCAGCGTTTTTCAAAGGTTAATGGACTCTTTGTTTGGGGATCTGGTGGGGGTTCAGGCATATTTGGACGACATTTTGATTTTCGCAAAGACGATGGATGAACATAATATCTTATTGAGAAAAGTTTTGTCCATCCTGGGAAGTAAAGGAATGACTGTCAGAGAGGACAAATGCAAGTTTGGTGTGTCCGAATTGGAGTACTTGGGTCATTCAATTTCTGAGTCTGGTATTAGACCTAAATTTTCTGTGGTTAGGGCTCTGATGGAAGCTAAACCTCCAAGTGATAAAGATGCTCTGCGTTCATTTTTAGGACTGGCAGAGTACTATGCCAGGTTCGTGGAGGGTTACGCTCAGGTGGTGGAACTCCTGCGTTTGCTCCTTAAAAAAGGGCAGAGGTTTGTTTGGACCAAAGAATTAGATGAGACTTTTGCTAAAGTCAAGGATTTGATTGTTTCTGCACGTTCCCTTCAGGCATTCAGGGACTATTCCATGTGCAATATTGCAGTAGACGCAAGTATGAAAGGCCTTGGAGCTGTGTTATGTCAACAGGTGGAGGGTAAAGAACATACTGTGGCCTTTGCCTCCAGATCTTTGAAAGATTTTGAAAAACACTACAGCACGATTGAGAGGGAGGCGTTGGCCTGTGTGTGGGCGTCTCAAAAGTTTAAGATGTATATCTGGGGCCGCAAGTTTATGATTTTATCTGATCATAAACCCCTTTCATTTATATTTAGCAAAGTTTCCGGTACTAATAGTCTTTCTCCTAGGCTGACTAGACTGGTCTCTAAACTTCAGGAATTCAACTTTGAGTTAAGGCACATTCCTGGGGGTAAAAACTTCAGAGCAGATTGCTTGTCCAGGATGTTGATGGACAAAGATGATGAGGATGACATGATGGAGGAGGACGTAGAATGTGTGTCAGTGGTGGACGCTGTTGAGGAATGGAATTCGGTTGTGTCTGAAAATGATTGGAAGGAAGCTAGTGAGAAGGATGGTATTTTGTCTCAAGCTTTGAAGTTTTCTGCTAATGTTTGGCCGGAGGCTAGAAATCTTTCTGGGGATTTAAGGAATTTTGCACAGGTGGCAGAAGAACTTTCAGTCAAGGATGGGGTTTTGTTGAGAGGCATTAAGTTCGTCCCTCCCAGTGGGTTAAGAAACACTATTGTCAAGTTAGCTCATGAGGGTCACCTAGGGGTGACTAAAACTTGTATGAGAATCAAAGCTCATTATTGGTGGCCGGGTATTGATTCCCAGGTAAGAGCTACTGTTGTGTACTCGTGCTCTTATCTTGAGAATGTGGGTCGCATGCTGGGGAATGTTTACATGTGTTCTTTTGAATGTGGGGAGCCTTCAGAAGCCAGGTGTCCGTTGTGGATCTTCAGTTACCTCTTGGACTCCTGGTTGATGAGGCGCTCCTCCTGTGATGGAAACCTATATGGAATAAACCTATCTTTGGATGAAACCGTTGTTCTGGATTCTTTAAGACAACCTGTCTTTTACAGGATCCCCAAAGAAACAAGAACAACGGTCACCCAGGCCCTCTTCAGCAGCAGCCTGGACTACGGAAACGCCCTCTAAGCAGGAGCCTCCGCCAAACTCCTGAAACGACTACAACACATTCAGAACGCCTCTGCACGCCTGATCCTCGGCATTCCTCGCCGCAGCCACGTCACACCCCGCCTGAGAAACCTGCACTAGCTCTCCGTCAACAAGAGGATCACCTTCAAGCTCCTCACCCACGCCCACAAGGCACTACACAACACTGGACCAGCATACCTCAACAGACGACTCACCTTCTACACCCCCAAATGCCAGCTCCGCTTCGCCGACCTCGTCCTCGCCTCCATCTTCCACATCTGAAGAGCAACTTCCGGTGGCAGATCGTTCTCCCACCTCGCCTCCAAGACCTGGAACACCCTCCCCATCCTCCTACGACAGACCTAGGACCTTCTAAACTTCAGAAGACTACTCCACACCTGGCTATTCGAGCAGTAGCAGCATCCCCCCACCCAGCGCCTGGAGACCCCTACGGGTAAGTAGTGCGCTTTACAAATGTTCTGGTTGATTGATTGATTGATTGATTGATTGATTACATCTAAGTCAGGGAAAGGGGATTACACTCCTGGATAACCCCTGCTCACCCCCTTGGTAGCTTGGCAAGAGCAGACTGGCTTATCTCAGAGTAACACACTGAAAACACTACAGATGACACCACACAGGTTTTATAAAAATGAGTCCTCTTTATATAGACTTAACACAACAGCACAAATGACAAAAATCCACAATACTGTTCTCAAAATAGACTAAAAGATGGTAGAAGTAACTTAGTTCAAGTTGATGATAAATGTAACATGTTTCTCACAAAAGTACCTGGATGGGTGACGCAAAACAAACAAAAGGTTTGCATGGAGGGTGATGCGTTGGTTCCTTGCTTCGGGGGAGGTGATGCGTTGCTCCTCAATGCTTGGGCAGAGTAGGGGATGCGTCTTGTTTCTTACCGGAGAGGAGGTGATGCATTTATTCTTGTACTGCAACACGCAGGCTTCTGCAGACAGAATTCCCAGCAAGGAAATTCAGAGGGGAGCTGGTGGTGAAGTCTTTTGTCCCTGAGACTTCAGCAGGAGGCAAGCACAAGTTCAAGCCCTTGGAGAAATATTCTGCAAGATTATGAAAGTTCTTTAAAAGTTCCTTCTCCTTTCCTTTGCAATGATGACACCACTGCAGGCCAACCCAGCAACACAGCACACTGGTAGGGGGCAGTCCAAACTCCTGCAGCTTCCTTGGTTCTTCTCCTTGGCAAAGGTTTGTCTTGTTGTTCCAGAAGTGATCTAAAGTGTTGGGGTCTGGGCCCCAATAGTTATACTGCAAAATCCTTTGTCCTCTGAAGGCAGACGGTCCTGCTTCTGTGGGTTACACAACCAGTGCTGCAAACGCACCAGCAGCATTTGATTTACAGGCCCTGAGCACACATAGTGCACTATACTAATGTCTGAAAGGTAAATCAAATAATCCAATCATGGAGTCACTAATCAATTTAACATAGGGAGCACTTGCACTGTGCACTGCATAGCAGTGGCTCAGTGCCAAAAGCATCTAAACCAGCAAAACATATAAACAAGCATTTGCAATGCAATAGGTCTCGCATTAGGAAAGTTTGAGCTATTGATATTGTAAATGACAAATTTGTTATTTATGTGTTTGTTTTGAAAATAGCGAAATTAATAGCTTTATTTACAATGCCAATGGTTATAACTTTCGCAAATGTGACACTTATAGCATTTGTAATGCAATATGTGTTGTATTTATGTGACTTAGATGTATTGATATTACAAATAACAATGGCTTTTAATTTTTTTAAATAATTAATACTTTAATAAAAGTTATTGTAATTTTATAATGCACCCTTTACAATCGAGTTTTATTTGAGAAATAAGAGTAGAATGCTGACCACCTGAGGTAGAGCAGGGGGTCGAGGTCACATTTAAAATGCACCGGGAGCTAGAACCGATAAGTAGTGTCTCGTACCAGTAGTGTCATGTCAAATCGCTCGGCTGCCGAGCATTTATTGCTTCTGCAGGTAGGATGCAGCGTGGTGATGGTTCTGAGCTATTTCAGCACATTACTAACGCGGGGGGGCTCACAAGTGGAATTAACTTCCCGCCAAATCCAGGTCCGCAACAGCTGCTGCGGAGGAACCTAGATTTACATTTGGCAAATACTGTTCCGTGTAATACTTTCTCTTAAGAGCCCACAGAGCGCGCGACACAACCCAGTACTTACGGCTGGCCGTGGCCCTGATTACCGGCTGAAGCGGGGGCCGTGACCGGGCCTGGCTGAGCCCAGGAGCGGCGGCGGCCGGCGATTATAGCGCTCGGTGCGTTCGCGAGCAGCCCTCGAAGCACGGCCTGGAGGACCTGTGGTGGGGTTTTAACCAGTGTTTAAACCGCGGACGTGCGCTGAAGGCTGAAGCTCTAGATGTGACCTTCACCTTCGTTGTGCTCCGAGGACTTACCGACATTCACTGGCACTAGCTGTAGGGCCGCCAAAATGTTCTAGAGAATCTAGACCATCGAGGGCAATTCTAAGGACAGATGCCATCGGGCAGCGCTGAGGGGAAGGCGTGTTGAGGCTGTTCTGAAGGCACAGCTCCTAGAAAGAGTGCCGGAACCAGGGCTTTAAGTGAGCCGGGTCCTGCTGGTGCTCAGCACCGGCAATTCTAAAAAAGCAGGTGCTGAGACGGGTCTTTCGGGCTCTCCATTTTTGCCCTCACCCTCAGAGTGAAATAAAATCTTAACTCTGCAGCAGGGGCAGTTCCACCCTTCACTGCCTGTGATGTAACTTTGAAGAGATTCGTTACAGTTCTTTCATAATCTAACCATTTCAGAACTAAAGCATTTTCAATATTCTATACAACCAAGCCATAGTTGTTGCTTTTTCATCTTATACAACTATCGACAAAGCCAATAGTCCTGGCATGTTGTAGGTGCAATGTCACCTTCGGGATTATATATCTGGTACAATGACAGCAGCAGTAAAATACCAGTGGGGCAGCACACTATGCTAAGCACAGGTTTTTAGTTTTGGTTTTAAACCACGCCCTTAATTCCATAGACCACGCCCCTTTGAGTTTCACTTTCGTGATCTGTAACTATGGACCTTACACATTGTCTGCACACTTATTCGGCTTCCAGCTCCGAGGTTCTTCTGGAATATTAATACTCAGATCATAAACGAGGAGCGAAAATAAAATAAAAGACGGATGCTAACCACACCCCAATCCTTTTTCCATATGACATGCCATCTGAGATTGTGCACCTTTCAGCTACAATGACACGCCTTTCATCCTTATTTTGCCCGATACTCAGATCATAAATGAGGAGCGAAAATAAAATAAAAGACGAAAGCTAACCACACCCCAATCCTTTTTCCATATGACATGCCATCTGGGATTGTGCACCTTTCAGCTACAATGACACGCCTTTCATCCTTATTTTGCCCGACCAGTCACCGTATGTTGAACTAGAAGCAAGAGGTGTTACAAGTAACAATTAAGCTGCAAACGGATGTTGAGTAGCACGGACGCTGTTTATGAAAAGTGCGAAGCCTTGGTGAGTGCGCCCTTAGGGCCCGCCCCCCCCACCCCAGGCCTCACCCCCCCCAGGCCACACACCCCCATAATCCAGGCCAGTAGCCAAGGTTGGCTACTGGCCGGAAGAACTAATTCCGGGTTGGTGTGACGTGTGTCCGGCCAGAGCTGTGGGCGGAAGGGGTAAGCCGGAGGGGCAATTTAGGCCCCTGGTCCCTGTGGGAGCATGCTCTTTTTCCTGAACTGGACCCTCAGGAGCAGCAGAAATATTCTATCTGCGTCCATAGGCCTTGTCGTTCGTGAGACGTGGGGGACTCGTGGCTGTTGCGGTCGGAGGTCATCGTTGGAGCTACGATGATTCCGAGGTGAGGTGTCAGGGGCTTTAGGGAGCGCGGGGCGGCTGCTGGTAGCTGGTGGGCAAGATAAGTTGTGATCTTTAAGGAACTGTTTCCCCGGCTAGACGCTGGTGGCCGCCCGTAGTCTCCCTGCAGTGCGATCACGCCTCGGTGGTGATCTGAGTTGGACACCTCCCTCAGGGGATCCAGGGCCCGTGGGCCGAGCGAGAGTTAAGCGCGGAAAAAGGGGACGGAATTTTTAAAGGAATTCTTGGGGCTTCGCGAGTTCTTCGCTATTTAGGCTCCGTTGTCGGAAGACTTTTGCGGGCGGAAAGCAGGCGAGGGTGGGGTCGGCACTGTTATGGAACGTGGGGAGTCAGCGTGGTTGCTGGCGTGTGTTGCGGGGGGGCGAGCTTAGTCTTATTGCTAGGAAGAGGCAACTGAATTAGTTACGGCCAACTCTTGGGGCTCCGCGAGTGCTGCGCTGTTTAGGCACCATTATTTAAAACATTTTGCGGGGGAGTGCGGGCCTGCGTGGCAGTAAGTGCTCTTCTGGTTACCAGCGTGTTTCCCGGCCTTTGTCCTATGGCGCATTATGGAAGAAAGTGAACGGAATGCGTGCGAGGGAAGCGAGTTAGTCTGCGCAAGCGCGGCTCAGACGCGCGCTCCCGAGGTGAAATCTGACAATGTAAAAGCGCGCGTCTGATTGCTGTCCACATTCCTAAATACGGATAACATTAGGTCTGAAGCAGACACCATCAATGCTCACGCATTGAGGGTAGGTCTGCTCGACCTAAAAACCGAGGAGGCAATCAGTAAAGAATGGAAGGGAGACTCACGCCAATGGTACCAGGTCTAACAGTGACCCGACCTCCAAATTGTTTTTTTGAGGTGAACTACTTTGCCTCTCTTAACTCTCCCATCCCCATTGTGAACACAGTTGTGAAGAGGTAAAAATCTATCACTTAAAAAGCCTGACGCACCAAACACGTGGGGCCATATTACAGAAAGTGTCCCAGGGGCTCAACAGACATTTGTGTCTGCTTTGCATGGCCCCAGTGCACTTTGGTATTACAGAAGGGGCCTCAGACACTTGTGGGGTCCCTTCTGTAATACCAATAGCGCTGACGCACATAAAGCGCAAGCTGCAGGGGGCATTGTTTCAATTGCATGGGGTGTACCCCATGCAAATGAGGAAATCCCTTTGCCTCTGCATCATATTACAGATGCAGGGGCAAAGGCAAAGAAGCTGGCAGGAGGCACACTGAAAGTGCACTCCCTAAGAGCAGCCCTCTACAGGAATTATAGGGGGATCTTGGCGGCCCTCCAGACATCCCCTTGGAAGTGGTTGCAGTCACTTACTGCACCCTCCGACAAGGGGATCTCTAATCCCCCTTCATAGTGCAGGCGGCCTGCACAGTGAAACACAGAGCGGCTGCTTCAAAGCTGCTCCATCTTTCATTTGAATGCACTTCCGCCAGGGCAGCGCGAGCTCCTGCTGCCCTGGGGCAGCACATTCTATGTGATAGGTCGCGCTTTCTCGGTTTGCGCCCGGAGCACCTGTTTTAAGGTGCGCCAGGCACAAATAGGGAAAGTGCGCCGTAATACACAAAATAGCCCCAGATGTCCTGCTGCCTTGCCCAAAATATTAATGACACTGGTCACAAAGCTAATTGCTGAAGAGTGATCTTTATATTGCTGCTAGGTATCTGCATACTATTTTATGTTAATTACAAAAGATCTGACCAGCTCAAACAAGCCCTAAAAATGCAAGGGATCGGCCAACCGCGCAGATGTCTAATGTCTGACTGTTCACTGATCCCCTGACTATAATCATTTGTTCTAGCTTTCTGGTTCGTGTAATTATGGGTGATTTACTTGAAAGTGTTATGACCGTTGAGCTACCTGTGAGGGAGTGAATGCTACTCTTATCTATTGAGACGGTGGCTGGTGAACTGTAAGGTTGGTGAACGTTCTCAGGAAATGTATTGGAAATGAAGTGACATAACACAGTTGGTAGTTTGTGCAGTGAAAAACAGCGACAGCTGTCTTGCCAGATCTTTTGTAATGGTTTCTACTACTCGGGCCAACTTATACGAAAACCACATCCTTTCCACATCTCATTTTACTAAGAACTCTTTGCGGTCTTGTTATTCCTCTGCCGAAGAAGCCTACCTTGGATCCTGACATCCTTTCCAATTACTGCCCGATTTCCCTCCTGCCTGAAATGGTGCAAATTCTAAAATGTGCTACTATTTTGAGACATTTAAAAAGTATAATTTGCTCCACTCTTCCCAACCTATATTTAAAGCATATCTGAACATGGAAACCTCATTGATTGCAGCCAGTAACTGCATTTGCATGATCATGGACGAGGGAGGCTCTGCAGCACACTTCCTTTTAGCTCTATCTGCGGCCTTTGACACGGTCTTGATTAACATCCAGTTGGACCGACTCCAGCTTACAGGGCTACATGGCATGGTCTTGATCTATCTAAAATTACCATTCTCAGTCAGGTCTTCTTGAGCCATACCTCTCTTTCTGTATGACCCATAGTTGTGGTGTCCCATAAGGTTTGTCCCTCAGCCTTACCTTGTTTAACCTTTATGTGGCATCTCTTGCAGAGGTTTTAATGACCTTTGGACCGTTTCGGTGCTCATGCCAAAGACATGCGGCTTGTACTACATTTTGACAACAGCTCGGACTTTCACAAATGTTTTAGATCTTGTATGTTGGCCATTTCCAATTCCCTGCATCTGAATTCTGACAAGACAGAAGCCCATTTTTCGGAGTTGCGTTGTCTTCGTTGTCTGTCTGGTGGCCTCATTCTCATGGACCATGTTCTGCTCCGGCTTCCTTGATCCATAATCTTGGCATCATCTCCAATGTGCACCTGTCTTTGGTGTTCAAATCCAGGAATTGACCTCCGCTTGCTTACTCATTTTGAAGCAATTGGTTATATGAAGATTGAATTACTGTAACGCGCTGTACGTGGAGCTGCCAAACTATGCACTCTTTAGCTTACAGATCATTCAAAATGCTGCAGCACATCTCCCTTTATGTGTTCCTAACTTTCATGATTTTGACCCATACTACAACTCTGCATTTGGCTTTCTATTCAACAAAGATGGTTTTTCAAAGTCTAATGCTTTTGTCACAAGACAGTTGATTTGACTTCGTACAAGGATTATATCTCCTCTCTGTTTTCAAGCTTAATCCCTTCCAGAGCCCTGTGCTCCTCTTCCTTGTGTCCGTTCCTAGGTTTCGCCGAATATAGGCTGGTTTGGGTTCATTTTCTGTGATCTCGGTCATGGTCTAGAGTTCACTTCCCCTTCTATCTGCTCAAAGCCGCATATTCTTACTTTCCACAAAATGTGAAAAACGCATCTGTTTCACCAATCTTTGTTCCTGATATCATGCATTTTACAGGACACCTTTGAGTATGTTTGCACTTTAGGCTTGTTATGTTATTTGACTTATCAGGCTCCTTACCTGTGGTGTTGGAACTCCTATCTCAGACCTACTCTGAGCTTCCTGCCACTTCTATAAAATAGGTGCCTGTCTTTTGGATAGCCTCTGGTGTGGTTGGAGATACTTCTATGCAACCGTACCCTCACCTTGCTTTTCCTTCACATTATGCTCTTCACGTCTTGTAAATAGGTTTCAGGACTCCTTTCTAGTGTTACAGTAAAGTGAAGAGTATTACAAGTGGTTCATTGTCAATGGCCCAAAATCACACCGTTGCAAATCTTCAGCCATTCATTTATGACTGTTCTCCTGAACCATTTTAGGCCCTTGGTTAAGATCATTCCTACTCCTACTTTACAAGAGTTGGACTGGATGGGTCCGATAGCTCATTCACATAGGTAATCACAAATTGCCCCATTGTCCTTTGGACTGTTGCATTGGACATGAAGCCTTTGAATTTCCTAAGCTTGATGCTCTTTACTGATATTCACTGGTCTCTCATGCTTGGTTCAGCTCCTCATCTTCCATATAGACTGCTGCCGCTAAGGATTCAGTTTCATATTCCTCTTGTTTCTTTTATGGTTCTTTTCCCAAGAGCCCCACTTTCTTTGGATAGTATTAGGAGCTTTTGTGACCTCACTCTCCGGTGGTGCACCGTGAGCCTCTGATAAAACAAGGAGGATATGATGTAATGGCCAACGCCGCCGACTTTGGAATTGGAGAACCAGGGTTGAGTCTCTGCATCGGCTCAACATTCTGTGATTTTGGGCAAATAACATATGGCATGGTTTGGTTACTTTGTCACAATGGTGATGGATATCCCATCCACCAATGTATAGATTACATAATATCTTATGGGATTTATGTTTCGGCTGGCGGGATAACCGTCAGCGTTGGGATGGAGTAAGTTGTCTGCAGAAATCTGAATCCGGCCCTTAATCTCCCGGCGCGTACAAAAATAAAAATGAATGTGACCTTGTGGAAAGCAACTGGTGCTCATGTAAAGTGCTCCATTATCTTTGGGTCGAGCTCGTGCTATATAAAACTGCATTTACAAAAAAAAGTGGGAAAATATTCAGGGAACCGAATTCAAGAACAGTAAAATTAAGTGCACCACCAGAGTTTACAGAACTCAGGCAAACTCGCATAATGCTTGGGCATTCACACATATTTGACAGGGACGTTCTCGTCCTCAACTCTTTAGCAGAAGTACCCTGGTCAAAGACAGGAGTCCATGAGCTTTCAGGTTGCGACTGAAGATGACCATCCGAAGTTAACGGGGCAGGAAGAGAAATGGCTTCTACACTAGTGAGAATCTGTCCTCTATGGAAAATAAAATGCATACAAGTGCAAACGCATGTGTTTCTTACATTATGACATGGAGGCACACACACACACACACACCTGTTATATTTTCCTCAGCAAAAATAATCACAGTTGTCAGATTGTCTGCAAATCTGCGATTATCAGGAACAATCCTGTAATTTGTTTGCAACCACCTAAAAGTGGAACATTTTCTCCAAATCCAACTGGGCCATCATAAAAAGATTTTTCTACCCTGCTGGCTGACTGGAAGCCAGTGATTGGTGACTCGCAGCTTCCTCCTCGGGCACTAGGCAAAAAAGGTTTAAGGACAGCACACCATCCTCTAAGCCTAACCCTCAGGATTCAGCCCACTTCCTCTCAGATTTAAAGACTATTTTCTGTGATTCAGTGGGGACTGAAGCCCCACCCTGTCTCCTCAGACTTCCTCCCCACAAGGCGTTGCATCATCTCCTGCCTTGCCTTCAACACAAAGACCTCTGCAGCTGGAGCATTTACCAGCTGCGCTGTCTTACTTGTTTACAATCGCCGAAAGATGCTTGCTAAAGTGAAGTCACAGCTATTGCTTCATTCATCACTTGTTTACCCTTCATGGTTCCAGCGTTCTTTAGCAGCAAAGTATTGTGTCGAGTTTATCTTGTATTGTAAAGTCTTGTGTGCGAGTCTCGTGCCGTGTCCGGTCTATTAATACGACGCATCTGGAACACTTGCGGTTTCATCTGACACACTTGCGGTTTTCAGCTTCACAACATGTGGTTTATCGACGCGTCTGAGCATCCTACTCTGGCAGCACACGGCATTTTCTGCCGGCTCAGCCTCTGGACTCAGAAGGTCATGTGACAAAAGAAAAGAGTCGCGCGGCTCAGCTTTGTTAATGCACATTCATGTGGGTGATTGATGCTGGAAATTCAGCAGCTTGTGAGTAACGAACAAATAGCAGCTATTGTTCCAAAGCAAGAAACTGTTGGCATCACATTTTGGTAAAGGAAGTAGTTCTCGGAATATGTGTGGATTCTGGAAGTATGTGACCTGCTCTGACTTATTTCGGAGAAAGTTCAGAAGCTACAATTGGAGTTTTTCCAGTATTTGAGGACATTCACTAATAAAAGGCCAAAACAATGGCCTAAGGTACACAGGAGGAGAAAAGGAGTCCGGATTTACAGAAAAGGAAAAGCTATTCGGGAGTAGGTGGAGTTAAAGTAGTTGGGAGGGGGCGGGGGAGATGTACTGCTCCCTGAGTAGGAGAGCTACAAAGGACCTGGCAGTGAAAACCCCCACTTTAAAGTACACTGTACGAACATTGTACCACATTAGTATTGACTCCAAAATATCACGCTAACAGAAAATTATTGAGGACCAAAATAACAACAAGGCAAGTGTATTTATGTAAGTTTAGGTTTACTTTATTTCACTACAAATAGATGTACTTTGAAAATATATAAATTTTAAAGTTACGTAAATGTGGTCTTGAGAATAGTACATTTATGCTTACCTACATTTTGGTTCCATGATGTTCCTGTGGTTCATATTTCGACTTGAGACCATCGCAGTGTAGTAGTAGTCCGCTTCTACTCCCAGATCCCAACCATCTCCGCAGTTCCTAATGGACTGTACATTTGCCTTTCGATGGTGTTCAGCTATCCTTACACTATGTACGATTATGCAGATTGTCGTATCACTGCTCCCGGGGAGAGAAGAGGGCGCAGCCGGCAAGTTTCAGGAATGCACGACTGCAGTCAGCACTTGGATGGCTAGAAACTGCCTAAAATTGTACTCCTCCAAAACAGAGGGCTTACTTTTCGACTCCAATGTCAACTTCTGGAGTCCTAAGTGGTGGCCAGAAGAAATGGGAACGCCCCCACTCCTGTAACGAAGGTTAAGAACCTGGGAGTTCTGATTGACAACCAACTTTCCTTTAAACCACAAGTAAATGCGCTGACTTCCCCCATCCATTGGATTCTGAAAATCATCAGGAAGATCCTCCCCTTCCTACTGGATGGGTGCAAGAAGACGGTGGTGACCGCACTAGTGCTTTCCTGCCTTGACTATTGCAACAGCTTACTCCTCGAGGCCCAACAGGGGCTGCTCAACAAACTGCAGGTTCTGCAAAATGCTGCAGCCGCCTTATTGCGGGCTTGCCTAAGTTTGCATCCGTTTCCCGGGAGCTGGGGAAACTGCATTGGCTCCCACTGCGCAAACAGATTATGTTTAAATCAATGTGCATAGTCTACAAGGCGGTACATGGATTTGGTCCATTGTTTCTTCAGCAGCATTTCCAACGGTACAAGCCGGGCAGACAGCTCAGGTCGGCCAGCATGGGGCTGATTAGGACATCTTGTATCAGGAATGCACTCTGGGGGGGGGGAGGGGGTGCAGAAGCTTTGTCAGAGGGGCTGCCAATGCCTGGAATGCCTTACCGTTGGCACTAAGACAAAGCACGGACCTGATGGCTTTTCGGAAAAGTCTTAAAATGTGGCTCTTTACTCACTAGGCAGGAGGCTTGAATCCTAAGGGAGCTATCACTACAGCGCCAGGATTACCGGTTGGTAATAGCGCGCTTTATAAATGATATAAATAAAATAAATAAATAAATGCAGTAAAGTACCTCTTATACACGTAGATTTATTGGGGTATAAACAGGTGAAGAAGTGTTTTGTGTAGATGGAGGTATGTTGACTTAGGGTATGGGCAGGGGTTAAGGTACAATTATAAAGGTAATGATAGGAATACTAATGTATAGGTAGGTGTACAAGGACTGAGGTATACAAAGAGATAGACGTTCTTGGACATAGGTATACTAGAGGTATACATTGAGGAAAAGATATTGGTATACAGGGTGGTCCTGAAGTACAACACTTTACCTAGGAGTAGAATAACCAGGGGATTGGTAAGGGCTTTGGCTTCTAGAGTTTAGGTAGAGGAACAAAAGTAGTACACGGGTAGAGCCTCTAAGGTATGGGCAGGGTCTGAAGTGCTAGTAAATTATTCAGTTAATAGTGAGTAAAATATGCACCTTAGAAAATCGAACAAATCATAGCATTCTGCAGAGAAGTGGAAGGATGCAGTAGTTTCAGTCCATATTTTGAAATGGTGCTGTATTCAGACTCTCAGCTGAAAACTAAGGTTAGCATCCCAATATCATCAGTTTAAGGATCTTCATTCTTAAAATGGCACGTTGAGACAGAGGGTGGATTCACTCACTCTGCCCCTGAGAAGCTACGTTTGAGAATCCTTTTCAGGATCTCCAAGCTGATCCAGCGAATCCTGTTTGGGGTCAACACTCATACCGCCTTGCAAATTGGATACTTGTGACAGTTAAGAAATCATATCTTGTGTACATTTCTACTTGCAAGGTCCCTTTTTAGGATACTTTCAGAACTTGGATATGCTTGAGCCTTTGTCCACTTCTTCTCTACGTGGAGAGGTTCTTTCCATTTCATACTCGGATGAGAACATTAAGCAACGTGATGTTCATATAGTGATCAGTCTGTATTCATGGTTTTTAGTCCTGTGGAATACCCGTTATGAAGTTGTTTTTAAACACTCTTATTTGAGTGGGTTGAAACGTCGATGATACAAATTGGTGTCCCATACCAATAACCATTAACATGTTCACTGCCCAGAAATGAGGATATGTTTGAGCAGAATAAAATCATTTTTTGTTTTAAGTTATTGGTGTGCCGTGCCATGCCATTCATTGGCGGGTCCTAGTTCATTGGACCAGAAACCTCTAAATTAGAAGTAATTTTTCCCTTCCCTACAGAACCAGTTTTGTATAGCATTATTCCCCTGGTTTCTGCAGGATACTGGGCTACTCCATCAGAATACATGGGCATTCAGACTCTCGGCTGAAGTTAGTGTCCCAATATTATCACTTACTCCAAATCTCTGGTAGGTCAAGGTTCTATGTGTTTTTGTGGAGGCATTGTGGGCTTCTAGAAGCTACGGTTATACAGAATAGAGAAAGGAGTAATTGCCTTAGGGAGAATGATAGAGAGATGAGAGGGAGTCTTACTGTAGAGGAGGAGCTATTTACCGATGCAAGTTAGGGCCAGACAGAGACAGAAAGACAGAACAGAAGAAAACATATGCTAGACAATATCACTGTATAATTTGAATAGATTATGTTGATATTTCATGCAAATTATTTCTAAAGAAGGTGTTTCTTCAATCGGTTTCTGTAGGAGAGCATTGGTTCTAATGTAATGCCTATAAGGATGTTATTTCACATTCTGGAGGCAAATACTGAAAAAGAGCCTGTCAGAGTAGAGGCAGTCACATATTTGGTCTGTACAGGACTGCCTCGAAATTTGAGTTAAGCTTGTTGTTGAGAGTGATCTACTGGTCAAATTTTCCAACCCGGACAGGACCCATCAACCTTTCCTCCTTCTGAGGCCGGTAAAATGAGCGCCAATTTAAGTAGCCACAAAAAACTGCTATGTCCGTAGTGCCAAGAGACTCCGACGTTATGTTATTTGTGGGTGGCAGTTCCTATTATTTAGAAATGTGGTGCTTCTGCAGGGGGGATTCTTCAGATCCTTCTGAATTGCAGAAGAGCTGGAGCAGTTCTAATTTTGTCTGGGAGTGAGGATGTATCAGGCACCTCAACTGGCACAACAGGTGAGAGGGTTATTACTTTCATTTTATCATTATGCACGCACATACCACAATCAATGACAAAATAATTACCTTGTCTAGACCAGGCCACCAAAATCCTAGCTGTCTAATCAACCTACCATCAGTCAACAATATTCAAGCTTTGCATGCATTTGGTCCTAAATCCTCATCCAGTTTTTTTTTGTTGAAAGTCAGCTCTTAGTAAAGTGTTCTGTGGGCTTAGACAGACCTTTGATCATGGTTTTGTATTACCCAAATGTGTTCTGCTACAACTCCTCAAGCATGTACCTTTTTTCGCTTATTTCTGTGGTTCACAGATAGGCAGACTTACATTTTATTATTCCTACTGGTCTTGGATATGTTTGCAGCGTATTCATGCCCACTTCCATAATTAAAGATGGACATCCAGCATGTATAATTCCAAGTGCACAATACCCATTGCTAAGCGAACTATTTCTCTTGGACTAGACTGTTTGTTTGCTTGGTCAATTAGTCCTTTACAATTTTCTCTTTAATTTCTTAGTAATTGTACATAGACAGTAATGTCTTCAAATCTGCCACAAAATCTTCAACAGGTTCTATAGGTTGTAGTGTTCACTGAAGGAACATTTGTCTTTCATCATTCCTACAAGAGTAAAACCCTTTTCCAAAGTCCTAAAAGCAACATGATGTTTATCTACAGCTTCTGCAATATCCCCCTTCTCTCCTGTGTGTATTTTATCAATTTCCACCAGCAATGTTTGTAGAATGTTTTCTCCTTCTGGATTCAGATTGTGTAATGATTATCCTTTTTCCTATGTAGGTAAAAGCATCACCATCTATAACATCTATGTATGCTTCACAAGCCTCACTTTATTTCTGCCAATTCATGCTCGGTGTACCCTGAACAGCAAGGACAGGTGTAGATGGTGTGATACCTCCCATACTATCTACTAATTTGAATTGAGCACCATGGGTAGAACTGTTTGTGCTGTTTTTATTACAAGAACAAATCATCAACGCGCATCGCAGGATTAGAAAGCAAACTTTTCAAACGCTTGCATGTCAGTCATTCTAGTACCGTGGCCACTTCCTGCAGTACTCATTGGTTGTTAACAAGATGGCCGCTGACATGGAGTGCCTGTGTTGATGGGGACATTGTTCAACATGGCGCACAGCAGGGATTAGACATAGAATGCCTTAACAGCCAAATATGTTGTAGAGGGAATGGCAGTTAGTGGTTTGACAGGATCAGAGGTAGCCATTGTGGATCTACCAGTGGGTTAGTAACAGTGAGTAGAACCTGATACCTTTAAGTTGTCCAGCACATGAACTGTAGTCATCTGTGAATTTGACGAGTAAACAGAATAGTATCACTGGCTTTCCACCTTATGCAGCAACTGCCAAAGGAAAGAACCTTTGTTCTTTAAAATGCCTTAAAACATACATGCATACATTATAAAGAACATTCTGTGCATATAAATGCTAGACTGCTAATTTTGGTATGCCAGGTACATACCACACAGCCTGTCGTTGTTTTTTTCTTTTTGCAGTTGTCGGTTGGTGGTGTTGCCGCTAGTGTAGCATTGTGCTGCTCACCTGAGATGGTTATTTGTGTCCATTCCTCAAGTGGATGGTTCTGGGGCCTTTGTATGTATGTCCTTAAAGATGATGTGGGCTTAGGATAGGGAGCCAGTGAATTACATTTAGGGTTAGGGTTAGGATGAGATGTGAAAGTTTCTTCAGGCCTTTGAGGGAAAGTGCCTGTAGCATAGTGGATGACTTTCAGTGGGAACAGGGTTGTATCGGGGACACCACTGAGCAGAATGTTGCCTCTGTCCAGGTGCGAGAGAACCAAGGCAGTCAAAATACGCAGTACGGTTATGAATTAAAACAAAAAAACCCCACAATTTGCATGTTATTGATAGTACCGCAATCCTTGACTCGTGCAACAGCGATGAAAACCACAACTTGCACATCAAGCACAGTGCTGCCCCTTTATTTTACTCTTGCATGTTCTTTGTCAACAATGCTTTTTAACTTTGCTGCTGTTTTCCTGTTTTTTTTTCTTCCTCCTCCTGTCTCTCCCTTGATGTGGGTCAAAGTCTGATGAGAAAACGTAAGTGCTGATCCTCAAAAATGAGTGCGAGTGTGCCACACATGCAACCATTGGATGCCATTAAGCACTAAACGAAGAAATACTCCTCACATACCTAAACGTCAGTTGTGCTCTGTTCAAGAGGTGAATTGTCTATCCTTACTCCTGGCTGCCTCACAGTTTTTGCATCAAAGCATGGTCTGTTCCTGGACTTTGCTATGACTGGTCCATGATCCTGCAACCCACCTCTTTTTTGATTTCACCCCAGGTCTTCATTCATCATTTGACAAATGTTGATCAGCCCTGTTAAATCCTACTTCTCTTCTATAAAACACCCCTTTGACTCCAGAACAAACCTGGATAATTTAAAAAGGTGGCTTTGCACAGAAGCATTGTGTGCACATGGATCATTTTAAAATCTTCTTGCATATCATTTTTACTATTCCATTTTTCAGGTCTCATATATGGCCAGTGTAATCCATTAATTGCAAGTGTTTATAGAGTAACATAATGCTTCGCTGTTACAGTACTCTCCTGTGGCGAAGACTGAAGCACTGCAGCATCCACTCCCCCAGTTCGCATTGTTGATAACTGTTTTATATTGGAGATTGTATATGCTTTTATGAGAGAACCTAGAATAAAGCAATTTTTGACTTGACTTGATAACGTGTATTTAAAAGTTCATAACATTTTGTGCCGATGGATAAGCACCTGCACTTTACCTAAATACCTAACGGGGTTACCTCAATGTTCTTTGGTTTTAAATTGTGAATGTAATGATAGATTTTTATTTTTGGGAAATTTGTAAAGATTTTAATTAATCATACAATAAACTATGACTGACTGTATTTAAAAGTTAGTATTTTGATTGTGGACATTTTTTTGTGGCCACGTACAAGGTCATTGCGTTTCAGCAAGTAGCCTGGAAATTTGTTTTTGAGGGATCACAAACAAACAAGGAGCCACATATTAGATCCTCTATCAGCAGAGTACAAATTCCTGGTGGCCCCTCTCCCCGCATCCAGTGTGCCCCGACTGTTCAGTTATGCGAACATTTTATAAAGAGAAGACAAGACAGCAGTCCCCGGATCAGCAGGGAGACCCAAGACAATAGCTTTGCAGCATATTTACTTACCCATAATCCATTGCCCTACATCCGCATTCCCACAATCCTTTTCTACTATTGCAGAACCCCTGAAATGCGTTTAAATGATATTGGAGCTTTTTGCATGCATTCATTTATATTTGAAATTGGTTATTTTACATTTCTAAGGCATTTTGTTTTCTTTGCTTTAGCAAAACAAGTTAGTTTCTAAAAGAACCGCACTCTGGAATTTCTTTGGCATTTGAGTTGCCTTGAAGTGCTGCACACCCATAATTAAGTGCTCTTTGTAGCAGAGCCTGTCGTGTGGGAGGGGCATGCCAGATCCATGTAAAACTTGTGGGGACAAGATAGACATACCTCCTTCGGGGGCCTTGGGGGCCTTGGGGGCCAAGGAGGCTTTATGCAAGGCCGGGAGGCAGATGTCGTAGCTCAGCCTTCTCGTAAGGCTTGGGGGGCCACTGTGTGATCGTGTGTTGTGTGGCGCCAGAAGCGATGCATCTTGGGAGGGAATGTTTTTTCTCTTAGTGTATCTGCCTTTCTGGTGAGCAAACCGAGATAAAGAGGCAAAATGCTGTCCTAGAATGGTTGCCCTGATGACTTATCAAATATATGAATGCTACTTCGAATAAAACCATGGCTGAAGGGGACTTGCCAATTAGACGTGTTGTCCTATCGGCTAATCCAACATGGGAATGACAAGCCAGCAAAGCAATGGTTGAATACAAAGCCCACCTCACTTTAGTTTGTGTATTATATTTTGTAATCATTACATAATCTCTCGAGAAGCAGGCAAGGAAGTTTATAGCTTGGATTTAACACAGGGTTGGTTTGAAGTGAGATGGAAACTTTTCCTTCCAAGAGATTTTACAGAAATGTATCCGTTTGAACAGAAACCTGAAGTATATACAGAGCTACTGCAGCAGCAACATTTTCTGCATAATTATTTGTTTGCCGCATTTGCCACACAATCCATCATCTGCTGCATAGTCTGCATATGTTAACACCCTTTTTTTTTTGTAGCTCGTATGAATCAAATGTTACTAGAAAACATAGTGCCATGTGCTCCCCTGCAGTGGAAGGCCCTTCGCAAAAGTTGACTGATCATCTTTCAGTTGCTCTTTCCTACATTTTGTTGTTAAACAGGTGCTAATGAGGAGAAATATTTGCTGAGACGGTGTTACCATAAATGAAAATTACAGCATAATGAAGTAATACTATCACAAAACATGTACCACATTGCACAGCATAATTTGCCTTTTAGTGCCGCATAATTTAGCTGACCCTGCCCATAATGAAGTCTTCCCCTGCTGCATAATTCTAGTGGCCCCGAATACATGCCACAAGAATAGAGACTCATGTCATGTGGAATCTAAGAAAACAGAGTATGACAGGCATAGAGAATGACATCACTGGGTCATTGGTTGTCGCATCCACCCCTGCACTTCTTTATCACTCTCCTGTTCGGTAGGGGTTAGTAGATGTACATTTCTAATGACTTAGTGAACTCACTTCCATCCCTTATCACTACTGATTGATGCCTTTGTTTCTTTCAGGAGGCTGAGAAAGAAACTGAAAACAAACCGAGGACTGACCTGATTAGTGAATGCAAACCTAAACCTGAGATCTATCAGAATCTTTCATTGATTGACTTTGTCAAGCGTAAGTTTATCCCATTGAACTCACTGCACATGTACAAAAGGATATATGGGACTAGATACGTTTTTACCACTGTCGTTTTGCGCAGGTCCTAACATTTGACTTTAGCCAAACTTGATTCGTTTTTCAGTTTGCTATTCACTTTTTTATGCATTGCCAGATACTATTCGTTGCATTTCTGGATTATGTTCACTCTAATTAAAGCCAAGCGAGACTGAACATGTACGCGTACTTTGCAGAGGATATCTGTGTACCAGGGCAAATATATATATTTTTTCCTCTCTGCAAGTTTCCCATTTGCACTTTTCTTTGCAAAATGGTATTGCACAAGACAAGGCAGTAACCGCTTGCAAAGTATAACTTATTCAGGTAAATTTTTTGTTGTAAGGACAAATGCCACATACATTTTTGCAAAATAGTTCTTATGATGCATAGGATGCCACAGTGTGCCATTCCATCGCGGGAACAGGGTTCGAGCTGTTAACCGTGAGAATAAAAACGCTTCTACACCGTACTTAACCGCATCGCTGCTGCGGTGATTTTCCCCCTACGCGGCTTTTTTCGAAAAGCCGCGTTAGATGACGAGCTCAGCTCGTCATCCGCACACGCCCCCCCCCCCGTGGCTGATGACGAGCTGAGCTCGTCATCAGCATCGAAGGAGTTGAAAGTGCCAAAACTGTAGACTTTCCACATATCCTGAGGGAGATTATTCCAAAGCTTGGAATTCACTACAAGGAAGGATCTGCCACCACGGTGCATCCGTAAAGTGGGACATGCAGAGAAGTGAGGTCGCCCTATGCTGCGACAATCGAGAAGACTGGTTGTGGGGGTTGAGTCACTAGATGGGAAGGAATGACCACGCCAGTCTTGACTGTGTGGGTTAAGCACAGTACTTTGAGCTGAATCCTTTCTTTTGCAGGAAACCCGTACAGTTTATATTTTGTCTGTGGACATTGCTTAATATTTTGGGACCCCTAACTGGCCTCACATCCATATCTTGAAGCCATTGTGGTTTTGGGATTGCCTGATCTGGGAAGCCTAAGTAAATTCGATTACAATTATCTAGGTGGCATGAAATCCAAACCTAACCAGTTTTTCGCTAAGGATAAATGGGTGGATCTTTCTCATGAATTGAAGCTCGGGGACCTCTGCAGTCCAGATGTTCTGGAGTGGCGGTAAGAAAGGCCGCTTATGATCAAAGATTCTTAGCTGATCTCCACTGGGCTGAGTGAGGGTCAGGATGCAGAGGCCAGAAGTCAGCAGACCAGGTTTTGGAGTTTACACCAATGACTGCTTGGACTCCTTTCAGTGTTTCGAAATCGCCCAATATCCTTCCATGGATGCATGCCAGGGAGTCTTGCCACCATCCAACAAAACTGGTGGATTGAGGGCCAAATTTGAGTGACCGCTGCATATCATCTGCTTATGCCAGTGTTTCAAGCCCAAATGAGCAGGTCAGCCACATGTGGCTGGATGTAAATATTGAACAGAATTGGGGACAGTGCTGGGCTTTAAGGAACCTTGCATGGCAGTTAAGTGTCATTGAACTGTAAGCAGGGAGCCATACTGATTGACTGATCATAGTTAGGAAAGATGCTAACCAGTCTAATACCCATCTAGCTACCTCAGTGGCTTCAAGGCAGTTTAACAAGATGTCATGCTTGACCGTATTGAAAGCTTCTGAGAGATCAAGAAGCAGAATTCCTTCACCTTGTCCCTCCTCCTACCAAGTATGCAGCTGAGCCAGAATGGTTTTTAGTACAGATTTCATGTTGGGCAATAAGCGGAATCTTGCTTGATCCTCAACTAGCATATTTTTAGGTTTGTCCTTAACCCCTCCCATGCTTGTGACGGAACTGTTCCGTCACGAGCCTCGGGTGGGCTGTGCTGGTGACGGAACGGTTCCGTCGCGGCCCTCTCGCCGCGCCTGCGTGGTGTGAATTCCGCGCCTGCGCTAACGTTCTGTAGCGCGGGCGGGGCCGTGACGGAACCGTTCCGTCACAAGCACAGCTCACCCGCGTGCCGTGACGGAGCGGTTCCGTCACGAGCACGGGACCGCAGCGCGGCCCCCCCTATCCCCTTAGCAGTGCGGCGGAATAGCCGCCGCAGTGAAGGGGTTAAAGAAAGCTTAAACTGTCCCATCAGATTATTGATTTTTTTAAGTATCGTACATAATTTACACTTTTAGTGGCTTTTGGTCAGAGGGATTCTTCTATTGGTCTGTAAATAATCAGTAACATTTTGCTCCCAACCACCGTGGCAAACAGCAAGCGCAAGAAGACATCCCACGTTGCCCATTTGTTCCCATCACTCTGAGTGACTGCAAAACACCTCTGCATATTGCTCACTCCTGTATAAAAAAATAGCTCTTCAGTGCAAAGTTGATTTTAAAGTTTGTATTTCTTTAATTTTAATTAACAGCTATTTATTTTGCCTGCACTTTGAGGGCAAATGTAAAGGATGACTTATTTGGCAGAACAGACTGCTCTGTCTCTGTTGACCACTGGAGCCAGATGGTCTAGTGGCATCAGAGAGTATTTTTTTTTGGAACAGAGGAGGAGCACCACACCCTTGGAGTCAGGAGATCTGCTGGCCTACCTGTAATCCACTGCACGGAGGAGTACACTGAGACCCATGCAGTGTTCTTTTTCCGCGAATAAAGACATATAATCCTCCATGAATGTAAACTTTCCAAGGACAGTGCTGTGGAAGTTCCCATTTGCCCTCAGCGACCAGGGGTGGGCACCAAAAATGTGCACACTCTGCTGGAAGTCACCTCACTCCGTGATTTAATTCTGTTCTATTTTGACTTAATTCATTCTAAAGTTTCTCTATCATTTCCATAAACCATTTTAATTATGCCTGATACAAAGGCCTGCAATGAAAGCCACAGCTGCTAAGTTTTTTTTATGTTTGTCACTCCATACATATTGCTCAGAAGGGTTAGGAAAAGGGCATTGACTATACATTGCGCTCCGATACATTAGGGTATAGCTAGCGCGATATAAAACTCAAAAATAAATAAATAAATACATTATCGTTATATTCCTATTAGCAAAGGGCAAAGCCATGCTGAATGTATGGTTAAAAGAAAGGCTTTAGTAGCTAGACAGACACATCAAATTCCATAGCGGTCACAAAGAAGTTATCACAACCTTTACCTTCACGCAAGGCAGCATTGTTATGTCATGCTTTTACTTTCTGAATTACTTCTGAGAAGAAGAGTGCATTATGTCTCAGACTAAACAATCAAATCGTGTTAAACAAACAAGCGAAAAGAAGGTATGCAAAGGCAAAGGAAGCTAAAAGTTGGACAGGTGTTGTATTGCCATCTGCTTCTGTGGAAATCCCCTGACTGTCAGATACACCTGAAATAAAAATCTATTGCTGCCTGAGGGCAAAGTCTCACGAGTCAGGAAGAAAGAAAGCAGGCGAGAGTTGATTTACACACCCAATGTGACACCGGGCCTGATTCACAAGAAAATGCTTACTTTTACATTTGTAGATTTCTGCCTTTAATTTTGTAGACTTTTCCATTTGGAGGGTTCAACAGTTATCCGCAACAGTACACATTGCAGACCGTCTGCAGGAGTGGGCATGGTCCTAATGTGTAGCAGCATATTTGCCTGATTATTTTGTTTATTTTTTTCTGCACATGGAACAATGCCCTGTATTAACAGAAAGTCCATCCACTGCACTCTTGACAATATGTAGGTGTTAGAAATGGGATCCCTGGATGGCTAAGGCTTGCGCCAAAGCCAGGCAGAGACCACCAATCTAGTCGGGGCAAGGGAGTTACACGCCAAAGATAACCCCTGCTCACCCCCTTGGTAGCTTGGCACGAGCAGTCAGGCTTATCCCGGAGGCCATGTTTAAAGCATTTGCGCACGCACACGGCAGCAACATACCAGGCACACTACAAAAGGGACTCCACACGTGAACCTGCCAAAAGGGCCAAGTCCAACAGTAGGTGTTTAGAACTTCCTGATATCCAGTTTGTGTTAATTTGAGCATTTGCTTTCCACTATCGTTAGTTGCACAAACAGGGTGTGAAATGGTACTGGGAACATTGGTGAATAGCCAGAAAGATTCAACTTTGGGAGTGTTAACCAATTACCAGATTCCACATTTTATTATCATATTGGCAGTTTTACTCTGGTCAGTGAGTGTGTTCAACTCACAAACTCATAAATGCTATTTTAAATGTTCGCATTCTTTAGGGGGTATTAAAAAATGAAATGCAGCCTTAGATGCAGCTTGGAGGAAACATTTTTATAATAGGGAAGTATATGAATATATATATATATATATATATATATATATATATATATATATATATATATATATATATATATATATATATATATATATAGTGCTGTTAACTGAAACCTTTACAAATGAGCACCTCATGTCGTATATTCAAGCAGCAGTTTGGAATAGAACTTAACTCACCATTAAAATACATGAAAATAGGGGGGGAAAACCCTGAACTCCAGGTGGATAAGAACACAAAACAAGAGAAAATGTGTAAACCGAGACTTAACCGCAAAGAAAGAGAAGCCGTACTTCCTTATATAACAGATCCTTAACATCATAGGGGAGGGAGTAGTGTAAAGCAGAGTGCCAAAGGCTGCAGAAAGTGCAAGGTGCAAAAGCTGATTTTTGACCTGTACAGAGTTAAGATTGGCCTAAACGACCTCATAGCATTAGTTTTTAGAAAAAAACACAGGGCGATTGAGCCAAGGGTGCTACAGATGGATGGATGCTGGCTATGAGCCACCATCATTTTCGTGGCCAGAGCCGACATGAAGGGTGCCGGTGAGCCTCTCTACAAGGCACATTGAGGGGCCCCTCTGGGCTCAATCAGGAGCTCTGCAGCCGAAAAGCTGTGCTGAGCGGGTCCCCTGAATCTTGCCCCCCCCCCGCACCACGGGCGCCTGTGTTACACCCCTGGGTGGTTGTGCAGGCGTGGCCCATTGCACTGCTTTGCCCTGGGATCTATAATGCTGTAAATATTTCCTGCCCAGGGCAGCTGCCAGGGTTTGCAGTATGGCAACAGGGTGTAGCAATGAATTTCATAGCATTCCTCCTGGTGCCTCGTGCGATAGAAAGTGCCAAGTGCTTTATAGAGGTCAATATATAAAACAGATGCTTGTCATCTGAGTAGATAATAGAAAGGAAAGCAAAGTGTCAAAGTGCAGAAAATAGAGCAAAGTTCAGAGACACTTCTTGGCTTATGCACGGCTGTTGTAGTTGACCTAGGTGCCCCTCATAGTGTTCATTTTTGAGTTTTGTGGAAAACAGCCCAAAGTTACTATGAATGTTGGCTTTGAGCAGTTATTAAGCAGCCATTTTCTTGGCCAGAGCCAACATGGAGGGTGCAGCTGAATCAGCACGAGTTATCCCAAGGTTGCAGCTGATGTTTGAGGTATACTAGCAGTGGCGCAGCAATGATATTCATAATTTTTGTTTTTGTTTAGTTTTATATTGTACTAACTTATCCTGAAGGTATCAGAGCCCTTTACATGAGCACCATTTGCATCACAGAGTAACACATTAATTTTGTTAGGCACAGGAAGATTAGGTGAATTGCTCAGAATCACAGGATGTTGAGGGTCTCTGCTGAGACTCAAACCCGGTTCTCCAGCTTGGTGGTCGACCGCTCTAGCCGTTGAAACAAAATCCTGTTGGTTACTTGTGCAATAGAAAGTGTTGAGTGCATTATAGAAATTAATATGTAAAAAAAAGAGTTCATCTGTAGTTACTACTGGTGTTGGTTCCGAGCAATCATCAAACTGTCAATTTCATGGCCGAAGTCGGCATGAAAGGTGCAAATATGAAGGCGCCTCTCCCGGATTGCTGCCGATGGCTGAGGTTTGAGAGCAATGGGACATTCATCTTGGGGACTCTTGCAGCGGAGAGTTCCAAGTGCATTGGAGCAATAGGTTATCTCTGTGATGCTTCAAATGGTCAATAGGGGCTGTGTAATATGGTGGGCAGTTTTTGGGACCCAGTTCTGCATCATAGGAAGCATTTGTGGATCCCAATTTCGCTACAGCCATCTGCAGGAATGTAACTGTTTTAACATTTAATGTGGTATTTTTCGTGTTCAGTCTGGCAATAACAGCCTGGTGGCAGGTCCGAACTCCCAAGCGAACATACTCCTAGCGAAGAAGATTTTTCCTTAGCTGTGACTAAGAGGGGCAAATGCAAAGTATGTGGGAGATGGTTTCCTTGCTTAGGCAGCAGAAACATGATACCTTTAATTGCAGCTTCTTGCAGATAATATGCTCATTTTTGTTCTGTTTATTTTCTTTAGTCTTCCCCAAGGTTTTACTGAAAAACCTGAAGAACCCGGTCTCTCTGCTGGTGATTTTGGCTCAGGTGAATCTGTCTGCAATGGTGGCTGGTATAGCCATATTCATGGCCAAATTCCTGGAGAGGCAATACTCTATCACAGCGTCGATGGCTAACCTGATATTGGGTATGTACAGTCACAGTTAACGAAAACCTTGTCTAAAGCTCCTATTCCAGTGTCCTCCACCATAGAATGATCATGCAGATTTTTCAGTGTACAATCCGTTTAGTATCAAAGCCACAGATGATGTACAAACAGGCCCACTGGTATGAATCTGCAGTGAGGACCAAATTATACATCAGGGTTCACTAAATTATGCGGCAATAGATTGTACATTCAAGCAAGCCGGGCCGAAGACGGCTGAAATGCCAGAAACTGGTCCCCGGTAGCTTGTTCTCTTCCCAATATAAGAATTGGCTTGGTAGTTTTGTCTGCCCTGTTCCCATGATGCACTGGGCCAGGGTCAGACTAATTTGCATATAGCCAAGTTCTGAGCTGGGATGGTGCAGTGAGCTAAAAAACGGTGATGGATCAAGCCCTGATCTTTGGACTGGGTAAGAGTGGTCTGCTTAATTCAGACACTCTGTTCATCACCACCCCCTTTTCTGAATAATTTTTGTCCACCATAAGCGTGGAAGGGTATACTCAGATGTGAGTCCCTAGCTCATTGCACCATCAGGATTCAAGCAAGCTGGGCCGAAGACGGCTGAAATGCCAGAAACCGGTCCCCGGTAGCTTGTTTTCTTCCCAGTATAAGAATTGGCTTGGTAGTTTGGTCTGCCCTGTTCCCATGATGCACTGGGCCAGGGTCAGACTAATTTGCATATAGCCAAGTTCTGAGCTGGGATGGTGCAGTGAGCTAAAAAACGGTGATGGATCAAGCCCTGATCTTTGGACTGGGTAAGAGTGGTCTGCTTAATTCAGACACTCTGTTCATCACCACCCCCTTTTCTGAATCATTTTTGTCCACCATAAGCGTGGAAGGGTATACTCAGATGTGAGTCCCTAGCTCATTGCACCATCAGGATTCAAGCAAGCCGGGCCGAAGACGGCTGAAATGCCAGAAACCGGTCCCCGGTAGCTTGTTTTCTTCCCAGTATAAGAATTGGCTTGGTAGTTTGGTCTGCCCTGTTCCCATGATGCACTGGGCCAGGGTCAGACTAATTTGCATATAGCCAAGTTCTGAGCTGGGATGGTGCAGTGAGCTAAAAAACGGTGATGGATCAAGCCCTGATCTTTGGACTGGGTAAGAGTGGTCTGCTTAATTCAGACACTCTGTTCATCACCACCCCCTTTTCTGAATCATTTTTGTCCACCTTAAGCGTGGAAGGGTATACTCAGATGTGAGTCCCTAGCTCATTGCACCATCAGGATTCAAGCAAGCCGGGCCGAAGACGGCTGAAATGCCAGAAACCGGTCCCCAGTAGCTTGTTTTCTTCCCAGTATAAGAAATGGCTTGGTAGTTTGGTCTGCCCTGTTCCCATGATGCACTGGGCCAGGGTCAGACTAATTTGCATATAGCCAAGTTCTGAGCTGGGATGGTGCAGTGAGCTAAAAAACGGTGATGGGTCAAGCCCTGATCTTTGGACTGGGTAAGAGTGGTCTGCTTAATTCAGACACTCTGTTCATCACCACCCCCTTTTCTGAATCATTTTTGTCCACCATAAGCGTGGAAGGGTATACTCAGATGTGAGTCCCTAGCTCATTGCACCATCAGGATTCAAGCAAGCCGGGCCGAAGACGGCTGAAATGCCAGAAACCGGTCCCCGGTAGCTTGTTTTCTTCCCAGTATAAGAATTGGCTTGGTAGTTTGGTCTGCCCTGTTCCCATGATGCACTGGGCCAGGGTCAGACTAATTTGCATATAGCCAAGTTCTGAGCTGGGATGGTGCAGTGAGCTAAAAAACAGTGATGGATCAAGCCCTGATCTTTGGACTGGGTAAGAGTGGTCTGCTTAATTCAGACACTCTGTTCATCACCACCCCCTTTTCTGAATCAATAAATTGTACATCAGCAACTGCAAGGTAACAAACTTTACAGAGATTTACAGTCCTAGTATTGAAACTACACAAGGTAGAGACAACAGTGTTTATTTTATCTTCTTGCTGTATCTTTCAACACCCTGTAACCAATGGCCGTATCATGATCCCGTTCTCTGAACTGCACCCTCGCAGAAGGGGTCTACGTGTTCCTTTTTCAAGTCTTCAATGCATACATTAAAATAAAAAGTCCCTATGGTTCACTATGCACCACTTACAATCACTACCCAGTGTTTCCAACCTCTGTTTTCTGCGGCCCAGGCACTAACACAAAGATTGTTCCTCCCATTTTCACCTCTGTAAATTCGGAGATGTTCCATGTAAAATGAAGACCATGTATTGGTAAACAAATGGAGGAAACCCAAACAATGTACTCTTTTTTCAGGCTGCAGTGTTTGCCGCCACATTAATTCAAAGGCTAGAGAACATCTGAACCATATATATCTGATAGAGACATGGAGCTGCAGATTTCTTACCTTAGAATTATCCCCATGCTTGGGATTTGTTTGTGCAGGCACTGCTCATGGTCCCGGAGAAGGCCCAGACCATTCTCTTCCAAGCTATGTCAGATGAAAGATGCAGCGAAGTTCACAATTTGATTTGGGCTGGACATGACCAACTTGCTGGGTAGATCGGTTTCTTTATTGGTGGCCTTATGGCACCCCGCCTGGCTGAGAACAACTGGCTTTTCCAGGGATGTCCAAGCGTTTCTTATGGACATGCCCTTTGATGGCTCCTGTCTCTTCAGAAACAGACTGTGCTGGAGTGCTTCCAGTAATGTAGAGCTATGGCCAGGTCCTTGGGCCTTTCCATGGCCCATTGCCACTCCCAGACCAACTCCCTCTCCTTTTGTGGCCACGGGAGGGGCTTCCAGCTGCATCTTTAACAGCCAAGCCAGTACGGTGCGCAAGCTTCCCAGCCTCTGAGGACGCGGTACCCACAGACACCGTGGGTCAGGCAGCCTGAGGTTGACCCAGTCCTCCACCACCCCAGCAGCTGCAGCCTTCAAACCCAATTAGTTTACTCTCATACCATCATGGGCACCCAGTGAGAGGTGGGATATGCCATCAGCTAACATCAGACCGCTGATTTCTTCAGATTGTCCAAGGGGGCTGCTCCCTCCCCTTCATGACTAACCCACCACCCACTCACAACAGGCTGACAGAGGACCATTCCTCCTTACTCCCCAAGGAAGTGATGTCTCTCTTGGCCAGGGAAGCCATAGAGAGTGTGCCAACACCAGAAATAGGTCATGGTTGTTATTCCCACTACTTTCTGGTGCGCAAGAAGGACAGAGGCCTTTGTTCTTTCCTAGACCTGCACTCTCTCAAATTTGCCCTCGAAAGGAGAAGTTCAAAATGCTCATGCTCGCTCAAGTCCTTCCTGCCCTGGACCCGGGAGACTGAATGGTAGCATTGGACTTGCATGACGCATACTTCCACCTTCTCATCCTGCCTGCCCACAGGCATTACCTGTGGTTCATGGTGGACCATGAACACTTTCAGTTCACCAAGCTTCCTTTTAGCCTTACCAGCTCCACGCTAGTTTTCACCAAGGTGATGGCGGTGGTTGCAGCTCATCTGCAAAGATCAGGGGTGCCAGTCTTCCCCCAACTCAACAACTGGCTGTTGAAGGCAGGCTCGCCCCCTACAGACTACGGCAGGCCTCCTGCACTCGCTGAAATTAACTATCACAGTGCCCGAAGTCACACTTGACTCCCTCTCAGATGATCTCTTTCAACTGAGCTTTATCTTGACACTCTTCAGTTTTGGGACTATCCTCCCATATGGCGAATCCAGGATATTCAGGCTATGATACCGATATTTCAGCCTCTATCCTGGATTTTCGTGTGCCTGATTAAGAGGCTGCTGGACCTCATGGCTTCCTGCATCCTACTTGTAACTCATGCCTGTTGGCATAATTGGGTTCTGAAGTGGGACCTGCAATTCCAGTGGGAGCAACATCAGGGAATCTCTTCAACGTGGTCCAGATCTTGGAGGGAACTGCAAAAGATCTGCACCGGAGGCTGACTAACTGCAGCTGGGTCAGCAGCAGAAACCTCTCCCTTCTCCAACCAGATATGACCGTGGTGACAGATGCATCACTCCTGGGATGGGGTGGCCATCTGGGAGAAGAGGAGATCAGAAAACTCTGGTCTCCAGCGGAATCAGTTCTCCACATCAACCTACTTGGGCTCCTGGTGACCAAGCTGGCATGAAACGCTTTTCTAACCTCCATCAAGGGAAGTCTAGTGCAGGTGCTCATGGACAACGCCACTACGGTGTGCGACTGCAACAAACAGGGTAGGGTGGGATCGTGGACCCTATGTCAAGAAGTCCTGCTTCTCTGGAAATGGCTGAAACATCAAGGCATATCCCTGGTGGTTTAACACCTGGCAGGCTCTCGGAATGCCAGGGCTGATGAACTCAGCAGAGGATGCCTAGCGGATCAACAATGGCTTCTCCATCCAGAGGTGGTAAAAGGTCTCTTTCTGCTGTGAGGGGAGCCTTGCTTAGATCGGTTAGCCACCACTGAGAACGTGCAGTGTCAGCAGTTCTGCACGCTGGAGTTTCCAAGGTAGATCTCACTCAGATGCTTTTATTCTTGAGTGGAGCTCAGGCCTCCTATATGCCTTTCCGCTCATACCGCTCCTGCCCAAAATTCTCCAGAAGATCAGAAACAACTGGGCCCAGGTCATCCTCGTGGCTCCGAACTGGGCTTTGACAGTTTTGTATCCTGAGCAGTTGAGCATGGCCATCGGTCCTCTGAGCAGGCTGCCCCTTCGGGAGGATCTCCTGTGGCAACAGCATGGAAGGGTTCTCCACCCATGTTAACACAGCCTTTATTTGTTGGGATTGAGCTGTGACAGTTGATAGCTTTCGACCTTCCACCCGAAGTCTGCACTTTTATCTTGGCAGCCACGCATCCCTTCACCAAGACTGTATTTGCCTCCCATTTGGGGAGGTTTGTGTCATGGTGTTCAAAGAAACAGGTTGACCCTCTTTCTGCTCCCATTGTTCAGTTCCTTCTCTTTATCCTTTTTCTTGCCCCGAAGGGCTCTGCTCTGGGCACCCTAAAAGGCTGTCTTTCTGCCATCTCAGCCTTTATGCAGTTGCCTAATAAGCCACCCATCTTTAAATCCCCTGTTTAAATAGGTTCTTGAAAGGTGTGCAACACGTTTCATCCTTTGCCGTTCATTGTGCCTGAGTGAGGCCTTAATCTGGACTTAACTTTTCTGATATGTGCTCCCTTTGAGCCATTGCACAATTGTCCTTTCAGTCTCCTTACCATCAAGACGGCCTTCCTAGTTGCAATAACATCTGCTCATAGGGTCAGTGAGCTTCAGGCTTTGTCATTCAAGCCTCCGCACCTGAACATCTACCCAGACAAGATGGTTGTTCTCATTCGATCTTCCTAACTGCTGAAAGTTTTCACTCCCTTTCATGTAGGCCAGTCCTGCACCCTGGCTACTTTTTACGCTCTGCCAAATCCCACTAAGTAAGAGGAACGACTTCACAGTCAGGAAGAAAATGAGCATTGTCATTGTATCATCACCGCACACAAGTGTTACGGGTGGTCAACCAACTCTTCATGTGGTATATCAGAGGAAAGAAGGGAAGGCCGTGCAGAAGCGGACTATCTCCCGATAAATCATGCTCTGCATTAAAATCTGCTATGCACTGACCAAGAAGCAACCCTTTGAGGGCTTGCTTGCTCATTCCAGCAGAGCTAAGGCTACGACCACTGACTTAGCACTGGAAGTTCCTGTCCTGGACATCTACCAGGCAGCAACATGGGCTTCTCTACACACGCTCGCGAAGCATTACTGCCTAGCCAGTTGTGTCTGCAGGGATGAGCATTAAGCCTGTTCAGTCTGAAGGACTGTTTAGTGGGAAATTATTTTGCAGAACCATCTCCAGGGAGGTATTGCTTGGTTCTCTATCTAAGGTAAGGAATCCTAGGCTAGAAGTCTCTATCAGATGAACAAGTTGCTTACGTTCGGTAATGCCTTATTTGGTAGAGACTCTATCTAGCCACAAATTCCTTATGGACCCACCCATCTTCCCCATTCCGCGAAATGATTTCCAGGGACAGAGTTTTTCAGCTTTGAGGGCCCTAGTTTTCCACACCCGTGGTCAGTGGTCTTCAAGGTTCTGCACTCCTGCTGTGGAAAGTCTTGAAAAGAAACTGGCATCATGGCACTGGGGTGATGCCTATAAATAGGCACCACGCAAGTCACTTGCATAGCCAACGACACCACAGAGTCAAACGATGTCACCTACTGGCAAGCAGGGATACTACAAAAAAATTCTGGACACAGTCTGATGCCTTGGGATAATTCCGAGGTAAGGAATCTATGGCTCGATAGAGTCTCTACCAGATAAGGCATTACCGAAGGTAAGTAAATTGTTCAATATTACATCTTGAGTGAGCAAATATTTGTTCAATAAATAAAGTAGAAATCATATGCAGTCCTGGTCCGATCTTTTTTTTTTTCTTGCCCCCGGGACCCATTAAATCAATTGACAAGATTAGATTGATTCTATTAAAGGTTTCTAGCAGATTCGTAAATGAATTGGATATAAATGTAAATGTCATTGCATTTATATAACTCTTACTACCCCTGACAAGGCGTCAACGAACTTTATGCTGCTCCGAAGGTTAAAGGTTAGGTCAATGCCATTGGTTACTGTTAGTTGGATGGACTTGACTCTGTTCGAGGCATATGGGCTGCAGATGGTACATTATGAATAGATCGCCATCTGGTGTTGGGCTCGGATGATTGCACTTTGTTTTTCTCTTGGAGAGTCTTTTGTATCTTGGTGACTCCTCCCTTGGTTGGTAGTGCGCATGGGCATCGGCTCCATCCTTAGATTGTTTTTTTCCACCATCGGGTTCGGATGAGGATCGAGACGCTCCAGATCAACTTCAGAAGAAAGTGATTTATCGGCGCGTATTCCCTTTCCAATTCGACGGTATTGTTATCGAACGCGTTCCTTTCCATTCCGACGCGTTGCAAATAAAAAATCGAAGAGAAAAACTTGGATCTACGTCGAAGAACAGGAGGCCTTTCTCGACGTAGTCCAGCCCGGAGTCCATGGAAAGGACTCCATTCAAAAAATGTCCAACGTGTGGTGCTAAGTTCCCACACAAGGACCTACACGAGGTGTGCAACCTCTGCCTATCGCCTGAACACGAATCCAGGGACTGCGAAGCCTGTGCAGCATTCTCCTCCAAGCTAACGATTAGAAATCGTCGAGCTAGAAGACACGAGGTTTCCAGAATGCAGGCGGAAGCGATCCCAGAGTTGTTCGGAGACGAGCAAATCGAGGAAGAAGAAGAACAGTCGGGGTCGGAAGGGGACCAGTCGGAGACCGAAGAACTAATCGATCAACAAACCGTGAGTGACGACGTCCCCTTACCGAAAAACCGACCCCGTGCGGTAACGACCCCGCCCTTGGGCCCGGTCAAACCGCTGAAAAAAGTTTCCGACGCCCCGCCCTCGGGCCCGGCAACGAAACCGAAACTGAAACCGAAACACTCGGACTCCCACCATGTCGGATCCGAGAAAAGGGCGAAATCGACTTCGGCACCGAGGCTACATGCAAAAGAGAGCTCGGTATCGAAACATTCCATGTCGAAACATAAATATGACTTATCGCCCAAGAGACACTCGATACCAAGAAAGTCGGAATCGAGCAGGCATTCGGTGTCGAAAACAACAAGATCTGACGATCGAAAACAAAAGCACCTCTCGGAACCAGGACCTTCGGTACCGATTCAGGAGCAACAGACAGATCCCAAACAAAAGATCTTGTTTATTGATCCACAAACTGGGAAAGTGGTCACAAAGAAGAGAAAGAGTGAACAGTCAGAAGATAAACCTCTTCCTTCAAAAAAGAGAACAATGGGGACGGATATAACTCCTCCTGCTTCTCCTCGTCCTAGAGTCACACCCTCTTCTCCTATTCCTCACAATAGGCCAAATATTTCTACACCTTCCACACCAAGACCAGCTACACCTCAGTCAGATGTAGACAGTGATCTTGGGGAGGGAGAAACTCAGGGGGATGACGAAACTATCCCAGATGGGGAGGACCCATGGGAAAATTATGATGTAGGGTCAGATGAGGACAACGACCCAGAGCTATATCCCTCAAAGCCTTCACCACCTGATGATAACACAGGGTTTGTGCAGCTCATTAATAGGGCAGCAAAATATCACAAACTAGATATGCACACAGAACCTCAAATAGAGGATTTCTTGTTAGAGACTTTACCTAATGCACAGAGAACATCAGGTACTCTTCCTATGTTAAAGGGTCTTCTTAGTCACACAGAGGAAATATTCGAAAACCCAGTGAGAGCCAGGGTGTTAAACCCGAGAATTGATAAAAAATACAAAGCGGCTCCAAAGGACCCAATATTTATTAGAGGACATGTACCTCTAGACTCGCTGGTGGTCTCAAACGCTCGCAAAAGAGCAAACTCATTATCTACAGGAGAGGCTCCTCCACCAGATAAAGAGTCGAAGTTAATAGATGCATCAGGCAAGAGAGTAGCATCTCAGGCAGCGAATAGCTGGCGTATAGCCAATACACAAGCACTACTCGCACGTTACGACAGGGCACATTACGATGAGTTAGAAAAACTTCTCATACATCTCCCAAAAGAACACCAGAAAAAGGCAGATCAATTAATACAGGAAGGTAAAATAATAACCAATACTTCCATTAAGTGTGCATTAGACGCAGCAGACACTGCAGCAAGGTCTATTAACACCAGTGTCATGCTAAGAAGGCATGCATGGCTTAGAATCTCAGGATTCAAACAAGAAGTACAAACAGCCCTATTGAACAAACCATTTGATCAGAAAACATTGTTTGGTTCAAGCACAGACGAGACATTAGAAAAAATGAAGAAAGATACAGAAACGGCTAAGTCAATGGGAGCATTGCAACAGCCAACACACAGAGGTTCCTTTCGTAGATCCACCTATAGAGGGGGCTCAAAGAACACAGGAACGAATCAGCAATCCACATCTTTCACACCAACATCACCCAGAGGTAATTCAAGAGGCAGTTACAGAGGTAACAACAATAAAGGTAGAGGCCGCAGGAATAATAACAACCGCAACGCCTCAACACCAAAACAGTGACTTCATAGAACTCCCCCCAGACCACATAACACCGGTCGGGGGACGTCTATCACAGTTCCTACCTGTCTGGGAAAACATCACGTCAGACAAGTGGGTGAGACAAATTATCCAACATGGTTATTGCCTAGAACTCACAGCTACCCCACCAAACATCCCCCCAAACAGCGTCCAATGAGTCAAGATCATCTGACATTGTTAAGAGAAGAAGTGCTAGCACTCCTACAAAAGCATGCAATAGAGAAGGTCCCAAAGGATCAACAAGGAACAGGAGTATACTCTCTATACTTCCTGATCCCCAAAAAGGACGGGTCCCTAAGACCAATATTAGACCTCAGACCTCTCAATGCTTACATAAATTCGGAGCATTTCCACATGGTCACGCTCCAACAAGTACTTCCTTTACTGAAGAAAGGGGACTTTCTTTCTACACTGGATCTAAAAGACGCTTACTTTCATATCCCAATTCACAAAGCCCACAGAAAATACCTAAGGTTTGTGTTAGAAGGACAACACTATCAGTTCAAAGTCCTTCCGTTCGGTGTCACAACAGCACCAAGAGTTTTCACAAAATGTCTAGCTGTGGTGGCAGCACACCTAAGAAGACAACAAATACATGTCTTCCCATACTTGGACGATTGGCTAATAAAGGCCAAGTCAAAGGAAGAATGTCTTCACAACACACAGAAGACAATCCAATTGCTGCACCACCTAGGGTTCACGGTGAACTACAAAAAATCACACCTGCAACCAAACCAGATTCAGCAATACCTGGGGGCTACAGTAGACACAGAGAAGGCAATAGCATACCCCAACCCAATCAGAGTACAGACAATGGTCGGGTTAATACAAAGATTTCAACCACAACACTTACTACCAGCACGAGTGTTTATGCAACTATTAGGCATGATGTCCTCCTGCATACTGCTAATACCACATGCCAGACTGCAAATGCGCCCACTACAAGAGTGTCTAGCGACACAGTGGAATCAGGCTCAAGGTCAGATTTCAGATCTGGTGTTGGTAAACGACCGGACGTATCGCTCTCTGAAGTGGTGGAACACAGAAAACATTTCCAAGGGACGGTCGTTCCTAGAGCCAATTCCACACGTGATAATAACAGCGGACGCATCGCTCTCCGGATGGGGAGCGCATATGGACAAATACACAGTACAGGGGAAGTGGAGTGTGCAGCAAAAGAAACTGCACATCAACTACCTAGAACTATTAGCAATATTTCTAGCACTAAAAGCTTTCCAAATGCAAATAGCAGGAAAAGCAGTCCTGATCAGAACAGACAACATGACTGCAATGTATTACATTCAAAAACAGGGGGGGACACACTCTCTCCAACTGTCCAGACTAGCACAGGACATATGGAGATGGGCCATTCCTCAAAAGATCTACCTGTTAGCGGAACACCTACCAGGAGTTCAAAATCAAATAGCAGACATCCTAAGCAGACAGTCAGAACAAGTACACGAATGGGAGCTGCACGACCAAATACTACAGCCATTCTTCCAAAAATGGGGGCAACCAGAGATAGATCTGTTTGCCAATCATCAGAACGCAAAATGCAAAGAATTCGCATCCAGGTACCCACACCAAAGGTCCCAGGGCAATGCACTGTGGATAAATTGGTCCAACAAATTTGCTTACGCGTTCCCTCCTCTACCACTAATTCCATTACTGGTTCGGAAACTACAGCAACACTCAATGACAATGATACTAGTGGCACCCACGTGGGCAAGACAGCCGTGGTTCACCACGCTGCTACAACTCTCACAAGTACCACATCAAAAGCTAAGGTTATTACCCATGCATCTTACACAGAACCATGGAGAAATAATGCACCCAGATCCCAAACAACTGAACCTAGCGATCTGGCTCCTGAGGTCATAGAGTTTGGGTATTTAGATTTACCACCAGAATGCATGGAAATCATTAAGCAAGCAAGACGTCCTACCACCAGAGCATGCTATGCAGCAAAATGGAAGAGGTTTGCTATACACTGTAACAGTAAGAACATCAACCCTCTGGACGCATCCACTAAACAAATCATTTGCTATTTATTACACTTACAGCAATGTAACCTAGCATATACCTCTATCAGAGTTCATCTCGCAGCTATAGCGGCATATCTACAAAACAGGCAACATCTGTCACTGTTTAAGGTACCAGCAATTAAAGCTTTCATGGAAGGACTCAAAAGAGTCATTCCACCAAGAAGACCACCTTCCCCAGTCTGGAATCTCAACATAGTGCTTACCAGACTAATGGGGCCACCCTTTGAACCTATGCATAGGTGTGAAATACAATTCCCCACATGGAAGGTGGCCTTCCTCATAGCTATCACGTCACTTAGAAGAGTAAGTGAACTGCAGGATTTTACGATTCAAGAACCATTTATGCAGCTACACCAAAATAAAGTGGTTCTTAGAACAAACCCAAAATTCTTACCGAAGGTTATTTCAGCATTCCACATCAATCAGTCAGTGGAATTACCGGTTTTCTTTCCAAAACCACAAACAGTAGCTGAGAGAGCCCTACATACACTGGACGTTAGAAGGGCCATATTTTACTATATAGAAAGAACACAAACTTTCAGAAAGACAAAACAGCTATTTGTTGCGTTTTCTCCTACACATAAAGGCAATCCCATCTCCAAAGCGGGCATTGCCAGATGGATTGTAAAATGCATTCAAATATGCTACTTAAAGGCAAAGAGAACATTAACTGTTCCTCCTAGAGCTCACTCTACACGTAAACTAGGAGCATCTATGGCATTTCTGGGAAACATTCCACTAGATGACATATGCAAAGCGGCTACCTGGGTTACACCGCACACCTTCACAAAACACTATTGTGTAGATGTGCACACAACACAACAAGCTAGAGTGGGGCAAGCAGTATTAAAAACATTGTTTCAGACAGTTGCAACAGACACGGGCGACCACCGCTAGGGAGAGAACTGCTGTATAGTCTATTCATAATGTACCATCTGCAGCCCATATGCCTCGAACGGAATATGCTACTTACCAGTATGCATCTGTTCTTGGCATAGAGGGCTGCAGAGTGGTACATGCCCTCCCAGCCTCCCCGGAAACCTGTGTCTGTTCCAACATTATCTTATTTAGATACACTTACATGGGCACTCTTATCTGTATTCTACTATACTACTCCATCTAACCCTACTATGGCAAAACAATCTAAGGATGGAGCCGATGCCCATGCGCACTACCAACCAAGGGAGGAGTCACCAAGATACAAAAGACTCTCCAAGAGAAAAACAAAGTGCAATCATCCGAGCCCAACACCAGATGGCGATCTATTCATAATGTACCACTCTGCAGCCCTCTATGCCAAGAACAGATGCATACTGGTAAGTAGCATATTCCTTCTGAAGTATTCATGCAACCATTTTGAGGCCTTGAGATAGATTCATATGTTTTCGGTGTAGAGGGCTGAGATCTGATAGTCTTTAACTAACCTTGGTCTTTCTGGAATGTTGTGGGTTTTACTCGGCTTAGGGAGTAAAGCCAGGCAAACACCCACTTGGAGGTGGTGTAATGCAAAATGATGGGACTCCAATGTAAATGTAAATGTACATGTATTTATATAGCGCAAATCGCCCACATCGCAGGCATCTATGCGCTTGCTTAGGGAACCCGTCCTGGTATTCCCCTGTGAGATACCCCGGCAGGATATCCACAAGGTGAAAGCCAGGCATCCCGCCGCGAGGGGCCGTTGTGGAGATTAAGCAAGCTATTGCCCAGAGTCGCAGAGTGTGAACCCGTGAGTCGAGTAGGCACCGGAGCGAAAATTATCGAGTCTGTGGAATTATTGAGCCCAACCCCCGTCGGGGCGGGTAATTGAACCCTGGTCCAGGGCCGATCTCAGCTTCCGGGTCTGCCGCCTCTAACCCCTGAGCCACACTTCTCCATGCAGAATATGATAAGGCCCCCGCTACTCCAAAATATCAGAAATATTCATAGGCTTTAGGCTGAATGGGAACCCTCTGGCCTGCAGGGGCATGTACTGTACCCCTATTTCAGGATTTTATTTAGCCTTCTTTATGAAAACCTTAATATTGGCATGGTTTTCATTTAAGCTAAGCAAGTATAAAAGAGCATATGAGACAGGAGGTCTCGCCTGAGGATTCGATTTCAGGTGATCCGATTGAATCTTAAGGAAACAGAGATCAGGATCAAAAGAGTCTGTATTACCAATTGGAAGATCGGGTATTTGGTGACGTGCATGAAGATTGATTTAAGGATTATAGAAAGCTAATTCTGATACCTTTTCACATGGGGACACAAAGCCTTTCTCCTTTATTCTCTCTCTAGTCATTGCTAATGTTCTCCCGGATAAACCGATTTAGAAATCGCAAATGTCAAAGATATCCTTATATTCTTTGTTTGGATAATTGCCTATTGGTGGGTTCTTTTGATGTGACCATTGCATTTTAAGCTTACATATCCCCCCTCATTGCATCTCATATATAACATATAAATGTACTAATTTGCACACTTTACATTTATAAACATGCTATTTTTAGCAGTCTTTGCTTATGTTTACCATATAATATTTACTTATCGTAGTTTGATAGGGCTTCAATTATTCACATGTATGTTTAACATGGATTATGTTGTATTATAAAGTTAGGTGAAAGTGGAACAAAGTTAATGTGTTAATTCTTGCATTTGACATCATTCAATGTGGAGGCTGCCCTTTTCAAACCCATTAAAACATTGTACTTAACATTGCTACAAATAAGTATTACTTCGAGTGGAAGAGCTTCATTTCCTGGGGTATTCAGTGCATATAGAGCAGTAAACCTCATTTGTGAAGGTCACAGACAGGCTCCAATGAGTTAGTCCAGCCTCCTCTGGTGGTTGGGGACTCTGCAACTTACCGAACATGCCTCTTAAATAATTTCAGTTCAACACACTGATGGATTTTGTATTCACATTTGCTAATGAGGGACCTCAACCATGCCTCAATCTAATTTTATATTTTTTCTCTGGTCCCTGATGAGGCTACTTCAAAAACACAGCAGCACATGTTACACACAACACATCTTAGGTGTTAAATGTTTATGCCCTTTCTTTTATCCAGGAGTAGTAGGGATTAATTCCCACCCAACACCTTTACCATAGGCGAAAAAAGACTCTGCTCAGCAGAAGATGACGACGTAGCGGCCTAGCTCTAGTTAGGTTGGGATGCTCTCACCATCCTTATATCAGGCCAGATGTTGTAGAGACGCCAGTGCTGTTCTCAGACACTAAGCAGAAGTAGATCAGCACAGTATGTTGATCAACTTCTGGGCAGTGCCTTCACTTTAAGTGGTTGGTCCGACCATGGGAGGTGGGGTGAATCGTTTGTGTCCGACTGTTTGGACCACTCCTCAGTGACAGGGTACTTTTAAGAGGTGTGCAATAGAGACGGGTGAAAACCAGGAGTAGCCTTTGTGGCAAGCTTCTTCATTCTGTAGAATGCAGCTCCACATATTTTCTCAATGCAATTGACATTTTGTTGAGCGTGACTAGGTTATATATTTCTTTTTATTTTTATAGCAAATTCCTAAGGAAAATGGATTCCTCAACAGTAGAGGTTTTATTTCAAACATGTTTCAATTCTGTGTGGCTCAAACATTCACATAGTCCCGCCCTAAGGAAATAAACAGTACTCGCAGTTAAGATAGCTATGTAACATGACCGGAAACATCGCTTCCAGTGACGGCTGCCATGTATTGAGGGCAGTGTGGCAGGGAATCAGGGCTACAAAAAAAGTAAAACTCTTACCTTGAGGCGCGATGAGACGTCCTCCTTCACCAGTCGTCTCTCTCCTGAAGGACCCAGCGAACTCCCCTAACCAATCCTGGCGCTGCTCTCACTAGTATGAGAGAAGCATACTTACCATGTTAATTTTCCGCTCTGGCCTTTAGAGTGACGCTCCTCCGCTAAAACGGAGGAGCCGCACAGATCGCTTCCTGTTTGTATTTATATCTCCTCACATTGAACACATAATGATACTCCTGTTTTGTGGTTCCTTTTCTCAGGTGCTATCAGCATTCCTGGAGCCATGGTGGGAATCATTGCCGGAGGAGTGATAATGAAGAAGTTCCAGTTGTCGCTGAAGCAGTGTGGAGCCATGTGTGTCATTGGGATGGCCCTGTGCATCGCCGTAGGCCTGCCCATCATTTTCTTGGGCTGTCCAACACAGGCATTTTTTGCTCCAGGACATGTACCAGTTGGAAGGTAAAACCCGTTTGTAGGACTACCCAAATGTTACACAGATTTGTAGCTCTCATGTTTTTCAATTATATTAGTACCTGTTCACAAAGGCATTTTGGAGTTTGTAAAGTAGTACTCCTCGAGTACTCCTATGTGCTTTTATACAATTTTCAAATTGCTATTAATTTATATGCGTACTTGTAGATTTAAATCTACATTCTAAATTATTATTGATAACCAATTCATTATATGTATTGGCTGGTCTATCTTTTTTTCTGTACAATTGCAGCTTCTGTTTTATGTTCTATAATGAAAGTAATAAAATTATTTTTTAAATAAAATGTACTCTTAAACAAATTTACAATTTGCAAATATGTCCAAAAACATCTAAAATGCGCATAAACTTGGAACATCTTAAGGAAATGTTCATATGAAATTAGTACAATTAGACAGAAATGTGCCCTCCTTGTATTTCAGGGCTGATTCACAAAAACATATGAGTGCAACTACAAGATTACGTCCTATATGTATAAATGCTTCTGTGAATCATCCCTATTGTCTGTGCTATTTTACAAGACAACGCTGTGGACCTTATACTCTATGGACAATTAGCACAGCTACCGTGCACTGCTTATGCAAATGAGTAGTGCGATAGGCTTTTGCCAATCCCCAAGCTCTGTATTCGCATACCGGGCATCCAGAGTGGGGCTGTTGGGGACATAGTTGAAAGTTCTGTGGATTCCAGGCCTCAATGCAGAAAAGACTACTGGTGCATTCCCAATTATGCTCTGGCTATATGGATTGATGGACTGGCCTCCAGATCTCCAGCCACATACGTGGAAGTAATCATTTCAAGGTCCATGCCCACAACATACCATCCAGGCAAACTGAATTATGCTTATATCGACCTCAATCAACATAAGTGTCCTCTTGTGAATTCTGCCTGCCAAGCGCAACCTGGCATATTGGAAGAGGTAAGAGTTGGGTGGGTGCACGCACTTGTATTTGTCAATGAAGGATGTAAATGCTGCTAATCCTATGTTCAACCTCTGCAAAAATGTAGTGTAAGGCCCACATGTATACAAGAAGTACATATTTTGCAAATGCAACCGATTTTGTGCAAAGGTAGAAACAGATTGTGAAATAGACCGTGTGCAAAATTCATCATCTTTTTTAACCTTCATATACTTTTTTTCACCAAAAGATTAAATACAAATTGTGCAATGATAGCTCTATTTCACTGAGCTCATAGCGAGGAGTGGTCTGGTATGTTGGTGTAGTAAATGCATTGCCAAACCTGGTATAAGTGATACCACGGGCATCGGTATCCGGGATCACACGTTGCTGTAGGGACCTATTGAATGGAGACTTACATATGGAAATCGGTGTTGCAGCATTCATTTTTGAATAGCAAGCCTTTTACCTTGGTTTTTAGTCCACCTGCTTTTTAGGTCGAGCATTCGAGACCTCTTGTTTATACTTTAGTATATACTTATATACTTTAGTATATATACTTATATGTGTATGTACTTTGTGGGCTCTGCAGATAAGTCCTAGGATTTGCCTGCTTCCGCTTAGGGACTTTTTTTTCTGTTCAACTGCCTCTCTTTAACTGTCTTGATAGAAAACGACCATCAGAGGTCCGTAAAATATCAGAATTGCTTTCTGCCGAGTGACTTTCTATTTTTTTTTTCTGCCAACTGCCTCTATTTAACTGTCTTGATAGAAAACGACCAGCAGAGGTCCGTAAAATACTAGAATCACTTTAGCATTCTCTAGATACCAGTCCATAGAAATTGTCTTCCACGAGCATCCGTAGACAATAATATTGTTTTCAAATCTTGTAATTTCAGTGATATGACCACCGAAGGCCCTGATTTTATATTAAAAACAGAGCTTGGACTATACCACTTCCAGCTGATAGGCAATATTTCTCTCCATGTGTTCCTCATACCTGGCACGTCTCACAATTTGGTGCTTATTTTGCCTCCATGTTAAAGAACGGTAAATGTATCAGCACCCAGGCTAATGTGCTGCATAGCGAAACACATATAAGGTCCCAAAGGTGAGACAGATTGCATTTTCAAATGCTTGTTGTAGATAGATTTGTATCTGGAAATCCATCTGGTATTACCACTCCCAGGAATGCCAGGCAAAGTAATAATAGACAACTTGTAATCCTGTCTCATCACTAAAAACTCACACCTTCTGCACAAATGGGAGGCAGCCAGCTCGTTATGGGGCAAAAACGTAGAAGTCAGAAACTTGGCGACTGTAGAACCCCGTATCCACATAACTGTATATGTTTGAAACACTTTTACACATTCATATCAGAGTTAACCCTTTGGATGCGTCGGACGGCCCCCGGGTGGCGTGTGTGGGAGCCTTCGGATTTGCGCACGCGTGGAATTTTCAAATGAAAGAGGTGCATTTGCGAGTATAATTCCAAGAACTTGAACGACAGAGCCGGGATGGTGACATACTAGATTGCGGACATATTTGAAGGGTTAAGCTAAGTATTTCCCAGAGAAACAAAGGCAGGGGTGAAGGAAAAGCTCACGTAGCTGTCCCTCCAACGGCTTCACTTGAACTTAGCGGTCGGCAATTTATATTCCAATAAAGTTTTTCATGAATGTCTTTTTTCGTGCCACCTTTGCGGTCTTTAATGACCGACCCCGCTGACATTCTAATTTAACAAAGCTCCGGATTCAAGCTGTTTGAGTGCATCGCGTGCACATTTTTAACTTTCTTTATTTTGTGAATTGCCTCTCTGTATGGCCACCCCGTATTCAGATATTTTCTTGTAGGTGTCTTTAGATAGGTTAGAGGGAACAATGTTATGAAAACTGAGATAGCCTGAAATGCTAAGCCTACAATACTGGGCGAGGTCTCTCTTGTTTTTTTATATTGCCCTTATTTAATCTCCCTTTGCGTCTACCTCACCTCCCTGAATGACCCTACGGGGCAGATTTACAAGCCCCTTGCGCCTCTTTTACGCCGCTGTTGCATCACTTTTGTGAAGCAGCGGCGCGCAAAGCCAGTGCCATGGTGCGGGGTACTTACAACATGACGCATCTGGGAGATTTGTCACGTTGAAAAGCCCAGCGCCACATGTAGGCGTTCCGGTATAGGGGAGGTGGGGGGAGGCATTCCGGCGCAGGAGCGCCTCCTATAAGTGGCTGAGTGAAATCTACAAGATTTCACTCAGATTTCACTCAGCCACTTTTTAGGCCATGCTGTGTCAAAACCCTGCGCCTGCTCGAAGCAGGCATGAGGATTGACACAGCATTCTAAGGATAGGGCACCCCAGAGCCTTGCTGGCGCTGTGTTGCGCTTGCGACACAACTCGAGCAATGCGCCAACTTTACGGCAGCAGATGCGTCATGAATTTGTCCATTTTTGCCCCATGGTGCGCCGCATTGTAAATGCGGCGCATCAAGGGTGGCGGAGCCATGACGCACAATCACTGGCGCATCCTGCTGATATGCATGAATGCGCCAGTTATTGTAAATCTGCCCCTCCTTGCCTAAAGCTGACCGCAGAAACCAAGCTTCCTGCGCTCGGGTAAGCCGTGCCCTCTTCCGGGATACTTGATTTGTTTGTATTTATCCCTCAATTATCTGCTGCCCGTCTCAAAAGATCACACATCACTGCCACGCTTAGCTGTCACCTTTTGAACCACTCGGTTGAATGAATTATGGCTCAGTAAACACAAACGCAGCGCCTCATTATACAGATAAACTTTGCAGAATCCAATGAAAGTTTTATTGTGTGTCAAGGGCGCGACCAGCATTAACCCTCCACTGCTCGACAACCGCAGAGCCCGCAGTGACTCCCACACTGAGTCACCGGTCACTGCCGCCGCGCTTCGTTCTGTCGATGTGAGTGGGCTGCTCAGCTTGTGGCGGCAGGAAGCATGCTACTTGGTTGTAAACATGGCCGGGCAACTTTCCGATTACTGGTGTACACGAATTCAAAACACAGCTACCAGTCTTGATGGGGGGCTGCAATATGACATGATGGCAGATAGAAATTTCTAAATATGTAACGTGCAACACGAAAGGTGGTAAATATGAATGTTTCTATGCATTGCATTTTTCCTACCGTGAGGATTTTCTTAAAAATCATGCAGTGGCTGTCCTGTTGGCCACCTTGTGCTGTTTCTGTGTAGTGTATGCTCAAAGGATCTGGGGTATTATTCTTCATAACTGCTGTGATGCCCGGCTCGAGGTGTTTTAAAGCAGAAAGAAGTTTCACAATGTTGTGAATTTAACACGTTTCGATACTGCCCGATCTAAATTGCACCGAAGCTGTGGAAAAAAATGGATGTGTCCTGTTCTCCACTGTTTGCATCTCCTGCCACCCTTCCCCCCACCCGCTGCTTCTCACCCACCACTCCTTTCCTCTCCTGCTTCCCCTCCCTACTTCCACTGTACTGTCTCCCTTATCACCACCCACTGCTTCACCCCCACTGCATTCCTCGCTCATCTGCCTTTGCCAAGACTTGTTTATCTTCTCTTGACTTAATCGACCGCCAGTGCACTGTAATGCGATACACAGCTCTAGCAGAGGCTGATGTGGCTCGGATTCAAATGCATCCACATCACCAGCATTACCAAGAGGCAGCCATTTGCACACATAAAATTACTGAGAGAGGCGCGGCAGCACACAGCAGGTGTCATACAAACATCAGCTCTTCATTTTTAATTATTTTTTAGTTGTTCTAATGAGCCATTTCTCTGCTGAGGGAATCATTTGTTTCACAGGGGGCAAAAGGAAGGCCACTGATCTCTTACAGTGACGCAATGTAGCATAAGCCTTGGTGGTTTAAGACCGCTGGCAAAGAGGGCGCTGCACTGTTAGACACGGACAGTTCACCCCACACCGACCATGTGCACCATGTCGAGGTTTGGACCTGGTTCTCCAGTTCCAAAGTTGGTAACTGTGGCACTAGCACATTCCACGTCAACAGCAATCTAAGGCCCGCAGACATCACTGGACAATGTAGCCAGCTGATGCAGACTGCGCCCCACACTCTCATGGCTTATAAAAACAACAAGCATTCAACACAACGCCACACAATTAAGTGTCATGCAGTTCCACAACACACAAATGCACATCACATAATTCGACTACACAACACATTTTAACATCTCATAATTCCACAGCATACAATTCATCTCTGCATCATTCCACTACATGTCACATAAAATGACAATCCATCAAATTCAACTCCGCAAATGTCCCCTTTGCTCCATGCCATATAATTCCACTTCACATTATACCACTCCATGCAATACAATTCAAATCCAGATAATACCACTACACATAATTACCCTCCAACCTACATACAACCTTCACACCACATAATTACACTCCACACATATCCACTCCGCTCCAAAACACATAATAACACTCAACAAAATTAAACTCCGTAATGTGCCCCATATTTACAGTCCATATAATTGCACACCATGCCACACAGTTCCACACAATCCACACCACACAGTTCAACACCACACAATCCCATGCCACACAACATAAATAAACTCCACTCCATACCACATAATTTCACTCCACACCACATTATTACACTACGCATAAATGTACTCCGTGCCAAATAGCTCCACATAATACATTCCACACCATGCCACATAATTCCGCTCAACATAATTTCACTCAATGCCACACAATACCACCCAACACAATTCAACTCCACACAATTCCATTCCATGGCACAAAATTCCACTCCACAATGCATAAGTCTACAAGACATAATTCCACTTCATGCTATAAAATTCAACACCACAGGACCTAATTCCACTCAATACATGCCACTCCATGACACGCCATACCACTACACAAAAGTTCACTACACTTAATACCACATAATTACTGTCCACATAATTCCATTGCACACACGCTGATCCAGCATTTCTCATATTGGTTCACTTAATGTGTTTCTGCACAGTTCCATTACCATAACTTAAAAAAAAATCCAAATCACAAACGCACACTATCCTACTTTTTTTTTGTTGGTGTCTTCTGGGTACAAAAGCGCAGCCTTTTTGTGAGTCTATAACCTTCTCTCCCCTTCATTCTCTTTCTCACAAATTCTATCTACTACTCGATCTAGAGTCCATTCACCATTTCATACGCAAACTACCTATCCCTCTCAGTCTTACTTTTTACCTGTACTCTGCAGCTCTCACCACTATTTATTCACCATTCCATTTAATTCAAAAATTCTAATTCTTTACACACCACACAATTCCACAACTAACAGTTCCAATTCAAACCACATTATTCTATTGCAAACCACCTACATCCACTCCTTTACAAACAATAAACATAAGTAAAAAACAATATCATTTACACCAATAGCGCTAACTTTCTCAATGCGAGACCGATTGCATTGCAAATGCTAATTTAGATTGGGATTCTAAATGTGTATACTGATCGTTTTTCCGGAAAAGCAGGAAATCTGCACCCATAGAATTATTCCGTGAATGGGACCAAATATACTGTTTTTTGGAATTCACAAACATTAACAGTAGTAGACTTGGAAAACTGCACCATTCTGACGTTTTCAGGAATACTACTGGCAATCAAACACCCGAAATGTGATGAGTGGAATTTTTGCAAATAGTCTAATCAGATGCAATCGCTCGGGGTTGTATTCCAACCCCTTGTTTTCACCCACTGTCCCACAATAGACAGAGGCCCACCTATTGCAAATCAGTTTTGACCCTGTTCCTCATGGAAACAGTACAATGCAAAAACATGGTCATCTCACTCCTTCACCCTGCAACCCACTTTTTTTAGTTAGTAAATTTGCCGATTTATTCCTATGGAATTCTCACATTAAAAAAAATATCTTCTTGTTATTAAAATGTTATACATTTTTCTAAATTGGTGTGGAAATTTCAGATTTCTATGTTCCTAATGCCATTTGATATTGTTTGAAGTTAGCACTCCTATCTGCAGGAATTGCCTTCTGTTTATGCTATGGGTTAAGTCCCAAATTACTAACCCAATTTCACACATTGATCAGACTTTGGCTTGGTTATTGTAAAACTTTGAAAGGAAAAGAAATGTTGTTTGCATCCTTCTTTTCTCCATCTCTGTTCAAGTTTGAGTGGATTAGTGAAATGATCATTTGAACTCAACTCCAAGGACACCAAGATCTAGGATTTTCTCTTCATAGGGCCCTGGTCACAAAACCATTTGCAGGACAACTCAATGTGTATGAACAAAAGGTTATTGTGTCAAAACCCCAAAATTCCTGACTTACAAAGTCAGTGTTTGTGAATTTTGCCTCCAACAGCATTGTTCTACTTACTACCATGGGACTTTTTCTAGTATAGCGGATGTATAGCACTAATAGGTCCAGTAGCTGGGTTGATGATATCCATGGAGGAAGATGAAGCAATCTAAAACATTAAACACATTCAAGCCCATTTCCTCATTGGAATCCTGGGTACATTTACTCCAGCCAAAATAAAGGCAAACTATTTATCTTTTAAGGCCGATAACATAAAACTAACAGCCTTATCTTTCATCTTGGAATGCGATATGGAGTTCCTCCGACAGGAAAAATATTTCCTATTGAAGAGGGAAATCTTTTTTGATTTACTGTTCATCCACCATTGAACCCTTTAATACCTTACTTCTTTAGATTTTCCCACTGGAGTAGTAAGTATAGGGCGTACTATGCGAAGATTTACATGTGGAATATGTGTGAATTTTATGAATCCCTTGAATGTTTAAAATCTATGCACAGACTAGCTGTCTCTTTTCAGAGTCAAACCCATAATTAGCAACTGATCTAGTGAATGATGAACACCTATCAAGCAAGCCAATGGTCCGCATTTCAGAATATATTCCAAGCACATCAGAGACTTAATTTCATTTGTGTGTCATGATTAATTTACCCTGCTCTGTGCAAAGAAAGTACTGAAGTAGCTATATCATGGCGATCTGTGATAATCAGTGAAATGATTTAAACATGCATAACAAACAATATAACAGTAAGAGGGAAATCAGTAGAGGTGAATAATATCCAGTTGCTTTTTCAGTATAGGTATATGATATCATAAAGCAGTAGGTTGTGCAAAGCTCACATAGAACTCACCGAGGTTCCATGGCGCTTAACGTATGCGTGAGTCAGGAATACAGTGAGAAGGAGAAAACCTGCAGAATAACAGGAATAGAGAATAAAAAAGTTTTAAAGCCTTTGTGAAGGCGGCATAATTCAAGAGTACTCACGGATAAAAAGGGCAGTTAGTTCCACTTTTGAACCATAATAAATAACCACAAACTTTCTCCAAACTACACCGGGTCTTGAAAGTTACGAGTTGGATGGTATCGCTGAAACTTGGCTAAATGAAATTGAGGTCCAAGATTGTGAACCTGCATGTGACAAATGCAGAAGGGCTTGGAAAGAATGTGGATAGCTACCGCTATCCGTAGAGGGGATCTGAAGCAGCCTGAGATATCTGCTGTCCTCAGTAGTCCAAAGAGAACATCCATATTCTAAATCATCTGAAGGTGGACCACATTTGCATAGTCTTGCATTAAAGTGAGATATTGGTTTTCCTTGTGGAGAGAGGCAGTAAAGGAATTATTTTACGCAAAATCCTCATAGTCTAGAAACTGGAGGACACAAACTTGCCGATGTGGGAAATCAAAAGATAGCAAATGGTCAAAAACAATTCTTAGTTTCCTCACCTGGTGCAGTGGAGTGATAGAGAGCCTGTAGAGGCAAGCCACCAAAGATCCAACCAGACTGAAATGTGGGTCAAAAAGAAGAATCCGTATCTGATCTGTATTTATTTTAGATGTCTAGTGGTCTTCCAAAATGAGATGCCCTTAAAATAGTCCTGGAAATGAAAATGGGAATTAAACTTTTCTGCATTAAAATGTAGGACGAGCTCAGTATCATCTGTGTAACAATATCCAGTTACAGCGCCTCTGATTCTTGCACAGACGGCTTCAGTCACAGCACTGCATAACATGTCACCTGTTTTAAGTGAGAGCATCTTCTGCAGTTTCCTTCTGAATGCCAAAGCATTAATCTGACACTCCACTTTTTCAGTCACCCAACTCCCCTAGAAGTTGAAGTAGATTTTTGGCAGCACTAGAACTCTGGTCTTTGCATTTTATCAATTAACATTCCTTTTAATAAATATTGCTTTAAAACTATGAACAATTGTATCACTTTATTTTCTGTACTTCGTATCTAAATTATTAACTTGGAAAATATTCAGACATCTTTAATTCTCCTTGCAAACATTAATAACCGGGTCTCAAGCAGGATATGAAGGTACAAATATATTGGGGGTCTCTTGTTTTGTGATTTGATAAAAGCCTATTTTGGAAAAAATGTTGGCTCATGGTTTAATACTCCCTTAGTGTCAGGAGGCCTTAGCTGGATTATGCTTTTCATCAAGAATACCTGTAGACCTGAACTGTGATCGCTTCTTTGTCTGGCATCAATTCATCTTTTGTAGATGAACTGCATAACCATCCTTCTGGCACTCGATAGATTGCTTCCACTCTCGAACTGCCAATACCGGTGGACTTGGATGAGACCTGAGTAATTACAAGTGGATGAGAGTAATTTAAGTATTTCATGCATCACTTTTTTTTATACTTGAGTGTGTCCTCCTAAGTGGGACGCCTATGCCCAGGCGTGGAATCCATGCACTCTGTGTCACTGGAACCAAGGTTTACCTGGCTGATGAGCCCTAACTACAGTCAAACCAGTCCTAGGTTGCATGTGTTCTGGTTCGGGGGTGGGGGGGCCTTGACATTTCGGGCTAGACTGTTCTTCTTAGACCAGTGCTAAGACTGATTTGCACATGACAGGGTGCAAACTGAGGTGGCATGGTGTGCAAAATAACGATGGACTGGGACGCAGCCCGAGTAACTATCAGTGGCTTAGATACATTCAAGCAATGCATCCATCACTTCAGTGTGATGCTCAATTATATCAGACAACAGATGGATCTGTTTAAGAGTGCAGAACATTGTACACCAGCACTGGCCAATTGCTAAACCGAAAGAAAGAAACCTGGAAATAAAATTAGACAGATACTGGGGGGATCATTTTAGGTTTGGCGTTCTAAGATTCATCCATTAAACCACTTCTGCACAAATTCTCAAATTTGCTTTCAGGTTAAGAGTAGGAAGTCTTTTTTGACAATAGTATTAATGAATCCCAAAGTGTCAAAAGATTTAGTGAAGGTTTGCTTCCAACGTTCACGTCCATAGCTTTGTTCTCAAGAAATATGCTCCACATCTAACAGACTGATGATTTTCAGAAGTCTTAAGAACTGTAAATGCCTTTAATGGCAGGAAAGCAAATAAAGAAATGCATGGGTGAGGCTGGTCACTCATCTCTGTAAGTCTCAAAAACTAGTTGACACATTTGTTATGTCTAAGTGGAGTACTGAACACAATAAAACATTAGTATGTAACTTTTAATGCACTCGTGTAATTCAAATATCACACCCCTCACTCCTCAGTGTGGACTCCCTGCACCAGATGTAAGCCTCAGAGGTCAGCAGAAGCATGCGTCTGTCTCTGCTGTACCAGCTGCCATTGATGACGTTTGCACCATAGCATATGTTCTGTTTCAGCTCCTCGCCCATTCAAGAGAGAAACAGCACTGACTCGCCAGTGGAACAGTGTGAACCTTGGCACACAGACCTCTACTACAGAGCACGTGTGCAGCTGCATCTTTGTGACAAAGGTTGTCTCTGCATTGAGTGAGGTGCCCTGGACCAGTACTGTCTCTCAGGGTACAAGCAGCAGCGCCAGATTTATGGACATAAACAAAGGACACAAAATATGATTCTTCCTCCCCCGCCGTCTATGCGCTTATGTAAATGTAATTGCATTTATATATCCCTTACTATCTATGACGAGGCGTCAAATCGCTTTTTCGGTGAGTAGCACACAACTCCAGGACCCATAAAGGATTAGTGGTGCATTAGTATAGTGAAAGAAATTTGAGTGGTGGATATGTTAGTCAGTTATTTGGATTGTGGAGGGATAGAAGAAGGAAAAGGTTTACATATATATAGCGCTTGTTACCCCTGATGAGATGTTAAAGCGCTTTTATCGGCGAGTAGCACGCTACTCCGGATCCCATAAATGATTAATGGTGAATCAGTAAGGGTCAAAGGGTGCTTGGCATGGTATTTATTGATTTAAAGATTTTTTTAAATGAAGTTAATATATAGAGCCGTTAGGACTGTCTCATTCATTCAAATATAACCCCTGGCGGAATGCTTCTGTGGAGTTGCTTCACTCTGAGCTTCGTGTCCCTCTACACAGGTCCCTCCGTGTGGTTTCCTTTTCTGCTGTGCTTAACCCTCTGGACCCACATGGCCTCTTTCTGAGCCTACGTTTGATAGAAACTATTAATGAGCCCTTATAAAATATGGTGCACCCAGAGTAGTGAAGGTGGAGGGGTGTGAGGGGATTGTTCCTCCTAAATGCATATTACCCTAGCAGATTGTCTGCAAAACGTGTATAATCAGCAGAAAAGTCCCTTTCCTTTTGATCTTCTTCAGATTATTTCACGCATCTCCTATTTGTCACTGCATATGTGCACAAAATGACATTCACATTTACACATTTTCAATGGCAGAAATGTATGCACAAAGTTCTCCAGTTGTGTGAATATCTTTTATTTGTGCATAATATTTGAACCTACCTACGAAAAGCCCTAAGACCTGCATTCAGGAGGATACTCAAGACCTGGCTGTTCAATCAGTAGCGGCCCCCCTCAACCCTCCCGATCCCCCCCCCCCTCCCCCCAGCGCCTTGAGACCCTTGTGGGTATGTAGTGTGCTTTACAAATGATTGATTGATTGATATGCATAGATCGTTTGTAGTTTTACGGGTTGGTGCATTTCTAGGTCTGTGAGCTGTGCCACAACCTTATTAGCAAATTCCTAAATGAATCTATAAGCACGCATTGGTATATATGTTTACACATGTCAATTTAACTGTCTCCGGTTACCTTCTGAACCAGTGCCCTATAGAACAAATCGTCTTGATTCAGACTAGTAGCTTCATTTAGTTTAAAGGGTGCACCTCAGAATAAATATATATACTGCAATACTCCTGTCACTCACAGGAAAAAAGGATAATTCAATTGGATGAAAATGAGAAAACCATTGGAAGCTTTACACATTCTGGGTATGGCTTTGAATTAACATCACAATACTCAAAGCATGGTAGGTTACCACTGGCAGTAATGGACAGTCTTTCAGGGTGATGTGTTGTCACAGAGGTGAAGGTGGGCAGGATAAGGATGCTCTGTCAGTGGTGTTTTACCATTGGCTGAAGATGGGACAGTTTACCTTCTGCCGCTCAGGTCGGTAGATTGTCTGCAGTGAATTTGCTATGAGTGTCTGAATATAAATCTTCAGTCTATAAGGTCATATATAAACTGTCAGGGATTGGTCAGATTGCTGGATAATGAACGCTTTGCCAGGGATGGGACACACAGTACTCTGTGAGGCTGAAGGTGCTTCGGCCGAGGCGTGGTACAGAGCAGACCTCTCTTCGCCGCTGCTGACCCTGGTGACCTAATGGCTGGCTTGAATTTTGACAAAAAAATGGAAAGTGTAGCATACGGGTGGGAAATAATAAATATATCATTTTACTTTACATAGATGATGTGCAGGACCTGATGCGTGATATGGAAGTAATATTGCAAAATGTAATCCTTTTTTCATGAGTTGTCTGGCTTTGGGTGAGTTAGGACAAAGCAATTCTTTTCCCAATGGGCTGTCTGAGATGAAGGTGCAGGAACAGTAATGATTTGCTGACTTCCACAATGAGATGGTAGACTTTTTTGTTTTATTTGGAAATTGTGTACAAATTCAGAGAATTGAGATGGGTGTGAATTTAAAGGCATTTAAAGGTATCTGTGATACCATCCTTGACTTCCATGGGAAGAATATCCCTTGAGACAATGGTCGCACTTACATGATGCTCATATGTGTTCCAGGACTGCAGGGATCCTAGAACACCACAACACTAATGCAATACTTGCAGCTTCACATATGGCTGAGACTTGGTAAAGACCTGTTGACCGGTGTGTGTGATGCACATAACCTGAATCTAAACTAGTTCTTTTGCAAGCTTCTTATACTTTGGATGCCCCTTGATAGACCTCCTGCCTTTTCAAAGGCAGCATCACAGATAAATCCATAAATGAAAAATCCCTGACTTTCCCGGAGACCCAACATACTTACATCATAGTGCACACTTGGTACCTACGGCAAGCAAGACTCATTTAGACCACACATGGACCACAGCCCCAGAAGCTTCTGCACTCTCTCCTACACTCTTGATCGGGATCTGGGGTTGAGGAGAAAATACTTTTTTCAGACACACTAAGCAATCGAGAGTAAAATACCATGAACACTATTGGGCAAAATGTGAAGCTGTTTGTGGTGTTGATATAACTGTTCAGGAATATTTTGGTTAAAATCCTATAAACCAGTGTTAAACTCTTCCAGTAAAGCTAGGTTTAAATTGACTCCGTTTAAAGCATGGCACCGTATATACATGACTCCTGCCATGCTGTACTAGATTGTCCTTGATAGAAGGAACAGTTCCCCTAAACGTGGAGAATGTTTCCAACATACAGGACACAGGACCCAAATATCTGAAACAGCACTTGCTGTGGTATCTCCCAGGCAGAACATTGTGTTCAGCTCAGAGAAAACTTCTGCAGATGCCTAAATTCAGGAGAGTTTGCTGGGGAGGTAGTAGTTTTCTTTTCAACACTGTCAAATTGTGGAATTCACTTCCTTTACCCATAAAAAAACTGCCCAACACTACCACTGTTCAGAAAGGCTTTGAAAACGTGGCTTTTCTCACAATAATGCTTAATCATCCTTTATCTCTGACATATTCCTCCACTGTAGCGCCTAGACGCCTTTGGGCATTGGAGCGCAATACAACATTTTAAATTCATTCATTCAAGTGGGTTTGGATCAGTCCCTTGCACATCATTGTATGGCTTTGTTGTCTATCTCAGTTTTCTTCTCTTGATTTAATGGCCTTATTTCCTATTCTTGTGAATGTCCTGCCCAGGAGCAGATAGGCCTCACAGTGTTCAGATTGGCTGACTTTTATCCTTTCACTGCTAACGTTCTTTGCATTCATGAAACAAATTTTCTTTAAGACCTATATAGAGGAGACTGCATTTACTTGCTCCCTCCCCCATGTGCTCCTTCCTTCTTCACATTGCGCCAGTCCCTCGCTCACCATGTAACTTCCATCCGCCTGCTCGTTCTCCATATTGCTTCCCCCCTCTCCAAGCTCATCCATTGCTTTCACCATTACTCTTGTTTTTTTAAACATTCTCCCACTCCTTCGTTGCTCTCTCTCCCCTCCGTGCGTGTTGCCTCCTTCCCATCTCCAACTTTATTTTACTTTAATTTTGCTTTTTAAATGATTTCTTGTGCTGCACTTTTGTCTGGCGTCCCTCTTAAAGTGGGTTTTTACCCATGTGAAGGAGGCTTCCTGTGGGCGAGTGCGCCTTCAGGTTGTGTGGGTGCATTCTATCAAGTTATTGGTGATGTGTGTCCTGCACTCCACAATACCACAGCCAAACTGACTACCGGGCAGTTTGGAATGCTGCCGAGCTGGGGGCTGATTTCACTGAGGTGGGTACTTATTGTGTGGGTGCATTCTATCAAGTTATTGGTGGTGTGTGTCCTGCACTCCACAATACCACGGCCGAACTGACTACCGGGCAGTTTGGAATGCTGCCGAGCTGGGGGCTGATTTCACTGCGGTGGGGGCTTATTTCGTTCATGGAGACCTACGTGTGCTTCGAAATAATTGAAGCGAAATGAATTTCGTTTAGCACACGCAGGTCTCCATGAACGAAATCAGCCCCCAGCTCAGCAGCGTTCCAAACTGCCCGGTAGCCAGTCCGGCCCTGCACAATACTGGCTGTTTGTAATCTGGGACTGTATACTATATTATCTCTACCATACGCTTCAGTTGGTGACTGTACTGTGTACTGCATTCCTGCATGTTTAATAAAAAGATTTGTTAAAAAAAAAGAAGGCTGTCTGTTAGCATGCATGGGGTTACATGAGGGTAGGGGGGGCAGGAAATGATTTTGTAATATTTGAACAAACCCATTCACAGATGTCCACTAGCGATGCATGCATGCATACATGGCGGACGGTTTTTGATGCATTTATAATCTTTGAAAACCCATTTGAAGATGGCCACCATAAATGCATGTGTATCCACAGCAGCTATGTAATAAAAAGCATTGGCAAAACCAATAGCTTTTGGCTGCCACTGCTAGTTACCAAATGATGTGAGAGTCCCCTAAAATTTAAACGGTCAAAAATGCCCCCAAACTGATGAGCTTCCGTAGGCTCCTAAAGACATGGTTGTTCAACCAGTGAGCTTGCTGTTTGGTCCCTCTGGCCCCCACATGCGCCGAGACACCTTCGGGTATTTGTATGCGCAATAAAAATATCACAAATAAAATAAACAAATAAATAAATAAATTAGATGACTGATTTGTTCATGAGTGTCAATGATCTCCATATACAAGATTTTCTAGGCATATTTCATTAAAGAAATAAGTGTAAAATGAAAAATAGAGCTACTATGCTGTCACTAGTGGCGGTGAGACAAAGATCTGCTATCAGATGAATGCGTGCAGAAACTCACACTCTAAAGAACCTCCTCCAATAATAGTCCTTATTGGAGGAGGGACATATATAACAACTGATAAAAAGCTGGAGATGAACTGTTTGACTGGAAACAGTTTTTGCAGGTACTGCTTCACCCCAAAGAAACATTGCCCTCTTGGGACCTGATATCACAAGATGCTGAAAAATAGCAAGTTTGTGTATAAGGTGAATTATTGCCTCTCTGTTTTGGTGGTGAGAGATGTGCTGGAATGATCCTACATATTATAGATCCTTATTACATGTATCACATTAAGTTGTGTATATGCCTTCCTTGTAACCGGACTGTCTCAAATACTATCTGCACTTAGTTGTATGTTGTTTTTTCCTGTTAACAATGCATTACATTATGAAACACAGGTGTTCAGATAAACACAACTGTATTTTGTGTCAAGTTTGAGATATTTTAGGTATTCTGATGTGATTTGTAAACAAAGTCTTCCTTTTTTCCTTAGTGAGGAAGTTGGACAAACAATATCCAAATGTAACAGCAAGTGCCACTGCCCAGACACAGCTTACAATCCTATCTGTGGTTATGATGGCGTTGAATATATCTCTCCATGCTATGCGGGGTGTGAAGATGTTAGTTTTGACTTAAGAGAAAATAAAGTTTTGGTAAGTTACCATGTTTTTAAAGCTTGTTGGTAGTGGGGTCATTACCTTCTTGCATTTAGGAGTTAGGGGGTTCCACCTTGGAGAAAGGAAAACCCCACTGCTCCTGTTGCTCGAATATGAATATCCCTTGAAATAAATGAAAGACAAGAGGCGTTTGGCAAACCAGGAACTGTTGGTTTAATTAAACGCAGTTTCCGGGAGAGCAGGCAACCGAGTCAGGGTCTGAAGACTATCTAAAAGTACATTGGTTTTGGACATTTATTTTACATTTCACACTTGTAATAAAGCGATTTGTGCATTCTTTTCAGCACAGGGATCTGGGCCTAGTCATGGAGTCATACATCTGGTCACTTGATAAGAAACACAGGTGGGTCTTGAGCCTGCGTGGACACAATGCGGATCTAGTGGGTACAAGTCCAGATGTCTGACATGGGGCACACGTGATCACTGCGTGTAGTGTTTATGCTGTATTCTTATTGGCTGAGTGTTCCGTACTCACTGTGGCATCTGACTTTACCCCTCCGGCCAAGTGTGTTTTATTGAGGGCCAATCTTCTGAGACCATTTTGGTGTTGCTGTCTGTCTGTGGGATTGATCCGGGTTTTCCTGTTCGCACGTTTGTCTAAGGGTTATGTGTCTTGCCACCTGTGATCTGTCAATCAGTTGCTTTGGGCCTAGGTCACAGGGCCTGCCTGACCACGTATTTTTGACTCTGGGTTGACTAGCAGGTCATATTGGGTGAACTTAACAATGGCGATGCAAGTTCATTGTTATACGTACATATAGCATGGTGTATATCAAGATCGTATTTAGCAATATTAACACTACTACAGAAAAAATGTAAGGTCAATGTAAGGTCTTGGATCGCCACAAAAATTTGATTTGCTATTTTTTATAACCCCACTTTTAGCTAAGGTAACACAACTGCTTCCACTTCTGTTTTTCCTGTCATCATCTCATGATGGATGACTTTGTGCTCCATTCTACAGTGGCAGGTAGGTGCTGGGATTCAGTTACATTCTGTTCTGGCAGGCAGGTGGGTGTGGGATGGTACTTCACCTCAGACATTCCATGAGGCCCATGACTTGGCTTTTGCTGGTTTGGTGATAGTGTTCCAGTCTGGTCGAGGTAACCTCAAGGTTGAGAGCAGCCCTGCTGCAGTGAGCACTGGCTCTGCCTTGCCTCTGTGTGTGTGAAACTTACTTTGAATATCAAAAGATAAAGAGGGAGCTACCCTTTTGACAGGAAAAGGATTAGGTCAACAATTTTATGAAAACAAAAAACTCCTTCTCCTGAGTTTGGCAAATGATTAGTGATGCTAGATTCCCCTGGGGGTCGTTTGCATCAGTGGGAAGGATTTCAGTATTGCGTAGGTTACCACATTTACAACTTAATATGTATCAGACCAAAAAATAGCATGAAAACATTGCATACACAAAAATTAAAAGTTTCATTCATTTATTCAAATAGTTTAAAAATAACATATTATTTCATAAAAACAATCTTATGCACATTCGTCTTTGCTGTTAGTCAGCTATATATAAAAAACTCCAATGTTTTTTAAAAAACTCCAATGTTTTTAAAAAAAGCTGTTAAGCATTATTACACAAGTCTACTTATACATCATATTTATTAGACATAAGGAACAAACTGTCGACGCGGCGTTTCGGTGCCTCCAATAATCTTGCACCTTCTTCAGGACTTGTTCATTTTAATCATATCTATAAAAACATATCACAATACATTTCATTAGGTCCAATAATTTAGTCTAACAATTGCACATTGATTCGTTAACATTTTAGCTAATCTCCTAATATTTGGTAACCCTGCCATTTTGTAGTCCAGGATCTATTCCCTATGTTCCCATGTATATCTTTGTTCCCACACCTTGGTATTACTGAGAGGGAAGACATAACTAGCGTAGTATATTTATATCGCTAGGATGCAGTGTCCTCAATTTATTTTTGTCGGACACAAGTGGGCTCTGTATAAAGTTAAAAAGGGGCCGTCAGATTTCCGTCCCTTCTTCCAGAAGTGAAATTTTATACTCTATTGTTATACTGTCCCCCCTTCTGCTGTCAGTTCACTTTTGCTAGTTTGCTGTCTGTTTCGTGTATGCTTTAGTATTGGAACTAATTTACTTCTTTGTCACTATTTTCCTTGAGGACAATAGCGTATAAAATTCCACTTCAAGAATCTATCACCAAAGGCAGGACATTTTAATATGAAATTCCGGCTGTTAGCAACTTAAGAAAAAATCCCTTTCCATTGTCCCCTAGAAATAAAGGAGGAATAATAAACAGGACAATAGAGTATTAAATTACGTTATAATAAAGTAGAAAATTCCCTTTGAATAAAGCAGCAAATTCCCTTTTATCATTCGATTTATAAAAGAGAAAGAATATATATAAGATAGTTGCTCTTTGAAACATTAGGAGGATTATCGGCAAGTTAAAGGTAGATGTTAATAATAAAAATACTGCAAAACATACTACATAGACAAGACGACAACTGCCCAATTCAAAATGGCGGCCGTCTAATAAGTTCGGTAAACGCTGATTGCAACGTCCAATAATAGAACCAGAAGTACAAGATTGGAGAATAAACCGGGAAACGATCGAGATCGTAAAGAATAAGGATAATACTATGATGGCCACAAAACATGAATGATTGTGAATCATATGTGACCTACGGGTCTTTCAAATCTTGAAATAGCCAATAAAGAGGAGCGCCCATAAATTGAGTGTTGTCATTAATAAATCATAGCAAACAAGATTAGAGATTGTGAGAATAATGTAAAGCTATTAATTAAACAGTTCAATAGTTTCCCAATTCAAAATGGCGGCCACCTAAAAGGTTCGGCAAACGCCGATTGGGACCTTTAACATCAGGAGCAAAGGCACAGAAATGGTGAACAAGGTTAAAGGCACAGAAATGGTGAACAAAATGAGGAAATGAATTCAAATGTCCACAATAGAACAACCAAGATGCGAATACAAATTGACGCCTTCGAGCCTAGTGCAAAACAAACACTAGTGAAAATCCGAAGAACTGACGGAATAGATCTTCATTTTCTCACATTAGAGTACTAATGAAAAATAAATAATACGACAAATAAAGACAAATGAGATATGATTGAAAGCCAGCCCAATAAATAAGAAATAGGTGATTCAACAATATAAAACATGGGTACTTAACCCATTACAAGATGGCGACCATGCCGAGGACATCAAACTCCTAAGTAAACACCACTTGAGCTTAACAGGACCATCAGGTGCGAGCAATTAGCCAATCACTGAGAGTACTTCTACCAGGCAGACTGAGAGAGGAAATCATTTCCAAACAGCTCGGGAAGGAGGAGGACGCCACGCGGCTCAGCTACCCTAAACAAGTAAGCAAGAGAGGGGCTTGTTACTTAAATAGATATAGGCAGCAGGCATATAACACTGCCTGAACAATTAAACTTAGTTACTGTTTGTTACTTTTCTAGAGTTGGCAGCTAATTTACAAAAGCCCAACAAAGTGACCCTTGATTTCACACTAAAGAAAAAAGGAGGAAATCAAGTTTAAAGCCGGTCTTTTCACCAGAAAGGTAAGATCTTTATGACAGAGGGTAAGGACAACTAGAAGGAAACTAAATCCCAGAGAGACTAAAAGGCAAATTATCTTGTAGACAAAGTGGTGAGAAGAACAGCGACGGGTAGCTCCTAGAGGCGTCCTTCCAACCCTTTTAAGACAACAAGAAAATAGGACCGGTAAGCCCTTTCTTTTAAGACAAACAGGGGGAGAAGGCTATGAGACAGTGAAGAATAACCTTAGAAAGGTGGTAGAAAGGCAACTCCTTACAAAAGAGATGTTTTTCTGTTTTGATAGGATTGAAGTTGGTCCATTTTTAATCAACCCGGATGGAGTACCAACGAAACTGAAACATATGGTAATAAATAGGATTTTATTATGACAAAATGGAGAAAAGATCCTAAAAAACAAGGGAACTAAAAATAAGGTGCTTTTTCTCCTAGAATAAGAAAGAGGAAAGAAAATAAAGCTTCCTTAGGAGAACACAAGAGCTGAAGAGAACCTGCTCAATAAGACCGAGAAGGCAGAGCCAGGAAGGAAAAACTAACCTGGGTAAGAAGATAGAGGTACCTCTGGGTGGGACTCTATAATAAAGAAGGGACTGAAATCTGACGGCCCCTTTTTTTACCTTTATACACAGCCCACTTGTGTCCGACAAAAATAAATTGAGGACACTGCATCCTAGCAATATAAATATACTAAGCTAGTTATGTCTTCCCTCTCAGTAATACTAAGGTGTGGGAACTTAGTAATAAAGGGCACGTAGGAAATAGATCCCGGACTACAAAATGACGGGGTTACCAAATATTAGGAGATTAGCTAAAATGTTAATGAATCAATGTGCAATTGTTAGACTAAATTATTGGACCTAATGAAATGTATTGTGATATGTTTTTATAGATATGATTTAAATGAACAAGTCCTGAAGAAGGTGCAAGATTATTTGAGGCACCAAAACGCCGCGTCGACAGTTTGTTCCTTATGTCTAATAAATATGATGTATACGTAGACTTGTGTAATAATGCTTAACAGCATTTTTTAAAAACATTGGCGTTTTTTAAAAAACATTGGGGTTTTTTATATATAGCTGACTAACAGCAAAGACGAATGTGCATAAGATTGTTTTTATGAAATAATGTGTTATTATTTTTAAACTATTTGAATAAATGAATGAAACTTTTAATTTTTGTGTATGCAATGTTTTCATGTTATTTTTTTGTCTGATACATATTAAGTTGTACATTTTGTAACCTACGCAATACTTAAATCCTTCCCACTGATGCAAACGACCCCCAGGGGAATCTAGCATCACTAATCATTTGCCAAACTCAGGAGAAGGAGTTTTTTGTTTTCATATGAAACTTACTTTGAGCATGCTCACTTGGTGCTGGCATGGACATTCCTGGCCCAGACCCATTTATGGTGCTTCTCTCTTGGGTCTTTAGAAGATTATGTGAGACCTTACTATCTGGGGTTTGAGTGTAAACATTTACATCACTAAACTGACTAACAGTGTTGGCATGGTTTCCCATGGGTCCCAAATGACTCCTTTCCCTTTGGTAGGAGTTACATGTGCATTCTTCATATTTTTCTCTGGTGTCTGTTATTTACATTTATATGATATGCTGACTATCTGTGGTCTGACATAGTGGTATCCCCTTGTGGATTACATACCTTCCTCAGTACTCCCAGCCTTCCTATTGCACTGCTTTTTTCATTGTCCTGACTTTAATTTCAAAGGCTGGTAGTTTATCTTGTGGCTCCTTGGTTTCCTTTTTAGTCTGTTGGCTAAGTGACTTCAGTGTCTGCAGCTGCTCTGTGTATCTGGAACTGCTAGGAACCACAGGCAAGATGTTTTAGTAGAGGCTCACAGCAAGAAATTATTATTTGAAGTTGGCAACTCCCCACTTGAAGTAGTAATCATAACTTTTGTCAAGGTGAACCCTTGATGTCACTACATTTACCTGAGGTTAACCCCTTTGTACCGGTGGTGAAGAGCAAACAAACTTAACGTGTAAAATATTTATGCAGCACCAAAACAGTAAAGAGTCGAATTGCTAAAGAATAAAAATCCCGAACCGAATTAGAAGCATAGAACTAACTTTAGTGAACAAAATTTAAAAAATAGCATTTTAAAACTGCCCACACACACTACAATCACAAGTCTGAGACATGTTTAAATATGCTATTTAAGTTGGTAACACAATCAGTGCTACAGGGCCTCACGAATTGGCTAATTTACAGTCCCTGGGTACATGTTGTACCACATTACTAGATACTTACAAGTAAATTAAATGTGCCAATTGGGTGTAAACCAACTCTACACTTTTTAAAGGAGAGCGCACAAGCAATTTAGTGCTGGTTAGCAGTGGTAAAGTGCACAACGTCCTAAAAGTCAACAAAAACAGTTTCAGAAAAGAAGAGGGTGAAAGCAAAAGGTTTGAAGATGACCATGCAGAAATGGCAAAGTCCAACAGTCTCCCACTAGCTTTAATGTGACCTCATTCATTGTCACAATAAAGAAACAAGCACCAGAGAGGGTGTTAGAAATTGGGTTTCTAGTTGCAAAGTTATGCACCCTTTCCAAGCTGGAACCACAATTCTAGTCAAGGTAAGTCACACACATACACTAAATTGACCTGTGTAACACGTCAAACAGTTACACAGTGAAAACGCCACAGAAAAATATTCCACACCAGGTTAGAAAACTAGCGCTCAATTGAATAAGTAAAATAAGACAAAATGAAAAAAATCAATAAGCTGAACGTGAGGTATTAATTTTTTCCATCAACTTTAAAATAGTGCTAAGAAGCAATGAGCGCCTATTTGGGATATATGGCATTGATGGACCCGGAAAAGTCAAAAGTTCAAGCCAATCGCGATGGAGCAGGGACCTGATCCAGGGACCCACTTAGGCCCCCTTGATCCTGGTTGTGTTAAAAGAAATGCTTGGTGCAGCCGAAAGATCGTAGTCAATCCCTCAGTAAAGGAGGATGAGTTGGTTTTCTCTATACAAAGGTGGCGATGCATCAGATTTTGAGGGCAATTTTCTGGTTCTGAAGGTGATGCATCGGTTCTGCTCCTGTAGCAGAGAATGCGTTGAAACAGAGGGTAATGCACTAGTTATAAAGGCGATGCGTCAGGTCTGCTCCACGTAAAAGCGAAGATGCGCCATCTGATTCATGCAACAATGAAGATTCAACGGTTTCGATGAATATGTGTGGGTTAGCTGATGAAGCACCTTAGACTTCACTCCCCAGGGTCCAGGACTCCACCTGCACCACCACCACAAGGTTCCCAGGGTCCACCACTTGGCTGGGAAGATTCACAGATGACCGAGTGCAGGTGCCGTTGGAAGTCTATTAAGCTCCTGAGACTTTAATCAGGAGATAAGCCAGCAAACCCTTGAAGTCCCTCTGGGTTCAAGTGATCTGGGTCCAGTCCTTCTCACCCAGGGAGGTGGAACAGCAGGCAGAAGAGCAGCATAGCAAGAACGGAGTTAGGAAAAGCCATTGTCCAGCAGAGTGGCAGTCCTCCAGAAGCAAAGTATTTATTCTTCCTGGTAGAGTCTTCACAGGGTCAGAACTGTACTAGAGTGGTGGTGTTGGAGGTCCAGTACATATACCCAGTTGTGCCTTTGAAGTGGGGGAGACTTCAAAGAAATGTCTTTGAAGTGCACAGAGGTCCTCCCTCCCAACCCTGGCTCCAGACTCACCTCAGGGGGATATACATCCCTTTGTGTGGGGACAGGACACAGCCTATTCAGGCATAAGTGTGAGGCTGTGCCCGGCTCCTCTCTTCCATCCTGCCTAGGATGGCCCGTCAAGATGCAGATGGCCCTTCAGTCACACATAAGCTCCCTTTGTGTGTGGCTGTCTATTGGAAATGCACATAGCCCTGCCAAAGTGATTTTAAATTGGGAGTCCAGAGACAAGAGTAAGCAGATTGGCAGTAGGGGAGATAAAAGTTGCACCACCTTGCTATACACAAAAATCCTAATAGATTACTCCTTTCCAGTTGCCCACCTCTTTGGTCCACTACCACAAGACCATAAACATTTAATCCAGATACAAGCACATAGAGAGTCAACAAAGCAAATATTTTTCAAAATGCTTCAACACACTAAAGAATAAGGGTGTCCTTCAGTGATAAGAAAAAAAAATGATCTCATTAATAAATCCTTGAAATGTTCTCGATGCAAGATGATCAAGCGCAACAACCACAGTATTGCCAGCGCATTTCACCCAAATAGGGCTTCCTCAGGGCATAAACCTGAGTCCACCAAGGTAGCGGTGATCTCGGATATATCGGGTCATTATGATATAAGCTTCTCATAAAGGTATCCCATCCGTCACAAGTAAGTATTCTCACGGAAAAGGTTCAATTAGAAGATGCACACTTTGCACAAGACTGTTCAAAATTGCTTGAAAGCTCCACGTTTTAAAACTATCAACGTTTTTTAAAAATCCCGGTGTGCGCTGTGATATACGACACTTAGTTGGTATGAATAATTCCTCCGCAAAAGGCCCCCGTAGGATGCCGAGTCTCGAGACCGGCCGACAGCCTGATTCAAAATCCAAAAGTCCAAAGACAGCAAACTTGAAAAGTCAATTTCTTCGCAATTGGGAATTGCACTTGAAAGGTCTAATAAGGTAATCCCAAAGTTATCCTATGGGAGAGATAGGCCTTGTAGTAGTGAAAAATGAATTTGGGAGTTTTTCACTTCCAGGGCATGTAAAACCTAAAAGTGAATGTCTTGCCTTTTAAATAAAATGCATCCTGCTGCCTTTGGTTATCCTTAGGGGTGACTTATCCGTATAAAAAGGGAAGGTTTAGGCCTGGCAAGAAGTTTACCTTGCCAGATAGAGTTGGCAGTGTAACCTGCACAGACATGCTCTGCAATGGCAGGCCAGAGCCATGGTTAGAGGGCTACTTAAGTGGGTGGCACAATGTGTGCTGCAGGCCAACTAGTAGCATTTGATTTACAGTCCTTGGGCACATGTAGTGCATTTTTCTAGTTAAATTAAATATGCCAATTGGTATGAGCCAATATTACTGTGTTTAGGGGAGAGAGCAAAATCACTTTAGCACTAGTTAGCAGTGGTAAGGTGCACAGAGCTCTAAAGCCAGCAACAACAAATTCAGTAAAAATAGGAGGAGGAAGGCAAAACGTTTGGGGTTCACTCGGCAGAAAGGGCCATTTTCCAACAGAGGGATAACCAGATCTGGCCAGACACATTTCCTAATGTGTCAAAGCATAGAAAGGACGGGCAATCTTTTCCTTGCCAGGGTTAAGAGGAGCAGGATCAAGATGCAACTAGGCTCAAGGTCCAAAGGAGGGCCAGGGCGTTGCCCTCCTACAGGTCAGCCATCACCCAGTCGCATATGAAATGTGTATATATATATTTTGTAGTTTTAAAGTGAATGTTTTATGGTCCAGCCATGACTTCTGTAACCATGCCCGGCCCGATAACGTACCGCATAGCTGCCACCGTTTCAGATTGCTATGTGTGACATTTTCATAATTACACTGTAATTAGGAGTGCCATTCAATGACTATGAGTGACACTTTCTCGCGAGCAAAATCAACACACTAAAATTCGCAGATTAACAGCCGTCGTTTCAAACAGTATCAGGCATTGATTGAGAAGCGAACAAGGCTGAGGGGCCCACACATAGCCAGGCAGCAGCAGAGTGAGTCAGGGCACTCTATTGTTAAAAGTGTGTTGCACTAGTCATGAAAACTAGCAACCAGAGACTGTGAGGTGTCACTGCAGAACTTCAACTAACAGGGCAGGCAGCTGCTTGTTCTGAGCTAAGCCCTGTTATAATTGAATCAGATTAGTAACACTCACTAGAGGCGCACTATCTTAGTCTGACACTAGTAATTTACTTAAATTGTGAGGCGAGCTGCAGCACTTCAGTTTACCTTTGAATCGACTTGGAGGTCAATTGGGGAGGGTTTGTGAATAAAGGGCTTGCAAGGATACTGCCATAGTACATTCCACAAGGGCTCATTTACCTTGGGGAATTGCCATCTAGTCCAATAAAGTAACTGCAAATATGTGTTTACCCAATGATTAAATGTCAACTAGATTTTGTTCTGCAAAATGAGGGTCTGTGTGCCTTGAAGATAAATGGGGATCAAAGCGAAAGGACCAGTTACATGCAAATGAAGAACTTCACTTAAGTAAAAACTGAAAGGGAGTCCTCAGCCAGTGTAATAGCTTGTCTGTCAACGAATTGGTAGTTGAGATTCAATATGGGTGAAATTGAAGCTGGCACAGCCTGACACAGAACACATCTACACGGCCTGACTTGTTTGACTGTGTTTTTAAAAGCTTGTTTATATTAATGCGATAGAAGTAAAATAAAGAAAGGAGTGTGTAAAATAGACCATTGTTTAACATGAATCAATCAGAAAATTGAGAAAGACAATACCCAACGCCCGTGCAGGAATAACACAAAATACTGTTAAATATTGTCTCCACCTCAGGTTTAGCAATGTTACTTCTAAAGGTCAAAGGGCCCACTTCCATGTTAAAGTGCATTTGCCTTCATTCTATCTCCGCGGTAGGGGGTGCAGAATCAGTGATCACTTTGCCATTGGATTCAAGATAGCCTGGCTGATGAGGGTTATGAACCCGAAACCGGTCCCAGGATGCTTGTTTCTGGTTCAGGGAAGACCTCACTTGGCAGTTCGGGCTGGACTGTTCCCATGAGGTACAGGGTCAAGACTGATTTGCATATAGCTGGGTCTGAACTGAGGTGGCGAATTGAGCTAAAGAATGATGATGGATTAAACACAGATCAGTTGACTGGGGGTGACTGTTTGATTTGCTCAAACGCTCCGTCCATCATCCCCTTTAGTATGAGTCAGTGACTGGCGACAGCCGGCCTGTCCTGCGCGCTCCGCAGGCATATGATTGGGGCACTGGTCGCCCCACTGAAGAGCTAGCTGGCACAAAATAATCCAAATCAAACCAACAAACACGCAAATAGAGAGATTCTTCTATTAGGCTGAGGTTGGCCGGGAAGGTTTTCAAGTCTTTCCTCTACCACGATCGGAACTACGCATATTAAAAGCATGCACCAACGGTCCAACGTGCCTATTTTACATCCGCTTTGCGCCCTTTCATACCACAGACAGTCCTCCTAGCTGCAATGAAGAACTCCCTCGGCAAACGCACTGCCCCGGCTGCATTCAGGCTTAGCAGCTGCACTGCTCTGAGCTCCAGCGGGCGCGACGGCTGGGGGCTTATTTCACTGAGCTGGTGGTTGATTTCGTTCATGGAGACCTGCGTGAGCTCAACGAAGTTCGTTTTGCTTTAAATATTTCGAAGCACACGCAGGTCTCCATGATCGAAATCAGCCCCCACCGCAGTGAAATCAGCCCCCAGCTCGGCAGCATTCCAAACTGCCCGGTAGTCAGTCCGGCCCTGGTCACACGGATCATTCTTGATGAAGTTTAAAATACCGCGTGGTGGTGCAAGCAGTGCTAAGGCATTGCTGCAGCTTCACACAAGCTTAATGTGACTTGTTGCCTAATGCCGCACATCCATGGGGATTAACTACCTATTTTTATTGATAAATTGTAGCCAATGCCAAGAGCTGGCAGCCTGCCCTAAAGCCTACTGGGAGCTGCACTCTTGCAAGGGCACAATGCCACTGAGTCCAGCTAGTTTCAGCTTAGCAGCACTATGGCTTGACACAGTGGAGGCAGGCGCTATACCAACTATTTGTGACTTTGCATTTCAGGGCAGTAATGCGGACCACCACATAGTGGCATAATGAAACTTGGGGGAGGAGGCCCTGCAAAGTACATGGAGAGGCCCCCCCTCCGGAGTCAGTCAGGAGCTCTAATGCCAAGATACTGTGCTGAGGGGGCCCCTAGAGCTCTGTGCCCCCCTGCATCGCGGGGGCTGCAGGGGCCTATGTTACGTTACTGCCACCACACTGAAATGCGTTAGTCTAATGCCTGATGTGTGGTACTTGGCAGGGCTGGTTCCAGGGGCTGGATTGTCCAGCATAATGATTGGCAGTCCCACCCTGCCTCTCTCAGAGATTGCAGTAAAATGAAGTGCGTATGTCAGTTTTCCAGAGTCAACCTGACACTTGTACTTCAGCTCTTGTCAAATGTCAAATGTTTTTATATAGCGCACTTATCACCAAAAGAGGTCTCAAGGCGCTTTGCAGGAGAAAGGCATTAACCCCCCCCAGAGATACCAAAAACATATATGCTGAACAGGTGAGCTGAGGTAACAGAGATGCAGCATCCTGGTCTCTGGATTAGCGTTATGTCTGCCTGCCCTAACCAAGCCGGGTGCTGCTGTCATGCTAATGCAAACAACATGAAAGCAGCATCAGGTTTGGTTTAGTTGATGGGCAGGTCAGATTGGTCGACTGTAGACAGACAGCCAATCGTTCATGTGGACTGGCAGGGGGCTGACGTAATGGTGCAATTGCGCTAATCAGCCTCGACCCCTGCCCGTGCGCTGTAGCAGCACGAGCCTGCCGCACATGACAAAATGGTATTTGTTTACCATATAATGAATGACTGGCTGACTGACTGAAATTCTTATAAAGCGCACGAATGCCGCGGCGTCTTGGCACTGAGAGTACTAAGAAGCACAAAGGGGCAGATTTAGGACTGGGTGAAGAGCCAGGTTTTTAAGGACTTTCTAAAGCTCATTTTAGATTTTTGTGCGCGCAACAGGGGGGGGCAATGAATTCCACAATTTTGCCGCTTGATGGGAGAAGGATTTGCCGCCCCATCGAGCTCTGTTTATTCTGGGCTGGCACACTAGGCCTTGATTGGTTGACCTCAAAGTTCTGGAGGGTACATAACAAGGTAGAAGTTTGATTAAATCATCTGGTCCTTTACCATACAATGACCTGTGTACCAAACAGAGGGCCTTAAACTGAATGCGGCGCCTAACCGAGAGCCAGTGAAGCTCCCGAATGGCTTTAGAAGTGGGGTGCCGCTTGGGGAGATTAAGCAGTACTCTAGCTGCTGCATTTTGGATTGCCTGCAGCTTGGTCAGTTGTTTCTCTCCTGCTCCCAGGTAGAGGGAGTTACAGTAATCTACCCGGGACATAACCAGGGCTCCCATCACCGTCTTTCTTAATGCAGTTGGAATGTAAGGCAAGATTTTTCTAAGCACCTTAATGCTATAGAAGCAGGCAGATGTCATCTGGTTGATCTGAGCCTTGCCTGATAGATCCTTGTCGAATAGGAAACCAAGGTTCCTGACCTTATCAACTGGGGCAGGGCAAGACCCTGCCTCAGGAGGCCACCATAGATCACTCCAGATGGACGGCTTCTGGACGAATTCAATGATTTAGGTGTTGTCCGTGTTTAATCTAAGAAAGTTGTGGCTCATCCACTTTCTCACCCCAGCTAGGCAGCTCCTGAAGCGCTCTGCTATGGTTTCAGTAGGTTGAGAGATTGACACTACAATTTGAGTGTCATCAGCGTAAGACACCAAATGTAGGCCATAGGATCTAATCAGCGCTGCTAGGGGAGTAACATACAGGTTAAACAGCGTGGGTGACAATGCTGAGCCCTGCGGGACTCCACCAGGAAGAGAAAATTCGGCTGATTGTAGCCTGTTCCAAAGTACCTGTTGCGTTCGTGTGTCTAAAAAGAAGGTGACAAGAGTCAAAGCATTACCGGTGAGGCCTAGAGTAACTAGTCTTTTTAGCAGGACGGAGTGATTTGCAGTGTCGAAGGCCTCTCTCAAATCTAATAGGATCAGGGCCGTCCGACCACCCTCGTCCATAGTCTTACGTATTTTTTCTGTGGCCATAATGAGAGCTGATTCAGTGGAATGATATGGTCTGAAACCATGTTGTGAGGGATCTAACTGTTTCTTTTCATCTATGTATTTCATGATTTCTTGATTCATGGCCTTTTCCAGGATTTTTGCAGGTAGTGGCAGACAGGAAATGGGGCGGTAGTGTTTAGGCACGGAGGGATCCAGATTCTCCTTCTTAATGATAGGTCTAATACAGGTCTTCTGGGTGTGCCTGCTGTGCTGGCAGCAGGTGGGTCAACGCTCCTTCACCATAACGGAGGAGCCACCATTGGTAGTTATACTGAATAAGCAGCTACTTACGTCATTATCATATGAATTCTCTTTATTGATGTCATAACTACACATTCCCAATTTCCTTATTAACCTTCTTGTGTTTTCAAATTTGCTTGAAATTGCACCATTTGCCCACTCTTTTTTCAAACTTTTCTTGGGGGGCCAGCCCTCCTGAAACTCCCTTATAATGGTCGGGCTCGCTCGCTCACCATAGGGCCCTCATCAAGAAATTTTACACACCACCACTTTCAAATGTTACCAGCCGCCACTGAAGAGGAGGTTTCTGCACTTAATTTACTAAATCATGAACATCTCTTTGAGGCAAAATCGCTTCTACTTATTGGTGTCCGGCTTAGCACTAAAAAGAGACTGAAGGGCTTGATTTGGAGTTGGTTGGTAAACAAATCCGTAGATTTATGGAGGAAAGGTAGAAACTAAATACAATTACTCAAGTTGGAGTCTTTTTTGCCTGCTCTTTCTTATTGCACAAGCAGAGTGCTGGACTCATAAGACCTCTATTTACACTTTTGATGCTCTCATATGCAAGCATTTTAAGAATGCAGAGTCATTTAAGGGTATTCCGGCAAGTATTGATGTTCTGTTAGAAACCAGAGCAACTGACCTTCAAGGTGGGAATGAGATGTTAAACATTGACTAGAAACTGTAATGATGGATCTCTTAGATGATGCCATTAATCTTAGACACACGGTGCTCATATCCATCATTCTCATCCACAGGCACATTCATTGCCTAGTTTCTTTTTCTCCTTGTCCATCCTCATTCCCTCATTCTCCGTGTTACTTCTTGCAGGGTTCCACTGCATGCTCTTGTCATGTGTGGCGGGTAACCGGGTCTAGGGCATCCCATGAGTTAACCTCTGCTCCATATTACAACGCCCTAGTAATTTTATAATTATAATTCATAGAAACAGCATTAACATTCTTCAAAATTATCTGATTTTGTTTCACCTGTTTAAAAAAAAAAGAATTTTAATTATATATTATAGTATTCAGCGTTTCTATGTTTTTATTGCTTTTTACATTTTTATAGTGATTTGCCATTACATTCTTATTTTTTGGTGACCCGCTCGGTGCAGTAAACGCGTTTTGCTGCACATGCAGCTGCTCTTGAGTGCATGTGAATCAATGATTAGACTAAGTTTACACATGACAATGAGTATTCACAGCACCAAATAAAAAAAGCAAAGGTAAGATTCTAATTATGCACCCGTTCTATCGATGACCAATTGATGATTCATGGTGCATTGTAACAGGATTTGTGTTTGTTTTCATGCCATAAGGTGTTGTCTTACAGCACGCAACGAGAACAAACAATAGTTTAGCCGAATATGTTTATTAGAAGTGGTTCAGTAAGTACCTCTGAGCGCCTAACTTGCAGGTAAGCGGATCTGCCATGCAAGGTTTCACGTACTATGTCATTTGTGAATAAAAGTGTTTTTTTCCGCCTCCTTAAGAGCCATTTCTGTTTATCGAAAGACTATCCCTTTCGCTTAGTCAGCGTAGAAGGAAGAAAATATGTTTCCTTTTTTTCTAAATATGTTCTTTCTAGAGAACATTTCATGTAAGGTGAGCTTACTGTCAGGAAAAGTTCCCATGATAAGCGCATTATATTCTCAGTAGCCCTGAGATAGGGTGAACAAACTGGTTTATCCAATAGACATTTACCTGGTAAGCAGCTCAGCTGCAGTGAATTTGAATTTATTTACAGTGTTTTCTGCCCACATGCATAGCAAGGCTGCCTTTCACACAAGAAAAATGCATGTTTACATAAATTACAAATTAACACCATGTACAATATATTTAATATAATAATAAAAAACACATTTAAAATTTAAAATAGGCACGAAATTTAAAAGACAAATTATCGACTGAATAAAAAGAAAAAATAGCCTTTTTTTCTTAAAAGCAGTGGCCCTTATCTGATCCTAGAAGCATAACGAGCGCTCGCCCCAGAACTTTAGGGAACTAGGGAAGGACCAGTGCAATCCCCTATCTACCACAGTGTTGCTCCCTGTTCCCAGATTCTTAAAAAATATTTCAGTCAATTTTGCTGCTTACCCTGACAAGTAACTTTAGAGAAAATATATGATCATCCGGCTAGTCTTATTGTTCTTATTTAACCAGCTGACTAATGCTTGTTCTCATAGGACTGCACTACTTGGGTCAGTCAAAATAGAAGTGTTTGAAGTCTTCTGGGACTACAGCAGGTGCAATTAGCTCAAACTGCAGGATTTCTTCTATTCAGAGTTTTGTTAAACAGACAACCTCCTCTTGACAGTGCAAAAAGCCTGTCTGTATGATTTGTCAGCAGGGTTAAATAGTGCTGAGGAGCAAGAAGATGTGGAAGATCTGGAAATACCCCTAATGAATGATACTCCTCAATCTCTTGAGTCTCTTGAATCTTCTGAGTCTACTCAATTGGTAATAATATTACTACAGGCCCTATTACAGGAACAGCCACGGTGACAGTGACAATGGTAGCTGCTGTGGCAACGGAAGCCGCAACGGAAGCCACAACGGGATTCAGAAGTGAAAAGACACAAGTCACAAGCGAAAACATAACTACAACTAAATTTCAAATATCAAGCATACCTCTGAGGGCGGTTTAGGAAAGAAAGGTTTTCCAATTCATCCATTCTCTGTTCTTTTGCCAAGTGCCTAAAGTGTGTGCGACAGTAGAGGTTATTTGTCTCTTTGAGATCGTTTGAGGATTATTTGGGTCATGGGATAATGCAAAGTTGAATCTCTTGTTTTCTGTGAGCATAATACATTAGTTGGGGCAAACAGAAAATAGTATAGACAATGGGTGGTGTCAATTGAAGTGCTGTCAAAGAACATTCATTAAGAGCAAAAAAGACAAAGTAATATGCTGGGGGTCATTTAAGAATTAAATAACAAATTTGCAGAAGCTCCAGCCATCACATTAAAATAAAATTATGTTTCTTTAATTAATTGTGGTTTGTATAAAATATGTCAATATTTTTGTATTAGTTTGATGTATACTTGTTTCTGAATTTTTGTGTACTGTTTTGAGGGTCAAATAGAAATTGTAGAAGCCAGGAGTCATTGGCTTCCAATAATGACTTAGTGGTAGCTCTTTATTCCAATAATGATTTAGTGGGTGTCCCCGAAAGTCAAAAGGTTCAGAACCGGTGGGTTACTATATCATCTGTTTTCAATGGGATAACTTTCCACAATCCTTTTTCATGACAACATGTGTGTGCATTCTAAGATATGAAGTTCAAATATAGCCAATCTCAAATTGCTGGAGAACATTTGTCCACTCGCATTTAATCTTGATGGGAGCATAAAATATGTATTTCTACCTTTTTATGTCGTTCATCAGCATATGCAGATACTATTTTAATAATTATGAAAAGGTTGCTTGTATTCTTTTAATACTCCAGAGAAAATGATCCTTTAGATACTTAAAAAAAAAAAAAAACCCAATTTGGAAATAGCAAACCCCCTGCCGGACCCACCTAGTCCTCTCACCACAGAATGCAATCAAACTCTTCTTCAGTGAAAAAATACCAGATTTTCAACATGACACTGAAAACCCCAGTCCTGCTTCATCTCTTACACTCGCTCCTTCCCATAGAATCTCGCGATAGTCAGACTTTGTCTGGGTGGAATGCGCTGGCAGAGCCGTGGAAGAGGTTGCACTCCATTAGTAGATGTAGGTCATGGCAGCATTCGCCGACAAACCTGTACAGGGGGCAGCATTCCAACACTAGAAGATGTTCCTTTTGTTGGGGCATGTTAGTAGAGGTCCACAGGGAAACGCTATCGAATTGCGGTTTGAATAGGGTAGTTTGGCAGAGCTGTCTGGGGTTAGGCTTCTTTATTTGGAGGTGGAGGTCAGGATAGTGTCGTTTAGCACAGTTGTGCTGTTGTAAAACTCCTTCCAATTCAGGTCAGTAGGCATGCTGTCACAGAGCTATGTATGAGCAGGTACATGAAACAGAGTTTGCTACACAGAACTACTTAAAGCAAACCAGGTGTGGGAAGAGGGAGATAGTGAGAGATGGGTGATAACGCAGGTATGGCAAGAAAGGATAGAGCAGAAGAAAAGTAATTGAGGACCAAAGCAGTGGTAAAATGGAGAGCGGGTTGAAGAGAGCAAAAATGCTAGCGTAGATGGGACATAGCAAAGAATAGAGACCGACTTAGCAGATCACTTGTGACAAAGGAAAGATAGCACATGGTAAAGCGGACTTTAGGCAGACACTAGAGTATAGATACAGAGAGCAAAGGAGTGGCCGATAACAGAAGGGACAGTGAGACCTCTAGGAAAGATGGCGACACCCACAGTGAATGTAGGCCAGCTTCTTTAGAAAAACGTAGGGCATCACAGGGGCGTAGCTAGAGCTTGTGGCGCCCGGGGCTACCCCTCAGATTGCCGCCCCCTCCTTTGCTGGGGAAAAAGGATGGTGAGCACTTGAAAGATGTCCGAGTCTGTGACGCGTAGTATTGTTGCTAACAGTTACCTCGATCATGCAAGTTACATGCACATACATGACACGGTAATTGGCAAAGTCAATAGCTCTGGCGAAATACGTCACCTATTGGCTATGCCAATGGTTGTTTTGTTTTTTTATAGGCACTGTGAGATCAAATGATTTGCCCATATAATATATAAAAGTGGTGGGGTTTCTATAGAATTCCAGGAGTGAAAATACCAGGAGAATGCAGCTCAGCAATTCAACTGCATCACGGAAAAACAGCAGCAGTGTAATTTACTAAAGGGAATGTTTTCTATCATCTACTATTTCCATCCATTTCCAACCAGTATGGCAATGGGTAACAGGGTTTACAGAACGAAGAGTGGGTCCAAGTGAGACTAGATTAGCCGGAAGTGGAGAATATTCCCTAAATACTATTATCTGTACAACTAAGTGTTTTAACTGAAACTCCCAGACAGGAGGTAAGTTTCAAAATGTATTCCATAAGTACTTGCCAACGACAGGCAGCGGCCAGCCGGCTTGGATCCCAAGATGAATGGAATTGTTCACTTGAATCATCGCCAGCCGCTCCATGTGCCTGCTTTGGTCTAAGTTGAGCAATAACATTATCACAAGCATTAGAGATGTAGCTCTAGCATGGTGGAGCACAAGCTGCACCATGCACAATTCACGGTCGCCAGCTCACCTTCACTTGAATTATTTTATAGTTGCGTGCGTGCCGCTCACCACACAGACAAAAGAAAGCAGCAGGCTGGCTGGCCAAGAAGAATGGTGGTGGTCTCCACGCACTCCGACTCCAGTTTGGCTCGACACGACGAGGGGCGAGCGTAGGGGGCTGTGAGCGCGTAACACGTCACAATGCTACGGGGATGCGCCGGTGGCGAGGGCTGGCCAAAAATGTCTTACAGGGCAGTCATTGGTTGCACGCGCTACCACTGGATTGACGGCCCTGGAGGACTAGTGTGAGCGAGTCTGGGAGGGGGGCCCATCAACGGTCGTCACACAGACAGATTGGTGATAAGTTAACACTGATTTTCGAAAGAACGCCGAACCGATTTCAGTTACACTATTAATAACTTTATTGGTATGCCATGCAAATTGCAATGCAAATGCAATCCCTAGAAATAGGAAATTGTCTGTGCTAGAGCTCGCCGCGGCCGCAACGGGCCTCAGCCTCCAGTCAGTCAGTCATAGCTGCCAAGGTTTCAGATTGCTAGTTGTGAATTTTTTATGATTTCAGTACAATTATGAGTGACATTTCAGCCACTATGAGTGACAATTTCTCACGAGCAATAATCAAGCAATGAAACATATAGGGAAACCTATAAATATCAGAAAAACATCTATTTAAACAACAAACTCTAAGAAGTAATTGAACTAAAGTGCGCCAACAGGGGCCTGCGAACATCGCCGGCGAGATGCTCTGCCAATCAATGGGCCTGTGCTGAGTGGTGGCCTGAGTAAAAGCAACCATAAAAACCAAAAGTAAATCAAACATAAGCAAACGGTCGACTTACCATATGTTGAGAGATAAGATCCAATGTGGAAACCAGCATATTCACACCATGTGCCAATGTTGGCAGCTTAGCCATCCCTAACATAAAGTTATCCACCAAGCAAACTGATAGCAAACTTGTGGTAACACAGGTGGAAACAATCCTTTTAAACACGTGGCGTAGTTCATCTGCAAACAAAACACGAAAGTTGTGCCAAGAAATATAAGAAATACGTGACATTCTGCAATGAATCATACTGTTCTCACTAACCATGCCTACTACGTGAAAATGATACCAAGCACTTCAGTCAATGCAAATGAATAGTGATAATCACAACAATTGTAAAAAGCACAAAATGCCGCGATTGCTGCCTAAATTAACAATAAACTAGAACTTAAATCCGATGATGCAGTGCAGCAGTTCAAGACACAAAAGTTTCCATATAACTAAATAAAAGAGAAAAATGAATCAATGCTCCATGATTCTCCATTTGTTGTTGTATAAAGAGAACTCCTGCTGGTGCACAGTTGGAACTCAATTTTTCCAGGATGCCTCCGATGTAATGTAATATGTAAAAGCTATTTGAAACTCTCAAGGTGCAACATAACCAGGCCAGACAAAATAAGAATATCAGAATGAACTAATGATGGTCCAATGCATTCCATTATTTTCAAAAACTTTTTTTAGATGCTCGAAGGCAAGAATTTCACTGGATAAGTGTGCCCCTGCCCCCTTGCCCCAGCCTGCGAGCCTCCAACAAATGAACAGATTATGTTGATGAACCGACAGGGGCGGACAAGTGCTCTCCGCTTAACCAACATGATAATGTGTTGTCAGGTGAATGTTGCGAGTGTGGGTGAGCCATACACGACTCCAAATTAAAACAAATCCGAGTCCTACCTCATGGTCTTGACCAGCAAAAGTCTGATTGCGAGTCAACTCCAGCTCGGAAGTGAAGTATACGCACTGCTCTAACGGGCCGCTCGGAAAAAAAAGCTACCGCCTGCCCCCTGAATGGCAGTGCCTTGCAGCCTAGGAGGCCACTCACCTCCATGTGATCACAGGGAAGCGCGCCTTTAGAAAACAGCGACGATGAGCTGCAAAAGTCACCGTGGACGTGACGTCTTGATTAGTGATTCGCCAGGCTGTGCTACGCCTGCGCCAGCTCTCGAATTCACCATGCGTCAATCTATTTCATTTTTTTCAGACAGTCACATGCACGCTTTTCGTAGCACAATTGCCTCACTGCTGAAGCTACTTGTTATAGCATGTCTTGGGGTGGCCGGGGTCCCTAATTATGCGTGACTAATGCATTTAGTGCGGTGATGTGTGGCTCACCGGTTAGAGGAGGCAGACCCTGATGCAGAGGTCAGACCCGGGACCAGGGTTCAATTCCCGACGTGGCAGGGTCTTGAGCTCATAATGTCCACGGACTCGATAATTCTCGCCTCGGTGCCTACTCTAATCGTGGGTTCACACTCTGCAACTCTGGGCAATAGCTTGCTTAATCTCCACTACGGCCCCACCGCAATGGGATGCCTGGTCTTCACCTTGGGGATGCCCAGTAGGGGTAATCTCGCAGGGAAAGACCAGGACGGGTTTTCAAAGCAAGCGCCTTGAGACCTTATGGTGATATTATATAAGAGCGTATGATTTGTGATTATGATTTATGATGCGGACACCAGCACTGAAATTTGTTAGCTTCACGCCTGATGCTTGACACTTGGCAGGACTGTTCAGTGCCGGCTGCCTCAAAAAAGGTGCCGCTTGGGGCGGACCGCCCCCCCTCCCTCCCCTACCTACGCCGGTGGGGCATCAGTGCTGATTTTTGAAAACACATCAAGCACTGATACAGTACCTCTGGATGATGGAGATTCCCCGACGTCCTTGTAAGCATGAGAATGCGATCACCCTAGACTGAATTAGATACCAATTTATATTTCATTGTATTTTCAAGCAGCAATGCTTTTCCTTCTTTTTTTAAAATTGCCCCTGCCCAATTGATATATGTTGGAATCTTACACCTTTTTTAGTGCGTGATCTCTAATTTTTCCTTTGTATTAACAAATGGTTTCCTTTTTCTCGAAAATTGGCATTGATTTTGTTGTCCAGCAGTTGGAGTGGTGAACACGTTTTCATGTAAGCCATGTGAATTTTGCAAAATTGCCTTGTAGGCTTACCTTTCTGTTATATTGAGGGTTATGAGTATTCTGCTGCATTACCTGTTGGTTTACCTTTTGGGGGACATAATTACATTTATCTTCTCTACTGGTTGCCAATAAAAAAAATTTCAAATGAAAGTAAATGTTCTAAAATGTCATTGTATAATGCAAAAATGCTTTGTTACCAACATTTACCATACTGACGTTTTACTTGTCTTTTCCTTTTTACAGAATTACACTCAATGTAGCTGCATCCCTGGCTCTGGAAGTGAAGGATCTGCTCAACCAGGGTCATGCGGCAGTGGCTGCTCACATCTGCTCGTGCCCTTTGTGGTTTTGTCCTGCATCGCTGGATTTCTTGCAAGCACTACACAAACACCATCTTTCATACTCATCCTAAGGTACTAAGCAGTGCTTGCATATGGCTCACCCTTTAAAGGAAAGAATAACTATTAGGTTCCTAAAAGGGAGAGGTTTGGTGCCACGGCCAGGGTGACTGACACTGGAATCTGGGCATCACGGTTCGATTCCCGGGGCAGGCTGCAAATTAGCCCAGCACCATGTGACTCTGGGCAATAACTTGTTTAATCTTCCCGACAGCCCTAGCGCCTGGAGACCCTAACGGGTGATTGTTTGTGCTTTACAAATGTGGATAATTATTATTATTCCTACAAGATCGATGATATCAGCCTCTCCCAGGATCAATCAGATCATCAGCCTCCGCCCCCTTGATGAGAATTGCACATTTTAAGAAAATGTGCTTGGGTAAAAGATCCATTTCCCAAACCTATAGAACCCAATTAAACATCATATTAGGTCAAAGCTATTTTGCCGAAATGACTGAAAACGCATTTTTGTCTTAATTAGTTTCTTACATTGCTTCCCTACATCATAATTCTAAGGACTTTGCTGTACCTATTTGGTTATTTGTGCAGTGTAAATAATCTACAAGAACTTTAAAAAATATTTTATCATTTTACATTCTATTCTTTATGTTGAGCATTTAGGACAACAATACATTTAAATTGTCCATAGACCTTTAGTGGGTTTTGGTAAATGAATATCTGTAATGATGTGATTTAATGTTTATTAACAAGGTAGAGATTATTTACCATGGAGATCAATATTTCTCCTAGGAAAAATGGGATGAGTATGGTGCTAAACAGTACATATAAAAATGTTTACATAGAATTCATTTCAAGGTCCTGTGCGTCACCCCCAGAACTTTCTGGAACATTGGATCCAGGTACTTTCAGGATCAAAATCTTAAGTAAACCCATGCCAGATCTCATAGGGCCAGATGTGCAAAGGTATTGTGTGATTTACAAAATGTACTCTTCCTGAGGAGCTAGAGAACTTTTTTTTACTCCCTTTGAATCACAATTAGGTGGGCCAGTCTTTTGTGAGTACAGTTGTGGTCACAAACTATTTTTCTATTGCAGACACCCTATCCGGGGTGTAATTGATTCTCAAAGGGTAAACTATCAGAATTATGGCGGGTAGCCCTGGAGGAATAGAAAGTGGTCCAGCGAACGGCTGCATGCTTTGCCTTCCCTTAATGTCAATAAGAACAAATGACAGACCGAATGCTGAACAATTCAAAAATCCACCCACATTCTGAGATCTGGGTTTAATCCATCATTTGTTTGCTCACCCTTCCACCCCAGTTTTGGACCCAGCCATATGCAAATCAGCCTTGCCCAACCGCCAAGCCAGGCCCTCCCAGGACTAGAAACGGTCATCATGCAACAGGTTCTGGGGTATAACCGTTCATCAGCCAGGCTAGCCTGAATCTGGTGTCATAGGAAGCATGGGACCCACTTCTGGGCACCCCATTCCCACTTAGGGCGATACATGCAAAAAGAACAGATGATGGACCAAATGCTGAACAAATCAAACATTGACCTCCAGTCTCAGAGCTCTGTGAAATCCATTGTTTTCCACCCCTACAGTTTGGACCCAGCCATATACACATCAGTCCCGACCCTGTTTCCCATGGGAACAGTTCCATCCGAACTGCCAAGCCAGGTCCTCCCTGGAACAGAAATAAGCATCCTGGGACCTGTTTTGGGGCATTCACCCCTCATCAGCCAGGCTAGCTTGAAGCCAGTGTTGCAGTGAGCATGGCACCCATGTCTGGGCATTCCCTTCCCACTTTGGGTGACAAAAGAAAAAGCAACAAATGATGGACCGAATGCTGAACAATGCCAATATTCACCCCCAATTACAAAGATCTGGCGTTGATCCATGGTTCTTTTGCTCATCACCGCAGTTTGGACCGAGCCATATGAAAATCAGTCTCGACCTAGCTCCTCATGGGTACAGTCCAGCCTGATATCCAAGCCAGATCCTACCTGGATCGGAAACCAGTTTCAGGGTATCACCCTTCATCTGGCCAGGATATCTTTAATCTAGTGGCTCAATGAGAACAGGAAGCATGTCTGCAGGCGCGGTCGGTAGTGGGAGTACCTGCCGGGCGGTGACGTGGGAAGGGGGAGGGACAGGGTGGAGGGTAGTAATCTATTGATTACGGAGGTTTACAGGTAAGTAAACCTATAAATAAATAAAACGAATCCCCAAATGCGATGCAGTGCGCACAACGAAATTAGTTTTATTTATATATATACTTACCTGTAAACCTCAGTAATCCATAGATTACTACCCCCACCCTGCCCTCCCCCTCCCCACGTCACCACCCGGCAGGTACTCCCACTACCGACCGCAGCTGCATGTCTGGGCATACTCTTTCCACTTAGGGCAAACAAAACAAAAAGAACAGATGATGCATGGAATGCTAAACAAATTAAACATTCACCCCAGTTGCAGATCTGGGTTTAATCCATAATTTTTTTTCTTCCCCACGCTGCCCCAGTTTAGACCCAATCACATGCAAATTAATCTTGATCCTGCTCCCCATCGGAACAATCCAGTCTGAACTGCCCAGCCAGGTCCTCCTTAGACCGAAAACAAGCATCCTGCGACCGGTTTTGAGTTATCACCCCTCATCCAGGTTAGCTTGAATCCAGTGGGTAGCACAGTGAGTACAGGACCCATGTCTAGGCATGCCCTTCCTATTTAGGGCAAAAAAGCAAAAAGAACAGATGATGGACGGAATGCTGAACAGATCAAACTTTGACTCCCAGTCACAGATCTGGGTTTAATACATAGTTTTTTACTCCCCCCACCACGCCAGTTTGAACCCAGCCATATGCAAATCAGTCTTGACCCTGCTCCCCATGGGAACAGCCCAGTCTGAACAGCAAAGCCTTGTCCTCTCTGGACTGAAAACAAACGTCTTGGGACTGGTTTCGCTGTATCATCCCTCATCAAACATGCTAGCTTGAATCCAATCTATCAACAGGAATGTGCCTCCCAGACCATGGCTCTACATTTATTTGATAATAAGAATCTACATGAGTCTGCCTATTCAAGTTCAAAAAAATTGACTTATTGTCTTATGTTAATTTTTCAATAGAACATGATGCCCCGTACTTGTTGTTCAATTTTTTTTCTCCAAAGAATACTCTTTTGCCTGTAGTTTCCCGAATTTGTCTTTATCTTTTTTCTTTTTTTCTAATTCAAATTTATAGACCCATTTTCACATTTATATGGGTTATTTACATACTACACCATGACAATACAACACAATTGGTATGTGACATTATTTTAGACAACGTGTGATGATTTAACTTGCACGTGTTACCTTTACAAAGACTGACAATACAATTCTACAATACAAATGTACAACATATATTTACAAACTCCTCCCGCCTCAAAAGATAAAGACAAATTCGGCAAACTACAGGCAAAAGAGTATCCTTTGAATTTTTTGGGGGAAAAACAAGTACGGGGCATCCTGTTCTATTGAAAAATGAACACAAGACAATAAGTAATTTTTTTTAACTTGAATAGGAAGACTCATATAGATCCTTATTCTCAAATAAATGTAGATCCATGGTCTGGGAGGCACATTGCTGTTGATAGTCTACTTTGATTCCAGCCTCCACAGTCCTGAACTGAATCACTCCCCAATAGCAGATTACCTTATCGCCGTGCCCCACGTCTCTGCTCCATTTCCCCTCCATCTGACTTGGGCTAAACGGCAACCAGGAAGCACACCCAGACTCCCCTGACCAATCGCAACACTGCAGTGCAGTGTTGTAATTGGTCTGAGTGCCATTGTTCGGCACTCAGACGGAGACTGGGGGCCTGGGCATGTTTTCCATGGAGGCTGTAATGCAGCCTGCTTGGAAAACATGCAAAGTGCGCATGACTGTCTGGCCGGCCAAGCAGGCACACTTGGAGTGGGCAAACCCCTCCTCCCCTGCCCTCCTCTGAGAGCAGAGCATCCCAGACTGCATGCCTGGAAAACAGCTGGAAATAAGAAAATGATAATAACAAGTTATGATCTTTTTATTTTTCCTTTGTCACACTGCTCAAAAGCAGTAGGGTGATGATCCTCTGCCTTAGCGAAGGAACTGCCACTGGTGGTACAGTGAGCCCGGGACCCAGGCCTGGAAATACCCGGCACATTTAGGGTGAGAAAGCAAGACACACTTTCAAGAGAGGAGGATTTCCATTGTTTTTTTGCTCACCATGCCAACCCAGTTTGGACCCCCCATATGGAAGTCAGGCTTGAAGCTGCTCCCCATGGGAACAGTCCAGCCCAAACTGCCAGGCCAGGCCCTCCCTGCACTGGAGACAAGCATCATGGGACCGGTTTCAGGGCATCACCCTCACCAGCCAGGCTAACTCGAATCGAGTGGCACAATGATCATGGGACCCACGTCTGGGCATACCCTTCCCACTTTTGATTACAAAAGCACTAATGTTTTTTAAAGTTTTTTTAAAGCAGCCTCTATTTCTTGGTGGACCAGGCCATGGTTTACACAAAAAAAACTGAAAACTGACATCCAGGTGATGCGAATGCAGCAATGGTGGTCTGCTGTCCCACATTTGTTCGTTTGTAGCTTTTAGGAGAGGGGAGTTACATAAATGTTGTGATGCAGCTAATTGCCAGTACGTCAGTTGCACTGCTTACTGATGCCCTGTCCACACATGAGTCGGTGTGTAATTTTCACAGATAGGGCTTTGTGCATCTGGTCCTTACATCCTTAGTATTTCCAGAACAAATTGGCCAAAGTTTGAAGATCTCACTATTTTTACTGCACATCTTACTGTATGGACCACTGTCTCAGAAGCCTTACTGGAGATTAAATGTCAATCAAGAAGCAACCAAATGATGCGTCTGTCATTAGTAGCCACTTTATCATTCATTTCCATCTCTCGAAGCTGTACCAGAGACTTGCAGTGTGCCATAGCAGAAATTATAATATACAGTTGGTTACAGTATAGGGATGGAGTAAGTAGTATTTTCATGGATGTCCAGCCACGTCTCTCTCCTTGCCACTTGTTTATTCAGAATGAAAAATACTTTGTCATACATAAGTGTGGCATCCTCTACTGGCAGCCATTACAGTAGTTATAAAGTTGAAGTAGAAGTTAGACTACCTGGATCAAACATTGGGCCCATTTCACTTTCCCGCAGCTTCCACCATTTCATTTAATAGGTTTGTTACTTCACCACCAGTTAAAGTCTGATTTCAAACGAAACACAAACAATTGGACGATCCCCCTATAATTAGTTAGATCTAAAAGTAATATATTTTGATTTTAAACACAATGTACATAATCATAATGAGTAAGAAAGTCTTAAAAAGGTCATAGGTTAAAACGACTATTCATTATAGGCCCGGGATGGCCGAATCCATGTCACATTTTCAGGATATCCACATAAGACACAGTAAACATAAAGGCAGCTCATTTATGTAGCCACTGTTTTCCTTCAAAATCTAGCATCGAGCTGGCCTTCATGGACCTACATTGGGCATCCCTTGGCGAAGTATTGGTGTACATTGATGAGGCTGGCTCGTGTAAAATGTGCATAACATGTTAAATTACTAACTGACTTGCTTCGACAAGGAGGTGACAGAAGTGTTTACCATTAAACAGAAATGAGATTAACAGTGACTTTATGTGGTGCACACTGGATGAATTATATTGTAATCTGTATACTGTTGTTAAGGCTCAAAATGGTTGTTGGCAGACTGAATTGGTAGAAATGCAACTTGCCTCCTGTGACACTTTCAAGCATGTTATTTTTTCGACTTTAGGCACTTTATACGTGCTTTATGCCATGTTGGTTGAGTCATGCTTGGATATAACAATCGGTATCAAGTCACAATTTACTGCAGAGCTCTATTAGTTTTCTTTAATCATTTCTTCAGAACATGGAAGTTCAGTCAAAATCGAAAGCTGACTTGTGAGCTGAACCCAGAGTTTGGTTTAAATGACCGTATCTCACAGCAATAGTTGCATTTCTATTGCAGCAAATTGGTGGGCCTCTTGCTGCAATGTTTAAATTCCTGGTCTAGGGCAAGTTTTTCTGATATAATGATTGTTTGATTTCTCCTCACAGGAGTGTGGAGCAAGAAGATAAATCACTAGTCATTGGAATACAGTTCATGTTGCTGAGAGTTTTAGGTAAGTAAAAGTATTGTAATATATCAATATTTGATTTATTGTGTGTACCCATCCTTACATGTGCGGTAAAGCTGTGTAAAACATGGACCAAAAGTCAAGTAAAGTGTGCAGTATCCTCCCCGGTTCACAACAGTGTGCTAGAAATATCTGTCTGCACCCAACCAGTGAATGAATCCTACCTCAATAACACACACACATTTCTGTCGGTTTTAAGCGTAGTCTCTCATTTACCCAGCACACAACCCAGTAAGAGCAAATACTTTAAATTGATCTCCTTGGTCCAGAACTTGCTCTTTATTTGGCTATTTGTCACCATACCAGGACTCACTAAGGCAAGGACACCAGGGGCGGCTTTGGCCTTTTTGTGGATGTAAATTGCATGTGGCGTGGCTTGTTCTTATGTTAAGGCAGCTGTTCAAATCCTATAAGCGAAGACTAATAGGCCTGCATTTCATCCTCTCCAGTCCAATTAATTCAATGTTTTTTGTGTGTAATTGACCTCCATCAGTGGTTACTATTTCAGACAGTTTTTTTATGAGAGTTTTGTAAGTAATGCAGCTGGTCTTGAAGACGATCCAGGCCTAGTGGGAGGAAACCGAGAAGTACTTTTGCTGTTGGGGTGATGTTGAAACTCATATTCTGCAAGGCCCTGCTTAGAAGACCTGCAGCATGTACTACGCCTTTCAGGGCTACTGAGGTATAGTCGGGCATAGGCCTGGGCAAAGCACTACACTACGCTAGTGTAGTTTGTGAAGTTTGCGCTAATTCGCACTACGCGAACTGCACGTAGCACAGTGCAAACACGCGTAGCTTAGTGCAGCTGTAATTTTTTTCTTGCTGGCGGTCCTCAATGTCAATTTGGTGCCTGCGAGCAACCACAATGACATCCCGGCGAGACTTTTTCCTCGTTCGCGATCAGCAACATCAAGTTGCTGATCGCGAGCGTGGAAAATAAACCTCCCAGCGAGATTCTCAATGCGTGGAGGTCAGGATTCTCATTGCGAGTGCTCGCGACCACCTGTGATGAGAAACTTCCAGTCGGCATTGAGAAAGCTGCTGCTCGAGTAAAAATCTACTCGAGCGGCAGAAAACTACAGCTCGCACTGTGCAAGATGCCGTTTTCAATGATTGCACAGTGCCGGATGCTTGTCTGCACTGTGCAATCATTGAAAACGGCATCTTGCACAGTGTGAACATGCTACTACGCAGTTCGAGTAGTGCTACGCTTAGTGCGAAGTGCATTTTGCGTAGCTTGGCGAAGCGCTACTTCGCAAACTACAGCCAGCCCTAGTCGGGCAGGCCACTGAGTAGGGCAGTTCCTTCATCCAGTCAGGAGAGGACTAAGGCTGGTATTGTTGATCTGAAATCACTTTCGGGTTGGAGAGATTTCACTTCGTTTATGAGGACAAGCTGGTATAACTTCTTTGTGGTATATTTGCTTCCCTTTATTAATTAATACCTTGCCCTTGTTGTGATGACAAGTATTGGGCCATAGTAAAGCTCAGCTCATACAATAGGCACACATTCTCCTGGTCTCCCATTCAAATTGTTAGGGGGTTTGAATGTCTTCAATACTCATTTTGAAGTTGTCTGTAACTAAATGTGGTCACCTGTTTTTTTCACACAAATGTGTAAATTATTTTAGTGTTAAGTGCATTGCTACTCCCAAAGTGGTTGTGAGCTGGAAACTCAAAATAACTCATGTGCAAAAAGAAAAAGATCACACGTCTTTATGCACAGTGTGGCCTTGGCCCATCCTCCTGCTAAGACAGAGATTCATGGAACCGACTTTTCAATCCCCTTCTGATTCCAGTGAATACTTGGTGTTGCCATTACGAAAAGCAGAGATCAAAACAGATAAGCCAGCCTCTCGGGATACCATCAAAGGGGAGTAGCTGCCTCTCTGCCAGACATTTGTTTATATTTACTGGCTTTCTGTACTTTTTGAGCATGAAGGTATTCATGAGCTGGTTGCTGAAGAATGTGATTTGAAACCGCTAAGTTTTCAAGAAAGTTTTTTTCTAAGCATTTGGCACAAAGAGGAAAGAATTTAAATTTTGTAGTTGATAACTAAGAAGCTTCTACTTTATTGATGACTGGGGCGGGGGCATGTAGAGTTGACCATAGCACAGTTTACAAGGCTTTGGGGCAGAGAGTGGGTATGTTCATAAACAGGAGCATAGCTACCATTGGTGCAGCAGGTGCTGCAGCACCCAGGCCCTAAACACTGGGGGGATATTGTACTCTAATGATAGCTGTAATTTATTGCCTCAACTGCAGTCAAAAGGGCAGTTTTGTTGCTTGCACCAGAGCCCGTGGGATACTTGCTAATAATAATAATCCACATTTGTAAAGCGCACAATCACCCGTAAGGGTCTCTAGGCGCTGGGGGCCGTCGGGAAGATTAAGCAAGCTATTGCCCAGGGTCACATGGTGCTGGGCTAATCTGCCACCGTTGCCGGGGATCGAACCGTGATTCCCAGATTCCGGAGTCAGTCGCCCTAGCCGCGGCGCCACACCACTACTGTTCATGAGCAAGTGCAGCAGCTTTGAAGAGGACTCCGGAGCCAAAGAAAGGATACCATGAGTTTTCTGAGTGAAATTGACCATGTCCACACAGATACAAGCAGTCGGCATTTTCTGCAATCTAGTTAAGTTTTTCAGGCATTCCCAAATCAGGCAGCTGCAATATTCTATACCATATTCACTCTTGTAAACGCTCCTGCTTTTTTCACTCTGGCATTTTTCCTGTTGTCATGTTCCTGTTCAGTATGGTTAGGAGAAGGGCAGGGTAGAGCTCCAGCCAGAAGGCCAGTAACCCCAATCCCATTCCCCTGACATGCTCATTTTAATATCACTGGATAAGTATGGATTGTGTAACATTGCATCATGCTATGGAGGTTGTCCAGCTGTGCCACTTTGAACACAATGAAAATTGGAACACAAAGTTTATGAAATACTATTGTTAAAAACATTAGAGCACATCTGTTATGCCGTGCCATGTTAATGTTGTTCGTCCGTAAAGATATACTCTCAGATCTATGCATTTTCATACTCTTTGTTGCCTACGAACCCAGTGCAAATTTCTGGCCACGGGAGAAACATTTAACTTGTCACTGTTCAGCTAGACGAAGTGACAGCAGGATTATAAACAGCAAATAGACATCACCGCAGACTTCCCAAGACACGAGAGGCTTCATTCCTAAGGAAGTGCGATCCCCTAACACAGTGCTGCCCTTTGTCTGTCTGTCTTATGGTCTGGTACTCTCCTAGTCCCCGATTTGCCTTTTGTACCCGCAGCCCTTGTCCGGATGGGATCACCCTCCCTCCTTCAGGGCAACCAATCAGATCTCACCAACTTTGCTTTTTTGGATTAGGGGTGTAACCCCCCGGCCGTATTTTATTACAAAATGTTAAAAAATTATTTATTTATATTATGTACAATTACGCAGAAAGTCCGGGTACATTGTTAGACAGATGATGTAACGTGGCTAACCTTAAACTCTAATACACACGACACTCCTACCATAAAACTAACAATGCATATATTCACTTTCTCCGTATCCCCTCTAGAGCCTACGGCAAAGTCAATGACTGGCAGCCTCTAGATCCCCGCAAACTACTACAAATTACTCCGCCGGAGTAGGCTTGCACGGGGGTACAGCTTATCGGATGGATATTCTCTCCCGGGCCCCCAAACGGGGGCTGCAAAATTCTGCATACTTGTGCCTTGATGTGCTTCCGGTTCACTTCCCCATGTACACCGCCTATGAGACATTCGTGGGGGGTGGGAATGCTCCCAACGCCACCTTGTTCCCGGGGACTGGCGCGACCGCCATAATGGCGGCGCATGCTATTCTAGCGCTCGGCCTTGCCCAGTCTGCGTGCTTTAGGCTAGCCCCTCTAGCAGGGACTGTCTCACTGGGCTACTGCTGACCTCTTGAAACCACGGCCTTTGCAAGACGGAAACTTCACTTTCAATTTCCTCATTCACAGCTGGACCATTAGGGAAATAAATGTGTCACCAAAAAGCAGGGTTTTGTCTGACATTTCCACAGTGCGACAACAGAAAACGGTGAGCATGCAACAGGTTCTCGAGGAGTTATGTTATGTTATGTTAAATTAAATTTATTAAGCGCACGTATGCCCGTAGGCTTCATGGCGCTGTGGAAGACTGGCAAAACATAACATGTAACAGAAAAAACGGATTTAACTAAGGATAAGCTTGCTTAAAGAGCCACGTTTTAAAAGCCTGTCTAAAGGCCAACAGATCTTCATGAAGCCTTGGCGGCGGTGGCAGAGAGTTCCACAGGGAGGAGGCCAGGAAGTGGAAAGATCCACCTCCCTGGCGTTGTTTCCTGATCCGAGGCACCACTAACAGGTTCTTTTGACCTGAGCGGAGAGCACGAGAGGGAGTGTAACTGACAAGCAGGCTGCTAATGAATCCAGGGCCCTTACCTTGTAGAGCTCTGAAGATAATGCATCCCGCTTTAAATGCTGCTCTCTGCGCTACTGGCAGCCAGTGAAGACTGGCCAGTCCCGGTCTAATGGACTGCCACTTAGGAATCTTACAAATCAACCTGGCCGCTTGGTTCTGGACCAGTTGAAGTCTCTTGAGCTGCCCCGCTGGAAGACCCAAGTACAAGCTGTTAGAGTAGTCCAGACGGGACAGCACAAGAGCGATAATGACCTGAATCAGAGCGGGGTGGGTTAAAAGGTGGGCGATCTTCTTAATCTTACGAAGTTGAAAAAAACTTGCAGATACCACAGTCCCTACCTGACTTTTGAGCGAAAGATCTTCATTAAAAGTGATTCCTAGGCTTTTAACTGTTTGGGACTTAGCCGGGGGGTTTCCCATCTCTGGAGGCCAAAAATGTGGTCCCCAAGACAGTTCACTCTTCCCAGGCAAAATCAATTCAGTTTTGCTTGGGTTGAGTTTCAGGTGATTTAGGCCCATCCATCTCTAAATGTGGACCATGGCCTCCCGGAATTCGGTGGCCGCGCCAGGGGAGTCCAAACAGAAGATCAGTTGCAGATCTGCATAATTAAAAATTAAGGCTCTAAACTTTTTTAATGAAAATAGCAGGGGTCGTAAGTATAAATTAAATAAAAGTGGGGACAGGGACGAGCCCTGAGGGACTCCACATTCGTTTTTGATTTTGGGGGCTGTATAGGTTCCTAATCTCACTGCCTGGGTGCGATCCGAGATAAATGACTTCAGCCATCCAAGTGCCGAGCCTCTCAGGCCTGCCTGTTCGACACGGTCGACCAAGATGGTGTGGTCGACCGTGTCGAATGCAGCCGATAGGTCAAGAAGTACCAGTGCTTGGTGAATGTCCTTATCTGCATTGCATCTCAGTACATTCTGGACCACCAGTGTCACCATCTCAGTCGAATGCCCTGGTCGAAACCCTGCTTGATTGGGCTCTAGGTAGCCAGTGGTTTTGACGAAGCTAGAGAGACAACTAGCAACGTGTGCCTCCAGAATTTTAGAAAGGAATGGCAGCAAGGATATCGGGCGATAGTTAGATGGATCGTGAGGATCAAGACCGGGTTTTTTGATCAAGGCAATCAGTAGAGCATGTTTAAACCCTGTAGGTACCTTTCCCTGATCAAGTGAGTCATTAAGCAGAGAAAGGATCCAGTGAGGAATGTAGTGCCCAATCTCTGCAAAAATGTGGGGTGGACAGATGTCATCGGGTGAGCCAGACTTGACCCGTGCCAGGAGGGTGGAAAAGGTTTTAGGGTCTATAGCAGGAAGGGAATCTAATGTAATAGGGTTATTAAAAATATCATCCAAAGGAGACGATTTAGGAGAGCTAGCTATGTTGCGTTTTATGGTTACAATTTTCTCTCTGACAAATTCATTCAGAGAGTTACACAACTTCTGGGTGGGAGCTATTGAAGGGGCTGTCCTATCATCGTCACAGAGCTCATTAACTATGTTAAAAACATCTTTGGTTTTGTTTGAAGAAGTTAAAATTTTTTGGGAAAAATAGTTGGATTTGTGTTGGAGCAGGGTGTTTTGAAACTCCTTTCTTGCGGTACAGTACACTGTCCTGGCTTGAGAGGAGTAACTTTGTCTCCATTTCCGTTCCTTCTGTCGAACCCCCAGTTTGAGTTCTTTCAGTTCTTGGGAGAACCATTTGTGAGCTTCATTCCCTCTAATATTAGGGACCAGTACCAGGGGGGCTGAGAGGTCAGCTGCGTTGCGTAGCCAATTAGACAGTGCTCTCTCGCCAGTGTCCAGGTCATCGTGCGGTGGTGGTACGGTTTTACTTAAAACATCAATAAATCCCGGAAGGTCCATAGATTTCCATTTGCGGAATTCTTTGCTCTTGCATGGCTTGGACTTGACAGTTTCTTGTATTTCTAATGTGAAATAGATGATATAATGGTCCGACCATATACATGGGCTGATGACAGGGTTGGATAGAGATAGGTTATGCGTCCAAATCTGGTCCAAGCTGTGGCCTTTCTGGTGGGTAGGTGCATGAATGTGCTGGTTTAAATTGAGATCTGTAAGTAGGTCTTTCAGTTCAGCGGCTTGAGTGTCTATGTCTGTGCTGTCGAACCAATAGTTTAGGTCCCCAATAAGGATGATTTTAGAGTAGCTGACTACATATGAAGCCAGCTGCTCCGCCAAGAGAGATGGATATTTGGCCATGTATTGGGGGGGCCGGTAAATCAGGACCAGAATGAGGGACCCACTTTCAGTGTCAAGATTGATCACCAAATTCTCAGTGTCCGGAAGGATCAGAGAAGGTAGTTCCCTGACATGAAGGGATTTCAGAATTATAGCTGCTACTCCACCTCCCGCCTTCCCGGGTGTGCGGTTGGCTGTCAAGATATAATATTCTGCGGGAAGTGCTACAAGTATATCGGGGAGGGAGTGAGGGGTTAGCCAAGTTTCGGCCAATAAGAGAATGTCAGGTTTTACCTCCTTCAAGAAAAGAAAAATATCTATCTGGTTTTTAACCAAAGTACCAAAGTACCAAAGAAGAAAGCGGTACATATATACAGTTTACTTTATGCACAGGGGCAGGCAGACAGAGGTACCCGCCTCTTTATTTGGCATTGAAAAACATATTTATTGATTTCCATGTATTGGCACAATCACCGGTCTTTTGACAGTAAAATGCAAGGATGCAATGATTCAAAAGAATTTTGCAAGCCAGAAAAGACTTTCCTTTAAACAAGTACCGCCCTATATGGAGTGTTGCTAGTGTATGTAAAAATAAAATGTGCCGGTCTGCAACAAAAGGGAGCACTAGAATGAGGATCTGCTTTGGCCCCAGGGGGGACTGGTGAGTGCATGTTTCCATGGGGGACTGGTGAATGCAGTGCCAGAACTGGATTCACAAGGTCTCCATTGAGACCAGCCCAGCGTGCCCAGCGCACAGCACTCTGGCAGCGCTGTAACTGTATACCAATGGTGTAGCTCTTATTTAATTTTGTTTTAGTTTTTTTTAAAGAAATAGATGGTGGATATCAACACTCTTTTTACGGGTATTGACTTCAAACATTCTATTATCCCTGTCAGCCAAATGCATATATATTTGTACATAGCATGTGTGCACCTTTGATTCTCCTTTTATCACTTTCACTGCACCGTCACCTTTTAGGCGCACCTTGTTTCTTAGGTAAATATAAATATTTCAATGAGTATATTCAACAATGGGATGTGTATATGTGTGTATATATATATATATATATATATATATATATATATATATATATATATATATATGTATGTATATATGCATTAAATGCATTACTGAAACTTATTCATTTGAGAGATTTTCTTCTATCCCTTGTGCAAATAATACTACTGCTGTGAAAATCAAGGGCTACACTTCCCCCGTAGGTACCATTTTTGTGAATAATTATGAATCTGGACTAAAGCTGTCAGGGGTAGGTATTGCTCACCCAGGTCAGGTATGGTTCTTTAGAGCTAACTATTTTAATCAGACAGAAGGCCCAAACAGATGGTTTGCATAGCTCTGTATCCCCTCTACTGGCTGAAAGACCCAGTAGAAAGTTATGTTTGACACACCAAGAATTGTCTTTAACTATGTCCTCAGACTGCTGTAAAAAAAACGGAGCAGTACAGAAGGGGATGGTGATGGACGGAGCATCTGAATCAATCAAACACTCACACCCAGTCAAAAGATCTGGGTTTAATCCATCACCGTTCTTCAGCCCACTCTGCCACCCCAGTTCAGACATGGCTACATGCAAATCAGTCTGACCCTGTGCCTCATGGGAACAGTCCAGCCCGAACTGCCAAGCCATGTCTTGCCTGGACCGGAAACATGCTTCCGAGGACCGGTTTCTGGCATTCCAGCCGTCTTCAGCCCGGCTTGCTTGAATCCAGTGGCAAAGTGAGCAAGGGACTCACGTCTGAGCATACCCTGCCACACTTATGGCGGCCAAAAGCGGTACAAAAGGGGGTGGTGATGGACGGAGCATCTGATTAAATCAAACACTCACACCCAGTCAAAAGATCTGAGTTTAATCCATCACCGTTCTTTAGCCCACTCTGCTGTAAAAAAAACAGAGGCGGCCCAAGGCTGTGAATGCAGACTTAATACAAATCAGTCGGGGTTAACTTTATGGTTACATAAGGAAAGGCAGTCCTTAATTATCCATCTGTAAGGTATTGGCTCACTCTTAAGCTAAATTGAGATCCAGCATAATAAAGGCCTAGGTTTACTGAGGTCTGAGATATAACTAATACAAAGTTTCTTTATAAACTTGGGTCAGTACTTTGTCAAGTTTACTACCCAACCTTGAACTAAGATCCAAAACTGCTCCACACAGTCTAGCTAGAGCAAGCTTCTTTAATTGAAAAGAAGGGCCTCAGGAGGATTTGTCATCAAACATTATGCCTAGGTACATAAAAGAACAAACTTTGGTAATTCTGGTCCAGGAGTGAACTGAAGAGTTGAGTTGAAGGTCCTATTGTTATACCCTGCGCCCTTCATCCGAAAGTAGGGAGAAGCTTCTGGATAGGTTTTTTTGATGTGCATAGAATTCCCTGACTCCCGTGGCTCCAAGCTGGCTGCAGTGACAATTAAGGGTTGTTAGGCTCTTTGTGTGAAGGCAGAGTGCAGGCTATTCAGGTATAAGTTGGTATATGCTCAGCTCCGCCCCTCCATCTTGCCAGCATTGATGCACACCTTATCCCTCTATTGTGTGACTGACTGGTAGGAATTCACAAAGTCTAACTGTTAGCCCCACCCAGGAGTACTTCTTTACTAGGGGCTTACAAGTAAATGTGGCAATTGGGTGTAAGCAAATATTACCATGTTAAGAGAGCACAAACGCTTTAGCATGGGTAAGCAGTGGTAAAGTGCTCAGAGTCTTAAATCCAACATAAACGTTTCAGAAATCAGGATGGAGAATGTTAAAATGTGTGGGGGTAGCTCTACAGGGAGGGCCAAGTCTGACAATTATAGTCAAGAATTTAGAAATGAAGGTGAATTATGTTTTTTTGCTTTTTCATTAAATGTGTTTTGTTCTTACTGGTTTTGACTTGAAACCAAAAAGTATAAAAGTTCGATTAGGAAGATACACTGGCTCTTATCTCTCTTAAGAATGCCCCATTCTACTGCCTTAATCCCTTCGTTGTGGGGTACGGATGCACAAAGAGAGTTGATATCAATTGTTTATAGCAATAAAAATGTTCTATTTCATTTATATGCAGATCAACACATTTTAAAAAAAGTCTGTGATATTCTTTGGACTATGGGTTGAAGACACTCATGAAGATACTTTTTGAAAGGTTTGAGTATTGAACCCCTGCCACATATGCTGGTCAATTGCAAGTCGCGCCGCTGCCATGACTGTTAAAAAAAAAAAGCTGCAGCCACCATTGTTTGTATTGCCCGTGTTGTTGTTTACATGAAAGCAGGCGTAGTGCTGAAACATTGAGCACGGCTCCTTGGTAATGAGGTGCAGAGAGCTGATAAGTGGTCCCCGGGCGATGAGCAGAAGAGAGTTGAAAAGTGGTCCCCTGCAGGACAGCATGTACTGCTGCAAAAGGAGAAATACATTAAAAAAAATAGTGCTCACAAACCTAAATGAAACACACAATAAACACAACTAAACGAGCCAGTCCTTATTGGAGGTTCCAAAAGGAGACTAGGAAGTACTAAGGAGGGACTACTAAGCCTATTCACTAATTGGAAGCACCCATTTAGAAAGGACAGTGTCTGGATCCAATTGAAAAGATGGGCGGGAAATGGGCGGAGCTCCTATTCCATACCTCAATACAGCATGCCTCGCAGTGCAGCTCATGCGCTGCCCAGGCTTGACCTGAAAATAGCATCAATCAATCAATCAATCAGTGACACTTATAAAGCGCGCTACATACCCGTAGGGTCTCAAGGCGCTGGGGGGGGGGGGGGGGGGGGGGGCGTGAGCCGCTACTGCTCGAACAGCCAGGTCTTCAGCTTCTTCCTGAAGGAGAGGTGGTCTTGGGTCAGGCGCAGGTCGGGAGGGAGGGAGTTCCAGGTCTTGGCGGCCAGGTAGGAGAAGGACCTTCCTCCTGTAGTCGCTCTTCGGATGCGGGGGACGGCGGCGAGGGCGTGGTTGGCTGATCGGAGGTGGCGTTTGGGAGCGTAGAAGTTGACTCGGCTGTTGAGGTAGCTCGGGCCTTGGTCGTGTAGGGCTTTGTGTGCGTGGGTGAGGAGGCGGAAGGTGATTCTTTTGTTGACGGGGAGCCAGTGAAGGTCTCTCAGATGTCCGGAGATGTGGCTGGTTCGTGGGATGTCGAGGATGAGTCTGGCTGAGGCGTTCTGGATCCGCTGGAGTCTCTTCTGGAGCTTGGCGGTGGTAAACATCTTATTTGCTCTGTATGGGGTAGGTTTTAATGCTTTCCGAAAAACTCTGGGAAAGGATTTAACATTGTGGTACTGTATAGATGTTGCATGTGATTCATTTCCTTCTGCACCAGATATTCAAGTTGTTTACAGTTCTGGTTTATTGTGCATGTTGAAGTTGCTTCCTGCTTGTATTGGAAAGTAGCACAGATGGACACAGAGTGCTTGCATCCCTGGACAGAGGAAACTCCTCTGCGGCATGAAATAAATCTTAGACCTGTAGAATAAGTACACAGTTTATATTGGGAGTGATTATTTAAACCAGATTTTTGAAATCATTTTTACTACCGCGCTACATGCCGCAAGGTAGCTGTTCTGATTAATGTTTTTAATTCCCATCTCATTTGGGTTCAATTCTCCCTAATAGGTTTTTTTGGCAGCAAACATTCGGAAAGTTTGATTTTCACATTTTGCGAAGGTTCCAACGTTTTGTCGTTTACCTTCGTTATAACTTAAGATCTTTACTGAATCCACAAATAATATTCATGGATTTGTAAGATAGCTTTCTGGAAATATAAGCAAACTATTTCTCTGCAGTAAAACACTTGCAAACTTTTGTATTCACAAGGGCAAATGTTTGTGGTATTTTTCTTTTCACATTTACATTTTGCTGATTTTTTCTGTGCACCTTGGCAAAGAGAAAAACAAAAAAACTTTGCAACCTACATAGAAATTCACAACTGTTACATAAACGCGTTTCAGCTTTGCACCCCTCTGCTTTTCATGCCAACCACTGAAACAGATACTCGCGCCAATCACTTTGGCATTTGTGCCTATTGCTATTTGTTTTGGCCAGTCAGAATGTCTGACTCATTGTGTTCCATGCCACAATGGTGTGGAAACGAGGCATGTGGTCTATGTATGTGGTATTTCTGTTGCACAAACCAATTTTAAAGGCATTGGATTGCGGATGGGGTAGTCTGAAATGGTGGACGTCTTGTGACAGAATCACTTCATCCACACTTAGATGTTGCACCTCCTGGAATCTGTTTTCTTGAAGATGCAGGCACTTTGAGAATTTTGCCTATTATTACTAGTTTGAAGTTTTTATTAACTGTATAATTAAATAAAATCTTTACAGCAAATATGATCAGTATAGAAAAGCTTAAACTGTGATTTCAAACCTTAGCACAGGTTAAAATTTGACACCCCTCCCCAAGACCCATGTAGTCTTTCCCCGGCGCGTGAGCACGTGTTCTTTGCGCCATTTGCGCCCTGAAGATGATCTAGTTTGCGGGGCTCTTAAACTGCCCTTTGTGGCCTGCTAAGTGTCTCTCGAGGGGCACAGTTCTCTTCGATAGCATACGAGGAGGGCGCTGTTGGTACATTGTTGGTGCGTCATTGAGAAACCCGTTGGCTTTCCTTCATGGCGCTTACCATGCTCTTCGCCAGTGTTTTGCTACTTTCATTGGCTGCTTTTAAGGCTATCCTGATTTGGTGGATGAATCTCGCCAGTGCCGTAGTGTTGGTGGTTGAAAAACACAGGGCTGATACTTCGCTGTACGACTTTATGCCATTTTTGATACAGATCAGGTGTAGAAGTCGCCGACATTCGTTGTTAAAATTGGGGCAGCAGCATAGGAGATGCAGCCAAGATTCCCTCTTATAATGGAACAGCCTGTGAGTTGTGGGTTCCCCTCTTCGGGCCCATGCGGGGTTGAATACCACAATCCCTAGCATGGTCAGCCTCCTAAATAAAATTTTGCTTCGGGCCTGTGTGGTGAAGGCCTCGCTTAGGTAAGATTGTGCTTTATTACTAGACAGCAATTTCTTCTAACTGCTTACATTTTTTAATCGTATGTCACTGCGGTGAGTTGCGCCCTCTCACAGCTACAGTAGAGGAAATAAGCTTATACGTGAGTTCCTTTTAAGTTATTGTGCATTGATTCCTTGTTCCTGCTGAAGTACAGAGCATTATCTTGTTTGAGATGTATTCACCCTGGGGTGGTAAAACGTGTTGTAATGCAGGGAGTCGAATAACACAAGGATCTTTGTTTCAGGGCCAGAAGGAAGAAGTTTTTTGTATAACAAGAGGAAACAGAAGCCCAGTATTGCCAATAACTGACGTCCTACTATTACAACACGTGCCTCTGTTTGTTCCCAGAGTATGTAGGAATTTCAGTCTTTCAATATCCGGGTTTAACAAAAATGTAATTTCTTTTCAGCCTGGATGCCCTGCCCTGTGTTGTACGGACGCGTCATCGATAGCACTTGTCTGTTATGGGAAAGAAAATGTGACCACAATGCATCGTGTCGCTATTACGATAACACACAATTCCGACAAAGGTAAACCTTCCTCTTTCAATCAATTATCGATGTTCCTGTTTCTGTCAGTGGCTAATATTGAAGTAAGACTAACTGAAAAGATGGGTAGGGATTCTGAGACCAACGCATAAAGAGAATCAGACATGTATTCTTGAAGGGTCACACCTGGAAATGTGCTTATGTAATTCCCAAATAAGGAAATGTTACTGTAAAGAGCATGTTCACTTCCAAAGATTTTTTGTTTTGTTTTTAAGGACAAAGTTTTTCCTCTGGTGAAACCCCTTCCACTGCAACCAATCAATGTTGGGGTACTTCTTCCTATTCCTCCCTAGAAAACGGAGTAACTTCTTCCCTTGACAGGAGTAAATCTCTGCCAGCTTTCAGGGTGTAAATGTCCCTACCACACGTGGAGACCAACAGACCTGTGTATTTGTGATAATTCACCTAATTGTTACACGTCCAGTTCTGACATGCCCAACTCTGATCCCACAGTAAATTTGCAAACTAATTTTCAAAATCACTTCTTGGTCCAAATTTAAATAGATTTTTATATATCAATTGTGATATTTCCACAATTACATCCTACATAGATGTGCAAATTTCTTTAAGAACACAAAGACCTTTTGAATCTGAGATCATTTGTTTAATATGCACATTGAATTCCCTTTAACTTAACAATTTACTGTTCATTTGAATTAGTACAGATATGTTAATGAAGTATCTAGAAATTACAGCTACAAAATGTGGACTAATATTATGTAGAGGGATGTGCCCTTATGTCACTCAATATTGTTGCACTTTGAACTAGGTGGAATACAGAGGCATCAGAAAATCTTTGCAATTCAGCAGCATTGTTTAATTGAGTAAATTTAATTTAACATTTCACACTGCCAACTGTATCACCTCTAGCACCTCCATTTTATATTTACAGACTCATGAAAAAAGATTTAATTGTATTAGCTCAGCATCATGTACCTTGGTCAAAGGTGATATTGGAATGTAAATGAAGGCTTCCTCTTTGAGATAAGATGTAACCACTTAAGTACAAAGGGCCTCATTACGATGCAGTAGGACGAGCATCCGACTGCCTTCACAGTGAGAATGAGACTGCCCGATAAGGAGTATGCGGTCCCACCCGCCATGTTATGTGGAATGTTTGGGGGGGCTCCACACAGGCCCCGGCCACTTAGCAGTTGCCCCCAAAGTTCCTCTCCGCCCGCCTTTCCATGGTGGTGGGACTGTCATGAAAAGGCAGTCAGATAGGGATATTGTGATCCTGACAGTGTTGCCTGAGTAGGTACCGCCTCCACATGGGCGTCCGCAGGGGAGGGCAAGGGGGAGCGCTTGACCCCACCTGGATCGCCGGTCCCATTCCTTTTGGTCCGTAAGATTACCGCAGGCTGTTCCCCTGCGAGAAGCCCCAGGAGTTTAAATGTTCTCTCACTTGGGGCCTCTCGCAGTTCTCTTTGAACTCTAGAGGCTGCAGCAGCCCCTCCCCGACCTCGAGCAGACTGTGGACAGGCCCATTGTCACTCTGTCTGCTGCTGATCATCACATAAAGAATGACAATGGGCCGTCTGCATTAAACGTGCCTTGAAGGCGAGTGAGGAAGTTAAAATGTTGCCCCCCCCTGGAAGGCGAGTGCTGAAGTAAAAATGTTGCCCCCCCTGGAAACATTTCTGCGGACGCCCATGCGCCTCCATTCAGGAACACAATTCCGACGGCCAACCCAACAAGATGAGTTTATCGTTTCGGAGGCGATGGCTCATCCCCCGAGATTCAAGGGTCCGACCGCCTGAATTGTAATGCAGCAGTCAGCCCAAAGCGCTCTCTGTCAGTCTGACCGCATTTTCAATTTTCAGTGCCGAGGCCTGTATAGGGGCCATGCAGTGAATGATGTTACATGGATTTCAAAGCTCCAGCAGAAACACAAAGCAACGTTCTCGAATGTTCATTGTTAGTGATGGCGGACCTGGTAAAAACGACTGTATTTTTTTCTCTTTACTGAATGTCAACATTTTACATGTTATTGTTCATACCATATAAATATTTTAATAGTGCAAACTCTTACACTTTTTGCCAAAGGCAATGATTGCAATTCCAATTTTAAGTTTGGTTTCGGTATTTCTTTTCACTGGCTTCAAACTCTATTATGTATAGTGTATTTGTATAGTGCATTAGCTCCATTCGTTCAGTCTGAAACTCATTCATAGAACCAAATGGGTGTCGTTATTGCGATAACCAGACTATATTCCAGATGTAATCTCCTTGCATTGAACAATAGAACCAATGAAATACCTCTGAAAGTGTTATAAAAATGGATATATTTTCATAAAGGAGGTTTCAAAAACTGTATATCTTTTATGTAAATGGAACCTCTAAATGTTTGACATTTTTACGATTCCTTTTAAGTGTGCACTTTAGAAGATTAACGTCCAAGGCTGCTTGATGCAAATATAAAATAAATACTGGGAAAGTGGAAACTAGAAATCAACACTATAAACAAGGGAGGAGCTGTTCCCCCTCCAATCCTACCAAGATGAGAGCAATGAAGCAACTCGACAACATAATGTTAACAACTTATTTAAAGTGTAGAATGAAGCACCTCCCTATCTGCTTCATGATTTTGGGACTAAAGAGGACTACTCGGGTCACCTTCTTCCGAGCTAGTCCATATACTACTCCCATGCTGTTTGTTATTAAACAGCATAAGAGCAGCCCCCAAGATTGGCTGGGGCAGGCAAACATAGTGCTTCTTGTGAGACGGGGTGTGGCTGTGGTCCCTTGTGCTTACTAACGTTGTGCAGGTGGGTAGAGGCCTCAGGGAACATGTTGGGATGGACACAGAAAGGCACTTGTTCAACCCGACGAGCACTGCAATTCAAGCGTGGAATCCCTGCTCTACCCACAGCCCCACCCAAAACTCAGAGAAAGGCACCCATGTATGGAAAAAGAGTAAAGTGGCAGCACAGCCAGAAATAAATCTTGAAAAACACAAAACACATTTTGCACTTCACACTTAAAATGGGGCAACATATATGGGGGGAATTCTACAATGCGCTAATAGAGGAGCCGCTCCTGTTTAAAAAGTCTGTAAAATTGCACATTGTTGCAAGTACTACTAGCAACTCATGTACAAATGAAACTGGGTTGAAAAAGTAAGTTTACCCTGGTTGAAAATTTCATATTGAGACTTGGAAGAATTTCTGCATCTTGAAGGGCTCGAGCGGGCAAAGCCAGAAACAAGAAATTATAAGGCTGACTCAAAAACAGAAATCTTTCATTCTTTACCCTTCTGGTGTTTGTAGGTAATAACTAAAAGTCGAGGTTCCTTCACATTTACTTTTAATATCATATTTATCAAATTATCATGGGGTAACTATATTTAGAAAATGATCAATACATTTGTAAACACAGACCAATTTGCAGTATTTCCCACGCAACCTCTAAAAAGAATTTGTCACGGTCATTGTTTAGTTAGTATTTACATTTAATCAAGTTAGAGCAATCATATTAACTTACACTTTCACCATATAAACGAAGATTTGCTACTGGTGATGCTATAACAGTGCTGAAGTGAGTAAGACGTAAGGAAAATTAACAGATTTGTGAAACACACTCCTAAATGGAAGGCTTTCGCAGGAATATCTGCAGTAGCTCAAACGTTGATGTGGCTCTGCATGTTTCCGCTGGTAGTGTTCAATATGGAAAGAACATTCTTAAGCAAGTCAATGACAATTCAACCTCAAAAAATACATTAAGTGGGTCTTCATCAGAACTAGGATGTTGGACAACTTGGAACAGCATCTCTCAGGGAAAATTAGGCTGATGTCAGTAGTTAAGTACTAAAGAGCAATGGATCCCACATTCCAACAGACTTACAGAGAAACTGTGCCTTCAAATAAGCTATGAGTCAACATCTTCTATGAAGGCTAACATCCCTGTCTTTGTGGGATCAATCACACATTTAGCCTTTGACTTTTCGTAAGACTATATAGCTTCCTACATAATTTCCATGAATGGGCGGACGTTAGGTGCTGTTATTTAAAGAACCTTTATTTTCCATTGAACTTAAGCTTCCCACCTCCTCCTATTCACTCAAGTTCACAGTATGGACCATGGCCCATAACTTTTTCTACACTTATAAAGGCATGCATAAAAACCTGCAGTGAATTATGTCCTTATCCTCTTCAGCACACAAAGACACCATCATCTGTATAGATACTGTGGCAAGACCAACATATAGAGCACCAAATTCACATTCCGTCACCTATACAATAAACAACATACCACCTTGAATCTTATCTAAAAGATGTGCTGTTTAAAGCCCAGCCCACCAAATCCAGGCCTGTGAGATTGCAAACCCTTAAAAGACTCGATTACCAAGCTTGTATTTCTCCCAAAGATGGGATTCTGCCCAATGTCTGCACCTTCATTTGACATCCTAGTGCCAGATGACTATCAGGTTGGACCTGTAAAATTGAATTGGGCCTAGCTGTCATATGCAGAATGAGGTGGATTGCTGCCTTAACTATGCACAACAAACATAGCTACAAATCTCATAGACCTAGATTAGGATCCCTAGATAAAATCCATAAGTGTGGCTCAATGGTTAGAGCGGCAGACCCTGATGAAGAGGTCTAACCTGGGACCAGGGTTCAATTCCCCGCCTCGGCGGGTCTTGGGCTCAAAATTCAAAGGACCTGATAATTCTCTCCTTGGTGCCTATTCCAATCATGGAGTCCCACTCTGCAACTCTGGGCAATAGCTTGCATAATCTCCACAACGGCCCCCACAACGCTAAGGATGCCTGGCCTCCACCTTGGGGGTACCCAGGAGTGGACGCCTCACAGGGAAAGCCTGGATGGGTTCCACACCAGTATTCGTACAAGCGCCTTGAGACCCTTACGGGTGAGTAGTGCGCTATACAAGTATCAATTTACATTTACATCACTGCAGAAAACAACTGCACAAATAACATCTTCCTCAGAGCCTCCATCATACCTGGAACTTCATTAACAACCTACCATCAAAATCACTAAAGAAATCTGCAGTCTTCATGTCATCACTCAACTTGCGTCTCTAACACCACGAAACTGAGACAGTAGCTATGACTTGATTATTTCCCTTCTAACATCCTCAAATACAATTTGCTGTTCTTACTATTCAGTTCCATTTTCAAAAGAGAGATTAATACACATTGATTTCTGAAACCCCTAAAGAACATTTTAATATAGCAACTCTGGAGAACTGAGAAACTCACAAAATATTACAACTAAGTCTCCTTTAACATCAGCAAGCTCATTCCTCAGGAACACGCATTTATAAGAGATAAAATCCCTGCTCTTTGGTTTTCCAAAGACTTTGATACCTACACATTGATAATTAGAAAGGAAGAAGCTACACACACTATATCTATGCTAGTAAAAACATTATTTGTCATGTGAAAGCTAATTTCTTTAAAAAACAGGTCACTGAAGCAAGATGCTGCCCTAGAGCAATTTTGCAGACCGTCAAACTATGAAAAAACCTGAGATGGAAAACCCTTGTTCACTGCTCATCTAAAGCTCTGGTCAACATTGCCAACTTGTTTGTAGAGAAAATCCTAAATATTCACAGGAAACCTAAAAAAAGAATAGTCTGTCTTATGGCCCTGCAAATATACCTCAAGGACACATATCCAAATTGTTACTCTTCCAACAGCTGGAGATCAAACTTTACTTAAAACATTGCTTCTTGAAGGCCCTCTTTCTTTACTGATGAGTACGTTTTCGCAACCCTCTTAATATCCCTGTTCTTTCACCGTACCTTTTATAATCCTCAAAATGAATTAAAGCTCACTGTACTAATTCACATTCTATTCAACTCCTAATATCTTCAAACCAAGAAAAGCCATTGGACTTCCAGAATGGTTGACCATTCTTCAAACCTTTCTGTCCGTCATCATTATTGAAAAGGCTGCATTGGTCCAACACTGGTACTCTGACATCTCAAAGCTGGGAACACTTTTTCTGAAGGTCTACTTAAATCCACTCAAGATGCACTACTGGCTATTCGCCGAGCAGGAGATCCAGGTCAAGACTGATCAAATCAATCCATTTTCATAATCCTGCATTGACTGCTACCTGAAGCTAGAATTAACTTTAAAATCCAATGCCTCATATAACAATGTTATGCGCCGCAAACTCCTTAGCTATCTGATAAAACAAGCTCCAAACAGTACAAGGATCAATAGATACTTGGAGTAAGACCTGCCTTCAGTCTATATTGCAAACACTGAGACATAAAAACGTTTGAACCTGACCTTCTGCCGAGCAAAATAATTCTGGGCTGTACTATATGAAGGCACTAGACTTATTCCAAATCTGTTATGCTTGTGGAAGGCCTGAAATACTAGTCTATTCAGGATCTAACCAGATAAGGAATACTCTTTCTGTGATATTCCCACCTCTATACACTATATTGTAGTTATTTACAGTACATTATTACTGTATGTTCCAATATGTGAGAAGCTTTGGTAGGTCTGTGCTACTTAAATATTGTTCACTTTGTGTAGCTGAAAGTTGAAACAGTGGCCATATTCTATCACCTAAGGCTAAATTGTGGAGGGAAATTCTGGGTGATGTGGATGCTAAACAAAATTAGCATTGATTAAGGTGTAAAAATGCTAAATCCTTAGCCTGTGCATAGACAAAAGTTGCTAGGCATGCTATTCTACTTCCCTGCTACTTTATTGAACAAAATAGGAGTAGCCTGTAATAGGTGGGATTTGCTTTGATCATCAGGAGTGGGAATATAGGCTCAACAAGCTAGATATATCTTGGGGTCACTTATGTTCAAGAATACGATGGATCAAGCCCCAACCATGTTTCTAACCTAATTAAACAACATTCTTTGCTTGCATCATTTGAACCATTTGAATTTTATGTATATTTTTAGATTTTCATCACTTCCCAAGCCTTTTGTACCCAGCTCATCAGTTTTAAATTGTCAGGTTTTAAGTATTTACTTTTTTAACATGCTTCTGGGATTTTTTGTTATCTTTGTCACTTGTAAATCACAAGTGAAACTTATATTGTATGGACATTTGTTTTTCCTACATAACTCCTACTGAGTGATTCAAATTCGTTACAAGTGGATTTTCATTATATGTAATGATTGTTAATATTCTTAATATTATTTTTCTTGACCAAGAACATTGTTTTGAATGAGATATCTTATTTATTTAGGCAATAAAGTAAACCACGAGAAAGTTAGGTGGTAGAACTGTGGCAGTTCTGGCTGGACTGTTCCCATAAGGAGCAGGGTCTAGACTGATGTCCATATGGCTGGGTGTAAACTGAGGTGGCGGCGTGAGCAAAAGAACAATGGACTTTACCCCCCAGTCAAGAGATCTGGGTTGTGTTTGGTTTGTTCTGCATTCCATTCATTATTTGTGTTTCTTTTGCTCTCTCGCCTTAAGTATGCCAGGTATGCCCAGACATGGATCACAGGCTCACTGTGCCACTGGATTTAAGCTAGCCTGGCTGATGAGGGGTGATACCCCAAAACCGGTCCCAGGATGCTTGTTTCTGGTTCAAGGAGGACCTGGCTTGGCATTCGGGCTGGACTGTTCACACAAGGAACAGGGTCAAGACTGATTTGCATATGGATGAGTCTAAACTGGTGTGGCTTGATAAGCAAAATAATGATGGACCTAACCAAACTATCTTGACTTAGTGCAGATGTTTTATTTGTTCCACATTTTGACCATCAATTGTGTGTGTTTTGCTTAATATTATTATCAACACCTTTGATTTGGGTGATTCACTTCTTCTTTCCCTCGAGGTTAGTCAAGCAGACCTCAACACTGCATTTTATGTCCTAAATTGGCCTACTCCTAATTCACGCCTTCTCTTATTGATTCAAGAAAGTTCAGTCCAATTTGTGAATAAGTTCCCCCCCTTATCAATCCCTCCCTCTAGTCACGGCTGCTATCATGTAATTTTACCAGTTCTTTAACATTTGGTAGATGAAAACAGGATCTTTGATACTTATATTATTGTTGGCCTCTACCTTTTAAGATATCACTAGCAGCAATACCTGTCAGCATTTAGGGCCTGCGATAAGTTCGGGTTACTTTTGTATCCCCAGTATCACTCCCTGTGATGGCATCTGTAGCTATGCATGCATTTATCTCTGCTCCTTTCAGATCCATTCCGCTACCCATCCATCTTGTTAGGTCTGTAACTGAGCCACTAGATAGTAGATTTTGAAGTTTGGAATCCCAATACTTCCACATTTAACTGTCACATGGCTTTTCCTATGGCTCTTCTCCTCCTGGCTCTTCATCATATCACTTCTAATAGTGTGTTCAGTTCTTTGAAAAAGATTCCTTTTATTGTTATTGGTAATGCCATATGCTTGTCATTCTCGTGGTAAATTTGTATACATAAATACCTAAATATCTCAGGTTGAAATTTAAATATGGCCACTAAGTTATCAAAGGTGACCACTGGTCTTAGTGGGAAAAGGCAAGATGTATCTCATTTGATCTTGAGGCTTGCTACGTGTCCAAACTCCCTAGTTGTGCCTAGTAGTGTCAAACTGTTTCTTGGAACTCTTAAAACCAGGAGTGCATCATTCACCCATGTAAAGAGAAATTACGAGTTGCCTTTGTGGTTGCTACCTGACGCAATCTCCATTCCTTTCAGCAATATGCACATCAGCCGCTCCATGACAACCATAAACAGAAATGGTGACGGGGCACCCATGTGTTGTGCCCTTACATATAATCTACTACCCTGAGGGGGCCTGCCCAGATCAAACATTAGCTAGTTATTGAGTATGTAAAACTTTCATCCACTAGGATACTCTCTCTCATTCCCGTCATCTCAAGTACTGCAAAAAGGTATGGCCAGAGAAACGTATGAGATGCCTTTTCTATGTTCAACAAAGCAACCACTGATAGCTAGCATGTTTGCGGAGCCTTGCCCAGGATTCAGAAAAGTTGTCTCAGATTGATATGGGTATTGAACCCAGAAATAAAACAACTTTGATATTAAATTACTGGATCCATCATAAGTGATAACAGGCTATTGGCTATCGTTTTTCCCAGTCCTTTATATTCCATATTCAGTAGGGCTTAATGGCCTATATTACCTCATGTCTAGGGTCTTTCTCCACTCCTTTGGCTGAACCACATTTATGGCCTCCCTGGTTGTTTCAAGTAAGATCCCTCCTTCATACACCTCTGTATACATTGTCCGTAGTCTAGGGGGCCAAATATACCTTGCAGTGGCGGCTCGCTTCGCTAAGGCGCCCCACTGCTTAGGAGCAGTGAAGCAAAGGAAACATAAAATGAAAACTCCTCGCATTAGTATCATTGTATGTATCCTTCAGCTTCAGATTTGTATTTGGGGCGGGTCTGCTCAGATGACAGAGGAGCAGGGGAAGGAGCAGTTTGCCCAATCCTAAGGGTCACAACTGTTTGGCTGGCCCTCTCGGGCCGGCCAAATATACATGCGCACTTCGCATCTTCTCCATGCAGGCTGCATTACAGCCTGCATGGAGAACCTGCCCAGGCCCCCATTCCCTGGCTGAGGGCCGATCCACGGCTCTCCGACCAATCATAATGCTGCATTGCAACGTTGTTATTGGCTATCAGGAGGCTGGGATCCAGCTGCTTCCTGCTGCTTCCTGCATCCTGCTGCGAGACCAGAGTCAGGAAGAAGATGACGTAGGAGAGGTGGCTGCCGGCTGGCCATCACAGGTAAGGGTGGGATGATCAACATTTTGGAAATCGTTGCACTGACCTTTTTGCAACAATGGATGTCTACAGATGATGCAATTTGCACCCCTACCTCCCTATAAGGTTAAATACATTTTCAAAATAATATTTAGGAAAGAGAGAACTTAAAATAATTATTCCAGTTAAAGACGTGATTTCTGAGCAAACATGAAAGAAAAATGACACTGTTTGTTAATGCATGGCTACTATTGTTTTAATGCTTTAATGCTCGTCATGCTTCAACATCCTACGCATGCTATGTAAGATCTTCCGGTGGATCCCCACCGAAACCAGGAAGACGGTCACCCAGGCCCTCGTCACCAGCCGACTGGACTACGGCAACTCCCTCTACGCCGGAACCACCGCAAAACTCCAGAAAAGACTCCAGCGCATTCAGAACGCCTCAGCACGACTCATGCTGGACATCCCCCGACACAGCCACATCTCTGCACACCTGAGAAACCTGCACTGGCTCCCCGTCAACAAGAGAATCACGGTCCGACTCCTCACCCACGCACACAAAGCTCTCCACAACCAAGGCCCAAGGTACCTCAACGACCGCCTGAACTTCTACACTCCCACCCGCCAGCTTCGATCGACCAGCCTAGCCCTCGCCGCCGTCCCCCGCATCCAACATTCAAGTCCGAGGCCACTGAAGTCATCTGTGGCGTACCACAAGGATCCTCACTCAGCCCTACCCTCTTCAACGTATACATGAGCCCCCTCGCGGCCATCGCCCGCCAACACAACCTCAACATCATCTCTTACGCTGATGACACTCAACTAATCCTTTCTCTCACCAATGACCCCAGCACCGCCAAAACCAACCTACACGAAGGAATGAAAGAAGTTGCCGAATGGATGAAACAAAGCCGTCTGAAACTGAACTCGGACAAAACTGAAGTCCTCATCTTAGGTACATCCCCCTCTGCATGGGACGACTCCTGGTGGCCGGAAGCCCTCGGAAAAGCACCCATCCCGACAGACCACGCACGGAACCTAGGCGTCATCCTGGATTCTTCACTCTCAATGAACAGACAAGTCAGCGCCGTATCCTCTTCCTGCTTCAACATTCTTCGCATGCTCAGAAAAACATTTCGCTGGATCCCCACCGAAACAAGGAAAACAGTCACCCATGCTCTGGTCACAAGCCGACTGGACTACGGAAACACCCTCTACGCAGGCACTACCACTAAACTCCAGAAAAAACTCCAACGAATCCAAAACGCCTCAGCCAGGATCATATTAGACATCCCACGCAACAAACACATCTCTGGTCACCTTAAAGACCTCCACTGGCTGCCCGTCAATAAGAGGATCACTTTCCGACTGCTAACCCACGCACACAAATCACTCTACGACATCGGACCAGAATGCCTCAACTCACGACTGTCCTTCTACACCCCCTCCCGCCAACTACGTTCTTCCAGCCAAGCCCTCGCCACTGTACCTCGCATCAACAAGACCACCATGGGAGGCAGATCCTTCTCATACCTGGCTGCTAAAACATGGAACTCACTCCCCGCTTACCTTCGCCTTACCCAGAACCACCTAGCATTCAGAAAGCAACTTAAAACGTGGATATTTGACAAGTAATCCTCCTCCCCTTTCTAAGCGCCTTGAAACCCTCTGGGTATGTAGTGCGCTATATAAATTCTCTGACTTGACTTGACTTGACTACCTGGCCGCCAAGACGTGGAACTCCCTCCCCACCCACTTCCGCCTGACCCAAGACCACCTCGCCTTCAGGAAGCAACTCAAGACCTGGCTGTTCGAGCAGTAGCGGACCCCCCTACCCCAAGCGCCTTGAGACCCTCCGGGTGAGTAGCGCGCTATACAAATGCTTTGATTGATTGATTGATTGATTGATTGAATGCTTTAGCTTTTAGGCAATTTGTCTTTAAAATGATACACCAACAACCATAGTTGTTGCAATAATAATAGCTACAGATCCATCAAGCAGCGTTAACTAGTGATACCTTTTGCCATTTATTTGTCTTTACTTAAGGACCAGGACACTTTTGTCTGTTTGCCTTTATGAAAGCATGAACTAATTTTATTTGCATACACAAGAAACCGAAAGCTCGCCAGCAAGAACTCAACAAGCATTTGCAATGCAATAGGTCTTGCATTTACATGAGTTTAAGCTATTGGCATTGTAAATGACAATGCGTTTTATATATGCTTCAAAAGCGTAAACATAAATAAAAGGCATTGTCATTTACAATGCTAATAGCTCAAACTCGCTTAAATGCGAGACCTGTTGCATTGGAAATGCTTGCTAGAGAGAGTCGACTAAAGACAGAGGGAGGCACGTTTTTATGTGTTTCATTGTAGGGCAAGTTAACAGCTGTTACCAAAAAGTAATGTAATGAACATGCAAGATACTGGGTTTAAAAGTTGCAGTTAATTTAGTCCCTCGGTTCCACATTGTCTGTATTTCTGTGTAGATCAGCGTTGTCATTTAAGTCATTCTGTGTGCCTGGCTGATGTAAAATTGTAGTCCTTCTTCTATGTTTGTTAAACATCCTGGTCTTTTAGTTTTCAAAATGTGGTCCCACATATAGGCTTCATTTGCCAGCCTCACATACTCAGTATAGCCTCAGTTGCCCATGTATGACTTTACATCCCGAGATGTAGCCTCGCTTGTCCAGTGCGGCCTCACGTGCACAGTACAGCCTTCATTGGCATTTCGCACCCTGTACCCCAGCAAAGTTCCTAAGAATGTTAGAAAAAAGAGAGAAGTGGACGAGAGTGCCCATTGAAGAGTGTCGGTGTGAGTCAAGGAGGCAAAGAACAAGAAAGGGAGAGTGAAAGGGAAAGACGGTGAGGTGAGGTGAGCTGAGATATGAATCAAAGGCGAAAATAAAGGTAGACTGAGCAAAAGTCAGTAGAGGGGAAAGAGAAGAGGTAAGAACAGAAAGACGAAGAAATGAAAGAGGGAGCAGTCCGAAGAGAGGCTGCTTGAGAGAACTGGAAAGAGAGAGACAGGGAAAGTAATAACAAGAGGAGACAAGCCAGTCAGAGGCAAGATAAGCCAAGACGAAGAAATAAAATTAATTGCAGGACAATAAAGAAACAAGCCCTCAGCGTGCGCATCCCGAAACCGGAAGTTCGGGAGCGTCACGCCTGTCCTGGGGTGGGACTTCCGTCTTCTGCGAACGCGCCCACGGAGTGGATTGCCCAGGAGCAGTCGTGACGCACAGCCGAAGTCAGGAGTGGCGGCTGAGGCCGCTGACGCGGTAAGTGGGGCGGGGCGGGGTGGGGGGCAGCGGCGGAATGTGTGTCTGTGTGCACATGTGTGTATTTTATTTTATTTATTTATTTTGAAAGTTTTATATAGCGCGGACAAGATCCTTGCAGATATCAGAGCGCTTTACAAAGAGAAGTACATGGGCATGGTTAAACAGATAAATCAATAGGTCAATTAGTACAAGTAGGTGGCAACTAAGCCCAACATGAGTACAAAGTAGTACAAATAGGTGGCTACAAAGCCAAACATGTGAGTAATAGGACAGTTAATACAAATAATCAAAAGGGTCAAACATGTAGTATAGATCGGTGCAGAGTACTAACAGTGATCAAGATAGTAGTTCAGGTGTATTTAGCCATGCGGATAGCTTTTACTTCATTTTTAAAGAGTGTGGCGGAAGAGATAAGCCTGGTTTCGGGAGTTCCAGATCCTAGGCGCCATTCCCGAGAAGGAGCACTTATGTTTTTTCCTTCCGGAATCTTCGAGGTTTCAACAGAAGATTGTTTGTGCCTCTGGTGTTTCTAGCTCCTCCAGAGATTGTCAGTTTCTGAGCGAGGTACCTGGGTGAGTTTAGATGTACCGCCTTGTGTGTCATGCAGGCGATTTTCAGATGTATTCTAGCTTCAAATGGCAGCCAGTTCAGGGATTTCAAGTCAGGGGTAATATGGGAGTGCTTTTTTGACCCAGTGATGAGTCTCGCTGCAGCGTTTAGAGAAGCTCTTAGGGGTGCGGTTGTAGTTAGGGGGAGTCCACAGAGGGCGATGCTGCTGTATTCAATTCGAGGGATGACTAGTGCTTGTACTGCGGTTTGGAAGTCTTTGGCTGGGAGGAAGGGTTTAAGTTTTCTCAGAGTGTTGATCTGGAAGTTTGCTCCCTTTGTTGCCTTGCTGATATGTTGCTGCATGTTCAGATTGGTGTCGAGTGTTATGCCTAGGGATTTTGCTGAGTCCACGATGGTGGGTTGGACATTGAGTGCAGTTAGGTCTTTAAGCCAAATTTGAGTGGTGGAGGCCTTCGCTGGCGGTGAGATCAGAAGGAATTCTGTTTTCAGGGCATTGAGTTTGAGATGATTATCGGCCAGCCAGGATTGGGTGCATGTGATCGTTGAGTTCAGGAGCGAGATGTCCTTGGGGGACTGTAATTTGAGATAAAGTTGGGTGTCATCTGCGTACATGTGAAAGTGTATATTGGATGCTTGTAGCAAGGTGGTGAGCGGTTCCATGACTAGGTTGAACAGAGTTGGGGATAGAGAGGATCCTTGGGGGACACCTAGCGTTACGGGTATTGGCGAGGACATCTGGTTGTTGCTCTTGAATTTCTGCGACCTGTTGTGAAGAAAGGAGGTGAACCACTTGAGGACAGTTCCAGATAAGCCCATTCTTGTGTTTAGAAGCTCTAGTAGATTCTCATGTTTAACAGTATCAAATGCTGAAGAGAGATCAAGGAGGATGAGGAGGCAGGTGTCGTTTGGGTCTAGCATTTGAAGTGCGTTGTTAATTATGTGAGTCATCGCCGTTTCTGTACTGTGCCCTGCTCGGAAGCCTGACTGGTGCGAGTTGAGGAGATCAAATTGTTCAATGTGTTTAGCCAATTGTAGTTGTGCACATTTTTCCAGCAGTTTGGCGATAGTGGGAATATTGGTAATGGGACGGTAATTGTTGAGATCAGAGGGGTCGGCTGTATGTTTCTTTAGGAGAGGTGTGACCTGACCAACTTTTAGTAAGTCAGGTATGCTTCCCTGTTGGAGAGAGCTGTTGATAATTTTAGTCCAGAGAGGGATAAGCAAGGGGGTAAAGTCTTTTACTGCTGCAGCAGGAAGGGGGTCCGTGAGGTGATTGGATGGTTTCAGGGTGCTGAGCAGTTTGCCAATTTCTTCTTCTGAGTATGTGCCAAAGGTTGACCATGTGGCATTGTTTTTTCGTTCAGTGGCTGCTAGGCGCTGTGGTTTGGAGTAGAGGCTTGCGTCAATGAGGAGATCGCTCTTTATGTTGTCAGTTTTTTGGGAAAAGAAAGCAGCGAAGTCTTCACAGGATGGCGCCTCACGCGCAGTGATGAGTGGTTGGGGTTGATCCTTGGATTGTGATCTGATTAGCTCAAACTGTTTTCTCGGACTTTTTTTTGCTTGGTCGAGCTGGAGGCTGAAGAAGTCTGATTTTGAGCGTTTTATTTTCCTGAAGTAGGCGTTTCTCTTTTTCTTCAGATCTTTTAGGTGCATTGCCGAGGGAGCTGATCTCCAGGTACGCTCTGCCATTCGCATGTCTCGTCTATCTTCATTGAGTCTCCCGTCGTACCATGGATTGGAGATTTTAGTAGAGGCTCTTTTTAGCTGTAAAGGTGCAGCCTCATTAATTATTGAGGTCATAGCGTTGAGATAATGGTCAGTCAGTGTTTGAACGTTCATATCGCCTGTCGGTGGCAGTAGGAGATTGCACCTGTTAGGGGGCAGAGAGCCTGGGTTGAGTTTTTTCATGTCTCTTTTCCAGACTTTTGGCTTGGATACTTGAGCCGGGTTAACTTTAACTTTTTCATTGATAAAGAATGTGACAGTATGATGATCTGACCAGTCACAGGGTTGGATGGAGTCGAGTTGGATAGATTCCTCTTTGGAGATGACCAGGTCGAGGATAGAACCTTTCTCGTGAGTCGGGCTGTTACATATTTGGGTGAGGTTGAGGGCATCGAGGCTGCTAGGCACTGTGGTTTGGAGTAGAGGCTTGCGTCAAAGACCATTTACCACCGCGTCCTTGCAGTCGTTCCAGTGGAGGTTGAAGTCACCAAGGTATATTTGGGTGAGCTGCCGTCCAGAATTGTTTGAGATCATATCCATGATTTGTTGGGAAAAGGTGAAGTTGTCCCTGGGTGGGTGGTAGATGCTGTGAAGAGAACATATCGGTTTGCCCTCACTGATAATGTCAAGGCAGATGTATTCCCAGGTTGTTGGGGATGGTAGGGAGGTAGAATTGACTTTCTGAACAGAGAGGTTATTCCTGTAGATGCATGCGATTCCACCACATAATTTGCCTGTTCTGTCTAGCCTGATAATGTGGTAGTTGGGAGGAACCAGAATGTCCATTATAGGTGTCAAAGATTCAGTTAGCCATGTTTCGGTCAGGATGATTAGGTCAAGGTCCGTTGATAAGAGGAGATCAGCAATAGCGGCAGAGTGTTTCGAGGCCGATCTACAGTTGAGGAGAGTGCATTTGAGACGAGGTGTGTTGAGGGTGGTAGATGGTTCTAGAGAGAAAGGGACTTTTCTAAGGTTATTGGGGATAGAGAATCTGCTGTTTAGTGTGGGGGGTCTAAGGGGATTTGAGTGTATCGTGGGAATGTTGAGGTGTGGGGTGGTTATGTGATTTTGGGGGGCTGGGTCGTAGGAGCGGAGAAGGGTGAGAGTGTCGCGGTCAGAAGTAGAGTTGTGGGTGCGACGAGGGCGGTTGTTGCGATTGCTAGCTGGGAGTGAGGTCAGGTTGGGGGAGAGTTGGGTAAGAGAGTTAGTCGGAAGGGTGGGGGACCCGTTGGGCGGGGAGGTGTATTTGTGTGAGGGGGGGTTGTAGGGACGACGAGGGGGACGAGGGCAATTGCTGCGCCTATGGGCAGAAATTGACGCCCGGTTTGGGGCGTGTTGAGTGATGGAGTCAGCTGGAGGGGTAGGGGACAAGTTGGGAGGGGAGGTGGGTGCTGGGTGTATCGGGAGGGTGGCGAGTAGTTCCTTGATGTTGTGTATGTCTTCTTTGATCTGAGTGAGGGTGGCCATGATGATGTCCATCGTGGGGTAGGTGGTGGAGGTGGGGGCGGCAGTCAGAGGTGAATGGCTGACCAGGGAATTTGTGTGCAGGTGGGAGCGTGGGCTGGTGTTCGAGGTATGCGTTGTGTTGGTGTACGGGAAGGTGTTAGGGAGGAGAGATGTTATGGGCGGGAGGGGTGTGGATGAGGTAGGGAGGAGGTAGGTGGTATGAGTGAGGGCATTGGTGGTAGGCGGAGGGGTCAGGGTGTGTGCTGGGAGACTGATAGTCGTGGTGGGGGAGCAGGAAGGGTAATGGGGGCTGAGAGTAGAGGGGAAATGGGATAGGGGATGGTCCTGTTGTGGGGAGGGGGAGTTAAATTAAGAGAGGAGGTGTGTTCTGCGTGATTGGTTAGAGGGTAATGGGGACTGAGAATGAGGGGGGATGAAGGGGGGGATTTGTCGCAGTGCGTGTTGTCCTGGTGCTGGACTAGGTTAGGTGTGTTGTGTGTGAGAGCTGTGCTGTTAGGGGTGAGCGGAGTAATGATGCCCGCTGTAGGTGTGAGAGGATTGTTGATGGTATGTGTGGAGGTCTGGGGGTTGGTAAAAGGGGTGGGGGTGTGAGTGGAGTATGAGGGGGAGCGATCTGTGTCTATGTTTGAGGCGTGTGTTACAACTGCATGGTGCTGAACTGGGATAGAGGGGTTGTGGGTGAGAGATGGGCGATCAGGGGTGGTAGGTGTGACCCTGATTGAGGAGTATGTGGCTGTGAGGTCATGGTCGGTGGGACTGGAGGGGATATGAGTGTTGGACCGCGGATGGGAGAGGTGCTCTTTGAAGGTGGGGAACAGGTTGTCTAGCAGTTCCAGGTTCCTGTCTGTGGATTGAGCTAGGATAATCCCGTTATTGTAAATGGTGATGGTGGCTCTGCCTGGAAAGAGTTGGGATGATGTGATGGAGAGTAGGGTGAGGAACGCTTTTCTCCATTGAGCTCTGCGTGTGGTATGGAATATGATATCAGTGTTCAGGGATCCATTGACCGGTGACAAGTAGGTGTCAGCAAAGGGCGTTTCAGGGTGTGACCTAAGGAAGTTGTGTTTAAAGCGTTTAGCGGCTTTTTTGGTGAGTGACGGTGGGTAGTTGATTTTATATGTGTGATTGCCGATAGGATTCATGTTGCGATGATGGTTTAGGAGGGAATGGGGGAATGTAGTATAGTGGTACACATGTGCAGGATAACAAATACATACAGTAGGTTACACAGTGCAAGAGTAGTACTAGTGATCAATCAGCATAGCCCACATGTAAGGGCGTGCAGGGAAACATACACATACAGTAAGTTATAGAGTGCAAGAGTGGCACTAGTGATCAATCAGCATAACCAGGATATACGAGTGTGCAGTATAGCAAATACATACGATATTACAGTATAGCAAATACATACGATATTACACAGTAGAGCAAATATATAAGGCATTACAAAGTACAAAAGTGAAGTAAAATACTGGGAAAGGGTACAGATGCACGTATCAAGTTACATGGCCAGAGATGTATGGCTCAAGAGTGGCCCTAGGGGGCAGAGGTGACACTCGTGTGCAACCAGAGATATATGGGATAGTAGTCGGTGCCTTAGAGAGAAGATTGAAAATGGATGCAGTTTGTGTAGCTGTGCAATAGTGCAGGATACATTCGTAGTATATTAAGTATGAGGTAGCAGTCTGTACATAACAGGAGAGAGAAAGTAGGAATAGGAATAGGTTAAATTAGGTGTATATTAAGTATGAGGTAGCAATCTGTGCATAACAGGAGAGAGAGGTAGGAAAGGGAGTAGGTTACGGAAATGTGCAGAGTAGTGCAGAATATAAGTGCAAGTATAATACTGATAGAATATAGAGATAGGATCCAGATACAACAATTTACGTGCGTCAAAACTCAAGAATCGAAAGTGACATTGGTTGTCAAACCAAAAAGTATGAGGTAGCAATCTGTGCATTTACAAATGTTCAAAATACAGGTAAAAGTAGCACTAGTGAGGAACCCAAATATATGAGGTAGTAATCTGTGCGTTACAAATGTTCAAAATACCGGTCTAGGTATAATACTGCAATGATATGCAAACACTCTGTCATATATAAGGTAGCAATCTGTGCATTACAAATGTTCAAAATAGAGCTAGGAGTGTAATACTGCAATGATGGCACACACTCATTCATATATGAGGTAGCAGTCTGTGTATTACAAAAGTTCAGAATAAGGCTAGGAGTGTAATACTGCATTAATAGGCAGACATTCTTTCATATATGAGGTAGCAATCTGCACTATACAAATGTTCAAACTATAGGTAGGAGTATAATACTATGGTCATAGGCCGGCATTCTTTCCCACAAGTCTAAAATACTATAGTCCAATAGAGACTAGTCTAAAATGGCCGCCAAATAATTCAGATCCAGACAGTAGTCCTCTGTTTGTTGCTGTGCAGGCAGGGGAGATAGAGATATTAGTCCTCTGTTTGCTGCTATTACTTTGAGCACAGGGGAAGAGATTCCACTTTCAGTTTAAGCAAGCAGAGCTCAAGGCTAGCTGGGAGGAATTCTTATCTCTGTGTGGGGGAGTTAAGCTGAAGGGCCACGTGGACAACAGAGGTACGGGGGGATTTATTGCTACAGTTTTATGGCCCCAGCCATTTTGAACAAAGGAGTAGTGTGCGTGCGTATGCCTGCGTGTGTGTGTGCCGATGCATTGTGCCTGCGTGGGTGTATGTGTGTGTGTGCGCGCATGCATGAGTGTGGTTGTGTGTGATTGAGAGTGAATGGCAGGCAGAGGATGTGCACGGCGACGTGCGCGCCCTCGAGGAGGAATCTGAGGCAACGAGGCACGTGGGCGATCGCTGTCTCACATTCCTCCAAACACGCCAGCAAAAGATGCCTTCGCAGACAAAAGCATGCTTCGCATGCTTTTTAGGTCTGCTCGCCCTAAAAATGACGTTTTTATATGATGGCTGCTGTCTTGTTGAGATGATATTTGGTGCTTTTTTTAAAAAAAACTTTTTTTTTTCGAAACCTCAAAAAAAACATTAGATGTACAGAATGATCACAAAAAAATACTTCTCCTTTTGAGCTTTTAAAATGATTTTTAAGCAAAACCCACTGCATTTTGTTTATTTCTAGTTCAATTTAATTTCAGTTTCTAAGTTTCTAGACATGGATTTTTCGCTACAGAAATAATAAATGTACACTATAATCTTTGTGATATTAACATGCATTTCATTTTGGCAAATTTTTATTGAAACATTTGTTCCCCAAAAGACTAAAAAGACAGTTTTGCTCCAATTGAATCGGGCCATACATGCAGTTTTTTTTTTTCGGTCTTTGATACTGACATTTGAAACACCTATCTATGAAAACGTGACCTTTTAAATTGTTTCCGCTTTCTGCGATATAATGTTTGGCGGTACATTTTTTTAATTCACGCCATTATGGTGAATTATAATTTCAGCATAATAAGTACCACACACACTGCCCTTTTTCAGATCTGTTGCTTTCTATCAGAGGTTATGATTATGTCATCGGTGATTTTGTAGATGCACTATTTGTTTCCGTCATTGATAACATCTGTTATGTCAGTAACTTAACTCATCCACTGCAGGGGTTTGTGTTCGACCCCAAGGTCGGTGGTTCGAATACTCACAGGAACACTCAACGTTTCATCCTTCAGAGAACACTAAAATGAGTCCCAACAATAAACATGAGTAGTTCAGCACCAAGAGGCCCCCGCGTGAACATGCACTATACAGATGCTACATTAGGCATGGTATATTATCATTAAATCCCTATGGGCGTTGGGCTGGTGTGATTTAGGTGTATACATTATTTCAGGAGTTTAGCTAAGAGAAGGTTGACTAAGGCGCTATTTATTATGATAGAAACCTGATGAAACTATGTAAACATAACCCCCATAATGTCTTCTTCCAGGAATCAGTCATTTTACAAAAATTTCAAATATGCTCCTCCTGGCACTATTTTGTGTGGTGCACAACAAGTCTGACATGCAGTTGTGTGAAGTTAATGAAGTTAATACATTTATAGGGCAATATCCAAACATCTCATATTGTGACTCAATAACAGGATGTAACCATCCTAAATAATGCTGTTTGTGCCCCAAAACGTCACTTAATTGTGTAAGAAACGTTCTGAAAGGGGCACAGTGTTTCAATATTTTGGTAAAATCAAGCACACATTTCTTATTGGCCTTCCATTGTTTACGGCTGTGCTGTATAACACTTGCTTTTTGAGGAAACATTGTTATCCTGCTTGGATATGTAAACTCACTCAATCCTGATGGTACATTGTCAACTTTTTGAAGAGTGTTGTGCACTTGCTTTGCAATCTCTTTATCCACTGGCATGTCCTGAGGAAGGAGACAGACGAGTGACTGCCTTTAAATCTACAAACAGCACGTGAAAATACACTAGCATGGGGAAACACAAATTAAGACACTACACAACTGTATATCAGTGTCCTCTGTATTGCAAGACCTGTTGTCATTTTCACCTGTATCGATAATATAAAAAATATTATTTGAGGAGACCATATCTTGGGTTCTTTCGAATTTTTTTTTTCTTTTTAGGTCTGTTGTACGGACAGCTTTTGCTGTCTGCCAGAGCTCATGTAATACTGTTTGTCATTAAAAATAATTGGACTATTTTGATCAGTTATTAAAAATATAATTCAAAGATTAAGTCGTATTTTTAATAAATATTAATAAAAGTAACTTTTAAATGACCCGAGTGGTCATTACCATCCACTAGCTGGTGACAGGCATAAATGTGGTACCCCTAGGCTCCCACTTCAGAACACTTTCTGTACCTGGGGAAGATCAGAAAAGGGCTAGGCCTGCTCTTGGTGACCTTACGGGACTGGACCTCCACCCTCTTTTATCCAGTACAAAGAAGGGGACTCCAAGGGTTAGTTGGCTGACTGCAAGGATACAACAAGCTGCAAGAGCCCTTTTCCTGGATGTACCCAGCTGACCACTAGGAACTGGGCCTGGACTGGACCCTGCTGTTGTCCTCTGCAGGACACCCTATGAGTCTATAAGTACATACCCCAAGGTCCTGGGAGGCTTTAGAAGTGTACTCCCTTGGTGGGTTGGATCTTAAAGGACTCAAGTCAGAATGTAAAACCTTTGATCACAACAAACCTTGTTAGTGTATCCGACCTGTGCTCTGTTGAAGTCGGTGTCAAATTGAGCCAAGATCCTGGTCTCCCGCTGCCATTGACTACTATGGGCACTCTGCTCATGGCTTGAAGTCAGCTGAGTGATATAGGCATTAAAGGCATGAGAGATGGCAAATCGTTCGAGGATAATGCTTTATCCTCATCATCTTGTTGTCTCATGTTTCTCATTCCTTAACATTGTGCCATCAAGATGCCATTAATAGCCAAGACAGGACCCATTGGTCTAGGCTCAAGCTCTACTAATGTCATGATAGGAACTCTTCTCTCATAGACGATGATAACCGGCTAGGCGGGCTCTGACCCTCCCCCCTCCTTCCCCCCCACCCCACATACGAACCATCACACAGTATGCATTAATACTTCACACGAAGACAATGATGCCATCCGCACTATTGATATTCCCGACTCCCAGTTCGATAGCTCCCCAATGTCCCCCCTAGTTGTTGTTCACCCCCATAGTTAGCAGTTTACAGTTCACGTCAGCAATTACAATCCTGATTGGACACGATGACACTGGGATAGAAACCATAAAAATGAAGCACTAATTCAGCCCATCGGAAACAAACCCAGCCAGAACATCCGCAAACCCAGCGAAAAAAGCACGAACCAGTACGAGGGTTCCTATCAGAAACAGTTTTTTCAACGTATAGAGCTCATAATGGCCGTGAGGCAGTAAAATTATGTATGTCAGTATTTCCAATCATCCAGCTCCCAAGTACAGTTATGTGTCAATACATGATAATGATGTAAGATGTCAACGTGTGATAAGTAATGTAAAACGCCAATAAACACATTTTAAACAAAAAAAATGCCCTTCATAGATGCTATGCAAAAACTACAGTTGATGGACAGAATGCAGAACAATGTCATACATTCACCCCAGTACAGAGATCTGGGCCTAAAACCGTCGTTTTTTTGCACTCCACACCACCCCAGTTCAGACATGGCCATATGCAAATCAGTCTGACCCTGTGCCTCATGGGAACAGTCCAGCCCGAACTGCCAAGCCATGCCTTCCCTGGACCGGAAACAAGCTTCCGAGGACCGGTTTCTGGCATTTCAGCCGTCTTCAGCCCGGCTTGCTTGAATCCAGTGGTGTGGAGAGCATGGGACTCACGTCTGAGCATACCCATCCAACTCGGGGTGACAAATGCAAAAATAACAGTAGATAGATGCTGAGCAGTCAAAAGTTAAATACCCCATGAACATGCTGTCATTATATTGAGACAGAAATGTTGTTTGCGGCAGGTCTGTGATTAATTTATATGGAAATCAAGCAAAGAGAAGCAAGAAACAAAATCACTCAAAATGCTAAATTGGCTGCTAATTTAGGCAATTCAGAATATTTAACCACATAGTTCAAAATAAACCAAAAGTGAATCCGTTATAAAGTTTATGTAATAAGTTGCACCGAAAATGACATAAAATAGTATACCTCATGTTCATCTTATTTATATGAGGGTGCAAGAAACAAATTGAGATAAGCGTGTATAACAAACAAACAAAATGGTGGCCACTGTGAAGTAACTCCATGTTTTTTTATCAAGAAAGACCAAACCACCTATTGTGGTCCATGTTCGCACCCCAAACATCCTAGAGAGAAATCCAAAGTCTGATGATGAAACGCTCCTTAGCTGGAGTTCACAAAGATGCAGCCATCCTGTCTACCTCTTAGCCAAGTCTTCCCTTGGAATCTCGCTCCATAAGGGCCTGCAATTTCTACAGCCTGCTGTTGGTATTCAAGCGGTGCCCATTCCTCTAACCCAATGGCCTTCAAAACTTACAATGCTACTCTCTCCCTCCCTGTTGTGTAAAGAAAAGGAGTCATCAGCACCACTGAATCTCAAACAAATTTTCTCACTGTAATTCTATAGAATCATCAGCTCTGAAAATAATAAAGGAATCAAACATTGCAGCTATGTTTATTTACCCCTTTAAAAATTCGATTAAAAACCAAATTTCAAACATGCTTCTGGCAACCCAGTCTCTGTAAAAGTACAAATGGCCACAAGTGTGAGGCACTGCAGGGTCATTTGGACTTCCACGGTTCCACACTTTGACACTTACAGGAAGAGTGACAAAAACATTATCGATGACCCATTGCAGAGTGGCTCACTGCTACTCTGCTTTTTTCATCATGCTGAAAACAGTGCTGTGTTTTTCTCTTGTTTCCTAGGGACATGGTGAGGGCTCCCCTTTGCCAGGGCCTGGCGCCTCAACTCCCTCCCGCAGAATAAATCATGCGACCCCATGGGGGCCTGCACCACAGTTTGAAGACCTCTGCTCTAGCCATTGCATGAGTAAGGGGCGAGATCTGGGTTGCAATAGAGTGTCGAGTGTGGCAGGTTCCTGGCATGGCCCAACCATCACTGCTAGTGCTAACCATGTGTTTGTATTGCCTAACTGCAATTGCCTTGTAGCTTCCAGGCACTATGACTAATGTTTCCATCATGTGTTCAGGCAACCTGCTCCAGACATTAGCTCTTATGAGAACCCCCGACTTCATCTAGTCATGTATTTGTATAAGCCCAATGCCATGGGCCTGCATCTTCGAGTCTCTGTCAATCAAAGGTGATGAACTGGGCATGTTTGTGCAAGCCAGCTGCTCCATGCATTCGCTCATGGTGCCTACTACCAATTGAAATGCGACTTCTATGAGCTTGAATTAACAGATGTTCATGACTGTGAAGTGGCACTATTGCATGGAATACCTATTAGGTTTGGCAGGATTACTCAATAAATTGGATTTATGCCCATTAACATGCAGTTTTCGTCCAATCACGAGTTTGAATTCCAGCAAAACTATCTCAGATGCTTGTGGAAAATTAAGTATTGTTAAAGTGACTAATAGTAGGACACTTTTCCAGGGAGAAAACCTCAGTCACTTCTAGAATACTTCCAGAGGGTGCCTTGTTCTTGGTTAAATGGGGATGGCTGCAGAATACAAAGCATGCTTGTTGGGGGCCATTCATACAGTTAAAATTACCCATGAATAAATCTAGATGTTCAAGCTTACTTTTACACTTTGTAGTAAATTTACTACTTTACACTATCCGCCATTCAGAAGTGTAAATGTACTACAAAATGTAGGCTTACATGTCTCCACCCCCTGAAATCAGGCTGTGGAGTCTAATTTATGAGTGCCAAGTTACTGCTTGCACCTTTTCACAAAAAATCCTTGATCTATTAACCTGGCCAATGCTTGTTGACTGTAGTAACTATAGAAGTGCAGTATGTGATTACTCTTTTGCGGGTGGATTCGTATCCGTCTCTTAATCCGTTCTTTGTACTCCATTAATCTTCCTTAATCCTCCCTAAACACCTCCCATTTTCCATCCGCTCCACCGTCCCTCCCACATTTACTACTAAAATGTATACCTACATGTGCAGAGTTTTCCCGAGATCTCCACACATATAGGAGAGGTAAAGCCATAGACCTCCGCATTTAGATTTTTTAGAATAGAATTCTGTAAAACGTTAGTAGTACTAAAAATACTGCAAATTGTGCTTTGTGAATACGAACCCAATGTATTTACCTGCCATTTGGAATTGAAACCATAATTCAGAAATGCTGCCAGCGTGAATACAAACAAGACTAAATTCACTTTTCATTTAATTTCTGATGATTTTTTTTTAGTAATTGTTTGAAATTGTTGCTTTCGGATGAAGTTTTTACACCAAAGTTGGCTTACTCACGAGAATTGGCAGACACACATAACGAACCTGTCATGGACTATCAAGTTGCATCAATGGAGCTGTAAATTTTGCACAGCCAGCTGTGCATTGTTCAATAGTGAACTATCAGTGGCTACATCATTCTCTCAACTTTACAGACTTTTAATAACTTGCCTCTTAGAGTGCTCAACATAACTTTCATGTTCCTTTAATAGCAACTCCCCTCCCCCCTCCCCCCCACACCCACCCACCCACACAATCTCAGCAGCTTGTGCAGAGTTGTTTTTCAAACATAGCCTGATATGGCCCAAGGCTTTGCTTGCTTTCCTAGATTTGATCACACATGACTGATGAGAGCTAATGGTGCATGGCTCTCTAGCACAAACTCCAGAGCTTTTATACTGGGAGAGCAGCTCAAAGACTGCAAGGGGTGGTTGGCAGAGGCAGGTACATTCCTGCATGTGCGTGCGAGCATGGAGACCACCAACACTGCTTCCTGCGGGTCATGCTAAACAGCTGATGCCGCCACCATGTCCCCTGATGCTGGTACTAGAGAGATCCTTGCATAGTGCTGGTTGACGAGATAACGAGACGCTTCTAGACAGTAGGTCTGCTTTCAAAGTGGGAGTGGAGATGTTTTCATACAAGGCCCGATGGTAAAATCTTTAGAGAGTCGAATCTAAAGTCCACATATTTGAAACAAACATAGGCAAATCCATTTAGTCTCACCTATGCGAGAGCTATTGGCTTTGCCAATGTCTTTCAGTCATGTTGTGCAGCAACGTGGATTTGCAGCAGGTCAATAAGTAAAGTTAGGAAAAAAGCACTATGACGTGGACAGCGCTAGGTGCTTCGTAGTATTTTTCTTTTTATTCTTCTGGTGGGTGGGGTTGTAGTGTAGTTCCTATATTCCAATAGGCTGTGCGGATTGGAATAATATATCCTATTGATATGATGTAGGAGTTGGGTCAGTAGGTCTCTATCGAATATACTAAACTTAATAGTGAGTGCCAGCTAGCTCAGAGGTCACTAGAAACTTTCTCGAATACACAAGAAGGGATTAGTTTGACAACCACATAAACATGACAACTTTGTTTCCCTAGGACTGGAACAAATATCTTCAGAGTCGTGGAAACAATAGATAACTATTTTACTCAGTCAATCGTGCATGCTTCATTTCTACAGAGGGTGCACACAAATAGAGAGACAGGCGTTTCAATAAAAAGGTTTTATTGAAAGGTCTTCTTTCTCATGCAAGAGAGGTGAACTGCTACGATCGGTAGGCATAATGCAAAGTATAATGCGTACAGCGTAAACAGTAATATGAAATAATACTGTAATAGCATTGTATGGTTTCTAAGCCATATAAAACTACATATATAAATAACATAGGCTAAAATATTCCACTGGTGCTTCTGAAATACGCCTACCCCAATGTACCTAACCTAAATCTAGTACGAGGGAAGAAGTAAGTATGGTCTTTAGCATAGGTTTAGTGTTGCCAAGAATTTGCCAAAGGTTTCTCTAGGTTCTAATCCGCTCCATACCTTAGAATGAAGTAGGTCTGGTATCTCTGTCTCGGGACTCGATTTCCCAACACCCCGCAAGGGGAGTCAGAAACACTGGAGCTGGATTTTTTGGCAGAGGAGTGCAGCTTCCTAATCAGTGCGTCAGCTGGAGAGTCTGCTTCCTTCAGCACTTGCTGTAGCGAGCTGCGTTGGGCAAGGAGGTCGTTGAACTGCACTGAACCACACTGTGCTTTGCTATGGCAAGTGAAGGTATATTTATACCTTGAAGGTGTTTAGGAATGCCATCTTTGACATAAAGTCGGGCATATGAAGGTCATGAATGAACCGCTAAGGAATAGATGTTCATGCATAATAAATGAGTTCTTGAGAAATCAATATCCAGGCTGGGGGAAGTCCCCTCTGCTTAAGAGTCTGGTTTTCCAAGAAATCGTTCTGACATTTGGTGAACTGATGGAAGTAGCAATGCCTGTATTTGGGTAGCATGGGCTATGCCTAAATAAGGGCTTGATTTCTATGCCTATATAAGGGCAACGTGAAATGTACCTATATAAGGGCATACATCGGGAAAATTCCTTCAGAATCTAAAACGCCATACAACAGGGTGGGGAAGATGGCTAACGGAAGGGAATGTGACAGGTAGGGAAAGGGCAGGCTGCAGCATAGCATTTCTTTTTATTGGAGTGTGGATGGAAGGGCAATGGGGGCTAGGGGTCTTGGGGGAAGAAGCAAAGGGAGCATGGGTGGGAGGAAAAGAAGCAGCGGGAGCACAGGTGGGAAAGGAAGAGGTTACAGGAGCACAGGGGTGGGAGGGGAAGAAACAGAGCCATACAGTGGTGTAGCCAGTGTGTCATGGTCCCTAGTGCTAGGAAGGAAATGGGCCCCCTGGCCACTGTGTGCATTGTGATTTGGTGTGTCCGTCAAGCACCTGTGCCCCGGTACCAGTGCACCTACTGGACTAATGGAAGCTGCATCCCTGGCGAAGCCACTTATGTCCTTTGGCAAGATTTGCTTTATGTGAAACTGTCAAAAATAAAATGTTATTGCTGTCTGTCACCCACCTTGATTCAAATCCTTCAAGTAGTAAAGACAAAGCATTGATGTTTGATGTCAGAAGAAGATACTCAATTACTGGCTAATTTGAAGTGTGCACACATGGGGTAACTAAATAATCCCGACTTCCCTGCTTGACTAATTGTTGTGATGGTAGGCAAACACTTTGTCACTAAGCCTCTTTTTCCTCACTGTTGTTTATGAAAGATCAGAGGACCTCCTAACAGTGGGTTCAGGACAAAACGCTCTAGTATTTGAGTTACTTTCCTATATTATTGCTTATCTATAATAAGCATCTCGGACACATTTAGGAGGTTCATGATAACTCATGACATGCCCCTTAGATCAGCAATAGTCGCGTCATTATGGCCGCTGCAGGAATGTTTATCATTTCATGTTTAAATGCTCTCTAATAAATACACATAGTTCTCAAATTACATGATGTACTATACTAGTAAGGTGACACGCTCTGTGCAAGAGATAAGTTATTTAGAATTTTGAAGATCCTGCATTATCACATTCTAACATGATCTTTGTTGCATGATTAGCATGCATTGCCAAATATTATCAACACTTGCCTCATCAAAGGCCTCTTAGTGCCAGTGCCTGGGCCTGGGCTCGGCTGTCTGTCCTCCCTGTTAATTTGAGTACCTTAAGGGTGAGTCGGTGCTTTGTGTGCATGTTGACTTACCTGCGACTGCAATGACGCATAGTGTATTGAGAATAATTCCCACCGACATATATACTTTTACTGTAGGATAATATTAGCTCTATGGACTACCCACTGCTATACATACAAATCAAACCTTTGTATTATTGTTCATTTTCTTGTTTTGCTTAACCCTTTCGATGCTGATGACGAGCTCAGCTCGTCATCACCCACGGTGGTCGTGTGCTGATGACGAGCTGAGCTCGTCATGAATATATGACATCCTGAATTTTTCAGCACAGGACGGAAAAACTGCCAGCAGCCATGTGGTTAATTCATTTGTTTGCTGTTGTCTATGAGAAAAAACTTTTTCTAATATTTGCTTTGATATTAAAGTTAAAGGATAGGGTAGGATTAAAATTTATAGAGCGCTCGAATGCTTGGGCGTCTTGGCGCTAAAGTGAGAAAAAAGAGGTAAAACAGCAGCAGTGCTGGCCGATTTATACCTTACGGAACAGCCACATTTTTATTAGCTTCCTAAACATTGTCCTGTTTGGTTGGAGTCTCACTATGATAGGCAGTTGGTTCCACAGCCTAGCTGCACAGTGCGATAGACTCTTTCCACCCCATCTGGCTCTGCAGAATTTGGTGGCACAGATGAGACAAGAGTTAGCTGATCTGAGTCTTCAAGTGGGAATATACCAGTGAAAATGTTTTCGAAGATCAGCTGCCCCTCCACAATATAATGTCTTATTAACTAGGCATAAAGCCTTACATTCTGGATGCTGCTGCATTGGAAGCCAATGCAATGATTTAATGCCAGGGGATGTAGGGTGGCCTTTTGGGATATTCAATGGTATCCGTGCAGCAGCATTTTGAATAGACTGCAATTTGGTCTTCTGCGCCTTGTCAATGCCTATGAATAGAGCATTGCAATAATCTAGGCGGGATAAGACTAAGGCCACTACCACTGTTTTTCTTCGATCCTGCAGACTAAAAGGGAACACCTTCCTAAGAAGCTTCAGTATATAAAAACAAGTGGAGGTTACATGGTTAATCTGGGCTGAAAGCCTAGTTGGTCATCAAAAATTACCCCCAAGTTCTCACCTTTAGAGGATGGTGCTGGACATACGCCAGCCTCTGTCGGCCACCAGGTGTGGTTCCACCGGGATGGACCGTTACCAAACTCCATCACCTCCGTCTTATCCGTGTTGATTTTAAGATAGTTGTTGCTCATACAGCTCATGATGTAAGTCAGACACGCATGGAAACTCGCAGCAATAGGCTCAGACTGTTTTGATACAGAGATGATGATCTGTGTATCGTCTGGGTATGAGACAAATGAGAAACCGTGCTGTCTGATGAGCCTGGCGAGTGGGGTGACATAAATGTTGAACAGAGGCGGTGACAGTGCCAATTCCTGTGGAACTCCACATGACAGAAGGAATGATTCAGAAACATATTAGTGAAACCACCGAACATTTTTAAAGTGGAAATATACATTTGTACAATTTCAATATACATATCATATACGTATAAGACTAACATCATAGATAAATAAAATGTACATACACATAGAAACCATTAGTATATCCCCATATGAGGCATAGTGCAGGCAGCTGCAGCAAGGAGCATAATCTGGCAAGTGACTGGCCCCTTTCAAGATGATTACGTTTTGAATACTGTAAACTAATGCAGCTCACAAACAGTTTATTACTTTTATTACTATACACCCCTCATGCAAGCTCCTTCCAGCCTGCAGGCTTTAATTGGCACGTTTTTCCTCACACTCTTCCCTCCCGCTGAGATTACGAGGCTTCAGGCAGAACGGGAAAGCGATTGGTGGGCCACCCAGCCAATCACAGATGATGGGGCAAAAAGTGAAACCAGTCAGCAGCTCCAGCACAACCTAACAGTGGCACTGAAGGTGCTGATTGGATAAGCCACCTAGCGCAAATCATTGAAGAAAAAAAAAGTTGTGTGTGCGCTCATGTCTGTCCACCTACGGTGACACAGGTGGGTCACAGAGCATTTTGGTGGGTGTCGTTGCCTCGACTCAGTCGCTCGTTAAATTTTGCATTTAGTGCTCAACAAAGTTGTCGGCCTGGATGACCACACCTAGGAACGAAACAAAATCAGTCCATTAGGGAAAGAACGTGCCATGGATTGACCCAAGTAGCCAGCTCCTCTGATGGGCTCACCGTTTGGAACTCTTTTACACACAGAGTTTGCTACATGTAGTGCCTTGCTAAAACGTTAAAAAGGGCAATTTAACAAATACTGCCTCTGGCGCAAAGTGGAAACTGGCCTCCATTCAGCTCGGAATAAGTAGTCAGAAACTGAAGTGTCCTCAGGGTCATATCAGCACCGGAACCAACGAGAAACTGGAAAGGTACCTGTGGTATCCTTCTATGTGTTATGTATGTATGACTTTCTGATTATAGAATGTTATTCGTAGAATGTCATGATGTAGTCTTGTGATGATTCTAAATGTGGCCAGGACTCTGTCAGTTGCTGCCTGCCTGTGCCTCCTGTGGATGAGATCCTTTCCTTCTTTGAAATGAATGAAGAAACCTTTTATCCATCTTATATCTGAGATGTACTTCTTCACAGTGCCTCCATGTGCCGATGTGAGCAGATTTTGCGGCTTTTAGTGTGTACTAATTCAATGACACTATTCAGAAGAAACGGTGACCTAATCATCCGTTGCTGACATCTGCTGTGAATGACATTAAGGTCACAACTCTAGGGAGATTCCACCAAATCAGCCTTCCGAACTCCTAACTGGAATTCCATCGTAATGGGTGAAAGTAATGCCTAATATTTACAGCGCCTCGAAAGTAACAGATAATATTTACAGTGCCTCAAAACAGCACTTCTACAGTAGCAACGGCCTCAAAAACATGAAAAAGGAGGGTTTGAAACACAACAAGAGCTGGAGGACGGTGGTAGTGGTGGAGGAAACACACGAGGGTGGCTGGAGGGGGTGGGAGAGCATACAGTGCCATTCACTCTCATAGAGTGCATGGCCAAAAGTAAGAGAGAGAGTGAGAGCAAGAGCGAGGGACAGAGAGTGAGAAAGAGAGATGCTCACCAAGTCACAAAAATGGTGACTGAAAACTAAAAAGAGAGAATGCCTGCTCTGTCAATGCTGAGATGTGTTTCTCAAAAAACAGACACTAGATTTTTTTGAAGAAGCTTCTAATTGGGAACTGCAGGATAAACGGGGATGGGTTAACAGTGTCTGAGATTTGATCTCAGACTTTTAATGAACAGCAGATGTGACCAGATAAGAACAAGAAATACAGCACTGTTTACAGAAACAGAGTGAGTGTGAAGTGCTCTTAGACAAAGAAAATAAAGTTAATAAAAGTAGTTGCTAAAATTGGACACATGTAAGTCTACAAGTAATGGGGCGGTGCTACTTGGGAGGAAACAAAACACGAAAAGGAGGGATAAATATGAAAGATTAACCACTAGCCGGCAAGTCTTTTTAAAGGACACTTAAAGATGCAAATTAAAAACAATAGGCGGGCTGTAAGCGCACAGAGTGTACACAGCCTGTGTCTAAGAGACACGGCTAGCGCTGTCTAGGCTCGACCTAAATAAAAACCAATACAATGGCCAAGCAGATCATAAAACGGGCCTAGGGACAGCAAAAAAACGGGCCACACACTGATCTGCCAGACCATCCTTTCAGGCAATGCATAGTTAATTGCCCTACTAGTCAGTCCTACCCTGTGAATCTACCAACAAGTGAAACAGACCTTCTCTGGGAAGGACTAACACAGAAAGAAAGAAAAGCCAAAGGTAACTGAGGATTACACGAAAGCCATCTCATCGCAACAAATGATTGGCTCTGCGGAGTATGGTATAGAGTGCTGTCTGTGACAGACAGCCGTCTGTAACGAGACAGCACACATGAGCAATAAACATCCAATGCGAGTATAAGATCTGTTCCCTGTTAACATGTATCCTTTATCAGGGTCACTATAATTATATGCCTATACAGAGCTAAATTATGCGGCAAAGTAGACTAAGTTATGCGGCAGGAAATTAAAGAGCACGTTCTATGCCATTAGTGTCTCCATGCTGCAAACAATTAACTGTTCACCAAGTGGCAACATTCATTCGGTCTGGGCAATCAACAGCTGAAACTTGACAAGTTAACTTTCGAAAAGTGGCTGGCATTGCAATGCACTATGGTTACTTTGTTTTTTAGTAGCGTTTGGTCCGTTTAGTTATGAACACATTTTTTGTTGAGATCTGACATTGTGCAGCTAAAGGTGAATTTTGTGTTCACTGTGGCACACGCATAATTATGCAGACACTGAGGTGGATGTGACTACTGCCTATATAATAATTTACCTCAGAAACTGGAGGCACAGGCAGGAATACTAAGCAAGACTCCACCTGGGACTACTTCTCTTAGGTGGCCCTTTATGTTTTTTATAACTATATATACGTTGCTGCATCCTGTGTCTTGTCTGCTGCATTCATCTCTTCACTGATCCAGTTTCATGTATATTTTCTCATGGACAGTGGCAGTTTCTTTGTTAGGGCGATGCGACCTTGCCCCACTTATAATTATTATACCATTTCAACTTTCAAACCTTGAAATAAAATACATATTTGAAGTTTGAAATGGTATAAATTAAACAGGCGCGCTTGTGTCACTCGGCAGCGTCACGTCACAGTTACAAGATGAGCCGAGCCGCGTGCACTGTCAGCAAATAATGAGTGGTAGTGCGGCTGGACAGCAGTGCGTATGTTGGGTTTGGCTGTCTTTCCCCGGCCAGGAACCCAACATGCGCACAGTGGCTTCTCTGCAGCCTTCACATCGGTGACTGGGGGTTGCCCAAAATCGCAGACCCCAATAGTCACTAAATGAGCAGCAAGTTTGCCTCCTCACCCCAATCCTGGTGCTGCTCTCTGTAAGAGAGCCGTGCCTGGATTGGCTGCTGCATGTAGAGCGCGGTTCGGTGGTTGCCAGTCCATCCGGAGGTCTATCTGGAGGTATCTGGAGGTCTAACTACTCTTCTGCAGACAAAGAAAACTACAAACTTGCATTACATAAATATCACACTCTATGTAATACTGCCAGGGCCAATCATGTTAACAACACAATACTGAAAGCCCAGAATCGTCCTAAAGCCCTCTTTAGGGCAGTTCAGGAACTATCTGGTATGTCATGTGCTCCCAAAGCCCCCTGTCTGGATAGCAATCAATGTAATTCCTTGGCGGACTTCTTCACAATGAAAATTGATAGCATCTATACGGGTTTTAGAGCTTCACCATCTGCTTCACCCAGGTCATCTATACAGCACTACGACCGACTATCCATACAGGACGATCCTGCACGGTCCTCTTCTCCTCTATTAGATAAGTGGGAACTTATTTCCATGCCCGTCTTCCAGAAACTGTTGGCAGAGATTAAATCCCTTGGATCCCATGCCCCCCCCAGATTCTCTGTACTCTAGCCACCGTCCCTCTGGACTGTATCTTGGCTCTCTTGAATGCTTCTCTCACTGAGGCAATTGTTCCTAACATCTGGAAACATGCGATGGTGGTTCCACTCCTGAAGAAAGCTAATGCTGATGTCTGCAACCTCGCCAACTTCCGACCCATTTCCTTGCTTCCCTGCCTCTCGAAGGTGCTGGAGAAGCATGTTAACCGTCACCTAACCACCCACATTGAATCAGCGAACGTCCTTCACCCTTCCCAGTCAGGTTTTCGGGCGGGCTTCTCTACGGAGTCCACCCTTCTGGGAGTCACGGAGACAGTCAGACACCAGGTAAATAGAGGGGAGACAGTGGCACTCATCCTTTTGGATTTGAGTGCCGCTTTTGACACCGTCTCCCACACCATCCTTCTTTCTGCCTTGAAGTCTGTTGGTATCTGTGGCTCCGCTCTTGCTTGGATCTCTAATTTTCTTTCTAATCGCACTTTTCAGGTCTTTTCCCCCTCTTCTGTGTCCACTGTTCATAACTCCCCGTATGGTGTCCCCAAAGGTTCTATTCTCAGTCCTTTGCTCTTCAACCTTTATGTTAGACCTCTTGCTTTTCTTGCTGAACAGTCTGGACTTTCTATTTTTTCCTACGCTGATGACACTCAAATCATTTTCTCTCTTTCTTCTAATCAGCACTTCCCTTCCTCTTCTCTTCATTCTGGGCTTACTGACATCGCCAATTGGATGCTGACTAACAAACTGAAGCCGAATGGCGACAAAACGGAGCTGCTCCTGTTCGGGCCGGACTCCGCTCTCTGGGGCCCGCAACATTGGCCTCAGCAAATGGGACCATTGCCGGCCCCAGCAACTACAGCACGTAATCTTGGGGTCCTCTTTGATAATCAGTTATCCATGAGGCAACATGTGGTTAAAGTCTCAGCCACCTGTACTACCATCATCAGGTGGCTGAGGAAGATCACATGGATGCTTCCCCCAGACACCCTGAAGTCAGTGGTCCAGGCCTTAGTGACATCGCGGCTGGACTACGGTAATGTACTTCTTCTGGGTGCCTGCAAGGAGGTCACCCGTAAGCTCCAAGTGGTTCAGAACATGGCTGCCTGTCTACTTTGTAATTTGCCTAGAACAACCTCAGTCTCCTCTTCCCTGCGCAGCCTGCATTGGCTGCGCATAGAATCTAGGTCCAAATTTAAAGCACTATGCTTTATGCACCGTATCAAAGCTGGAAAATCCCCTCACTATCTATCCACCTTAGTCCATCAATATTGTCCCTCCCGCACCCTTAGATCCTCCACTCAATGCAGATTCTCTGTCCCCCGTTTCAAGCGTGCTAGAGTCGGTGGGCGCTCTTTCTCCTACTTGGCGCCCTCGCTCTGGAACTCGCTTCCCATCCCTTTGCGGTCTGAAACATGTTATCTTAAGTTCCGCAAAGGAGTGAAAACCTGGCTGTTCTCTTTGTAACCTGTTCCTTGCACTCTCGTTTGCCCTCTTTTACTTCTGTTCTTCTAGCGCCGGGAAACCCACGGGTAGCTGCGTGCTCAACAAAATCAGATATAATAATAATCCTCTGCACGAGTAGTGAGAGAGTGAGTGACATCATACAGAGTAGACACGTGTCCTGTAGCTGCAGCAGCATCAACGTCCTGGGTAGGTCTGTGAGATATTTAACACTGCCCTGTTACTATTCTTGAACATTGTAAATAGTTGAGATAGGGGTGTTACCTTCCGACCTCGCCCCTTCCCCAACCTCCCTATCCGCCCAAACCCTGGAAGGTGAAAGTGCAGTCTTCTGCTTCTTTTTCACTGCGCGCTCCTGTAGATGCAGCCGAGGGGACCAGAGTCCAGAGAAGGGGGCATGAGGAGAGGAATACTGCTGCCCACGCCAGAAGAGCCGGGTGCACCTCTCACTAGACCTCTCTGGGTCTGAAAACATCATATGATGACCGCCTAGTGAGGAATGTGCCAGGGCAGACACGCGTGACTGCTCCCATACATGCCATTAGACCCAACAGCAGGGAGACTCCCTCTTTCTGAAGCAAACCTACTTCATTCAATAGAAATTAAGGGGGAAATACATTCCCTCTCGAATATATTTTTTTAAATCTCCCAATTACCTCTACTAAAATGTTGGCATGTATGTAGCCTTCTTCCTGTTAGGTGTGATGTTGGGTAGATAGCTCAGCTGATCAATTTGCCTGTATCTGGCTCAGTGCTCTGTGAGGAAACGCTCCCCTCCGACTGGCAATTAGAAACAATGCCATGGCTGGCCTACTGATCATGCTTCTTTGTTTTTTTTTTTAAGAAAACAGTCGGGCCTGGAACGTGCAGCAAACTCCAGGGAGCATAGCAGTCATGATTTCTTGAGCAGTGGTTGTGATTTGGTTAGTCTGTAAATTTTCTCATCAGTGTTTGCTGCTTTTAGTCCATTGCCTGTCACAGGTAAATGAATAAGAAATGGTTTTGCCCCTGTTCCCTTTTTGCACTAGTGCAGATTTTCTGTAACTTTGGCCTCTGGACAGTTAACTGGACTGAAACGTCTGCATGCATTTTGCTCTCTGTGGCACGAGAGCTAATGAAAGAGATGCCTCGTGGTACCAAACCTGCAGGACCACTTTGCAGCTGAGCTTGTCTGACTGCCCTTTTTAGGTCTCGCCTACGCTGCGCGAATGCGCTGATTGGGGAAAGAACTTTTGTAATCGATTCAGTTTTTGCCCTAAAAACGTGCACGCGTTGCATTGCTTTCAATGGCAATGCGTGCACGTTTGGCGATTCCCTTGCGGGAGCAAGCTTTGACACCATATGTTTGTAATTAACTTGAAAACATATGGTGCCCCTGTTCGCTCCCACAAGGGAAACACTCTGCGAGTCTCGCTCCTTTAACTTTGAAACTGAGCTCGGTTTATTTATATATTTCTGAACTTTAGCACTGAGCACAGCGCCCACTTCAAGGACACCGCGCTCAGTGTTGAAGTTAAGAAATATATAAACAAACCGAGCGCTGTGTTCGTGGCGCTGCACTCAGTTATAAACTTAAGCATTTACAATGCAATCAGACCAATTACATTGCAAATGCTTGTTTTTTTTGAAGTTGGTTTACTTGTCTTTTGCAAATGGCTCCTCCATCCATGTCGCATTTTGGGTTTCAGCCAGTCTCCTCTTCTCTCTGTGCACTATGTGCATTTTTTAAATGTTATAATTTTATCTGTTAAATCAAATTTGGGTCCAGATATAAGACTCCATTGGCACTACAATCAAAAGCTGATGCATGTCCAAAGGGTTGGTTGCCAGTTGATGCAGCGCGTGAGACAGATCTTTGCGTTCAGCAACTGATGTACAAAACCAACGTAATGCTAGAAGTTATGTTATGTTAATTTGTATTTCTTTAAGAGTTATATATACCACTAGCTAGACCTGAAGTTATCATAGCGCCTTACAACAGTAAATGTTTGCATCATAGCTCTCCGATCAGTTGAGCGGGTATCCAGGCGCTTGTGTAGGAAGTAGTTATCAGATGACTGACTCTATGTAAACAGGGCACCGTTTTCCAGTTTATATTTTCACTCTTTAAAACATTTTACCGAAGGGCTTTGGTCTAATTGGCACAGTGAGTTAACCAGGACAAACAATCCAAAATCCATTTAGTTATTAAATGAATGTCCATGCGTTTTATGTGTACATCTGGATTTCTGTGCATTGCCTTGTACTGGAATTGTATTTATATAGCTCTTATTATTCCTGGCAGGGCGGTGAAGCACTTATTGAATAGATAGGAAGTGCAACATTTGTGACATATCCAGGCCATGCTTTTGATGACGGGGAGTGTGTCCCAGCTGAAGAGAGGGTGGCGAAGGCGGAGTTTAAAACGAAAAGGCTCTAAATGCCGAAACGGACGCTAATTGCATTTTCTGGGGGACACCATGCAGGGTCTGTCGCTGGGGTTCTGCTTTGTGAAGGGCTGTGTAGGGACGATTGGTCATATTTCCGCCTCTTGTTTCCCACATGTTTTGAATCCTAGAAATGCACGGCTGGGTCACTCGTGGGATCCAGTGGTTGGGATGGTAAAGCGCCTTCCACTCAGAGCCCATTTACGTAACCCTTCGCTGGAGCAGCACACATTCCAACAGAGGCGCCTCCATTGGCCAAGTTCACCCCTGTATTCTGGGTCTTGCAAGGCTAATCAAATTCCATTTGGGAGGTTCCCATGGAGACAGGCGTCCCCTAGCAACGTAGCCACCAATCACCTGCATGTGAAGCCAAAGGCAGGGGCAACTTGAAGCCAGGGAGCGCTGTATGAAGAAAGCGGGAGGGGGTGGTGGGCAGTAGGGGGGGAGGTGGGCAGGGCAGGACGAATCGGAGACTGAAGGACCGCAGTGAACCTTGACCTTGACTGCTGGTGCTCTGTGTACTGGAGTGAGTGAGTGCCTTTTATAAAGGTTAACCCATGTCCCTTTCAGCTGGCTACCCCAAATGATCTGTTAATTGTCTCCTTTCCTTTGTCCGTAAGTAATGAAGTGACTGTGACAGTCCTGTGGGTGGGAGAAGAGTGGCGTAAATTCATCACACCCTCACACCCTTCACACACTTACTTCATAGCCTTGAGTATCCCTAAAATGTTGCCCCTTCTTCAGGAAATCTGGGAATTCCTCGAAAATCTGTTGCTCTGCGAGACCTATTTTATTAGTTGGTATAGTGGTTTCCCCCTGCAGTTCTGTTTATAATAGTAACGGCCAAAGGTGGTAACTTCCTTTGTGGTTGGTGGGATGGGGTGGCTGCAATGACATGTTTTTGGACCTACAGGGTAAAAACTATCAGGGCTGGTTACTAACTCACTGCCACAGAGGTAACAAGAAATCTGTTGGCATAAATTGGCCCACCCTTTAGTTTACCTGGGCCACAGCTACAAGGAGGTGCTTGGAGAAACTATGCATGGTGTGTAGCAGCACAACCAAATAAATACCAATACTGTTGGTTAAGCATTTATAGGCACAGGCCAAGTTTACTTAAAAATACAATTTAATGTTTTTAAAGAAAAGGTTGCTGTGAACAAAAGTTAAAAGTATATATGAAATCCAAGTAGTTTAGGGAGAACATCTGAATGGATGACATGAATCACACACGCTCCTAAATGTCCGATTGGGCAGCAGTGCATTGACGTTGTGCCATGCAGATGAAGGCACCAGCAAACAGATGTACTTCCAACAAGCATTTGCAATGCAATCGGTCTCGCTCTTGGGACCTTATTCATTTTGCGATGCAGCACATTATCGCACATTATTGCTGATTATGTTAAGGTTGGAAGGGCAACACCTTTTTCAGAATGTCTACAGAAACCATCAAAGTCTAAAACACACAAAGCAAGGACAAGATGTAGAAAGACAATCCTGCATTACAAGTCTGGAAAATATTACAGCGGTACAACAGCACGGGCAAGCTCGGACATAAAATTCATGTCCTATCACGTAAACGCACACATGGATCTTTCTGCACACCTAGCCTAAGCCGTACAGGACACCAGAAGCCGAAAATGCTGCTGTCAAGTGCCCACTTCTCTATCCCATCCGTGAATGTTTGAGTGCGTCAGCCATCACTGCCAGCTTAACTGCTCTTTGCTGTCCTTAGCCAACAGGAAATTGCTGCTTAAGCACCTCATACAGAACAGATCAGACCTGTTGCAAGTAGGGTCGCTTTCATTCACCTGCTTCTCGGTAACGCGTGTCTATCTCCCGCAACGGAGAGATGCTGTGCTGAATCTCAAGAGGCAGCGGCTCGACGCAGTCCAGGTATTGCTCCACGTACGAAGCGAGTATAGTTCAATCTTCCTCTACGCCAACTGGGCTGCTGCCACTGCCACCCCCGTGGGAGCCTTGCTAACACACAGGGCCAGACTAGTCATAGCGGGCACCGGGCAATCCCCCGGTGCGCCGCACGGGTGGGGGCCGGTTTTGGGCCCCTGAGGGCCGTTTTGTTACAGGGCCACTGCAAGATCGGCCCTGTACCAAAATCGGCCGAAAACCGGCCCCGGCAAAGAGCTCAGCGGCACCTCCAACACCCACGAGGTGTGGAGCCGGCGGAGCACTTTGCCAGGGCCGGTTGTGGTACCCAGTCCGGCCCTGCTAACACAGGGCAGGCTCAAACTAAATCTGCGGCCATGGGGTATGTCATCCTGCTGGGGGGACTCTGCAGCCTACCTCTGTTTCTAAATGTTGCAAGTACTTTACTCACAGAAATATAACCACAATTTTGCACTCCACTGCCAAAAGCCGGGTTGTGGTTCTTATCTCCCCTCTGCCCAACCTCTAAATTTTGAGCATGCGGCAGCAGAGCTAAAAAAAGAAATAAAAAGCTGAAAGGGAACCACCGCCAGCACTCGTGGCCGACGCTGTGGTCTACTTACCACCTCACAAAATATTAAAGTGCCTGCATGCAGTTCTTTTGTAGTGAGTGGCTTACACATCCCTTAGACAAATAACCAAAGTCGAAATCTGGAACAAGCAGTTTCGTCTCTGTTACGGCTGTATTTCCTTCAACATATTTAGAAAATGTTACCTCGCGTAATTTACTGCTTCACTTCCAATCTCCAACAGTCTTTTTCACAGCTAAGGATTTAAAAATATCTGATTCTACACAAAGACATTAATCATTCTTTGCAATGTTCCATGGTGTTTCCTGTGAATCATTGGCAACAACAAACCCGTTCACAAATATGTATTTTATAATGTTCTAAATTTCACACTGAGAAATTGTAGCAGAAATTGCCTCTTTTTCAGAAATAGCAACGCAACCTAGGTAGTGGAAATCACATTGCAAAATTGGCTTGCTACCTTTAAGTTGCTTGTTGCAGCATTTGGATATGAAATGTGTACTGAAGGGATGAACCCATTGTAATGACCGTGTTAATGTATAAAAATAACAAAATAATGTAGTAATGCTATCACAAAATGTGCTGCACTATGCCACATAACGTGACCTTTCTTGCTGCTTAATTCCACTGGGCCTGGTTATTGCGCTATCGTCACAAAATTGTTGAATGTCATCTTATCGGTTGCGTGTTCTCTATATGAAGTGAATTGGTTTAGGAGGGTTAATAGTAAGGACCAGAAATTATTTGCAGCATGCATGATTTGTCCTAACTGCGGGTTGTCATGATGTTTATGTTTTATGAAGCCACCAGGGGGGTGGGAGTGGGCAGAGCTCCTTGCATGCAAGCTACGTCACACTTAGTTTTGCGTTTATCCACTCTCTGGACCTCAGTCCTGTTCAGTAGGCCGGGCTTTAAGTGAGCGACTTCATCCGGGTCTCAAACCCGGTAGTAAAATATTTTTTAGCCTGTGTTCCTTTTTAGGTCTCGCCTGAGCCAGTGCATGCGCTTATCTGGCGGGACTTTAGTAAGGGCTTCCAAAAATGCTACCTCTGTGGCGATGATCTTGCTGTTGGGCGCACACATACACGTTGATGCTGCTTCTGCTTTCACTTTTGGCCCCGTGAGCGCGCGCAAGACGCTGCATATGCTTTCACTTTTGGCGCGCGCGCGCAATCTGCAACTCACAAAGGTACACCGACACACACAAAGCTAAGCTACTGCATAAATACACACATACACATCAACTAACAAACTAACTAACACACACAAGACCAGAACACAGACACTGACGTCACTTTTTTTTATTTTTACACTTTTCCTGTCTTCGTGAGTGGTGCGCGCGCACCCCTGCTTTCACTTTTGCCGTTTTTGCGAGTGGTGCGCGTGCACCCTTGCTTTCACTTTTGCTGTCTTCTTTTTTATTTTTACACTTTTGCCGTCTTCGCATGCACACCGAGCAGAATGGAACCACTGGGTTCGAAGAATGTAACTGCTGAGTGTCCACCCGTGCCGGGTTGAGCAGTCCTCACAGAGCGGCCGCATTTGCCCCGTTACACTCCCCTTCTGTCCGCTCTTCCAGCCCTCATAGTCTTTACTCGGCTCTACTTCTGCCCCCTCCCTCTGCTCAACTCTCCTTTTCCCGCACCGGACTTCCCCTTCCCTCCCCTCAGGCGTCAGTCTAATGCACGGCTTCCTTCTCGTTTGCTCGTTTTCTCTCTATCATTCTTTCTTCCTTCCTCTCTTTATCGCTGCACCGACCCCCCCCTTCTCTGCTGCCTCTCATCCTCAGACCCCTCCTCCTTTCTTTTCCTTGTTTTTTTGCATTGTTAGCTACTCTATTGGATGCCTGACACACATACCGCTATTTGAGCACGTCCCATAATGCCACTTATGGCTTTTTCTATTCTGTCACTAGGTTCTTTGTTGATGCCTTAGCTGGGGATTCCACTCTCGTTTTAAACGCAGCCCCCCCTTTGGTATGTGGAGATTCCACCCAGAGTATCTGTCGCTAGGAAATCGCCATCTCGAGTTGCAGCCCTTATTGTTTTGAGCTTTCATCCATCTTATTCAGCTTGTATCACAGCTTTTGACCACAGGAGTATCTTATGCTCCCACCAGATTTGCATCTACGGTGAGCCCCGATATTCGTTACTTTTCCCACCTGATACTTTCTCCTTTTTTTCCTTATTTTTTCTATTTTTGGTTCATTGGCTACTGCCCCCCATTCAAGGCTCTTTGTATTAATGCATATTACATTTTTTCCTTTTTCTTGTGCCTGCAGAGGTTGTTCAGAACTGTTCTTTTCTCTGCTCCACGCGACCAGCGTGCGTCTGCAGTTGAGATAACTATTAGTATTGCCGTTTTCTTCGTTTCTCTTATCTCTTGAGTGAACTAGTACTCTAGTGCATGTTCATGTTTTTCTTTCCTATTCTTATTTTATTGGTTCTCTTGTTCTTTCATCAGTCTTTACCTCACTTACTCCTCACCGTAACAGCACAGCGGTGCCTTGGACTGCTGGTCCTGTGTGGTAGTGTGGCTGAAGTCCTGTGGCATTAAATAGCGCCGCCGCATCTTGAATGTCAAGTGCGTTGGTGGATTATTGCATTAATTTAGTTTCGAGCAGCACCTTGGATCCTGTCCTCCCAGGCGTTTTTTCTGAAAAGCAATACTCACCAGGTCTCCCGTTTATTTTCTCGCCACTAGGAAGTTAAAGGGAAAGTGGGAGCTGGCGATGAGATGGCCTGCTTCGAAGATACATCACTGCAGCAACAGAAGGCCTCTGTCCTTGCTTGGAATACAGCCCACATACATGCACGTTTCCTCTCAGAGTGTATATTGCTGGCTCAGCGCTCCACTGCTTCACCCTGTCTCTGTGCCATCCATCAACCTAAGGAAACTGTTTTCACACAGGCTGGTTTCTTTAACTTGTGAATGACGAATTTAAGCATGTCCCATAGCATCTACTGAGAAGCAACATAAGAGGTGCCCACTGCAAACACTAGATACAGATCGGGCAAATGCTCATTTTCAACCCACCCCTCCACCTGGAAAATGAGCTCACACTCATGTAAATGCAATACAATAGGTTCCGCATTAACAGAAGTTATTGGATTTTTAAATTACAATGTCATATATTTATGTTTTACAAGAGAAAAGAAAAAAAACAATGACATTTACAATAACAATAGCTCAAATTAATGACAGTGCGAGACCTATTTCATTGTAAATTATTTTTTTCCTGTGTCCTTCTACCCGTTCCACGTTGCTCTCTTTCTCCTGTGTGCTCCACGTTGCTCTCTCTCGCCCTTCTTGCCCAGCCTCCATCCGTGTTGCTTCTGACCCGATCCTCTGTGATCTTTCCCGCACCAGTACTCTGTGATGCGTCTGAGCCCTTCTTTCGTTATTTCCCTCCACCCGCCTTAAAAAAAAAAGCTTTGCCTCTGCGTTATTTTTCTTTATTTACCAGTACAACTTGGATCAGTAAATAATAAAAAAAAAACTTAACATGCATGCTGTAGGTGCGTTCATGTGTTGTGCTTTTACCTACAAAATGGCACAGCTGCTGTGACTGCATAATAGCATCTTTTTTTTAAGCGTTTTCATATGCAATGATATCTCTTGGGGCGTTGCTGACTGCTTGGTGTACAGTATTACAGCGAGTCATTACAGCATATCTTAGTGTAATACTGCATTCCTTTGTTCTACCTGTTTGTTAACATTTTGTGAAGTAGCTAACCCCATGGCTGCTAATTAGCACATCAGCAGTCTTCCATATCTCATGGTTGACAGCAATTGACTATGTGTGGGGCTTTCCTTTTCCTGAAGCCTTGACAACACATTTGCACTACATTCAACTGTTTATTTTCCAATGAGGGCTATACAAATATCCACATATTGGTGAAGTAATCCATGTTCCTTTAAGGAATCATGATCCCCCTATCCAATGTTCATTAAGTCATCTGTCACTTCTTCTTACAACACTTGCACAACTGCTGTCTGAGCCCTCAGCCTTCAAGGAGGGTGTAACTTGTCTTTACCCAACCATGCAATCCCTCACCTGTTCATCCATAATTTCATGCATTCATCTATTCCTCCATACATTCATCCTTTCACCCATACATTCCTCCTTTGATCCATGCTCTGTCATTCACTTGTTCATTCATCTTTTTTCTCTCATATCTGGCACAACTCATTCTCATTTCAATAATCAAAAACACAAACTTGATAAACAGTGGAGAAGCACTTTCATTTATAAACTGCAAGGATATTGGATTTTCAAAACCTTGTCAATATTTTCTCACCAAAATAATTTGAATTTTGTCTTTTGATCCTCACAGGTATCTGGGGCTTCAGCTTGTCTTTGAAGTGGCAGCGTTCGTTTGTTTCTTCATAGTGTTCCTCGTTCTACGAAATAAAGAAAAAAGAACTTTGAACAAGTGTAGTTCAGAAAACCAGAGACTCAACACAATGGTGGATAATGGCCAAAGTGCCTCTGTGTGAATGGAAGATACTGACAATGACCACAGTGTGTACTCACTCCTGACGCAGTCCTCCTTACTCCAATGACCAGGGGAATCCCTTATACCGCACTTTAACTTTTGGATACGACTGTTTACCTGGAGTTTTTGATCTACTTCAGCACCTATTTGATACTTTTAAAATCAGGGATTTTATCATTTTATCCAAAAATCAAATGCAATTTCATGTTAAAGTTGTATATTATAATGTAATGAACCAAGGTTTCATGCCCCACATAACCTATCCTAGTCTCCTGATCATCAGTGTGACTAAATCAATGTGTTTTATGTACACAAAAATATAATGATGTACAGGCTAAATCTGTGCTCTAAATACCCAGCACAAAGAGTTTTTAAGACCCAACATAAGAAAAAGATACCCTAATGGCATATATAAAACCCCAGCATATTGTCCATTTAAAACACTTGTGATTGAACACTTACTTGCTGTCTTAGGGTATAAGAGCTGTGAACATACAATATTTTGTTTGTTGGCCCCAAGTTCTTTTAATGTATTTAAATGAGAAAGGTCATCGCTACAAACACTGTGTTTTAACTCCGATAGTTTCTCTAAGGAGGTGTGCCATCCTATTAATTGATTAGAGCATCAACAAAGGTTTTTGTGGAGATCTTAGCAGAGAGGCAAATAATAGTAAATTAGGAGACACATTTTACTGCATAGATAATGCAGCTCATGGAACACCGATCCTCCTGACTGCTGTGCATGAATCATTGTGAGTTTATGCACTACAGAGGAGGGGTGTGGGGCTTAGATAAGTCTGAGTGCTTCTGGAAAGAGAAAAAATAATCACATTGCTTCCCTCCTGGAGGTTTCTGCAAAATAATTAATTAGACATTCTTACCATTTATGATACCTTCATATCGAAGGTTATCTTAAACATCTGACTCATTGTTTAAGATATAGTCCACAAAAATGCAGGCATAGCCACATTGACACGGTTTGAGAGTTGTCTGCCATCATTTCGCAACTGCTGAAATATAGTACCGAATGTAGCAATGGGATAGAAAGACAACAAAAGGCGAGTGAACAAATGGCACCCACATAATAGAGCATATTTGCTTCTGTGAACTGAGATTGTTTCAATATTTTTAGACAAAACTTTACTGCATTTTTATTTAACTAGTTTAATATTTTTAGTTCCTCTAGAGGAGTCATTTCTCCTTGTATCTCTCCGATATGGCATTTTCTGATATTTCCGAAAACAGTGTGCAGCAGAAATATTAATCAAACTGTTTAAAGGCATGGAGTTCCAAGTCACAAATTAGTCTGATGATAGAATTCGTTTTTTGCCTTTAATCATGATTTAGATTTTTTTCAACTATCTACATCTTGTACACAATTTACACGCATACCCTGCTAAATTAGCAAATGTATTTCAAAATTGTGTGATCTCTGTTGCAGTTCGTATCTACATCTACTCATTAGCATAAACTACACATTGTTAGTCATCCACTAACATTTTCATTGCCATCTAATCTATACTTATATATTTTAGCCATCACAAACATACCCACATAAAACGTCTTTCTATATCCTTTTATGTAACCTTACTTAATCGTAACTTCCTCATTATGCCAATTACTCCTCAGTAGGATTAGACATTTCAAATTATTTAAAATTTTGAGTTCACGTCTTCATTTCCCAATTGTGGCATCCATTTAGACCCACATCTTGCAAGTTTCGAATTCATTTGATGCACACCATTTCACTTTTCACCATGCATACACAATGTCTAGTGAGGTGTTGAGTTGTTTAGCAATCGTTTCTTAAAATATGAGTGATGTTTTTGACTTTACTCCTGCAAGTATGGCAAATTTGTCTTTTGGGGTACAGGAAAGCTGTAGTCATTAAACCTGTTCAGGACATCCAGTGCCTCTGCAAATAAATTATGTTTAGGAAATATTTTATATGTTTTCATCTTATGTGGATATTATGAAAATCTGGCACTTAATTTGTTGTCCTTGACCTTCCTATAACACTACTAAACTAAGACATGTCTAGCTTTCTTTGATTCCATGAAATAAATGTAAATTAGGCATGTGCAAATTAACACCTTTCCCAGACGTAAGACACTCACAAAAAACTTTAGTGACTAATTCTCATTGTAAATAATACCAGAGCACAGATCTATCATCTTTGAACCTAGACAAGATGGACTAACTCTGCTTCAAAATAAATGGTATAACTTCACTAAGCCAACATTTGGCTTGGTGTACTTGTGATTCCAGCAGTATTGGTTTTCCAAACTGTCAAAACTTTTGTAAATAACTTTCTAATTGCACAAATATAGTTGAATATCACTATAGCTTTTTTCACCTGATCATTGGAAAATATCTTTCAGATTTTAAATAGCTGATTAGTAATTGGGCGATGTCTTTCAAATGCAAAGTACTACTTTTTCCAAGCATTAAGATGGTCTCCAAGTTAAAAGTACCACTATGGTTATCTTCCACATGGGTAATAGCCTGGCCTTCTGTTGCTCCTGATTAGTTCTTCATGCATTATGACTGTAACTTAGAGTGTCAGTAGAGCATATCTGAGATGTTCTTTTTGAACTGTGAATGCCTCCAACATCGGGAACAGCTCCTACTGAACATAGAACCAAAAAGCAATACAATTCCTGGCTCCTGTAATGAGTAACCATATAACTACTTGAACAGTAGTCCTGCTTCTTATTGATAGAAATCATTTTCACTGTTTGCTTTCTGTTTAGGTCACTGTGCCATAATATTTTGTTTTTCATATAGTGCTTCCTTCCGCAGTTTTTAATTCTAAGTGCTGTAAATACCATCTGTTACTATCAGTAATGCTCAATTTTTTTTGACCTCAGAAGGATGGAAGGGTCATTTGCTCTTACACAGATTCAAACTTGTGTGCTGCAACTCTCGCCAGATGTCAGAAATCAGATCTTAATCAAGCCATTTTATTTTTTTGTTGTATGTGACCTACCCCGAATAATATTTTGATATTTGTTTTTGTAAAAGTAACTACTTGTTTAAAGCATCTGTTTGCAGTCAAGATTGTGTTCTGGATTGAAATGCCACACATTTTCAAATGTCAGTCTGCTAGAAGTTATCTAGCAACTTTGCCTTAAAAATAGATTGCTTCTGAACACAAAATCTTAAACATCTGTTTATTTCATGGACAATATAGGAAACGTTTTGTATAAAAAATCATTACCTTTATATGTGACACGTACAATTAAAGACATTTACAGTTTACAATTTTGCAAACTCAAATTTGTTTACGCTTTTGTTTTATTAAACAAAATGAACATTCTAATAAACTGGACACATTTCTTCACTCAGAAAAAGCTGCCTTCACATTTTTTTTAATATAAATTCACAATTTCAATTAACCCCAAGAATTTCAAGCACTCTGGAGATACAATTCTTTCATTCCTGGTTCTGTTAATGGTTACCATGGATTCTTTAATTTCAGGAGAGGTCACAACTGCAGGTTATGGAAGAGGGGTAGTTTGAAGTTAATTTATTAGGCCAAGTTAAAGTCAAACATAAAATGCATAAAGGTACGTAGAAGAAAAGTTGACTTCGCACAAATAAAGACTATAAATGATATTGCGGTACAAACCGGGATCATTTGATTTAAATGGAAATATTGAAATTCCATAAAAACACTATCGCTAATTTACTAATAATACTGGTTTCCTTAAACTGCCTGATGTCAACCACTTTAAGTAAATATTTCAATTTTAAAATAATTCTTCAAAACAAATGTTACCAAAATTTCATCACGAAGTACAGCAGCAGAATCACAATAAAATAACCTGTCTGATTTAGTTAAAAATCATACAAGGACTCTACATTAAATGCATACTCTGTTCATAGTTAGACCTTGTACTAAAACCATCAAAATATTCCCCATATTAAAACGTTGATGTATTTAAGGTCCCACCAATTTTTATAGCTGCCAGTAAATAAGAGGCAGTCGCAAAACATTCATATGGGGTTTCTAGTTGTTGAAAGAGAAATAATGCCTCCGCAGAGCAACAGAGATTAAATTTCCACACCAATCAAACATTTGTAGAGTGCGCTACTCACCCATGAGGGTCTCAAGGCGCTGGAAGGGCAGGGGGATGAGGCAGCTTCTTATCGAACAGCCAGGTCTTGAGGAGTCTCCTGAAGGTCAGCAGGTCCTGGGTCTGTTGCAGGTGGGTGGGGAGGGAATTTCATGTCTTGGCGGCGAGGTGGGAGAATGATCTGCCGCCGGTGGTCGTACGGAGGATGCGTGGGATGATGGCGAGGGTGTGGTCAGCAGAGACGAGTTGGTGGTTCGGGGTGTACAAGGTGAGACGTTCGTTGAATTATGCTGGTCCGGCGTTGTGGAGTGCTTTGTGAGCATGGGTAAGGAGTTTGAAGGTGATCTTCTTATTGATCGGGAGCCAGTGCAGGTCTCAGGTGGTCAGTGATGTGGCTGTGGCGAGGGAATCAGAGGATGAGGCTGCGGAGGCGTTTTGTATGCGTTGGAGTCTTTACTGGAGTTTGGCCATGGTTCAGGCATAGAGGGCGTTGTCTTAGTCCAGCTTGCTGCTGACGAGAGCTTGGGTGACCGTCCCTCTGGTTTCAGTGGGGATCCCTCTGTAGATCTTGCAGAGCATGCGGAAGGTGTTGAAGCAGGAGGAGGAGACCGCGTTGACTTTCTGGGTCATGGAGAGCATTGAGTCCAGGATGAATCCGAGGTTGCATGAGTGGTTGGTGGGTGTGGGGGCAGCTCCCAACCTGGCCAGCCACCAGGAGTCATCCCATGCGGAGGGGGTGGAGCCGAGGATGAGGACCTTTATCTGGTCAGAGTTCAGTTTGAGGAGGCTGGTTTTCATACAGTCTGCGACAGCCTTCATTCCCTCGCGGAAGTCGGAAAGTGAGCCGGAGTGGATGGTGTTCATGATTTTGATGGTCTCTTCGTTGTTGACGTTGTTCCAGGAGAACAGGAGGTCGGTGTGTTCGGTGGGCATTGATTGGGGGGTGGGTGTCCCTCGTCGTGTCTGGGTGTCGAAGCGGTTGTGGATGTCCGCGATCTTGTGATGGTAGAAGGTGGCTAGGGAGTCGCAGAGTTCTTGTGATGGCTGGATGTCATTGGAGCTGGAATTTGGGGTGGCGAGTTCTTTCACGATGCTGAAGAGCTCCTTGCTGTTGTGTGCATTGTTGTCGATTCTTTCCTTTAAAGAGGTTCTCTAATTTATCGGTTCTAACTGCCAAGTCATCATTAGGATGTTTAGGGTGATTTCATATAGGGAGTGTGTGAAATGGTTTATTTGATCTCCATTGTGGTCCACTATCCCACAAAATCTCGGTTTGTCTCTTGGTCACGTTCGGGTGGCAATACGTTAGATCCTCAATAGTCCTTCCTAGAGACTCTACCACTGATGTAGGATTCTCAAAGTTGTTATCATAGTAATTTGTTAGAATTAAATCCCAATTATTGTACCCTTTTATTATTAAGATATAAAAATAAGGAGAGTTATTCCAGAATGTCAAAATTATAAGCATTATAGTATTTGCTAGCATAGTAAGGATAACCGCCCTTGGCTCCACCCCCTTTGCATGGAAGAGCTGGTGTATGGAACAAATGGAAGCCATTTAAATAAATAGGTTAAATTTCCCACGCTTTCTGGACACATACAATCTGTAATTTTAATTTAAAGAAATCTCTGGCTCATTAGTAGATACATCCGTTAGGGCAGTTCTCGTGCTCTGAGCCACTGAATCCTCATTAATTCCCCTACTTTCCATGCTCGCTAACTCACTCCTACCACACCCCAGGAGGCTAATTGAAGGGTCTGACTGAGTGTGGCTCGCAAGTCGGTCACAGACGTCCAGGATTTCTAATGGGAGGAACTTATTTGAGATGAAAATCGATGGATTTCTCTCGGGATAGGCCAATTTCTGGCGGTAAGGGGTTCCATACCTATCCTGTGTATCTGTGGTCTTTGGTTATAATTTGGACTGAAAAAGAAACCAAGGGGTACAGTGCATATCTGAGACACTGCTGTAGGAGCTGGGGGAAGTTGTGCTAATAAATCTCCCAAAATCTTAGTGTTACATAAGTTAAGGACAATACAATCCCCATCCCAAGTCTTTGGTGAATGACCTACCCAAGGAGTTCTGGCCATGATCAGATGGTGTTGGATGTGGTGCCCTACCCTAACGTGCTTGGTTAGCCAGTGCTGTGCTTTGTTCAAGAGTTGGGCAGTAGAATTTTGTTGTGTCAAGTTTAGAGAACTGAGGCGTTGATATGAAAACAAAAGGACAGTCTGCCGCTGGAAGGTGTAAACCATGATGGTTAACCCCCCCCCATTCTGAGAGGAGATCTCAGAAATTGATCACTAATCTGTGAGTTCCTTTCTCTCTGAGCAGGTCTGGCATCTATGCCCCGTGGTATTGTTGGACTGTGAAGGAAACTAACCTAGGGCCTGCCTGGAGCTCCTAAGCTATTGTTTCTTTCATTTAAAGCCCCAGCCAAGACATTAGTGCTCTGTACTTTATGCAATGTTGCATAGGTTGGGGGGTCTCTTAGTAGTTTCTAGCCCTTGTTTCCCGTGGTTGCTCATGTTGGGTTGAGATATAATCGATGCCGCATTTGAGATGGATTTATGTTGTGGTTCTATTCGTTTTGCATTTGCCTCTAAATTTCTTAGAACTAGTGAACCATTTTCCATTATCTAAATTCATTTTGTCCAATAAAATTTCTAAATTTGAGGAGGTCTGCGCTGATTCCTATGTTACATTCTGGAGTTTTGGGATGGTCTGAATGGGCGATATCTTTCTTTGTCTCTTTGAACTCTTTAGTAGGGTTTCTTTTGGAGGGACTTTTTTTCTTTTACCAAGGGTATCTGATTGTGGGGGGGTTATATCTCGACCTGAGGGGTGTGTGGGGGAGCTGGATCTCCATAAGTAAACTGGGAGCTTCCCCAACACTTTTTGTGCCTTGATTTCCTTGAGGCATGCTATCAGTATTGTCACTGGGTGTAGAATTACAGGTCAAAGTTCATCCACCACCAAGAGACAGCCTCCTTTCAGTCATTGCAATCTCCTTGGAGATGGCGATAGTAGCTTTAGCCAAAAACGGATCAAGTGTTGACATAGTTACCCCTTCAGAGTCCATTGTGTTAGGCTTCTTTTCCCCATTCAAGAGCCTTTACAACAGCTGTCAGTCCTTGAGTTCCAAACGTTAGAGGGGGGCCCCAGCCTCCGAGCGTGGACGGCCCGCCCTTGGCCCGGGTGCGGCTTGCGGTCGTCCCACACCGTGGGGCCATAATGTTGTTAATAAGCCCCTCTGAGCGCAAAAGAGTCATGGTTGGAGACCCGGAAGTCTGGGAATCAGAGTGCATCCCCTGGCCCGGTCTCCATGCGGCAACAGAACAGGTTTGGCAAGTTCCCCAGGGCCTCGGTGTTGGTAATAATCGGCTCCGGGCTTGAAAGTGACGTGATTGGAGACCGGGGAGTCTGGGAATCAGAGTCCTTCACTTGGCCCGTTCTCCGTGCAGCAGCAGAACAGGTTTGGGAGGTTCTTATGGAATCATTTCCAGGTTCTAGGGTGGGACATCCTTGGCCAGGTTAAAAGCGGCAAGGTTTAAAGCTGCACTAATTCATGTGTCTTAGTCCCTGGCTCATGTTGTGTTTTCCTTCTTGAAGTGCCTGCCAGTCTCAGCTGTACTGTGACTTGCCATTTTTATGGATTTGCTTGGTGAACTTTGAACTTACTTTCTTTGTGGGCTACTCTTTCTCTGCACCCTGTTATGATGGAGTAACCGGTCTACTGAAAACCAAACCAGGCCCTATCTCAATTTTTATGCTCCAATTTCAAATTCCTTTACGTTTACAGAACATTTTTATCATTTTGAAGTTTACATTTTGCTACATTATTTATATGCACTAAATTAACCCGTTAATATTATTTATTTTCTAAGCAGTCGCTGACCCCCTGAGTTCACTTTGTAGATCCTCAAGGATCCCCGGACCATAGGTTAAGAACCACTGCCATAACATTTTCTGCTTTTGTGATGCATGCTACTGGTTCTGGCTTAAACAGCAATGGAATTAATAATCCGCTAGGCCCAGTAGAGTTTTAATTAAACACCAATAGATTTAAAAAACAACTGCAAAAAATAAAATAGTGTTAAGATTGAGCAAAGAATACGTGAAAAGTAAAATCAACTACCTGTTTTGTAGGGATCATTATAACAGACATCATTAAAGTGAAGTACATATCAAAAATTGCCATAAGAAATGTATTGTGTCTTTTTTCTGGGTTCCTGTCCTCGGATCATAGTTGACCATGATCCTGGACATTTCCTAGCTTTTCTGAGAACTCCATGTCCAAGAGTCCCAGGGCAATCATGGCTAGTGGACTAAAATTGTGTTGAGTTTTTCACTCCTGATGTCCTGTGCACCCTTTCTGCGAACCTTCAAACTGGGAATTTTTTAATAACTTGACTCTCAGGGTAGTGAGGCAAGGTAGTTCAAAACTTACTGTTGGAAGTGTGTAAGTGCTTACTAGCCAATCCACCAGCCAAGGGCTTTCTTTGAAGTGGTGTGTTGGCTATAATCTTTTTATTTTACTTTTAGTTTCACAACTTTAGATGTGTTCATTGGCAAGTTGACCCCATGCAGGTGCCCCTTGTTTCCTAGGCACATGAGTCAGCAGTCCAGCCGACTGTGTGGACTTCGGTTTCCCTCTTTGGTCCAGTTGCAGGTAGACAATGGAAAAGCCTCTTTCTAGTCTCCAGTTGTCTGGAGTTAGGAAAAGAGCACAGTGGTACTACTCAAGCCTGCCCCAGCTCTGCAAGCGGCCACAATTTCAGGCCGAGAGGGTCCCACCTACAAGGGGGGCTTTTGATAAAGGTGCAATGGTGTTTCTGATCTACCAGAGGGACCCCAAACCATTCCTGCCATAGAACATCCCACCAATCATCTGTCACTCCTCACATGAGTGGATACCTCTTTTTATGATAAATCTAATTCCATTGCTCCAATATACAGTTATTTCAATCATCAAAAGTGTTATTTTGGGCCCTCTGTAACCCAGCGATTCAGTTAGTGTTTCCTTAATGTTTTTATTATTGCTCTTTGACATTGCTTATTCCTCTTTTGCTGCAGCAGCAGCTGGAAAGGAGCCTGAGCCTACTCTCTTGCCTGCCCTCCTCTGCAGCCCTTGGTAGTATCTTGACCTAGGAACTTCCTGGCGGCAGCCCCCCATTGGTCCTCAAGGTGCTTCCCAAGTAATCAGACTTTATCTGCTTCAGGGTGTATGTGTGCTCCCATCACCTGGGTTAGCCCCCTTCCTTCAGGGTCTGCAGCAAGTCCACCATCTGTTAGCCCTGAGAGGGAATCATGGGACTACCACTGAAGACAAAGTTCAATGAAAGTCCCAGGAAGACAAGTCCAGAGAGTGTCACCCACTCTCCAGACAAGGGCAAATTGCTATGTAGAGCCATTGTACTGCATTGCTTGTTCTTCTATTTCTCAACTGTTCTTCCATGTGCAGAGGTTTAAAAATAAAGGTGGAGGACTCTAAAAGGGGAGAGACAATATCCAATCCAAACATGTCGCATCACTCCCTATCCACAAACAGCAATTCCAGGGAAATGCCCTCTGTCCAACGCCCTGCACAGCTTTCTGAGAAGAACCAGCATGGCAGCACATCCCATTCTCTAAACCATGCTCCACCCACTTAAGTCTTGTTGCTAGACAGGCTTCAAAGAGAATTTCCTGTAGTGACTGAAGCCAGAAGCCTGCCTGCACTCTCAATGTCCCATGTGGGCACATCCTTTCAGTGCGAGTCTGGGAGAGGCAGGTAATTAGTCTATGGAGATTTCAGTGCCACCCTTCTTCTGCAGGGAGAAGGCTAATCTACAGAATGGGCCTGTTGTTCCAGTATAAGCTCTGAATTGGTATGGCCAGCAGACTTAATAAACTGACCCAGGAGCTTAAAGCGTAAAAATCGATTAGGCTAGCTCAGTGAAATATGTCCAATTATATACATGCATAATGTGACTCTGGTGGGTGAAATATTGTTTTCCCGGCAGAATTGGTGGAATTTTGGCAACTCAACTTTACTCTTATAACACAGACTTCTGGTGACATTTTTCCAATAACTGTGTGGTGGATTTTTTCCTCATGTGTGCAACAAAACAGTAAGTTTGAAAGCACAAGCGAGATTTGGTGTCCCCTACAATGCGGGTGGTTGCGGTAGGTCACAACCGTTTACGGTTAGAAGGCTACCACTCAAGTAGAAAATCTACTTGAGTGGCAGCAAAATCAACTCGAGTAGCAGTACTCTCTAGTATGCCTTTTGGTGCCCTTCACGCTGATAGTTCTGTGCGGAATGCGCTCCTGGCACTAAATCATAGTGCATGCTGGGCAATGTGCATATTTCCACATGTTGGTAGACCTTTTATTGTAACTCTGAGGAATTCCACGGAGACAAATCCCACAAGTTCTGCTCACTCATATACTCTGGATGTACAGTGTGACCCAGTCACTGAAGCCAATGAGAGGTATTCGGCACACTTCACTCAAGTTGCAAAAATAGATCAATCCCTAAGGATGTTACATGTTTTGCCAAAACGAAAGAACATTTCATTCAGGAGTCCACAGTTGAATTATAATATATTTTCAGGCCATAACCAATTTAAACTCAGTCCCACCTGTAGACATACCAAGCTGAGTTACACAAGCAATCCATCTTGGTGCCTCTACACACATGAACTTTTCTTTTATATGTTACCTCCTCCAAGCCCTTACCTCAGTTGCACACAGCATCTGACCCCATTTTAGGAAGTAGCCAATGATATTTGTACTATAAATCTTTTTTTATTTAACAGGAGATTAGATTGGGTGAGACTGTTAGGTAGACATGTTGGCAACATAAGTTCCAAAAATAAGGCTGATGCTCGACCAGAATCTGATTTATAAAGCTGGCATTCCGCATTCACTATGCGGTAACAGATGTATGTTTTGGCAGTTTTGGCCCATTTTAGGGTTGAATCTGACTCCAGTGGAACTTGGATGAGCAGTGACTGAAACAGTAGGGGTAAGAGACTCAAACATGGTTCATGAGTGCACACAATTAACAACACTGAATATTTGATCCAAAGCCTGTTAGGTTTCTTTCTGCTCTCCAAGTAACACATGAGGAGCATTGGCAAAGCTAAAAGGCTGGTTTCTAAGTGGTAATATACGCAAACACAAGTCTGTACACATGGGCATAGATTTGCTTTGCTGCGTCAATGTGCAATCTGTGTCTTTCTACGTCTGTGCCCTTTTTTATTCCCCAAGTTTGCAGTTATGCTGTTGTTATTTATTACTTATCTTGAGTGGGAGGTGCCATGCAGCACAGCCTGCTTGGTAAATATAATATAGGAAGAGTTTCTGGTTTTCATTTAAAACCAATAATAGCTGAATAAACACTGAAGGAAATATATGTTTTTGAGCAAAAACTGGAAAAATTGGAATGTTCTACACTTTTACTGATGTGATGCCCCCTGGAGATTAAAGCAGTACAAATATAGAATCTACCTCTTAGAATGATTCTGTGATGGATGCTATTGGGCCATTCTCTTGTGACTATCACCATCTGCAAGGTCCATGCACCGCCAAGACCTGGTTCATCTCCTGTTTTGGGGGATGGCTCACTTCACATTGCTTTGGTTCACTGCTCATTGCACCTTACTGTGTGTCCGCAGGCTCACAACTGAAACATGAGAAGGGTCCCAGTCCAGGGAAAGCAGCATCACCATACTGTGATACCCCTATACCGAGAAGCTTATAGTTGTGCTATGTGAGGGCAATAAAACATATGATGCACAGAAATGGTGTCATAATTAACGTCCTACCATAAAGCTCTGCACTCAACACTGTTCTTAGGTTGCATCATGATGGTCTAAAAAGCATATACTAGCTACATCCTCTCTTACAGAAGAAGCAGGGGCCATCATGAATATATTTAATGCGCAGGCACTGACCCAGAAGGGGTCCAAAAAAACAGGGCAGAGTGACACTGACTTGCAATATTAAAGCACAGAGCAGCCCACAAAATAACTATATCTTAAGTCCTAAGTAGAAAGTCTAAATTTGGCTGATCGTTGTCATTGAGCTGAAAACTAGAGTAGAAAGAAGGTGTTTTAAATGCCCACTATTAAGCTTTCATCTGCAGCAATCGAATTCTAATGAGGGGAAACCAGGTACATCCATCACATGTGGTGGGACTGGCCATTTGAAAAGACGAGTTTGAGTGCTGGCAAAAGAGAACGAAATGGAGGTCTGGCTAATCATGAAATGTTATTTGAAAGAACGGGCATGGGCAGTCACAGTCCTTCAACCAATGGGCTGCTTGGTTTAGAGAAGGGAGCAGAATGAAGAATAACACTGACTGAGAGTGTCCCAGCCATCTTGTCAGATACACATGCCCTTGATAGATCAATCAGACGTGTCTACAGTACTGAGTCCAGCACACCGTCGTGCCTAGACACACTTGACGGGTGATTGCCTCAATTACATGAATTAAAATAACAATCTCACACAGGGTTCCTTTAAATCAATGTACGCTTGCAGAACTGTGAAGATAGCATGAATACACAGGCTTGTTTGTGAACTCATTTTCATGCCTCACTAACTGCGTTTCCTGACATGAAAGTGGTCCACAGGAGCTCCAGGCATGGCTACACAGCACACCTGAATGGCAGACATGTTGGAATGGTCTCAGTAATGAAGTTCCAAGATTGGTGGTTAAAGGATACTTAACAGATAACAGCAGTTGGGCATGATGGCACCTGAATGAGCAGAAAGCTTAATCAACTACCTCAACAGTTAGAGGCTCCATGATGGTTATGATGGCAGAGCCAAGAGCAGGTGCATGGTGGTTGGAGGCAGGGCGTGTGGGTTCAGTGTTACAAATTGTGTTCATATCTAACTTGAGAACAAACAAACAAAACATTCAGTAGAAATTTCTTTCGCTTCACACACTGCCTCAGACAACTGAGGCTCCACGATGGTACGTATAGGAGCAGTAGTGAGTTTGAGGGGATTTGAGGGATTTAATGGTGCAAATGTTTACATTCTAAAAAATGCTGTTGTTAGAGATGTACATTTTAGTGTAAACATCTGCAAAATGCAGTGGGTTGTACTAAATAAAAAAAGTTGATTGACATCCCTCAAAAGTCAGAAACCAAAGCAGACTCACCAAAACAAGCTGAATCCTGAAGATATGTAAGAAAAATTCAGAGCACTTCATTTGGATCTGAAATCATTGGCGTGGTTTCCCCCAACGTTTTGCCTTCAATCCTCCTGTTTTTGCTGACTTTGTTTTTGCTGGCCTTAGAAAATGTTATCCCTGTTAACCAGTGCTGAAGTGCGTGTGCTTTCTCCCTAAAACCTGGCAACACTGGCATACACCCAATTGGCATATTTAATTTACTTGTTAGTCCTTAGTAAAGTGGAACTGTATTTACCCAGGGTCTGTAAATTAAATGCTACTAGTGGGCCGACAGCACTTATTATGCCACCCTTTTAAGTATCCTTTTGAAACCTGTCGGAGGCCTGTCATTGCAGCCTGAATGTGCAGTTTTAATCTTCCATTTCGACCTGAAAAAATCATCCTTTTGCCAGGCAGCCAAGAAGTGCTGCGAGAAACGGCCTGGCATTGGCGGACTGACCAAGCTGGGAGGGCATTCGAGGAGCATGGGTCGACCTCCTCCGAATCACTGACAGAATTTCGATGTCTAAAAAATCGACCTACTATAACATCGAGTCTCTATTATCGATAGCACTAATATCGACACCCTATACTTAACATGTAAACTACAATAATATCGATCAAACTATATCGATGCACAAAAATATCGTATACAGAAATATCGTTCGCATTATTTTCGAATACAATTATATCGACACTCAATACTACATATAACACACTACAATAATATCGATTACTAAAATTTCGATAGCACTAATTTCGTACATATCAAAATATCAATAGCTAAATAATACTCCTTTTTTTAGATATAACACCAATAAATCTATTATCTACGTAATACACACATTTCAAATGACTTCACTAATGTAATTTCAAATTATTAAGTAACATTTAGTGTACAAAATTTTTTTTCCGCCAACTAACGAAATTTTTATATAAACTTGTTGTAAACATACTTATTTAATACTTAGTACTCATTTTACATAATCTTTATTTATTTAATAAGTATTTTTTTACATAAATATATCATTTCAATTCTTCAACATAAACTATTTAAGAAGATATATCTTAAATATTTAACTTAAAAAAAATTCAAACTAACCAATAGTAACTCGTCTTTACATATCTGACCAATCAGAAAGCAAACTTAATTACACATAGACTATATAAACCAATCACAAACAGCCATACAAGTTGCAGGAAATATTCTTCGTGACCACATACTGCCAATTTTGGGAGCACCATCTCTATTCTTCTCTGCAAGAAAATTCGTCCAGAAACTACAAGTAAGTAATCATATAACTCTGTTACTAAATTCTAATGTTATTTTGCTATTACTTATAGACCAACTTTTGTAAACTAATTTGTTATTTCTTTATGTACTTTACCTTTAAACAGACTCTACAAACAAATAAAGTTATACTTCAACTTCAAGATACAGGACACTTTACATTTAAAAAAGGTATCTACATATGTTTAACATTTACTTAACGTTATTTGCCAATTATTGGCCTAATTTAAAACTCTATACTTTGTTTCTTAGCCTGTAAATCTTAATACATAGTGTGAAGCCAGAATGTTTTGATGAACAAACGTTACAATGCTGTGTAAAAAAAAATTTCTTCCTCTTCTTAAATATGTTTTTCTGTGCTTTTACTCATAATACATATGTCATCCTCGGTTCTTTTTAGCAAATAAGTAACAATGCTTAATCACAAATGTGCATTCTTTATATAACATATAAACGCATTAGTAATTTTCATCAACTTTCTCTCTAAACAGAACTCAAAAGTACAGAAATCAGAAAATTCACATCAAAGAACAAACATTCTGATACTACTATAATTCTCTTGGTAAGTTCATAAATAAAACATAACTAGTCTTTATAAACTCTATATAATGTACTAGAAATAAAAGTGACTCTTTTTATGCATCTGTTACTATAATCTTCCTGTTCTTAAATATGTTTTTTTGTGCTTTAACTCATAATACATGTATCATCCCCGGTTCTTTTTAGCAAATAAGTAACAATGCTTTAGAACAAATGATTATTATTTATATAACATATAAACGCATTAGTAATTGTCATCAACTTTCTCTCTAAACAGAACTCAAAGATACAGAAAAGAGATAATTCACATCAAAGAACAAACATTCTGCTACTACTATAATTATCTTGGTAAGTTGATAAATAAAACATAAGTAGTCTTCATAAACTCTAGAGAATGTGCTACAAATAAAAATGACTCTTTTTATCAATCTGTTAGTATAATCTTGGAAATTTCTCTGTTTAAATCCAAAGAAACTAAACTATTTTTAGAGACGTTATAAAGTAAAACAAATGTTACCAAAAAACAAATAGTAACTTTTCCTATAACATACTTAATTATTTCTGTACAGACCGTGCCAATAGAAGAACAACATCAAAGTGAACAAGCATCTACTTTCGATAAATAGAACATTACTGCTGGTAAGTAAATTACTAGAAGAATACTAGCTTTATTTAAAATCTTTTATACATTTCTAATTATATTAATATTTGTATATTAACTTTTCTAGATACCAGAACTCAAGAATGACTGATGATGCAAAATTTATTACATCTCAGAAAGGCAAATTTTTGTTATGCTATATGGGCTACATTTATACTCAGGAGAAACAAAAAGACCTTAAAGTGAATTGGAAGTGTACAAAATATTACTCCAATAAATGCTATGGCCGTGCTACAACAAGGGAAACTAGTGTTATAAATACCACTGAACATAATCACCCACCAAACATCTCAGAAATAAAAGTGAGATCCACTCTTGAGAATATCAAGGAATTAAGTACCAGATCAGAACTACCTACCAACGTAATTCTTAAAGAATTACTACCTAAAGTTCCCAAAGAAGCAAGAAGTCAGCTACCATCTATTGCTTCCATTAAAAGAACAATAGCAAGAACAAAAAAAGCAAGTAGACCCAATATACCAACTCCTAAAACTTTTGAAGAAGTCATAATTCCACCAGAGCTTGTAATTACTCATAATGACGAGCCATTTATTTTTTATGATAATCATAGCAAGGATAAAAGAATTATAATGTTTGCAACTAATAACAATATAAAAAAATTAACTGAAAGTACTACTTGGATGATGGATGGAACTTTTTCTATATGCCCAAAACCTTTCTACCAGTTATACACAATTCATGGGCAATATCATAATACCTGTATCCCCTTCATATATTGCTTATTACCAAACAAACAAGCCACAACTTACTCTGAAATCTTACAAAAAATAAAGGAACAAACTTCTGATTACTTCCCAATGAAAATCATCATAGACTTCGAGCAAGCTATGATTAATTCAATTTTGAAAACTTACCCACACACATCCATTCAAGGATGTTATTTTCATTTCAATCAATGTCTCTGGAGACATTTACAAAAATCTGCCCTTAGTGTTGAATATGCAACAAATATAACGTTTGCATGCCAAATCAAACATCTCATTGCTCTGGCATATGTACCAGTAACTGATGTTGCCGAACATTACAATTTGTTACTTGAAAGTCCTTTCTACACCCAAAATGAGCAAAGACTCGCCCCACTTTTAGATTACTTTGAGGACAACTGGGTAGGAAGACTACACAGGTCAGGCCACAGACGCCAGCCAAAATTTGCAATTCCCTGGTGGAATGTCTATCTACCAACACTCAACCAAGAGGCAAAAACGAACAATGCTGTTGAAGGTTGGCACAATGCCTTCCTCTCTTCTACTGGACGTACAACACCCACATTACACAAGCTAGTCACAGCTATACAAAAAGAGCAAAGCTTTCAGGAACTACGTATGCAGCAATCTGTCATACAACTGAAACCAAAACTCTCTAGACAAACTGCTCAAATGTATGTATATCTTCAACAGCAAGTCCAACTATATCCTACAACAAGAGGACTGGAATATTTAAAAATGATAGCCAAAACATTGAACTAATTGCAATAACTAAATTAATTAATAGAGATTAAACAATATCCTTAATGTAATAAAACACATATTTTAATATAATATAAAAATATTTATTTAGTCTAATTTATATTTTAACACTATTCTAAAAAGACTAAATAAATATATTATTATATCACAATATTTGTTTTTAAAAACTGCTTCCATCCAAATAAAATAACATAAATGTATAACTTACCTTTAAATAAAACATCAAAAAGATAATCCTTTACCGACAATACAATGTGTAAATATCAAAAACTTAATCCAACAAATCATTATTTATGTTTGTTTAACTCTGCTAAAACTCTCCATCATCCAAATTAAACGACTATTTAAATGCCATTTAAAATAACGACTGTTATCTTAAAGTGTGAAAAATATTTCACAGAACTGAAAATATAAAGGAAGAATGTAAATCATCTCCGTTCTAACAACTGAAACACACTTCCTTTCCCAAATAAAAAAAAATCGGAAACGGAAATAGCTGTTTCAAAATACGAGAAAAAAAACAGCTAAACAATCACACCGACATAACACTAACGAGTATCCCATAATATATAAACATAAAAATCCTATTCATTTTTATTTTAATAAAATTATACCACATACTCATTAACTCCAATTTTTTTAAATGGCTCAAAAAGTCGTGAACGAAAATACGTAATAATTCCACTCCATTATATGTAAATAGTCATACTTTAATTACCAACCCCAAATTAACAAAATATAACCTTTATTTGTAATTTACATTACTTTAAAAATATAAAAGTAGAATCGTACCTACTCAAAAGTGAACCTGCTTCCAAACGCGACTTTCTCTTTACCAAAATAACGCAAAAAGACAAAGAGTGGTTACAAAATAAACGAGCCAAATTATATGTAACTGTGAAAAGTACTACTATAAAAGTCCATTATTGTTATATATATAGCTTGAAATTATGTGTACTCTTAAAAAAATTGTATAGTATATTGTAAATATAAAATCTTTTTGGCTGTATATGAATTATATATTACATAATTTTAATATTTATTACATTAAGTATGAAAATATATAAATATTTAATGTAATATTTATTAAAATTATTATATAACTAAATATGGAATATTGTTTTTGTTTATCAGATTTAATTGTTTACAATATGACTAATATGTGAAAATTGTTATTATTAAAACGTATTTATTAATAATAATAATCATACATAAGAATATTGTAATGTTAAAAGAATCATTTATGATGATGTACATGTTCTCATTAGTATATTAATCTTTTATAAAACATTTGAAAGTGTTCATATGTTAATATCATCATCACTATATCACAATATGTATAAAAAAATTGTGACTTATGTTTTTCATTACACATGTCTGATGTTTTATTAAGAAACAATAATTGTATTCTGTATGTATAATATCATACATTGCATTATGTGAACTAACAATTTTTTCTCTACAAATTAAATTTACTTGTCAAGAAAATTACTCAAAAATGTGATTCTTCAAAGAACATTATCCTCCTTTTTTGTTTATATGTATACCAAACATAGCTTGATAAAATGTATATGTGATCGTATATTTCAAGTGTTGAATAAAAAAATATACAAAAAAGAAAACTGGTGTCATTATTTTGTATTACCTATGACAAAATCATTATTATGTATTTTAGCAAATGTATTATAACTGTAATGTTCTATCTATTTCTATATACCACATATAAATAACATACTATACACCGAAGTTATAACAATTATTAATCATACACCCATATACATATAATATCAATATTTGAAAGGCACATAATTAAATTTTGTAATATTCCGACTCCAATAACCATTTACTTTAGGTAATTGCTTCTCAAAAACCGTGATTGATTTACTATTAGAACAGCATTCACCATTTAATTAGAGTAAGTGCAGGACACAGAACATATTAAATTTACTCTTCCAACTCCAAATAACAATTAATTTAAGTAACTGCAGGACATAAAATAATAATTTATTATTATAGTAAATCAAAAGTTAAAAAATGAATAATGTAATATAATTAAATTTAATTTAATGTAATAAATTTAATTTAAATAGAATCTTAATTTATGTTTTCCCTGAACACCTATAACTAAAAACTGACCCTGAAACCTAAAAATACCCCTTGACCCACAAACTAAAAACTGACCCTGAAACCTAAAAACACCCCTTCACCCACAAACTAAAAACTGACCCATAAACCAAAAAATACCCCCCTACCCACAAACTGAAAACTGACTCTGAAACCTCACAAAACCCCTTTACCCACAAACTAAAAACTGACCCTGAAACCTTACAAAACACCTTTACCCACAAACTAAAAACTGACCCTGAAACCTAAAAATACCCCTTGACCCACAAACTAAAAACTGACCCTGAACTCTAAAAATACCCCTTCACCCACAAACTAAAAACTGACCCAGAAACCTAAAAATACCCCTTTACCCACAAACTGAAAACTGACTCTGAAACCTCACAAAACCTCTTTACCCACAAACTAAAAACTGACCCTGAAACCTTACAAAACACCTTTACCCACAAACTAAAAACTGACCCAGAAACCTTTCAAAACTCCTTCACCCACAAACTAAAAACTGACCCTGAAACCTTACAAAACACCTTTACCCACAAACTAAAAACTGACCCAGAAACCTTACAAAACTCCTTCACCCACAAACTAAAAACTGACCCTGAAACCTAAAAATACCCCTTTACCCACAAACTGAAAACTGACCCAGAAACATAAAAATACCCCTTTACCCACAAACCAAAAACTGACCCTGAAACCTAAAAATACCCCTTTACCCACAAACTAAAAACTGAGCCTTAAACCTTACAAAACTCCTTCACCCACAAACTAAAAACTGACCCTGAACACTTAAAATACCCCTTCGCACATACACAAAAAAAGCCCCTAAAAGCACAAAAAGTACCTTTGAAAAAACTACCCACCCTGATCCACTATAAACTCGACATCCCACTCCAAAAAACATGATACATTTATTTTTAAAATATCTACTAACTTATATATTTTTATACTTTTTACTACATACACAAAATACCTCAATTTAGAACACAAACATAATACTGTTCATAATTTCGTATTTAAAGCAAATGTTTATAAAATTTCTAAGAGAAAGAAATTTTAAATAAAATACGAAATTTTTCATTCTATGATTAGATTATACTTTGTTTATACACTACCCACCCTTATCCCCTTGAAACTATACATCCCACTCATAAAATAATTAGACAAATATTTTAAGAAAATATCTACAATTATTATAATTTCTAATCTATTTTAGTATATACACAACAGCAAACTAAAAAAATAAGTACTATATTCGATAACAATCGATAGCATTTCGCATGATTCAAAATATTTTTAATTTTAGAAATTTCGCAAATTTATCTGAAATTGCGAAATGTAATTTTATATAATTACCCTATATATGTTTAAAAAACTACCCACCCTTATCCCCTATAAACTCTACATCCCGCTCCTAAATTTATAGTACAAATATTATATAAATATAATGTAATATTTTATTTTTTTTAAAACTTTTTTGTACATACACAAAAATTAATCATAATGTTTAATATACTCCCTTAATTTCGATAAAATGTCGACTACGACAAATATTGTAAAAAATTTGCGAAATTTTGAAATTTTAAGGAAATTCGAAATTTTAAAGTGTACAATTTCGATATACTTTTTTAAAACACTACCCACCCTTATCCCCTATAAACTCTACATCCCGCTCCTAACATTAAAATACAATTATTTAGTAAAAAATTAAAAATTTCGATATATTTACACAATTAATTAATATATATCCAAAAGCAAAGTACAAATAATTTAACAATACTCAATACGTTTATATAAAAAATCGAAAATTTAAATAATTTGAATTAAATTTCGCAAATGTAAAATTTTTTTCAAATGCGAAATTTATTATTCCATATTTACAATATACTTTTTTAATACACTACCCACCCTTATCCCCTATAAACTCTACATCCCGCTCCTACACTTCTAACTAATAATTATAAAATTATATGTAAAAATTACATTATATATAAACAACATTTAACTATATCATTACTTAACATACTTTAAAACATCACTTTTACATATCGATATTTTTGACATTCGATATTTTCGGCATCGATATTGCTGATTTCGACATTAATGTCTTCGATATTTTTGACACACACATAAATCGATATTTTCTACTACGATATTTTGGTTTCCGATATTTCTTACCATCGATATTTTGGACTCGATAATATAGTACATCGACATTAACAACTCGATATTTTGACTGTCTACCGCTCCTCCATTGCTGGTGTGGCCGTTCCGGCGAACAGCGCCTCAGGAATGTGTTGCAAGGAAAGAGACCGGAAACACAGAAGGGGCAGCTGAGCCGGGGCTGCCGGAGCGACAGATGCTGACTGACTCGATGGGCTTGGAGGGGCAGGACCACCCGGCAACCTGCAGCTGCAAAGGCGGGAAGTATGGAAACAGGAGCATGATCAAGAGGCTGCCTCCCCCTCCACCTGGACAAGTGGAAAAGAAGAAATAAAGCAGCACTACAGTGAGGCAGTGGGCAAACGGCCTCAACCAGAGTGACCACAGAGTAAAATTTGGGAAAGGACAGAGAAAATTGTTAAGGACTGGGCTAAAAGGAGGACACAACAGCGGATGGTGTGGGCAAAAGAAATAAAAATAAGGCACACAACAGGAACGGCAGCCACCACCCCCCTTCCTCTTACTGAAAGTTTTAAGAGGAAACAAGCAACAAAATTGGGGGGGAAACCTGAAAACACCCATTTTGAGTGGACAAAGGCGCAAAAGGATTAAAAATAAACTTGAAAGGGGGAGTGCCTCAACAACCAACATGGCAGTGAAACGCTTAATCGCCGGGAGGGAGATACAAGGGCCGGCAAGCTTCAGGGATTCCCAAGGTGGCACGGAGCCCCGTCAAAAAGCACAGAAGAGGCCAACAACGGATGCGGGTCACGACCAAGACGCAAAACTACAAGTGATGCTGGATAAAGCCAGGGCATTGGTAGCCCTAAAGGGGAGGTCCTGGATGGACCAACACACCAGGAAGGCCCCCCACAGGAAGGGGAATGACCCAAGGTGGGCAAGCTCCCTGGCACCACCCCCCTAAGCAGCCAAGAATGGAGGGCCTGCGACCAAAACTGCAGCCCCCAAGAAGACGGCCAAGGTAAGGGGAAACAGCCCTATTGGCGGAAGAACAACAGGCACTGGGGGCAGGAGAAGAGCCCAGGCAAAGGAGAGAGTGGCGCGCCCCCCCTGAGGTGCTAAGTAGCTCGGACACTGAGGAGAACAGAGAAAACGAGGGGTCTGTGGCCAGCACAGCAGCCCCTCCGGAATCACGAGCAAGGCAGAACAGCACGACAGACAATGACACAGGTATGCACTAGAACAAGAGCGCAAGGGGAAGCTGCAAAGGGGGGCAATGCAATGGTGCGGCAAGTGAGAGAGCCAGGCAAAGGGCGATCTGGGGGGCGCAGCAAGGGATGAACAACCTAGAAATGCAGGTGTCGTGGCCTATCCAGCCACCATAGTGTGAAGCAGTACAAAAGGGGGTGGTGATGGACGGAGCATCTGAATCAATCAAACACTCACACCCAGTCAAAAGATCTGGGTTTAATCCATCACCGTTCTTTAGCCCACTATGCCACCCCAGTTCAGACATGGCTATATGCAAATCAGTCTGACCCTGTGCCTCATGGGAACAGTCCATCCCAAACTGCCAAGCCATTTCTTCCCTGGACCTGAAACAAGCTTCCGAGGACCGGTTTCTGGCATTCCAGCCGTCTTCAGCCCGGCTTGCTTGAACCCAGTGGCAAAGTGATCAAGGGACTCACGTCTGAGAATACCCTGCCACACTTATGGCGGCCAAAAGCGGTACAAAAGGGGGTGGTGATGGACGGAGCATCTGAATCAATCAAGCACTCACACCCAGTCAAAAGATCTGGGTTTAATCCATCACTGTTCTTTAGCCCACTATGCCACCCCAGTTCAGACATGGCTATATGCAAATCAGTCTGACCCTGTGCCTCATGGGAACAGTCCATCCCGAACTGCCAAGCCATGTCTTCCCTGGACCGGAAACAAGCTTCTGAGGGTTCGCTTGACGTGGCTCGCGAATCCTCCGGAATTTTCTTGCGGGGCTTCTCACGACCCTCGAGCTGAACCGCTACCACTGAAACCGCCCCACGTTGGGCGCCAGTTGGAGATACGGGCCTTATGGGCCGGGCGGCGCAGGGCACACCTAAATCCCCGAGTTCACCTGCCTTGCAACTAACAGAGACACGAGACACTCCGTTGAGCGTGGAAGCCAGGTTTATTAGCTGCAGCTAAGCACAGTTGTCCGAGAAGTTACACGCAGGGTGGATTCTAAGGAGACTGCCACTTCAATCCGTGGCGCACAGTCTTTTATAGGAAACACATTTACAATATTCCACTCTTTGCACATACAAAATGAACCAATGAGAAAAGTTGAAAAACAAGCTATCAGGTATCTCAAATACGCCCCTTTCTCAGACCCCGTGTGCTACTCCTCCCGACAAATTAATCAGTGATGGTGTCCACAATCCCCTCTTGCAGGTGGCAGGATGTATTTGTGTGTCTCAAAGGATGGTTGTGTAATAGGAGCATACAAGGAGAGAATAGCGAAGGCTAGTCGGATAAGATAGTATAAGGAAAGAATAGGAGAGGGCAAATCGGCCGAGACAGGGATCAATCGAACCAGACATGGATTAACAAACTCGGCCAGACCCTGACATCAGGTTTCATGAACAAGGACAATGGAGTTACTTTTTAACTGAAAGGACACGTAGCAGCTGGAAAAGCAAAATCACATCCTTCGCCGTGCTGCCTGAGTGAGGGCAACACAAAATGGCGACAGGACACAAAATGGCGGCTAGATACGGAACGAAATCTGAAATCGTAGAACCTCAACAGTGGAACACCGAGAATAGCGGGGGACCAGGAGTGAGAACAGAGAGCGAGGAAAGCTAGGGACCAAAAAGGGGCCGCTTGCAAAGGTCGGGAGATTCTCCATCAAGAAAGGCAGGACCAGGCGGCAAGGACCGCTGAGGTTACAGAGGGGGGTGGCAGCTCCAGAGGGCAGTACTGGAAAGAGCAGAGCCGGTCAGGGCCCTGAACCAAGAGGTAAACTGGCCAGCGAATACCTACGCCACTCCCCAGGAGACCCTCCACAATCACAAGACTCTTGGGCTGGCCAACTTCATCCCTTAGGTGTTAAAATAAAGGATATGTAGAAAGGAATATATAGATATTTTCACACTATTGGAGGGGCGCCAGACTGTCCTGAACCTAACGACGCAAGACAAAAAAGATGATGACAAAAGAGACAGACACAAGCCCAGGGTGGAAAGGTCCTTTGATAATTGGCTACGAGCTTTCAGGACCCCCCCATGTGTATTCATTGAGAAGTTCCCCCAGAGGGCAGCAGCTATGATCTTATATCAGCAGAGGGTGTACAAAGCACAACAAAAATGCCAGGGGGAGGCATGGTTAAAGTAGGAAGAGGGCTTCCGGATAAATATGCAAACATGGCTGGTGATCCAGTAGGATTGCCAAGACATGGAGGGGTTCACAACTCATGTGGTGGCCGCCAGGTAAGGGGTAAGCTAAAAGGATCATACTTTTCATCCCTATGGGGCAAAAGGGAAAGTTGAAGGCCAGGGAAAGTACTCTAAAAGTAAGAACTAGAACAGCAGCAAGGTGGGAAAAGCATGTTGGAAACATGACTAAGACGAGTGCAAGTGGGGGCCACTTGCAGGTTGAAGCACGCATGCAGATCCTGTGGGGGCAGCCACCCTGCAATTCGCTGCAGACAGACCCAGGGGGCTGGGGCCAACAAAGAAAAGTGTCCCTTCCCCAAAAGTAAGAAGCAAAGAGCCCCAGAGAGGGGTGAGGGGGTGGAGGAAGGGGGGCTCCCTTTACCTTCCCCCATAATAGCAAGCAGGCTGATATATTTATTAGGGCGCTATCCCAAATATCAGACAGGGACACATTGACAGAGGGTTTCTCAAGGGGTTTACCCATCATTTACAAGGGTCCGGTAGGGGCCCGGAAAGCCGGAACCTGAAATCGATATGGGAATACCCGGGGGCGGCACCACATAAAGTGGTTAGGGAGGTCCAACTGGGAATGGTGGTTGGCCCATTCAGTTCACCCTGCTAGAAAGCTTAGTGTTATCCCATCTGAGAGTCGTGCCCAAGAAGGAGGCACGCAAGTTCAGGTTGATCCACGATCTGTCGTACCCCCATGGTGATTCCATCAATGATTGGCTAGATCAAGGGAGTTGCTCGGTGGCGTATGCATCCGTGGAAAATACAGTGGTCCTAATCAGACAAGCAGGGACGGGGTCTTGTTAGCAAAAGCAGATATAGAATCTGCTTTCCGCCTCCTGCACCGAGATAGCTACCAGTTGCCATGGTTTCAGCTGGACGCCCAATACTATTACAACAAATTCCTTCCGATGGGCTGCTCCATATCCTGTGCATATTTCGAGGCTTTCAGTGGGTTCTTTGAATGGGAGCTAGGGAAACGCTCCCCGGCCGGGGGGAGAGTCCACTACTTGAATGATTTCATTTTCATCTGTGCCACAGACACAGGGGAATGTACAACCCTCCTCCACCTATTCCTAGAGCTGGTAAAGGAGCTGGGGGTCCCCCTAGCTCCGGACAAGAAAGAGGGCCCCACCACTAAATTGTCCTTTCTTGGAATAGATTTCGACTCGGCAGCAGGGACATGCAAACTGCCACCGAGAAAGTCACAAAACTAAGGCACATCATAAGCAGGCTGAGACAGCAGAAGAAGGCGACCCTAGGTGAAATACAACAGCTTCTGGGAAAACTGAATTTCGCCACTAAAGTAATCCCCACCAGGCACCCCTTCGCCAGACGCCTAGCCTGGATAACCAAGGGCTTGACACACAAGCAACTCCGCTCTTCATCTGTCCAAGCTCGGCAAACTGAGTATCATTTGGTTAAGTAAAACTAGCACCTTTTTGTATAAGGTTTTTAAATACAGAAAAAAACAGTTTGAGAGCACCGTATAACCTATTATTATTATTAATTCATTAGTATTAGACATGAATTCTACTGAAGTCATGTAAGCTCTATACATGACCTGCCTTAATCCTGATTAAGGTGCAAATGGGAGACTCAAATAAGGCCCAAAGGAGGGAAGATAACCAGTGATTAGGGCACTCTCAATGTCAACACTAGCACCTTGCTGGTGTAATGTTCAATAACAGAAATGTACCAATCATTGCCTATATGCAATATATCAGGGCTGATTGCAGATGTTGTGCAGTAAGGGAAGGCGTCGAGTTGATTGAGGAAGCTGAGGAGTGGGGGAAGTGATCCTGCTACTCGGCCCAGTGTCTCCGCCCTGGTTCGGGAGCCCCCGGCCTTCCTGGGATTCAGCAAGTAGCAATTGGAACCCCTCAAGCCTGACTGGCTACAACGTCGGCCCCACGTTGTGGTTAACCACAACCACGCTAACAGTTCGGCTGGTCCTGCTGGGTGGCCTATCCTTGCTGCCTGGCTTGCACTCTGGCTCCAGGGGGGTGCGTGATTAAACCCAGACATTATGCCTACACTAAAGTAAACTGCGGCTCAAATTTCCACATCATTTTTGCTTCCTTGTCCTGCTGCTCTGCCCAACTAGACTACAAGCATGACTGCTGGCTGCAATAGAAGTAATACAAACTGTAATACAAGCTCTGCATGCAGCAGAGGGTGCATGTGGAAATTTGAGTAGTCGAGACCTGTAATCTACCTCATGCACCCACAAGCTGCTCTGGAAAAGGGCATGTGACCATGTGCCTGCCATTAGCATATCAGCTGCTTTCTGGCTCATTAACTGGGGAGCGGAGGGTCGTAAGGCCACTTGAAGCACTTTGCCTCCACCTATTCATTTAGCGCACTCTTCATTTGGAACAAGGTGCGCAGGAAAGCAAGAAGACCAGGAGCAGGCAGTGGTGCCGGCGTATGTGGGGGATGAGGCAGTGATTGAACACAATCACTCCAAGGGCGATGCCTGGTCCAGCAGAGGAGACCCAGCTAGGTCTGGGTGCTGCTTCTGGGCAGCCTGGTGAGCTCCCCTAATTGTCCTCCACCACACAATGCCACATAGAGCCACTCAACACTCAATCCAAGCTGTTAGTCACCTGAAAGGCAGGCTCTCAAGGGGAATATGTACAAAAGAAGTTGCCTTCCCTCTCTTTTACACAATCAAGCCAGGAAGGACAAACTGGTGATCCGCACACCAGGTACCATGCTACATCCAGCATGGTGGATAAGGAGCCAAAAGAGTCTACAGAAGCAACAAATCATTCTGTAGATGAAACTATACTTCCAATAACCCCACAAGGGATATTGAATCTCAACAGCCCAGCTCAGCACCAAGGGAGTAAGGTACTAGTAAAAATGTCTAATAGGAAAACTGTGCCTCGGACAAAAGGCCAAGCATAGGGCACCCCTCATCACCCACCTTCCCTAGAATGCCCTGCCACCCCCCTGATATCACCTACTCATTAGACAGTCCATCTCGAGACAAAAGGCAGACATCAAAGCAGGTGGGTGAGGGGGATGGGGTGAGCGACAAGGGGGGGCACTGCGCCAGGCCACGGAATTCCAACGAATAGCCCAGAGTTTTCTAGTAACTGTGAAATTCCATGAAGTACCACTACGCAAACTCTGCCCACCCCTGGATTTAAGAGCAGCATACCATCAAGTGTAACACATATTCTTGTCATGTAACTGCCTTTGTTACACCAGAAGGGGTATTTCAATTTTGTAGGATGACATTTAGAATAGCTTCTGCTGTGGCAGGGTTCCAATGATTAATGTCAAATATGCTCAGTAATATGGCACACGTGTTCAAGATGACATCTTGATATTTTCAAACACTAATTGCAAACAATTATCATGTTTTGAGTGAAGTGTTGGGAGTATTTGAGAAAAGGGGGGCTACAATGAGGAAAGACAAGTGTACCTTTAAGACAAGAGACATAGAATATCTTAGCCATGTTTTCTTGGAACAAGGGGTTAAGCCCAGACCAAGTCTGGTCAGAAGTATAGTTGAAGCTCCAGAGGCAAAAAATAGAGAGCAGTTGTTATCTTTTCTAGGACTTTGTGAATTCTAGGCAAAATTCCTGAGAAACGTTATGAATATTACTGAGTGTTTTGAAGTATTGTTAAAAAAAGGTGTGAAGTTTTAATGGTCCGAGGAAAGCCATAGCACTTTTGAGAAAGTCAAGCAGGAGATAGTTAAACCACCTGCTCTACGGCTATTTGTAGAAGGCAGAAAAGCAATTGTCACAGTGGATACATGCAAATATGGACTGGGAGCAGTTTTGTCTCTACTGGATGACATCTATGAAAACACAAAAGGGTTTGCTTCCTGAACTCTACGTCAGACAGTATGTAAATATTCTGTCATAGAAAAAGAACTACTAGCGTGTGTCTGGAGTGTGGAGAAGTTCAGAGCATATCTTTAAAGAAGGCCATTTGTGTTAATGACAGCCCATCATCCCTTAGTAGACATCTTATCAGGAAGGAAGTTAAAACACTGGACTGCTAGGATTGCAGTTAGAATTTGTTAGAATTCACGTTCTCAGTGGAGTTTATTACAGTCGACAAAAATCGCAGAATAGACTGCCTTTCGAGGTTACCTATTGAAAATTCAAGTGAATATGAGTGGGAGTCTGAAGTGGATGAGTGTTTTATAGTGCATATTGGAGATATAAGTTGTGGTATCCAGATGTGTGGCATCTTTCCCTTCTAGGTATTAGCAATAGTAGAATGTTAAATGTAGAATGTCATGATGTATACTTGAGGAGCTTCTTTCGCTTTTTGGCAGGAGGAACGTACTTAAAATGCTCATCCTACCAACATTTCTATATATTTTTAGATCTATTCCGCTGGAATTCACCCAGACTAGTCTTAACAGTGCAGAAAGATGCTGTAATAGATTTTTGTGGAGTTATCGTCAGCCCAGAAGGGCTGCTAAATGGATGTGTTTACCATTGGAAAGGGGAGGGTGGGCAGTTCCCAGTCTCCTGCTGTACTATTGGACTGCATTTCTTCAACACTTGGGTCAGCCAATATTTGGTCAGCGATCTTCACTTCCGACGTCACTTAGCCCTTCTATATTTGAGATTGGGTTAGGGGAGGAGGCCAAGGGGATTCTTTCTTTAATCCTTAAGCCCAGTTACTATAAAAAAAAAGTTCAAGGTGATCAAAGCAATGTATTCAATTTGGAGGAAGGTGCGACGGAGGTGGTTAATCTCCAACATTAACTTTTTTACACCTCTGGTTGCTGATAGGCTGCTGCCCTCCATTTTCTAGGACGCAGTCACAATAAGGTGGAGATCGCATGGTATATTTACTTTGGGTGATCTGGCTCATGAGGGCAACATGGCTTCATTTACTTATTTGAAAGAGAAGTTTGGTTTGGGAACACATGAGTTTTTTAAATATTTACAGTTGCGCAGTTATTTATCAAGCCTTCTGCATACTTCTCCGAATGCACTCACGAAAAATGCACTTATGGATCTTATACTGAGGAAAGTACGTATAGGGGCCCTTTATCAAAATCTTGTGGCGGGGCTTCCAGATGATCTTTCCTCCCAGTGTATGAAAACAGATCTTAAATTAGGAATAGTTGGCACAGACATTGGTCGGACCTTGGAATTTGCAAATTCAGTTTTAATTTCAGGGAGCCTTCGTTCCCAAAGCTATATGGCTTTGCTCGACTTGTATTACACTCCCAATAAAATATCTAAATGGGCAGGGGGAGTGGCCCAGGTTTGCCCAAGGTGTGCTCTGCCAGCAGCTAATGATGTACATTTGTTTTTTTCATGCGCCAAATTGGAAGAATTTATTCGAGATATACAATTCTTTATTAATAATTCTTTAAAAATTTCAGTTGACATTACAGCAGAACTGGTAATAACGGGTTCTGAGACACAAAGTGCTAGACCGGTTTGGGAAGCTGCTTTTCTCACTATTGCAATGGCATTATTACGGTTATGTATCACCTCTGAATGGATTAACCCTGATCCCCCCACCTTCCCGAACTGGAGAGCAAGGATCTTAGCTACCTATAATTTAGAATCAGCGGTATTTTTGAGAAGTGGGAGGAAGAGACGGGAGAGGGGTGGGAAAATATGGGCACCATTCAAGCAGTGGTTGGAAAATTAATAGTTTACTTTCTACTCTTTGGTTTGGCTTCTTAGTAGTTGCAAGTGCATTCCATGATACTGCTCGTTACTATGATTTAAATTCTTTTTGGTACTATATGTAAAAATGTATTTCACTGCCATGTTTGGAAATCTTTTTCTTTTTTGTGTAAATGTTGTTTTTCAAGCTTTTTTTTTTAATAAAAAGTTAAAAAAAAAGTTTTAAAAAAAAAAGAGGAGCTTCTAGTGATGTTCTACTGAATCCAAGACTGTGTCAGTTGATGCCTTGGTCTGCTGTGGATGAGATCTTTCATTACTTGCATCTTAATAAAGAACCTATCCTGCACTACCTGGTCTTCTACTTCTTCACACTGGCGATGAGGACTGGTGAAGATCCATCTTACATTTACATTGAAGATCACCTTATTGGATGTGGGTTGGTGCGAATTTGGAAGAGGTGTGAACTTAGAAAAGATCTCAACACTGACTATCTGATTTATAAGGTATTTTGCTCTGCAGTTTGTTTCCTTAAAGCGGTTAAAGGCACAAGACTTTAGTGAAAAGAATATTTTGCTTTCTTTTTAATAATTAACTGTTATCTAATTGTTTTATTCTTCGATAGGAAATGGGCTTTTAAATTAAGACTTTGCTTTAAAGATAAAAGCATTCCTGTGTCTGTGCGATTTCTTACATTTTACTACTCCAGATCTTGACCCCGAGACATCGATTTACGCCGTATGTTGATGCGTTTTGATTTTAAAAGCATCAGTTCGCATTTTACGAGAATATTAATAAATATTTACGAGACGAGGACATTTATTGTAACTATCTCTTTGAACTGTGGCTCTGCAGCTTTAGCCCAACTTTGCTGCCGTTACTTTTCCTTTGACATTTTAAAAAAAAATACAAAATAAATAACAAGTACCTGCTACGGAAAAGCTCACCTAGTCCGGCATCCTTCGTCACCACGCTGTTGCTTCACGTTTCTTGCTTCAACGTCACCGCAACGCCAACCAAGATTTCTCCTTGGCTACGTACATGATTACGCTTTACCTGCAGGCCAATTCTGCGCCCTACGTCACCCAAGCTTCTTCCCTAGCAACGCTTGACAACGCTTCATTCAACAACAACCAGAGCGGTTCCAACGCGACTTCAGCCTGCATTTCGTAGAGCGCTTCACGTCGAGGGAGTCCATCAGGGAGATAAGCATTGGTAGCGCCAAATCGAGCGCTTTGAAACATTTACAAGAGTTTGACAACTTTCAGCTTATGGTTTAACTTTGACATTTTTTTTTTATATAGAGAACTTAAGTGATACATCCCTTATACGGGAAAGTTTGAGGTATTTTCTTTATATGTGCAGAATAATTTTTTATTTTTTATTATCTGCTAAGCACGGTTGAATATTTATTTCCTTTTAGGTTGGTCTTATACTGCGCAGGTGTGTCTATACTACATGTGTATATCTCTTACACGTGCATCTTCGCTGACACACTCAGCTCTTCAAAGGAACTACTACGCGCTGGTATATACAGCTATAGGATATTAATGTATTTTATTGTACTTTGAACTTTTCGTGAGGTTTTATTACTCGCGTTCACTCTATTTTGCTAGAAATGCAGAACGTCACTGCTGCCCCTTTCTTCCTCTCAAAACCTGGCGATCCTCCCATTCGCTGGTCCAAGTGGAAGAAAGTGTTCCTCAACTATGCAAGAGTGTGTGGAACATCTCTCTCTGCAGAAAGGAAGTCTGCCTTATTAATGCACTGTTTAGGCTCTGAAGGGCAAGAAGTGTTTGAGCATCTGACTGAGTTGACTACTGAGGAGTCAAATAATTTAAACAAATTTGAAGTGAATCTTAAAAAGCTCGACAAACATTACCTACTAAAGGTTGGTACCATATTGGAAAGATATCACTTTGGCAGGCGTACACAAAAAGAAGACGAGTCTGTTGAAACGTATGTCACTGTGTCACTGTGTTAGGATTTATGCTTAATGGAACACTGAGCGAGTTGCTAGGAGCTCATAATGTTATGTTGTAAAGTGCTGCTCAGTAAGAAGAGGTTGGTGAAGGAGCTGGAGGTCTTCTGATGTATGCCTATCTAAGTAAAGCTTACTTCCTCCTATAAATTGTTTTGGACTCATCTTTACACTGGCAACGAGGATGGGATGTTAAGTGCTATGGGTGGGGTTGTACCAGAAGAGTGATTGGTTTTATGGAAAGAGTGTTTCTGAATGAAGGGATTCAGAAACTCTAGTATCTGACAACGGGGTGCAGTTGGTTTCTAGAGAAATGAAAGAATTTTTTGGATGGTATGGGAATCCGTCATGAGAGAGTTGCGTTATTCAGGCCGCAAGCTAATGGTCTTGTGGAAAGGATTAACAGATTGTTGACGGAAAATATTCAACTATCTCTTGCTAACGGCTTAGCATGGTCAGATGAACTCAGGAAAATGGTGTGGTCTTATAGAGTCACGCCACATTCAGTTACTGGTGTCTTGCCTTTTGTTTCCCTTAAAGGGCGGGAACCTGGTACAAAGGAGGTTCCAGGTTGGCTGAGGAGCAAAGAGTGTGTTTGGGTTGATCGAATGGGTGTGAAATGTAGTGTTGATAAACGGCAAAGTGATTTGGCTCATGAGTGTGCGCGAGAATGACATTAAAGTGGGTGATTGGGTTGTGACTAGGAAGGGTGGTATAGTGATTAAAGGGGAGAGTAAGTTTTCACAACCTAGACAAGTGAAGTGTGTCAAAAGAAACATCCTTATCTTGAGTGATGGTTCTGCTTGGAGTAGTGGTAATGTTGCAAAATGTCCTACTCCTTAATCTTTATTATTTCATGAAATGTAATCTTTATGGAACATGTTATATCATATTGTATGGATTATCTTGTATTTTGTTTGTATTTGCAATGGGGGGAGATGTGTTATGATTTATGCTTAACGGAACACTGAGCGAGTTGCTAGGAGCTCAGAATGTTATGTTGTAAAGTGCTGCTCAGTAAGAAGAGGTTGGTGAAGGAGCTGGAGGTCTTCTGATGTATGCTTATCTAAGTAAAGCTTACTTACGCCTATAAATTGCTTTGGACTCATCTTTACACACTGTTTTGCGAAAATTAGCCTCAACTTGTAAATTTGAAAGTGCCGCAGAAGAGAGAAAACACCCCGCCGCCATCACCTGCGAGATCGCTGGCCACGCCCCTTTTTAGGCCACGCCCCCCACCCTCATTACTTAAAGCCACGCTGATTACAAGCGCGGTTGCGACATCTATTATCCTCAGAGCGGAAAGCCGGGAGTAGGCGAATCTTTGCACCTATTTTGAAAACTATTTTACCTTTCACTTGCTGCACCACCTGCTCCTCTTGGGGCCACACTATCCTGTTTTCAGCGGACCGTGCGCTGTCACGGGACTCTGGGGAAAGGAAAAGACCCCGCCGCCATCACCGGCGAGATCGCTGGGCCGGCCCCTTTTTAGGCCACGCCCTCCCTTTTGCCGTCTTCCAGCACCCATAAAAATGTGCCATTTTAGGAAGCGCAGCGGACGAGCGCAGCGGGGGCGCGCCTAAGGCAAGCCCGTCCGCGCCAGACCGGGCCCAGGGGCCTGCCAGGCTGGCCATATCATCACATATTCGGCCACTTCCCTGCGGGACTTACAGTCTCCCAACCTCACACCCTCCCCTTCCACCATCAGACGCATCCTTACGGCCGACATTGCCCAACCAGATCGGCATCTCACCAATTTGGTCACATCTCCTAGTCAGCCGACTCAGAGCAACACCACCATTAGAGTCCTCTATTTAAATACTCGATCCTTAGTAAAACATCACGCCGATATCTTCATCCTTCTTTCTAATGAAAAACCTGACGTCCTCCTGCTCACTGAAACTTGGTTGACAGTGGATTCACTCCCTGACATTCTGGCAGCCCTCCCCCCAGACTATTACATCCTCCGCGACGATCAGCCAGGAAACCGCCCGGGGGGTGGGGTAGCGGCCATCATTTCCAAACACCTGAACTCCACTTCCACCTCATCCATCTCCCTCCTGGGAGTCGACAATCTCATTTTCAGCTTAAACATGGATAGCGGGGCCTTAACCTTCCTTCTTCTTTACCGCCCCCCTCAACCGATGCCAACTTTCGCGGCCACTTTGTCTGATCAGTTGATTAATCTCCTCACCTCCCATCCTAGTTTTGCCCTATTTGGCGATCTAAATGACTTGTTCAATGACATCAATGCCGGGCCCCATGCCTTGGAGGCCTTTGAGGCCCTCACTAGTCTCAATCTGTCCCAACAAATTACTTTGCCCACACACATCAAGGGCCATATTTTAGACCAAATATGGACCCAAAACCTTACTCTATCCCCCCCTCCGTTTCACCCTGTACTTGGTCAGACCACCACTTAATAGACACCACTCTTACGATCAGTGGCAAACCCCCCATCCCACTGATGGCCGGAGGTCTATCTCGCAAAAGGAATGCCTATGACGCTGAAGGATTTCTCGCGAACCTATCAGACACCCGCCCTGCCCCTATCCCATCCACTAACGTGGATAAACTAGAAAATGACATCTCCCTCTGGCTGCAGTCAGCCAGTGACAAATTCGCCCCCCTCACCAAATTTCCCCCGACCAGACATCAAAACTCCCACAGAAGGTTCTCGGATGACCTAAAAAAAACTGAAATTGAAGGTACGTCAATCAGAAAGGGCATGGAGACGTAACTACTCCGAAACAGCTAGATCACAATATATCTCAGCTCGCAGAGACTATAAAATTGCCATAGTTTGTGCCAAATCTACTCACTTCTCGGACAGAATCTCCTCCTTGGACAACAAATCCAAAGAAATTTTTAAAATTATGAATGAACTGACATCTGACGATAGAACCCTCCCAGGCCAGACTCCCACCCAAGAAACCTTTTTTTCGTCGAAAAAATCAATAAAATTAAGGCATCGATCTCCACCATCCCTCAGATCACCCCCCTGGAATCTTCCTCCAATAACCCTTCTGTTTTCACCGAATTCCCCCCCATCAATCCTATCTCCCTAGTACAGCTTGCATCCCGGTTAAAATCAGGTTCCCCAAATGATGGCTGCCCACCCTCAGTCCTGCGTAGAGTATGTCACTCCTTACCTGAATGCATACTACCTCTCTTGAACAGCTCACTCAGCACAGGCACTGTTCCGAGATCCTTCAAAGAAGCCATTCTTGTCCCGCTATTAAAAAAAACCAGTCGCGGACCCAGCGGGACTCTCCAATTATCGCCCCATATCGCTTCTGCCTTACTTTTCAAAACTTCTCGAAGCACATGTCACCAGATGCCTCTCCAATTTCATTGAATCCTCTTGTTATCTGGAGCCTAATCAGGCCGGCTTCAGGCCTTCATTCTCTACTGAGGCCGTCATCCTAGCTGTCCTCGACACACTGAGGAGAAATACCGACTCAGGAACCCCCCAGGCTCTCGTTCTCCTGGACCTCTCGGCCGCGTTCGACACGGTTGACCATAACATCCTGCTCAACCATGTCGAACAGGCTGGCATCCAGGATTCCGCCCTCAACTGGATCTGGTCTTTTCTGTCTGACAGATCCCAAGCCGTCCGCCTGGGCCCCTACACAGCTCCCAAGACCCCCACAACCTGCGGAGTCCCTCAGGGCTCCTCCCTGTCACCTTTCCTGTTCAATCTGTACCTCCGGCCCCTACTCCATTCACTTTGTAACTGGGACATTACAGTTTTTAACTATGCCGACGATCTGCAGATTATTTTTCCACTCAATTCTCCCAATGCAATAGACAATTTTCACTCTGCCATGCTTCATATCCAAGATTGGATGAATTCCAACCAATTGAAGCTAAACCCCGGGAAAACCGAGCTCCTCCTCCCAGGCCCCAGCTTTTCTTCCTGGGGAACCCAGTTCTGGCCTTCCGAACTGGGCCCTCCGCCGACCCCTTCCACCTCTGTAAAAAGCCTCAGCGTAATTATTGACGCCGAACTCTCCCTCCGACCTCATATTGGCTCAGTGATCTCATCCTGCTCCTTCCAGCTCAGAAAAATCCGAAAGGTCAGCCATCTGCTTCCCACACCTGCCCTGACCCAGGTTATCATCTCTCTTGTGCTCTCCCGCTTGGACTTTTCCAACTCCATTTATCATGGACTTCCAAAAACTCTCCTTCACCGCCTTCAGGTGGTCCAAAACTAGGCAGCCCGGATCATCTTTAAATCTGCTAAATGGCAATCTGCCAAACCCATGATGTACAAACTTCACTGGTTAGCAATTGAACAAAGGGTGGCCTTCAAGTTGGGCTGTCTCACGTACAAAGCCCTCAACTGCCCCAGCCCTGCCTTCCTGAGTTCCCTTATCACTCCCTACTGTCCAAACCGCAACCTCCGTTCCACCCATCAAAAATCACTTATCACACCCAAAACCAGAACTAACAAATTCAGTGGACGAAGATTTGCCTTTATGGCTCCGAAACTCTGGAACTCCCTTCCCTTGAACATCAAATCAAGCAGCTCCCTCCTTCATTTTAGGAAGTTGCTTAAAACTTTTCTTTTTCCCTCATCCTGCTAACCCTGCACTTTACCTCAGTCCCGGAATTCGATGTCCCATAGCGCCAGGAAACTCATGGTGTCAGTGCGCTCTACAAATTTCATTTAATAATAATATTAATAATAAATACGTGCCCAATTCATGCTAGGGTGCAAATTCGAGAAAGTTAAGGACGATCTCTGGCAGAAAGATGATCCGGATTTGAATGAGGTAATCACTATAGCCAAGAGGTTGGAACATTCTCTTGCCTGTGTTGAGGTTTTTAAGAAAGAGAAAGCCACTCCTGAAGAAAAAGTCCTTTATGTTAATCAAAAAAAATTGTTTAGAAGCCAACTTCAAAACCAACTCTCAAATTCACTAAGAAACAACCCAACTCTACTGCTTCTTCCTCTAACTTCTTTAAACCCTCAACTGGTTCTGGTATTAAATGCTTTCGTTGTAATGCCTCTGACCATCTTGCCATTGATATGTCATGTCCAGCTTTGTCTTCAAAATGTACGAATTGTGGCAAGGTTGGGCATTATACGAAAGCTTTCAGAAAACAAATGAATAAGAGGAATAGCCGGGTTAAAGAAGTTTCAATTGATGATGATTCTGATTCCGACACATTGCATTGTGGGGAAATTTCATTGTCATGTGATAAAAAGTGCAAGGGGGCAGTAGATATTGTTTCCATTGATAATTGTGAAGTCAAAATGCTTTTTGACTCCGGGGCAAAAATTACCCTAATACCTAAAAAATTTTTGGATAAGAATCTTCTTGGAAAAGTAAAATTGTTCAAGCCTGATAAAAGACCATTAGCTTATGGGGAACAACCAATCAAACTTTTTGGTTATTTCATTGGTCAGATTGATTATAAAGGGAGGCTCACTGCGGGTAACATCTACATCTCCTGCATGGGGGATAGCATTCTCAGTTGGTTTCATCAAGCTGATTTGGGTGTCTCTTTGGTTCCTGGTGGGAATCCCTGTATTGTTCTGAGAGACATTACATCTGACTCAAGTTCGTGTAACACCGGGGAAGATTTATTGTCTTCTTTTTCACCCAACAATGATTCTGTTGTTGATCCTAATATCTTGAACTTGATTACATCTGGAGATTCTCCTCCCGATTGCCGTGTTAAATTTAAACCGGTCTTAAGCGACAAACTGGGTTGTCTTTCAGGCTATGTCCATAACATCACCTTGAAAGCAGATGCGGTTCCCATTGCGTGCAAGGTACGTAACGTCCCTTTAGCCATGCAGAAACCTATGTGCTTAGAATTGGAAAAACTCAAGAAAGAGGGGATCATTAGTGAGGCTGAAGCAAGTGAGTGGGTAGCTCCAGTTGTTTTAGCACGAAAACCTTCAGGTGAAATTTGTTTTTGTGTGGACCTTAGGGCTCTCAACAGGGAAGTTGTAGCGAATAGGTATCCTCTACCCAACATCAACACCATGTTAACTCAACTTGGGGATGCCTGTATATTTTCTACTCTTGACCTCCGGGCAGCATATCATCAGGTGAGGATTGATGAGAAGTCCATGGATCTTACATCCTTTATAAATCCCTTCAGCACATATAAATTCACTCGCTTACCCTTTGGCTTAATTTCTGCGGCCTCCGCGTTTCAAAGGGTCATGGAGAATGTACTAAAGGGGATCGTTGGAGTTAAGATTTATCAAGATGACGTGCTAGTTTATGGATCATCTCAAAATGAACATGATCTTAGGCTTAGTTCTGTTCTGGAGCGTTTTGCTGACAGGGGTTTAACAAGTGTAGGTTTAACCTGACTGAAATTGATTATTTGGGTCACTGGTGGGGTTAAACCTAAAGATAAGTTGGTGAAAACGATATGCAACCTTACTACACCAAAGTCTAGAGAAGAGTTAGTTACCTTCCTAGGTATGGCAGAATATTATAAGTTTATACCACATTTTGCAAGCAAAACTGTCAACATGAGATCTCTCTTAAAAAAGGGGGTGAAATTTACATGGTAACAAGAGTGCCAAAAGGAGTATGAACATGTTCAACAAGATCTGAATCTGGCTCCATCTCTACAGAGTTTTGATGTTTCCTATAGCTCGATACTAGTCACTGATGCTAGTTCTCATGGCCTAGGAGCTGTTCTCAAACAAGTAAGGGATGGGAAAGAGGTTACCATCCTGTTTCTCTCTAGATCTTTGTTTGGTCCTGAATTACTGTATTCAGTATTCGAGAAGGAAGCCTTGTGCATTTGTTGGGCTATCAAAAGCTAAAAAAAAATCTTTGGGGAAATCCTTTCACGGTTCACACAGACAATAAACCGTTGAAAGACGTCTTCTGTAAAAAAAAGCCTTGATGCTATTTTGTCTCGTATTTGCAAATGGGTTATTGCTCTCCAAGATTTTGAGTTCGAAGTGAAATATATACCTGGCATAAACAACAAGGTTGCTGATTGCCTTTCTAGGTTGATGCCTGAGCAGGATGCTCAAACTCCTTTGTCCTTGGATGATTCTTGGGAAGTGGATGAGTTTAAGGTGTGTGAAATTGTTGAAGGGGTTGTTCCGGAAACTGACTGGAGAGATGCTATGAGTAAGGATGCAGACTTGCAAGAAATTTGTAAGTTAGTTCGTGTAGGGTGGCCAAGTCTTAAGAATTTGAATGAGAATGCTAAGAAATTTTGGAATGTTAAGGATGAGCTTTCAGTGAGGGAGGAGTATATTTGGAGGGGAACCAGACTCTTTCCTCCTTCTCTTATTAGATTGAAGATTCTTCAATTAGCTCATCAAGGACACCAAGGCATATCCAAGACAAAAGAAAGGGTGCGTCTACATTTCTGGTGGCCTGGTTTAGATATTCTTGTTGAATGAATGAATGAATGAAATTATTTGTAGAGCGCACAATGGCCAAACGGCTTCCTGGCGCTGAGAGCTCTAAGGAACAGAACAGACAGGGCCAGGAGGATTAGCGGGGGTAGGCCAGGGCAAACAGAAAAGTTTTGAGCGCCTTACGGAGAAAAAATAGGGATAGAACGCATGGAGAGAGGAAGGGAGTTCCAGAACTGGGGTGCAAGAACAGAAAATCTAGTTCCACCAGTGCGAGTTTTGTGAAAACGGGGAACAGTGAGGAGGGCTAAAGAAGATGAACGGAGAGTACGGGCAGGGGTGTGGAGGGAAATAAGAGAATTGATGAAAGCCGGTGCAGAGTGATCAAGGGCCCGATAAACAAGGCAACCTAGTTTGAAAAGAGATCTCTGCAGGATAGGTAACCTGTGGAGGGATTTGAGGACAGGAGTGATGTGATGGGTTTTGGGCAAGTGAAAGATGAGACGGGCAGCCTGATTTTGGATTGCTTGAAGGCGGCGGGTTTCGTAGGCAGGAACGCCTGCGAACAAGCTATTGCCATAATCAAGGCGGGAAGTGATAAGGGCGGAAATAATGATTTTGAGAGAGTCAAGTGAAAAGAAGCGGGAGATTTTCCGGATCATCCGGAGGGAGAGGAAACAAGAGGACACCACGGCACTGACCTGGCCATGCATGGACAGGTCCCGACTGACCTTGATGCCCAATGTTTTGACGGAGGGAACCGGGGTGGGGGGGGGCCAAGAATAGAGGGCCAGAAAGCAGGGGACCAAGGGCTGGATGAGCCGCCAGTCAGGACAAGCTCCGTCTTATCTGGATTGAGCTTGAGGTGATTGGCGCTCATCCACCCAGAAATAAAGACCATGGTGGAGTGGAAGAAAGATAGGGAGTGAGAAGAAGAGGAGAGATCAAAGACGAGCTGGAGGTCATCTGCGTAGTTATACACAGAGACCCCCAGCTCAAGGATGGAAGAGATAAGTGGATGGATGTAAAGATTGAAAAGAAGGGGAGAAAGGGAAGAGCCTTGGTGAACCCCACAGGGCACCGGGAGGGGGAGAGCGGAAAAGCCGGGGAGGTGAACAGCTTGAGAACGTCCTGTCAAAAAGGACGTGATCCAAGAGAGGGCGGGGCCTCGTATGCCCGCTGCGCTGACACGGTCCAAAAGAATGTTATGGTCGACCGTGTCAAACGCAGCGGACAGGTCGAGGAGAATCAGAGCTTGGGGAGAGTTTATGTCGGCCTTGGTTTTGAGCTCGTCAAGGACGGCTAGCACCACAGTTTCGGTCGAGTGACCCGAGCGGAAACCAGCTTGGTGAGAGGCAAGGAGATGGTTCTGTTCGACATAAGTAGAGAGACAGGAGGTAACGTAGGATTCCAGAATTTTAGCAAGATAGGGAAGAAGAGAGATGGGTCTGAAGTTAGAAGCGAGAGAAGAGTCAAGACCGGGTTTTTTAAGAATGGGGGAAACAATAGCAGATTTAAATGAAGAAGGGACCAAACCAGTGGAAAGAGAGGCATTGAGGAGGGAAAGAGGGGTAGCAGGACAGGAAGAGAAGAGAATTTTAAGGATGCGGGCAGGGGCACAATCAGTGGGGGAGCCAGACTTGGTTTTAGTGAGCAAAGCTAAAAAAGAGTCCAAGGAGAGGGGCGGAAAAGAGGAAAAGGAAGATTTAGGCACAGAGGGGACAGAATGAAGTGGAGTAAAAGGAGTAGCAGAAATGTTGGATTTAATTTTAACAATCTTCTCGATAAAGAAGTTGTTAAGAGAAGAGCAGAGGGCCTGGGAAGGAGTAAAGTGAGGGCAAGCACGGTCAGAGGTGGCCAAATTGTTGACCAAGGAGAAGATTTCTTTAGATTTGTTGGCCGAAAGAAATACTTGGTCAGAGAAGTACTTGGTCTTTGTGGCCAGAATGGCCTTTTTGTACTCTTTAAGAAGAGATTTGTATTTGGCCTTGAAGTCGGGGCAGTAGCTACGGCGCCAAAGGTGCTCCGAGCGTCTAAGTTCCAATTTGAGGATCTTGAGCTCCGAGTTGAACCAACGGTGAGCCTCGTGAGGACGAATGGACTTGACTAACTTAAGAGGGGCTACTAAATCGCATGCGGAAGATAGCCAGTTGCCAACTGCAGCGGCCTGTGAGTCAAGGGAAATGCCAGTGAGGTCGGGAGGAGAAGAAGCAAGGGAATGAGAGAGTGAAGGCAAATCAACGCGATTCCAGCTACGTGAGAAAACATTCTTGGGACGAGTGGGTTTGTGAGGGGAACCAATGTTGATAGTGAAGGAAATGAGGGAATGATCGGACCAGGTACAAGGGAGGATGCTGGGGGGGGAAACTATGTCCTGGGATGACCAGACTTGGTCCAGAATGTGACCAAGGTTGTGGGTAGGGACCAGTACATGGGACTTAAGGTTGAGACATGAAAGAGTGGCCATGAAGTCCTTGGACGCTAAGTCCTCCCTGGGGTCGCCAGGCCAGTAATTAAAGTCTCCTAGCAGGAGAACAGAGGAGTTGTTAACTACAAGCGTAGCGAGGAGTTCCTGCAGGGAGGCCACAAACAGGGGCATGCTCAGGGGAGGGCGATAGACTAGGACGACAGTGAGAGGTGCAGAAAGATTAGAGGAACGAGCGACCAGAAAGTCCACCCCAGCTATAGGTGATTGGGAGAGAAGCTGGAAATGAAGAGTGGATCGGACAATCATAGCGACACCCCCCCCGGTCTTGCCCACGGGGCGATCAGCCCGGAGGGCATAGTAAGAGTCGGGGAGGATGGCAAGAATGTCGGGGAGAGAGGCCTCAGAAAACCAAGTTTCCGTTAAAAACAGAAAATCTGGGGAGTCTGTGGTTAGAAGGTTGAACAGTTCAAGTTGGTGCTTGCCTGCCGAGCGGGTGTTGAGGAGATAGGCAGAGACAGTGTGAGGGGGTGATGAGGGTCTAATGGGGGGAGGTCCGGTGTCCTGAGCAGGCAAGGGAACAGTGGGGCGAGGAGGCACAACACAGTCTGAAAGGGGGACATAGATATCTAATGCAACAAGGTGCTGCATGAGGGTATGGGGAAGAGGCACAACAGCAGTGCAGGCGCGGAGTTGAGCAGACGAGTATGACAATGAAGAGGCAGGGGGGGTGGCCCCTGGTCCCGGCCCGTCGCGGACGGGCGCAGACGGGCTTAACTTAGGCGCAACTTCGGCGCGCCTTCGTCGCGCCTGCTGCGCGGACGGGATAGTAATGCCATAAGTAGGGGACCGGAAGTAGCAGAGGCGTGAGTGATAAGGGATTGTGTTGAGTGTAGTACTTCAGACAAAGTGATTAAGACTAGAACACAACTTATGGTTATTAGAGAAGCCCCTGTACGGTGTTGGCAGGATGTAGCACTAGATATTCTTGGGCCTGTTTTTAACAGAAGTGGTCAATTTTATATTTTAATCTTGATTGACATGTTCTCCAGATGGCCAGAAGTTAGTCACTCAAAACATCGAAACCAAGGACATCACTAAATTTTTGCAGGATGTGTTCTGTAGGGAGGGTTTTCCTGAAACAATCCTTACAGATAATGGTGTACAATTGGTGTCAAGTGAGATGGAGGACTTCCTAGCCAATAAGGGCATCAGATATAAGCGTTGCTCTCTCTATCATCTGGAATGCAACGGAATGGTAGAGAGATTCAACCGGGTTCTTAAAGAATCTATTCAAGTATCTAAAGATCAAGGCACTGATTGGAAAGCGAATTTACTTGAAAGAGTAATGGTGTATAGGATCACACCACATTCCAATCACTGGTGAGGTACCTTTTGTCTTAATTAGAGGTCGCACACCAAACACGTACATGTTCCAATCTTGGATGAGGAACTTAGGCATTGAGACTAAGAGTTCCAATGTAGGTTTAGGTTTGATCAAACAAAAGGTTAGGTCTACTAATAGGAAAGTGAACTTTGACATCAGACATGCTGTTGCCCACACGAATGTTTCAGTTGGGTGAGAGTTTGTCTCCCTCTTAAGTCCTCTGGAACAAAGTTCTCCTCTCCTTTTCATGTCACAAAACTCTTTCGTAATGCTGTTAAACTAAATGATGGACGCATATGGAATTTGAAACGTGTTGCTCCTATTTCTGGTTTGACATCAAAAGGTAATCAATCGAACAATACTGACATTTATCCCAATTCTAGAAACAGCTGTGGTCAGTCTGTAGTTTGCACTCCTGTTAGGAAAAGTGCTCGTGCGACTAGGGCTCCTGCAGCTCTTTCAGATTATGTTTGAAATAATTTTTTTTAATTCTTTTTTTTTTGGTATCCTCTTATGGTTTTGAACAGCTTTATAGTTGTTGTTTTGGGTTTCAGGGGGAGGTGTGTGGTATCCAGGTGTGTGGCATCTTTCCCTTCTAGGTATTAGCAATAGTAGAATGTTAAATGTAGAATGTCATGATGTATACTTGAGGATGTTCTAATGATGTTCTAATGAATCCAAGACTGTGTCAGTTGATGCCTTGGTCTGCTGTGGATGAGATCTTTCATTACTTGCATCTTAATAAAGAAACTATCCGGCACTACCTGTTCTTCTACTTCTTCACATAAGTATTTGCAAGAGAGATGAGGATTGGATAAGAACTGTTGATGAAGATGAAGTGTTGAAGGAAGTGAAACCACTGGTGTACTCAGTTTGCCCAAAAGAGAAAAGTTTGACTGATGAACTGCAAATGATTTGTAAGATATCTGATGAATTTTCAGTTGAAGGTGGTAAGCTAGTATGCAGAGACTAACTCATTCCACCTTTGTGCTTTCAACAGAAGATCATTAAGCTCCAACATTCAGGATATTTGGGGTCCACTGTAACTAAAAGAAAGATGAGGGAAGATTTTAGGTGGCCAAAGATGTATGGTGAGATTGATAAATTTGTAAGAAGGTGTGTACAGTAAGTGACCACGTTCTGAAAACTGATGGTATACCTGAATTGGCTGTATTATGTCCCAGAAGAGCGTGGCAATGCATGGGTGTGGATTTCTTGGGTCCATATCATATTTTACCTAATCAAATGAGGTACTTTATTTTTATGGTTGACATTTTTTTTAAGATGGGTCAACGTTGATCTTGTAAGTGAACCTACTACTAGGAGTGTGACTAGTTGTTTTCAGGAAGTTTTTGCTAGAAAGAGGATCCCAGGTGAGATCATGATTGATAACGGTGTTCAATTTACATCACAAACACATTAGAACATTAGAATACCGCGGTACCACCTCCAAAGTAATGGAAACGTAGAGTGCTTTAATAGGATCCTGGTTGAATGTGTGAAGTCCACCTACGGATGCAATATGGATGTGGACAAAGCTACCTAAGAGTTGGTATGTTCATACCCCATGACACCCCTTAGTGTTACTGAAAAAACTCCCTTTGAACTGATGAGAGGAAGAAAAGCTGCTACAGAGATGTGTCCTTTCTGGATGGTCTAGTTATTTTCCAATAGTGCAAATGTCAGTGATTGGTGGAGAATGGCTGAGAATAAGTCTAATATGAATAACGGGGAGAGAGAGATGTTGACAAAAAGAAAGTACGTTGAAAGTAGGAGATTGGGTGCATATAAAAATCCCAATTTAGTTGGGAAAGATCTATCTAAGTTTAATGAAGCAGCACAAATATGTGAGTTATGAAGGAACTCGGCAAAATTAGCATAGCTTTAGATCCAAGTGTACAGAATGGTTATGAGAATGGTTGTAGAGGAATACATGGAAAATCAACTTCAGGAGAAAATGATAATTGTGTGAGAAGTTCTCAGGATAGGTATGTACCAGGTCACTAGGCACTATGCAGTATTGCTTTCAAGTAAAGTGTAGGGATAAAAATATGTATTTTATAAGTAAGGTGTAGTATGGATTGCTCAATTATGTAAGTTGAATTTTGTTGGAAAAAGTGGAGAGGCGTTGCGATGGGTAGTATAGGAAGTCATAGAATCATTGTTGACACTTCGGGATACAAATACTTGAACACTACTGCATCTATGAGTGCTCACATCACAAGGCCTGCGTTTCTCCCTGCTGAGTGAGGGCACATAACCCAGTAAAACCAAAATTACCTGCTCTGGAGCCTGGAGCACCAGCACCTGACTGCATGCCAAGAAAAGTGTGCCCTGTGAGGAAGAGAAGAGCGTTGAAGGGAGCTAAGTCCAGTGGGAAGCCTTACCGTGGGGACTTTGTCTGTGAGATGTGGGAATTCTGCTGTGCACTAATTATGCCATAGCCTGTGTGCAGCACTGTTTTCAGTGACCCCAGTATACAAGTAGAGGGCTGCCCTAACTGAGTCATGCAGACTTGTTGCGGTGACCCCCTATGCCAGAGTGGCTTACTGTTGAAGTAGCTGCGCAACCAGCATACCAGAACTTGAGAACTCCTTTACAGCAACCCTGTTTTTCTCAGGAGAGGCCTCCATGGTGTGGGCAATTGCACCAGAGGAGTCTATGTTGCGGCCGAAAGATGTGCTAGGAGCTGCCTGAACCAAATCACCAAAGACTTTGGGCCATTGCCCAGGACTGGAATGAGACTGCCACCAGCGGGTCTAGATATGCTTTGAGATGAATTCATGATGATACAACGCGTGTAAGTACAACGCGTGCTATTAGATTACAGTTGTTACAACGACTGCGATGTTACTACGCTATGCCATTACAACGCAAGTCTATACATCGACTTCTAACATTAGAAAAGTGTAATTTACTATTCCAACTCCAGTCCACTTATCAGAAAGGGAAGGAGTTGGGATAGGAGACTACACTATTTGTAATGTTAGCCCGCCATCTAGCGCAAGTTGATGTAAAGACTTGCATTGTAATGGCATAGCGTGGTTATATTGCGGTTGTTGTAACAACCGCGATGTAACAGCATTGCGGTGTACTGTCCGCGATATTAATGATGTTTCCCCTTTGGAATGTATGATGTTACAATGCGTGTTAGTACAACACGGGCTGTTACATTGCGTAGATCTGCACTGACTAACCCCTGAGGACCATTTGGATGCTTAGAAGAGTGACGGGCCCACATGGGACTGCAGTTAGGAGCCGAAGGATTTAATTTCCTCCGCTAGGGAGAACTTGATTTACTGTATCTCTGTGAGCTGGAGAGAGCCCGTCTTGCCACTCCAGAGCCTGAGTCTGTGCTCATGCTACATTGCCACTTATACCACTAGCAGCCTGAGTTCTCTTAGCAGGAACTGATCTTGCTGTAACTTTGAATGCTTCAGTACTGCAGGAGCAGGTACAACTTGCACTGAATCTGTGAGCTCCAGGGGATTCACTGCTAAAGGTGCTATGGCACCATAGACACTTTTGACTAATTTCCTAAAGAGTCAAAGGGCAACTCTTGAGTATGGTCTTATAGTCTGTATTCTCTTGGATGCGGCCACCAGTGAATGGGGAGGATGCACCCCATTCAGTGTGTAAGGCAGCTAAATATAAGCTTTTTAAATCTGTTGTTCAAACCACATTTGTCGTCAAATAAAAAGAACAGCATAATAGTAATGTAAAATGAGCAACTGTGTCACATAATAGAGCTATGAGCGACCTGCTTCTAGAAGCTTGGTCAAGAAATGCCTATTGTTGGCGAATGATGATGACATCTGTCATAGCATTCCCTCCCTCTCTCGGCCCTCCAGAGGATCTAATTTTGTGCGGAGAAGGGTTGGATATAAACAGTCCCAACAGTCATCCAACAAGACCCAGGATTTAGATAACTGAACTACAAGCTAGAAATCAGACTCATGTGTATTACTCCCAGAACAAAGCTATAAAGATCAAAGCTAATTTCTGCAAGCCCAAATATCCTTAAGAAACATAGGCGAGCCAATATCATACACTCTAAGGGGCCCATTAGGATCTCTGGCGGATCGACACCGCCCGCATGGTGGTGGCGATCTGCCCGAGATCCGTCCCCGCCTGCATATTATTACGGCGGGGGGACCCCGGCGGATGGAAAAACCATCCACCGCTTTTCCACCCGGTCATCAAGTCGACCGGGCGAAAAAGAGTTTAATATGGTGGTAGTGTCTGTTAGACGCCGCCATCCATATTACTATGGGGCGGAAACATGCCTTTCGGAAAGGCATGTGGGAATTGCTTCCGGGGGCCCGTTGCGGGCCACCAGGGACTCTGGGGGTTGGGGGTGCACATGGGGGGTACCTATGGTACCCCCTGCAGTTCCATGCACAACATGGCAGGCACCGCTCAGTGTCTGCCATGTTGTGCATGGAAGTGCGCGACATGCCTTCCTGTCATTGTGGCGGTTCTGCGTGCACCGCCCACCACAATGTCATGAATGCAGGATGCACCCGCCACTGTGGCAGGCGCATCCTAATGGCCCCCACGGGACCCCCGCCGTTATGGCGGCGGGCCCGTTTTACGACAGTCCACCCGCCATCCTAATGACCCCCTAAGAGTTCAGTTAAAGCTATACAAAATAATAACATTATAATTTGATGCTCTGAGATCTCTCTTATTTGATCTCCTATAGACATTAGTAACCTCAAGTCAAGAATACACATTCATTTGAATAGAAATAAATCATGATAGCTGAGTTGCTATAGTAATTTAGTATAGTTTATCAAATCCGAATATAAGTCAAATGCATTAATAAAATTGCATCAGATTATAAAACATTTTAGGCCAATCATTGATGTAAGACGCCAAAGCTAGAGAGTTCTGGAAGGGACATGAAATATGCCAGTACAAGCAGAATCCGAAGAAGAAAGAGACCACTCAGCGCACACAGCGTATGCGTCAGTTCTTAGGGATAGACAGGTGAGTCTGCATTCTGCAAAGGAAAGTTCTGCAAATAATTCAGTAAGAAATTAGCCAACAGTTCGTCCATCACCATCAAGAGCCAAATGAGCAGACAGCAAAAGAAAAGAGCCCTTGTCTCTTGCCCAGCACATGAGACTTCACAAAAGAAAACACGGTTTCACATTATTAGTTCTGCTGAGAAATACTCTCATGAGAAATGGATTCAGCAAATCAAGAAATGTCATAAATGTAGTTAGGCCTACATTAAATCTTGCTATTTTAATGCTAGATACATAGAATGGTTAAATATACATTCCTAAGAAATATAAAGGTGTCATAATTCAAGTATAACTCTGCACTTAAAATCATTTAGTATAGTTACAAAAGATACATAACAGTATAACATATTGCTGCTGTTCGAAGATAGTAATGTGCAAATATGTTTTAATTCTCATTTTATAAATGTCGCTCTAGATGCGTATCATTAGTACAGGTGCGAAATACACGCCATGAAAGTTTCATGTGAGCATCAATCTGGAATGTGGATGCAGACAGAATATCGAGTACGAAATATTAGGTTGCACAAATATCGAGTCATCAATATTGTGTGTCAGGAATATCAACAGCAAGAATATTGTGGTCAAGAATATCGATTTAAGGGAAGAAATATATATTTTTTTGAATCTCAAAGTGCTAAATATCTTTTGCAAAAATATAGGGGCCTATAAAGATAGCGGTCAGAAAATCACTCTTACCGCCATGGTAGCGGGAAAACACCGTCCGCTAGGACCGCAGCATAACCGCCGGTCCAATTAGTATGCTCTGCAGTCAAAATCTGAGCGCAGCAGTCTGAAAGCGGCAGTCAACATTGCGATGGTTGCTGCTGCCAGCAGCCCTGCCACAATGTCCAAAAAAGCATGTCCTGCATATCCCTGCATTGCATGGCAGGCACTGCACAGTGCCTGCCACCTGGTACAGGGACATGCCCATTGCACCCACCCCCCCAAACACATTGGGGGCCCCCAATGGGCCCCCCGTAGACATTCTCCGCATGCCTTTCCATGGCGGTTCCACCGCTGTGGAAAGGCTGGCTCCGCCGGCATCATCATCATGCCGGTGGAGCATGGCCCTGCACCCCCCCCATTTTAGCGGTCCATCTCCCCCCCACCAGGCGAGCTTGCGGACTGCTACTGGCGGAAAAGTGGCTGGTGGAAAATCTCAATGCTGCAGTTTTCTGGTTTGCGATCGCGGGTGGATGATCGCCGCCGGCCCGGCGGTGGTCATCCGACCGCAATCCTAATAGACCCCATAGTTAAAAATATTGTTTTTATTACTATGTAGTTTAGTCTATATTTTAAATGTATGTATTTTGTATACGATTTGTTTGTATTTTTAATATATGTTTTACATTTTTTGTAGTTATTAAAAAAAATGAAATTTACCCTTTTAGTCCAGTATTGGTTTGTGGGTTTATAGGGAGGGAAGTAATTTAATTATATTAAATGTATTCGTTTTTTTATTAGAATTGTGCCCTTAAAGTTCCGTAGCAGGTTGTGGGTTCATAGGGGAATAAGGTGGGAATTAATTCAATTATATTAAATGTATGAATTAAAAACATTTTTTTTTTTTGCATTTTTTGTTCTGCAGTGGGTTGTGGATTTATAGGGAAATACGGTGGGAAGTAATTTAATTATATTTAATTTGTTGATTTTTCTTATTTATTAATATTTGTTTAATTAAGGTGTTAGTGTTAAACGTGCACATTCATTTATTATTTAATTAATAATTGGTCATTAATTCAGAAAATATTTAATTGAAGATTAATTATGGTAATTGTGTAATTAATTTCAATCAATCAGGTGATTGTACGTGCACCAATCACCCGTGATGGTCTGAAGGCGCTGGGGAGGGCAATTAATTTTGGTAATTGTGGAATTAATTATATTTGTGTGTGGTAGTTTGTATAGGTGTAAAGGGTAGGAAGTAAATTATTATTGATTGATTAATAGTTAGTTAACTCATTTTAATTAATTATGATGTGTAATTAATTTTGTGTGTGTTGTGGTTTTTATTGAAGTAAAGGGTGGCAAGTAATTTGTGTTTGATATATATATATATATATATATATATATATATATATATATATATATATATATAGTTAATTAATGTTAATTATTTGATATTTATTTTGGGTAATTGTCTATTTCTTTGTGTTTTATTTTTACTTTTAAAGAGGTGAAGGGTGGGTATTAAATAAAATGTTATTTAATTATTAGTTGTTAATAGTAATAGTTTTTCTTAAAAAAATAATATATAATTGTGTTTTATTATTTTATAGTTGGAGAGGTGTGGTGCAGCAGCCAGGGCAGCTGACTTCGGGGCACAGGATTCACAGTTAGATCCCCGGCTCCAGCGGCAGCTCAGCTCAGCACCATGTGACTCTGGACAATAGCTCACTTAATTTCCACGACGGCCCCCAGCGCCTTGAGACCCGTAAGGGAGAGTAGTTTGCGCTTTACAAATACGGATTTATTTATTTAATATTTATTTATTTATTTATAGTTCAATGTAGGTGTGTGTTGTGGATATTAGAGTGTTAAAGCTTGTGTACTCAATGTTTTTAACTATAAATATGTTTTTAATTTATTATTATGTTAATTATGAAAATAAATGTAATTAAAAATGGTGAAGTGTTTTGTTATTGGTGTGCTGTTATAGGGTATGAAATTAAATAAATGCATTTATGTTTTAAAAATGTTTTTAAAAATGTTTTTGTTTGTTAATATTTGTTACTTTTAAATAATTATTGTTCATAAATATATTTTATTTTATATAATATTTGTAGGTTTTTGTTAGATGTAATTAATATTATATGTGTTCTTTTCATATGTTTAATAGATGAACATTTTATTTTTTTAAGATTTTTTTATTTTTATGATTTTTCAATTTTTCCAAATTGTTTTGCCTTTTTCCAACTGTTTAAGTCTTATTAGCATTTTGTGTTGCTCTGCTATCCAACACTTTCACTAACGTTGCACTACTGGAGTGGGAATAGTAATTTTTACTCATCCACTATCCATAACTTTTCCTACTGTTCTATTCACTGGAGTGGAAATTGTAATTTTTACCCCTCCTCTATCCACACTTTCTGTAATGTTGCACTCACTGGAGTCAGAATAATAATTTTTACCCCTTCTCTATCCAACACTTTCCCTACTATTGCACTAAATGGAGTGGGAATAACAAATGTTACCTATCCGCTATCCAACAACTGTTGTATTCAGTGGAGTGGCAATAGTAATTTTGACCCGTCTGCTACCCAACACTTATCCTACTGTTGTATTCAGTGGAGTGGAAATAGTAATTTTTACCCCACAGCTATCCAACTCTTTCCCTACTGTTGCACTCTTTGGAGTGGTATTAGTAATTTTTACCCCTCCTCTATCCAATACTTTTACTACTATTGCACTCACTGGAGTAGGAATCGCACGTTTTGCCCCTCCTCTATGCAACACTTTCCCTACTGTTGCACTCACTGGAGTTGAAATAGTAAATTTAAATCCTCTGCTATCCAATACTTACACTACTTTTGCACTCACTGGACTGGCAATAGTAATTTTCACCCCTCTGGTATCCAACAGTTTCCCTACTCTTGCACTTTTTGGAGTGGGAATAACATTTTTTACATCTCCACTAGCCAACATTTTCCCTACTGTTGCACTCTCTGGAGTTGAAATAGTAAATGTAATTCCTATGCTACCCAACACTTACCTTACTTTTGCACTGACTGGAATGGCAATAGTGATATTTACCTCTCCGATATCCAATACTTTACCTACTGTTGCACTCTTTGGAGTGGGAATAGTAACTTTTACCTATCCGCTATCTAACACTTTCCTTACTGTTGCACTTACTGGACTGGGAACAGTAATTTTTACCCCTTTGATATCCAACATTTTTCCTACTGTTGCACTCACTTGAGTTGGAATAGGAAATGTAATTCCTTTGCTATCCAACACTTACCCTACTTTTGCACTTACTGGACTGGGAATAGTTATTTTTACCCCTCTGCTATCCAACAATTTCCCTGCTGTTGCACTCTTTGGAGTGGGAATAGTAGTTTTTACTCCTCCGCTATCCAACACTTTCCCTAGTATTGAACTCTTTGGAGTGGGAATAATACATTTTATCCCTAAGCTATCCAACACGTTCCCTACTGTTGCACTCACTGGGGTTGGAATAGTAAAATTAATTATTCCGCTATCCGAGACTTTCCCTACTGTTGCACTTATTCTATTGGGAAATGTTAGTTTTTTTTATAGTTTAATGTTTTAATTTAATATATAATTATTTTTATTTTTAATGATTTATATATATATATATATATATATATATATTTTTTATTTTTATATAATTTTAAAGTTGAAAAGTTGAATACAGATAATAGTTAAATTATTTTTAAATACATATATGTATAAATTATCATGTTTGTGTTTATATTTCTTTAATTAAGTTTATTTGTTAAATGTAGTTAAAATGTATAATAAATTAGATTTATTTTGTTAAAAATATTATTATTTAGTATATATTTTATTTTAATAATATTTTGAAAACAAAAAACAGTTACCTTGATATTTTTGAGTCAATATTTTTGTACTTACCTGCAAAGGTATGGGAGTCGACATTTTTGTAGTTGATAGTTTTTAATTTGATATTTAGAACATTGATGTTTGTGACATCGATATTCTCTCAGTGAACTAAGAAAGAATGTTTAACACCTACTTTTCTTCTGGCATTTCGGTGCACATGTTTACACACATAAATGATAGATTGTAGTAAATTTATTATCATAAGAACATGTAAATATTAGTATTTGATACATTTTTATTACTTATTCCCATGTAAATTATAATGGAGAGTGATTAGTGGCAAATCCCATAGCGTGAGAGTTCACCATTTTGTAAATTTCTACCACTTTAGTAATTCACACCCTATATTATTCATATGAAAGATATCATCTACACTACACCTTTTTCTCCATGCTTTTACGATGACGTAACTAAGATTCTCGTGTTGCGTCATTATTTTCTAAAATGTGTATTTCGTGCATGTTTTTTAATTTCTCTCAGAAAATGTGGTAATTCTGTTTAAAAGTTTGAATGTATTGCCCTTTCCAACTCATCATTATTTATCTTTACTGTCTCCAAATCCTGCAGGCCCTGTCTCTTAGTCCCCTGAGGCTTTAACAAGCAGGGACCGAAACTAAAAACACGGATTGCAACAGCCAAAGATGCTCGTAAGGACTGAACTATACCTCCCAAGAGAACAGTGCTTGGGAAATCAGAATGTCTTTCTTATGTGTTTTTTCTTGTGCACTTCATTCGTCATTACGTTCACATCATCACTCCTCAGAGATACGGCTGCTGCATCCTCGCATCTAATAGTTACAAGTACTTAGTAGGTCCTCTGAAAATGTAGGGGCATCTGGAGAATTATTCCCAGGCAAGAACGGCTGGTCCATTAACGTGGGCTTCTGTCCATAGAATGATGCAAATGAGGTGGAAACAGAACAATATTTACAGTACACATTACACATCATTGCATCGGAAGAGTAAATTGGTCTCGTGACACTTTACATTTAAACTATGAGCATCAATCATGCCCGATATAATTATTTAAACATCATGTAATATATATTTTTTTCAATTAAACGGGAACTCTTTCATTATCTGTTAGGAAGGAACTACTCCCGGTTAAGATGCAGTGCCACAAAATTAACTTTTTGTCTTTGACCTAAGATTTAAAGATATTTTTCAGATCCTATTTGGCAGAAGTGACAGAATTTATGTAGAACGCAGCAATATACAGAAGTAGCTTTCATGACATGGTGACTAATAATCAAAGAGTCAAATGCTTTATTCGGTTAAAGCATAGTAACCATAAATGAATACAAATTATAAAATGTTTCACACAATTACAGAAATGCACTGTCCACAAATTAAATGAGGAGAGATTTACAAAAATGTAAAGCAGAGTTGACGAAAAATTCCACTGGAAAAGTAATTTCAGTGTGTGTTAACATTTGTAAGAAAATAAGTCTGAGTACTTCTTTAATAACAGAACTTGATATCTAAGGTTCCGATTACGATGGCAGTCGGAAAACCTCCCCGATCGCCATGGTAGAGGGAAAAGACCACCCGCAAAGACGGCAGCATAACTGTTGGTCCAATTAGAATGCTCCGCAGTTGAAATTCGTCCGCGGCGGTCGGATTCTGGTGATTAACATTTCGGCGGTAGCTGCTGCCAGCAGTACCGCCGCAATGTTAGAAGGGGCATGTCTTGCATCTCCCTGCACTGCGTGACAGGCACTGCATAGTGCCTGCCACCTAGCACAGGGAAATGTAGGGGGTACCACGCCCCCCCAACACATTGCGGGCCTGCAATGGGCCGCCAGAACATGTCTCCAGCATCTTAATCGTGCCAGCGGTGTTTGGCCTTGATCCACAACAATTGTAGTGGTCCAGCTCTGTCCGCCAGGCAAGAGGACAGACTGCAACTGGAGGAAAAAAGTGGTGAGCGGAAAATCACACCGCAGTGGTCACGGGCGCGATGCTAATTGGACCGGCTGTTTTCCGGGTTTCGATTGCGAGCGGATGGCCGCCGCTCGTACGGCAGTTGCCACAGCCCGACCGGCGGCTGCCATCCACCGGCCATCCTAATCGACCACCAAGTGTACACAGAAAATAAAATTTACAAAAGAAGAACAAATGCAATAAAGTCTAAATGAGTTCTCATCGCAGGAACAACACATCAGATTAGTATTAAACTGTCCCTTGGAAAAAGACAAATAACACAACGTGAACCTACAAAGAAGAGCTGTCTGGCATTGATCTGTAATTGGATGTAACTAGGGGGCATATTACCAACAACTAGCGATAATTTTTGTCTCTAACTTGTTTAGAGACAAAAGTTATCGCCGCAAATCGACGATTTTTATCGCAGATAAACCTTGCTATTAGCAAGGTTTATCGCAAATGCGATAAAAAACGGCCGCAATGCATGAATATCGCTGAAAAGTCAGCGATATTCAAGCATTATCGAGCAAATGCTCTTAGCCATGTTATCCATGATAACATGGCTAAGAACTGCTCAGGGCAGGTGTTAGCTTTTGGAGATATTCGTGCTTAGCGCGAATATCTCCAAAAGTTGGTAATAGGAGATAGCGATGTTAGGGACTGTTTCCAGTCGCTAACATCTTGGCACGCCCACTTTGCATGTCATTAGTGATAAATATCACTGACATGCAAAGCGGGGCCCAAGATGGTCGCTATCTCCTATTAGCTGTCGCTAACTGGTGTTAGCGACAGCTTGGTAATAGGGAGATAATTTTATCTCCGCTTTCTTGGCTTTTAAAGCCAAAAAAGCGGAGATAAACCCCCTTGATAATATGCCCCTAGATCTTCAGAACCACAGTGGTCTGCGGGATTGCATATTGTGCAAGCATCAGCTTTGCAAGCTCAACAAACTCTCGGGAGCTACACTTGCCTTCCAAAAGAAGCCTTCTAGTCACACTGTTTATCATGTTTTATAATTAGTCCAGGGTGAAAAATAATCATGCTCTACCCAAGTCTGTCAAAGCCAAGGAATTTTCAAGCCCTTCGAACAATTTTGGCAATCTTCAATATTCGTCCTGTTAAAAACATTTCATGATTGGTTCATTGAGAAACCCAAAGCAATAAGGGAGCCAGTTAAATAAAATCCGATACACAGGAAATACCTAATTCTTCCGGGCAAAAATAATTACAGTTTCTCGAGGAAATAGCTGAAGCCAGGTGACAGAAGCAGTTTTCTTGGACTTGAAGATTCCTGATAGCACTTTCTGACGCAGAAACCATAAGACAGAATCATTACCTGCACGCTACATTTTATGCATCTCCAGGGAGGAATAGATTTACTTCCGTAATTTGTAACAACTAAGATTTCAAATCATTAATACATAAAATGACCAAAACAGGGGCAATAACACAGGCCTGCCAAGTGCCTCTGTCCAATTTAAAGGAAGTGATACACTCATCCTCTTCACCAAACCTGATAGATGGAGAGAAATCAATTTAAAGCATGAACATGCACACTTATTTGATTGAGGGAGCGTCAAGGCCCAGTTGTGAAATAATTTGCCATAATTTGGTCCTGTTCACAGGATTAAACGTGCTACTCCTGCCCATGAAGGCAGGATGAACAGTGCTCCTCTCAGCCACAGTATACTTACTAACAGATAAATGCAAGTTAAGTCATTGTTACATAATCCTAAACTCTCTCAAAAACTGTATTGGACATGAGTATATCATTTTCATCTGCCCAGGCTAAAATTCTTTTTAACAAGATCCTGCCTACCATCTTGACAATAGACTCAATCATAGTGATTGGCCTGCAGCAATGAGGATCTTGGCGGGTATTCTTTTTTGAACACATGGGCTATGATTGAAGATAACCACTAGCGAGTGAACAAAGTTCGGCAGGCAAAATTCAACCCTATAGTCATTAAAGGGACACATAGGCCTATATTGATGCTGGGTTTGGTGGCGTAGTGGACTAATGCATCCACTGTAGGGGCCTGTGTTCAACCTCATGGTCACAGGCTCGATTCCCTGCAGGTCCACTAAGCCTTTCATCCTTCTGAGGTCAATAAAATGAGTCTCATTAAGTTGGGTAACAATAAACATCTGGTATTCAGCGCCAAGATTAACCCTGGGCATAGTTTGTGTAGTAGCGTTATGCGCATCTACATGAAGTGCACTTTGCACTACGCAAGCTACGCGAACTGTGTAGTGCACTGTGCAAAATGCTGTTTGCACTGCTTGTCCACACTGTGCAATTAGTGCAAATCGCATCTTGCACAGTGCAAGCGGTCGTTTTCTGCCGCTCAAGTAGATTTGTACTCGAGCGACAGTTTTCTCAACGCGGACTGGTAGTTTCTCATCTGGAGCGGTCGCAAGCATACGCGAACACTCGCAATGAGAAACCTGACCTCCCCACATTGAGAATCTCACCGGGTGGTTTATTTTTTGCGATCGGCAACTTGATGTTGCTGATTGCGAACGAGGAAAAAGTGTTGCTGGGATGGTAGTTTACTCTTTCGCAGTCGCCAACTTGACGTTGAGGACCGCGAGCAAGCAAAAAGTGCCTGCTATGCGTTTTTGCACTGTGCTACGTGCAATTGGCGTAGAGTGTAGTTGCCCCAACTACGCACGCTTTCCGAGCGTAGCGTAGTCCTACGCCCAGGGCTAGCCAAGATGCCCTTGGGTGAACGTGCGCTTTGTAAATGCACATTTTGTTATTAGATTTGTATAGAACCACAGGTGTCCTAACAGGCCCCAGAACTTTACCTCCAGGGCTGTCATGAATGGCGAAAACTACTTCATGATAATAAAAATTCAAGGCTAGAGGAAAAGCCAAAAATAAGGAATATGTGTCAGCACTCTCACAGTCTACTTAATGATTAATATTTGTAAACATGAGTGACCTATTAAGCTGCTGACCTATTAGCTGTCAATGAGGGAAAAGTAAATTAGTGGAAGTTATACAATTTGACCACTTTCCAAAACAATGAAGCGTTTTTTAATTTACAGCTTCTAAGGTGTGCCAGGTCTTTGCACTGATCTTTTTTGTCCTGTTCTTAAGGTCAGATTTGTAACTTGCTCTATAGAGAGCAATTTCAGCTTGCACCTAGCCAGGGCAAAGTTTAATCTCCCATTAACTAAAAAAAGGCAGAATCGAACCATGTACAACTAGTCAATGTTTTTCCTGCCTATAGGATTATTGAGAAATCTTTAGACAGGCAATCAATAAAGAGTCTCAGAATCTTAACAGGGCTAATGATCAGGGATAAGTATGACTGACCTCAGACTAAATGAAGTCTTAACAAAGTGAAATAAAATATTTTGGGCTCAGACTTCTTCCAAATAAGTCAGAGCAGATATCCTTAATGGTTTTTAAGTATGTTGCCCAAAAAACAGAAATCGAAAATTGGAAAAAAGACAGCAGAAAGTCTACAATGAGTGGATTATGGTCTCTAAAACAACAGGTTAAGGTAACTCCATCAGTAATAAAAGTCACTTATGCTTCTAGAGACAAATACATTACCAATGAAAGACAAACAGTCCAACCCAGTAAATGAAGAACTAAACCTCTCGTTGAGGTTACAAAATTTGTGAACATGGAAAAAATCACATTGAATTGTTATTCTAAATTTCAGAACTTAGACAATAACCACAATGGATGGAGGAAAAGGGCTGATGAAAAGTGACTTAAAACCAATCTTGGCATTAACATTCTCGCTGAAAACCTAGAGCCTGATTTAGATTTCAGCAGACGAGTTATTTAATCACAACGATGATATCCTGTCCGCCCAAGTATAAATCGCGTAGGATATTATGGAATTTATACTTTGGCAGATGGGATATCCGTCACCGTTGTGATGGAGTAACACGTCCACCGAAATCTATACCAAGCCCTAAGCCTAAACTTGACCAATGCACTCAGAACTGGTCTTAAGACCATTGAAAAATAAGAATAAAGTATAAGAATTAGAATTATTAATGTTGGGGGGTGTGGCTTGGCGCCCAACGAGCATGGCGGCACTGGTGTGAGCGCTCCGCTGGCGTTGGTGGGAACCCGTGGTTCGAGACACTCCTCAACCTCGCGGGAGCCGGATTCTGTTGTTGGAAAGTGGCGGGCATGCTTTAAAACTTCTTCCGACGCCCACTGAGGCTGCAATCTTTTCTTCTCCGTCTGGGTAAGTTCGGTTGCGGCTCTTTGCCGGCCGCGACCACCATTTTTTTTTTCTCCTCAGCGCGATGCGCCTGATTTGACCCTTCGGCTCCCGGCTGCTACATACTTGGGCTTGCTGGTCCATAATGCCTCACAATATGACTTTTTTCTTCCTACAAGTTTTCCTTTGACAATCTGATGTCTACAGTCAACTGCTGCTCCTTTATACCGCTTCATGAGGCATCACCTCCTTTTCTAACGAGGCAGCCATTTTGAGGTTTTCCACAGCCTTTTTACCTCTCATCGAGATATTGCCTATATACATTGTGCTCTGAAATACGATCATGATGCCTTCTTCTCTTTAACGGCTGGTACTTTTTTCTTTTGTTTGCAGTTAATTAATTAATAAAAATAAAAATTCTTGTCCTACTGCATATTCCCCGGCTCTTCGCTACGCATGCCACAGTCTTGACTATAACGCTCTTGCCGCTTGATTTTACCACATTGCAAGATTCATTTCTTCCTCATATCCTCGTATTGACTATCACATTTACCAACATTTTGTGGTTTTCAGTAATATACTTACCTGTCCCGTCTGCATTTGGATATTCTCCTCAGCGTTTGTATCTTATGGGCAGGAACAAGACTTTGTCCCTAATAACCCGAAACATAGCCTCCTTAAAAACGCCAAGCTGTTTGTTTTCTGAATTCGCCAAGTTGAGGCTTCTCAACTGTCTCCTACTCAGGACGCACAATCCATGATGGAATCGTCTGTACCAGTCTCAGGGAAAGCTACCTCCAAAAGACTGAAAAAGGACCCTCCCTCTCTGCCTAAGTCACTATCGTCTGTCTTTGTGGAGCTTTTACTGGAGGAAACAAGAGCTCTTCACCCTTTCATGGAGGAGACCATCGCCAAACTACAAGAGCTGACAGATAATTGGTCGCAAATGGATGCAAGAGTCACATCAGTGGAACAGAATGTTTCCTCTCTTCAAGAATCATCCACCAAAGTATCCCACTTGAGCTCACAGGTCTCTTCACTTCAGCGGCAAGTGGAGGAACTCGAAAATCGCGCATTTACGGCCTGGTGGAAGGATATGAGGGGAATGACCCGATTACCTTCTTTAAGTCTTTTCTCCCAAAGCTCCTACACCTGCCAGAGGGAACTGTGCTCAATATCCAACGTGCCCACAGACTTGGCTGGATCCCTTCTCCAACATCCACGGCGTCAAGACCGAGGGGAACTATTATGTATTTCTTAGAATACACAGATCTCTTGAAAGTTTTATCAGCGGCTAGAGCCTCTCCTCGGCTCACTTGGTCAGGATCTTCTCTATTCTTCACACAGGATTATGCTAAGGCTACAGCAAACCGACGTAAAGCTTTTCTGGACATGCGAGCTGATCTCCGATCCATTGGTGCTAGATATGGTCTTTTTCACCCGTGTCTTTTTAAAGTTACCTACAACAACAAAACAACAAATTACAAAGATCCTGTGCGCCTTCCAAAGTTTCCTGAATTCCTGCAGAACAGCCGATATGGATCTTTCTGGTCCTTCTTCCTCCTTCCCTACTTGAGCCTCTTGATTATTATGTGACTATCTTCATCCTTGTTCCTTTTTTTTCTTTTGCATGCTTTTTAATTCTTACTGTCATTAACTATGTTCTCCATGTTTTTGAGCACTTTTGAAATGACTATGTTACAGTTGTAATTTTTCTTGTTTACTCCTGACTCTTTCAATAGCTTTGACACTGTTGGTTCCTTTTTCCTTCTTTGGTATTTTCACTCAATGCTTTTCCTTATGTCTCCGTAGATTTCACATCTCGTTCCGTGGTGTTCTCCCGGTTGTGCGCCTTGCTGACTCTGGAAGTTTCGCCTGCTCCATGTGGTTCAACCTCCCCTCCTTTCACTCCTGGTTTTGTTCCTGGTTGTGCTCCCTCGTCTTCCCCTTTTTGTAGGTATGTTTTACCCTCAAATGTTTCGCACATCTCTTTCCTTCTACGTCACCCTTCTCCTCTTGTTCTATCTTTTCTACTATTCTCTTCCTTCTACCGCCTTGTCTATTCATTGGCGATATGGCTCTCAGTTCTTTGCACCTTTTTCTCTAGTCCAATACTTCTTTCCTCTTTCTCTCTGCTTTTCGTATTCTTTTGTACTTTGCAATGTGTTCTACTGAACTTCCTTTTCTTTTTCTACTTTCTCTATGTTGTATATCTTCACTAGTTTTGGGTTTCCTTCTTCTTGTGGGTTCTCTCTATGACTTTATCTAAATTGGCTATCATATTTTTGTCATACTTTATGTCATTAAGAATTATTTCCTGGAACGTTATAGGTCTTCATTCTCCCATTAAGAGACCAAGGATTTTATCCCATCTACTCAAATTGAATGTAGATTTTGCATTTTTGCAAGAAACTCATCTCTCTGATATTGAATCTGTTAAACTCAAGAGGGGTTGGGTGGGTGAAGTTTTTTATGCTCCTGGTGATGGTAAACGTAATGGTGTAGTAATTTTATGTCGTAAATCCATTTCCTACTCCTTACTCACTACAGAATCGGAGACTGATGGCAGATGGCTATATGTCAAACTTTCTTCAAGGGGTTTTCCAATCTCTCTTTTATATGTATATGCCCCCACAGGAGGCGACCCTAATTTTTGGCATACGATGGCTACATCCATCACCAAATTTATGGATGAGAATTTCATCTTAGCGGGAGATTGTAATCAACCTCTCAATCCCTTTCTTGACAGATGTTCCAAAGCCTCCTTCAATCCTAACAAACCTCATAAACTCTTTTCTCTGGCAATTTCACAACACAAGCTTATTGATGCTTGGCGCCTGTGCAATCTGGCAACTGAAGAGTTTACCTTCTATTCACCCTCCCATCACTCTCAGTCAAGGATCGATTATATTTTTGTCTCCCATCACATTTCACAAACTCTCACTAATGCAGAAATTGGTCCTATCTTATTATCAGATCATGCTCCTGTCTCGATTAATATTGATATTCTGCCCAAAATTACGGGACCTAGGAGATGGCGTTTGAATAATACTCTTCTTTTGGACCCCAAGTTTAACGCCTCTTATACCAATTTTTTTGATGATATTTTTTAGATTAATTATACTCACTCTCTCCCCAAGCATACCATTTGGGATGCCTTTAAAGCTGCACCGAGGGATTTCATAATTAGTTTTGTTGCCAAAAAAATGAAAATTGCTCGCAAATTTACTGGAGATCTTCTCCAAAAAATTAAGAGATTGGAGCACTCCTATTATACTTCACATTCTCAAGAAAGTTTGACAGCTCCTATTGATGCCAAGATGCAATTCAACAAGAAATCCACGGAAGATGCTTCTTTGTATCTGTTAACATCTAGTGCAAAATTTTACGGGGTCAAGAACAAAGTGGGGAAAATTTTTAGCTAATTATTTAAAAGTTAAACATAATAAGTTGAATATTGAATCTGTTTTTGATGATAACTTTGATCTTAATCATAAGGATGTTGACATTTTAACTGAATTTTCTTGTTTTTACAACACTCTTTATTCTTCTGATACTCAACCCTCCACCCAATCCTTATCAACTTTCTTCTCTAGCATACATCAACCCCACCATTTCCCTCTTGATTTAACCTCTCTAGAATCCAACAATTCCCAACAAGAATTATTCACTGCACTTCAACACCTTGAAAAAGACAAGGCCCCTGGACCAGACGGTTTCACAGTGGAATTTTATCTTCATCTTTCTAAATTACTCATACCAAAATTGCATTCCCTCATAGACTCGTTTGTTACTCTGGGTAGCTCCTCGGGTTCCTTTTCTGACGCTCACATCTGCCTTATACCTAAAGAAGGGAAAGATTCCAGATACTGTAAAAACTATAGACCCATTTCTCTGGTTAACATCGATTATAAAATATTTACCAAGTCACTTGCTGCGAGTCTGGATCTCTTTTTATCAGACCTGTTGGGTCCAGAACAGTCTGGATTCGTCAAAGGGTGTTTTATCACTGATAACACTAGACTCTTGTTTAACGTTCTCTCCAAATCCTCACGTTTACAACATTCCCTAGTAGCGATTGCATTGGATGCTGAAAAAGCACTTGATAGGGTTGAATGGACCTATCTCTTCTCTACCCTCAAATGGTTCGGTTTCGGCCCCAAATTTATTTCTTTAGTTTCCTTTATTTACTCCAACCCACGAGCGGCAGTTTGTGCCAATGGCTTGGTCTCTTCCTCTTTTGACTTAGGAAGAGGCGTTCGTCAAGAATGTCCCCTCTCCCCGTTTCTTTTTAATTTAGCTCTGGAACCCTTCCTTTCCAAGCTCCGTCAAAATCCTAATATACATGATTTTCAGACGCCACACTCTCATATCAAACTCGCTGCATATGCTGACGACATTTTACTTTTTTTGTCTAACCCTACTGAATCTATACCCGCTTTCCTGGAAGAGGTACGTGAATACTCTTTGATTTCCGGATATAAATTAAACAATGACAAATGTGAGATCCTACCCTTAATAAAATTCACTTTTAAACCTGATTTCAGTGCTTCCAATTTCACTTGGAGTCCCTCTCATATTAAGTACTTAGGACTGCCTGTTACCCCCTCAATTTCGGACACAGTCTCACTCTGTCGGAACAAATGCATTAAGAAGCTTCCAGATCTGACAATTAGATGGCATCCTCTTTATTTATCATGGTGGGGCCGCCTTGATACCATTAAGATGAGGTTGTCCCCCATAATCCTTTACAAGATCTCTAATATTCCAGTCCCCATTCCCACAAAATTTTTCAGGAAAATTAACTCGTTCCTTCTTTCTTCACCTGTTTATTACGCCTCAGTACTGCTTACATTGTCTCATTTTTATGATATTTTATCCCATTTGTTTTTTCTTAGAACCCATTTTAATTATCATTACTGATGCATTGCTTTATTTGATTGTTATTACATTTTCTTTGTATCGCTTTTGTATTTTGTATTGACACCCTTCTCTTGATCAATAAAAAAAATTCTGAACTTAAATGGATTATTAATGTGGAAAAAAATCATCATTATAAAAATGAGCAAGGTAAAAATGAAAAATACCCGACTAGGTAACAAAAAATTATAAAATCCCAACATGTTTGATATTGATGGGGATGAATTGACAATTCAGAGATATTCTCTCTGAATAAAAAGCCCCCTTGGATAATACTTTGGGCTTCCGCCCCATATAACTATTCCTTTTACCCATATCAGCTGCTATATTAAAATCACTGCATACACATCGGCGGGCTAGGCCATGTTGTGAGCTCTACTTCCAGATATTCTAAAATCTTGGGATTGTCTTGATTTGAACCATATATTGGACATATAGTAAACCCGATTCCTAGTTCCACCACCGCCCACAGGCCTAGGGCATCTTTTATTTTACACTTAGCCCCACCTAGAGCTGTTTTCCCAAAAATCGCAACACCCCGGATGGTGGAGGTTTGGGATGTGCAGGCCAGCAGATCGAACCCTCTCAAATTCAACAGGTTTCTTTTCCCCCATGGAATATGCGTCTCTTGTATACATACAAAATCAAAGTGGTTCATCCTAACAAATTCCCCCAACCGTTGCCTCTTCTTCCAATCATTTAAAACCCCTACATTTATTGCACATATATTAAATTTCCCCATTGTTTTGTTTCCTTGTACCATCCACTTCCACTACAAAATTGTAATGGTTCGATTTGCAAAAACTTTTCCTGACTATCTATATGGTTCCAAGTATTAGTTTTCTCCCTGTGACCCCCCTCCCACCCACCTTCTCCCCCCTTCCCTTCCCCCTGGCCCCTCCCCTCCCCCTCCTCCCTATGACTACCCCACCCCCCTCCTTCATGCCCTGCCCCACCACCACCCCTGTGAAGCGCTCGGACATAGGTCGGAGCATAGGATGTGCGCAGCATATGTGACAAGGCTGATACTTTTTCTATAATTAGGGACGATTCCCCCGTGGGGTCCTATTAATTCATAGAACTAAACATCTCTAAACCTTTGCTTCCTTAAAACAGTGTTGCGTGCTAGTGCCTGTTTAATTGTGCCTGATTCCCCATTAAAATGTCCTATGTCATCGCGTACATTGAATCAGACTTATTTTAGCTTTATTTGTCCATGCCATCAAGAAATTACTTTGCTTTGATTTCCGATGTGAAATATCATGTCTGACCCTCATGGATCACCTTTAACTGCGCTGGATTAATCAGATAAATTTGGATGTTTTTTGTCCTGGAAGAGCTTAATCATCTGCCATAATCTCCAACGCCTCTCCACAGTGGTATGACAAAAGTCTGGGTGCAAACTGAACAACACATCGCTGCTTGATCTTTTGGATTCGGGTCTGGCCTTCTCCGAGATTATCTGGCCCATCAAAAAGTTGCCAAAATGCACAAGAATCGCACGCAGCTTGGCTGCTTCCTTCGACTGATATCTAGGTTTGAAAGGAGTGCAATGGGCTCTCTGTACTTCCACTGCCCAGTTCCATTCTGACAGTTCTGGGAACGAGGACTTTAGCAGCTCGACTATGTATGCCTGGGAATCGGACCCTTCAACCCCCTCCAATATCCCTAGCACCCTCAAATTATTCCTCATCTGTCAATTTTCAAAGTCCTCCAGCTTCCACTGGATGTCTTTGATTTGTGATCCGTGGACTTCGGTCAAAATTGCTGTGCCTGACACATCTGCCTCTGTGGTAATTCATTCTTTCCCCTATATTAACACATGATTTAGTCAGTTTCCTGAAAACCCTTGCATCTTCCGCATTGCTGACTGGGCTTTCCGGCTATCCTGGTGAGTCTCCTCCCTATGGGACAATATTGCCTTTAGCGTAGGAGGGACTGAACTGGCATCATTAGGGATCGCCCAGGTTGAGGAGCCTGCAAGCTGAGTCGCAGATGTATAGTCCCATTTAAGGTCTTTTCTATCTTGGTGTTGTACAATTGAATCTTGACTTATTTTTTTAGCTACATTACAACAAAGGGAGAGATAGGGAGATTCAAGGACACTCTCTCAGTCCCCGGTTAAATCTACGTAAACAAAAACAGAGAGGTCAGGTCAGTCTCAGGACTGCCACAAAGACGGAGCAAGGTAGAGAAGAGTCACACACTCACTCTGGGTGAGTAGGAAGGCCCTCACACACCGACCTAGTCCGTGTCATGCTTCATCACTGGGCCCCACCAAAGAGGCCGAGTGCCTCTTTGGTGTGCTGCGATGCCAGAAAGACTGTGGAGCTGGTTGTGTGAAGAGGGCGTGACGTGAGGGTGGATCACTGAAATATTATCGACGGGCACATTATCGACTTACCAAAATATCGTTGACAAATTATCGACGACAAAAATATCGACTTACTATACTTATTACACAAACTACAAAAATATCGAGTAAAAAATATCGAGTACTAACTATATCGAATACATAAATATCGCTTTAAAAAATATCGACTACAATTATATCGTTGGACATGAAATTAGCCCTAACACTACAAAAATATTGACTACAAAAATATAGACTACCACAATATCGTTAAAAAAAAAATATCGAGTTCATGTTTGCACACTTTTCTTTCTAAAATACCATCTTTATCATCAATAAAAGTCATTTCTCACTAAAAAAAACTTTTCACATATAATACCTGTTTCTTACATAAAATTACTATTAATCCACATTTGCTATACATTCTATTACATGCATTTTATCATTTTCTATTATTCTTTGCATTTAACTAACATTTTCATTACTTATTTTCACATATAAATATATTTCATTTAAACACGAACCTGCTTTAATGCGGGAATAACCACATACCACCATTCTCACATCAACAAACACTCCAATTAACTTAAAAAAATTCAAACTAGCCTATACTATGCTTCCTTACATCCTACAACCAATCAAATCAAAGCACACATAACACATATACTATAAAAGGGATACATGCATTCTACCATTTGTTGCTGCTACCTCTCTGGAAAGTAGATGCCAACACTTTGAAGATTTTGTTGCAGAATAAACATCTTTAAAGATCCAGCTCACTAGCTCCCTAGCTAATTAATCAAGTAAGTAACACAGCATTTCTGTAGAAAACTAAATTAGAAGTGCACTATTTTCCTTACATCTCCTAAGTCTTACACTTATTTTATTTTCATGTCTTCCTACTTTTCTGATAGAAACTACTCCAACACAATTCCTATTACATGGTCATATTTCTTCACGTGCAAAATCAGATAGTAAGTATATAATAATTCTCTGTTACACACCAACTGCTGTTTTTAAACACTAATTTACAAGAGTATTTATTTTTCATTAACATTATATTTACAGATATACTGAAATTGTGCTATTTCTACAGCAAAAACGATAAAACTACCCTAATTACACATGTAAGTATAGATGTGTTTGTTATAAAACGGCCAATTTCATTAATGCACATTTTTAAACAACATATCTTGCTTTTTACATCTTCCCTATAGATCATTTGAAAGATCCAAGATCAACTATAGCAAAACACAAGAATACCCTTCAGAAAAATGTAAGTATAATTGTTATTTGCTAAAATGTGGGCACAAAAAACGCTAACTATATTCTTAACACCATTTTATTTATTTTGAATTGCCTCTACAGATATTCAGAAAACATCATACATCTATTCTACATATCATATGAAAACATCCTACACAAAATATACCAATATAGAAGAATAGCCTTGTAAAAAATGTAAGTATATTTGTCATTTCTCTAAAACTGCCGAAAATAACACAGACTATGTTCTTAACAACATCTTATCTATTTTATATTTCCTCTACAGATATTCTGAATACATCATACAGCTATTCTACCTACAACAAAGAAAACGACATATTTAGAAGTTAGTATACGTTTAAATCTGTTACATTTCCAAACGGTTCAGTATTAAAATTATAATATTTTGCTTTTATTTCTTCTATCTACTCTACAGATCATACCTGTACTAAATTGATGAACTCCAGCAATTACTACTATTCTACTATTTAAACAAGTAAGTTTATGTAATGTTTACATCAAATGCACTAGTAGACAAAAATGACAACTGCTTTTGAGTAGGAAATACGTTTGTTATATATAAACATTAACGTTGCTTTTCTATATTTTCATACCAACAGCAAATAAAGACATACATACAAGAACATCATTCGAAAGACATTTCTGCTTCTGTGACTACTACTTTGATTAACTGTAAGTATAAATGCATCACTAATGATGTTAGCACCACATAAGTAAAAAAGATGTGTACTGATTTTGTTTCTTTCTACTCTTTCCTAGAACAAGTAAATCAAAATGACTGAAGGTGCAGAATTTGTCATGTCTCAGAAAAATAAATTACTATTATGCTACATGGGTTATGTGTATAATCAGGAGAGACAAAGTGGTAGAAAGGTTTTTTGGAAGTGTACAAAATATTACTCCAACAAATGTTATGGGAGGGCCACTACCGAGGAAAGTAATGTGCTATTTACTAGAGAACATAATCATCCCCCAAATGTCACAGAAATTGAAATTAGAGATGCTTTAGAAAGTATTAAAAGTGCTAGCACACAAAGTGACAAACCCACCACACAAATACCTAAAGAAAAATCCCTGCCCATGCTTCAGGGCAACTACCCTCTATTGACTCCCTGAAACGCACAATTGCACGCACCAAACGACTCACTAGCACAACCCAACCCAACCCAACTTGTTTTGAAGAAATTATTATTTCACCCGAAATGGCCATCACACACAATAAAGATAAATTTATTCTTTTTGATAATGAAAGCAGTACAAACAGAATAATTATGTTTGCAACTGCAAGTAATTTACGCAAAATCCAACAGTGTCCCCAATGGATGATGGATGGAACATTTAAACCCTGCCCAAAACCTTTTTACCAACTGTATTCCATCCATGGTTTATACCATCATTCTAACATACCTTTCATTTACTGTTTGCTACCCAACAAACAGCAAACAACTTACACCGAAATTTTAAATGTTCTCAAAACGGAAATCAATAATTATTTTCCCGAAAAAATAATTATTGATTTCGAATTAGCTATGATAAATAGCATTTTGAGAACATTTCCCCACACAGCAATCCAGGGTTGCTATTATCATTTTAATCAGAGTATATGGAGGCATCTCCAAAAATCTACTTTAAGTGTACTATACTCTACAGATAGCACCTTTGCCTATCAAGTTAAAAAGTTAATAGCCCTGGCCTACGTCCCTGTTACAGATGTTGCTGAACATTACAATTTATTAATTGACAGCGCATATTATAAGAGGAATGAGGATAAACTAACACCATTGCTAGACTATTTTGAAGACACTTGGGTGGGAAGGTTGCACAGATCAGGACATCGACGCCAGCCCAAATTCCAAATCCCTTGGTGGAATGTCTATCTCAGTACTTTAAACCAAGAGGCTAAAACCAACAACAGTGTTGAAGGGTGGCATAATGCTTTCCAAGCAACTACAAACAGAGGCAAACCCACATTCCACAACCTTCTAGAAGCTTTGAAAAAAGAACAAAGCTATCAGGAACTAAGAATGGAACAATCAGTGTCACAAATAGGGCCCAAACTCACTAAACAAACCCAACAAATGTTCCGACTACTTCAAAGTCAAGTCACATTATACCCTACAACTAGAGGTTTAGAATACCTGGCAATAATAGCAAAAAGTCTACTATAAAAATGTCAAGTAAATATACGAATGTCTTCTTACAATACTAATAAAATTCACATGTCATAAACATATATAATGAATTATAAATAAAACATATTTGTTTGACAAACTTTTAAAATTTATATTAAAAAATTCGTAACAAATATGCAATGTTTATAATTTTTTATAACATACACATAACATTAGAAATCGACATTTCCCACCCAATCAAAATTGTAAAATAAATACTTACAATTTGTGGACTTGAGAGACGCAATCAAGGAAAAATCAATCCATACAATCCAATCCAATATCTTACTATTCCAATATGGGAAACCCTCAAAAACCCGAAAATAAATTGTAAAACGTAAAAAAACGCTCCAGGAAATCCCGAAAACAGTAGTGTGTACACGTTAGGATTTAAAGTTATATACACACTATTTTAAAAAAACGGTCACACATATCAATGTATCAATCCGATTCGAAACCCTCCAAAAAACCCGAAAAAGGTTTAAAAAGTGAAAAAACCGCTCCTGGCAAACACGAAAAATAGGAGATAAAAGTCAAAATATAAGCATAATAACTTAAACATTTGTTTCTCCGTTAAAAAACACGCTTCCTTCCATGTAGTTTTCATGCGAGGAACCGAAACCTGTAAAATAATATACATAACGAAAGCCACCCACAAATACCCCCTTTACATTTGTAAATATACTAACAATTAACATTAACCATGTAAGAAGACATTTCCGAACACTTAAAATTAGACTTGAAGGAAAAAAAGCACGACACATCTATAACGGAGACTTTTCACCCAAACGCTACTTAAACTATTAATACATACACCAAAAACACACTACAGAGTTCGATTATACCCTCAAACATGACCACTTACTTATAATTTGTAGTTAAAAATAACCTTACCTCTCTCCACGCGAAGCAACTCCCAACCGCGAGCTTCTCCAGTCCTGAATGGAGCGCAATAACCTTACGCGGTAAAAAAGTAGTCCCCTTAACCCATTTGTGTAAAAGGATAATAGAATAAACAATGTCAAATGTAAAATATATAATACATACACATGTATAATGTAACAAATTAATACACTATACTCATGACATTTTTCCTTTATTAACAAAAAATAATATATTTAATATAAATTAATATATAATATGTATTATATATTAATAATATTAAATAATTATGTAAAACTTTGAATAAAAGATGTAAATATTTAGTTATTCAGTATATTTATATGAATAATTTTGTGTATAATTTTAATAAAACATTATAAATGTTTATGGGAATAATTAATAATGATAAATAATATAACTTATTTATTGTTATTAATATAACAAGTAGAACCATTTAGTATATAAAGAATGGCCTGAAAAAAGTATCTATTTTATCTGTGAATGTATATATTTTTGTTAATAATAAATGAATGTTTATGTTTATTAATTAATAATAATAATAATAATTAATAAAATAATTATTATTTTTATTAATTATTAAAAAAAGTTATATAATTATTTCTAACTATAACAAAATTATATAATTGCTTTACTAATATTTGATAAATACCAGATATTATAATTAAACATATTGTTTCCCTATACAATTATAAACTTTACAACCAAATCGATTTATATGTTTTATGTAAAAACAACATTGTGTAAAATATACACCAAGAAATTTTTTTTTTGTATTTCAATTTATCCTAACAAATGTAATAATAGTTATGTTACTTGTTAAAAAGAAATATGTATTATATATTTTATTATATAAATATTTAATATTAACATTATTAAATATTAATGTAAGAAATATATAACAAATCATTGTTTAATTTATTTCTATTTAAATACTTTAAATTGTAAGTGACTGATGGGAATATGTTAAATTTACTGAAAGAATCTAGTAATCCAAATTATTTTTTACATTTACCACATGTATATAAATGTAAAGATGTTATTGTGTGAATAATAAAAGTCAAAAAAAATGTGATGTTATATTTGTTTGTGATTTTATTGTAGTACACAATAAAAAAATTAAAAATTGTTTAATAAACTTATTTGAAAACATCTATGTTGCATTAATTTTTATTATTAAAATACAGTAATGAACAAATGTATACAAATGTGCTGCACACTGACCAATTTTATATGTATTGTTACTACTCCAGTCAATCTAAAATCATAGAAGCTGCAGGACACTAGCAAAAATTATTTTACTATTCCTACTACACTCAAGGTAATACCATAAAATGTGGTGGAGACTAACCAATGTATTTTTATTAATCCTACTCCAGTGTAGGTAATATTACTGATGGTGCTGGACACCAACCAATTAATAATTAGAATTCCAACTCCACTCTAGCTACTGTCTGGAAACATGCTAATACATAAATTGTTTTGATCTAAATAAAGGGTACTAATGAAAAGTTATAATAATAGCTATTTTCGTGTAATAAATTTATTTATCACTGTTAAGTTAAACTATACATCAGCACTCTAAAATACCCAAAACTGTCCCAAAACACTAAAAAGACCCCTTCACCCTAAAGGCCAAAACTGACCCAGAACACTACAAATACCCCTTTATCAACAAACTGAAAACTGACCCTGAACCCTACAAATACCCCTTACCCACAAACTGAAAACTGACCCTGAACCCTACAAATACCCCTTTACCCACAAACTGAAAACTGACCCTGAACCCTACAAATACCCCTTTACCCACAAACTGAAAACTGACCCTGAACCCTACAAATACCCCTTTACCCACAAACTAAAAACTGACCCAGAACCCTACAAATACTCCTTTATCCACAAACTGAAAACTGACCCTGAACCCTACAAATACCCCTTTACCCACAAACTGAAAACTGACCCTGAACCCTACAAATACCCCTTTACCCACAAACTGAAAACTGACCCTGAACCCTACAAATACCCCTACACCCACAAACTGAAAACTGACCCTGAACCCTACAAATATTCCTTTCCCAACAAACTGAAAACTGACCCTGAACCCTACAAATACCCCTTTACCCACAAACTGAAAACTGACCCTGAACCCTACAAATACTCCTTTCCCAACAAACTGAAAACTGACCCTGAACCCTACAAATACACCTTTACCCACAAACTGAAAACTGACCCTGAACCCTACAAATACCCCTTTACCCACAAACTGAAAACTGACCCTGAACCCTACAAATACTCCTTTTCCCACAAACTGAAAACTGACCCTGAACCCTACAAATACCCCTTTACCCACAAACTGAAAACTGACCCTGAACCCTACAAATACCCCTACACCCACAAACTGTAAACTGACCCTGAACCTCCAAAAAACTCCTTTACCCACAAACTGAAAACTGACCCTGAACCCTACAAATACCCCTTTACCCACAAACTGAAAACTGACCCTGAACTCTACAAATAGCCCTTTACACAAGAACTGAAAACTGACCCTCAACCTCAAAAATACCCATTTACCCACAAACGTAAAAATTTCCCAAATCCCACTAAATACACCTTTACTCACAACTAGAAAAATGACCCAGAACCCTAAAAAATTAACCTATGACAAAAACTATGAAACTGAGCCAGAACACTATAAATAATAATGAACACAACATTAAACATAAATATATAAAAAAAAACAAATTATTTTAAAAAAACTATTATAAAATATATTATCACATTAGCTACAATAATAATTTAGATTAATTAATTTTGTTTAATTCCAATTAATTAATTAACATCAACATAAATTAACACTTTACATTAAAATGTATCCAATTAATGTAATTAAGTCATTATTATAAATTAATTACCAATTAATTTATTTAAATGATATGCAATATATTAATTACATCATTAACTAATTATAATTGTGTTAGCAATTAATAAATGTAAATAATATACTAATTCTTAATACAATAAATCACTAATTATTATTAATTAATAACCAATGTATCAATTAAAATCATATACAAATTAATTATTAAAAATAATAATTATTAATAATCAATTACTCAATTAATCAATTAAATTATATGCTAATTAATCAATTAAACAATTAACTAATTAATATTAATTAATTACCAATTAAAATCTAATTAAAACAATTGCCAAACATATATTGACTAATTAATTATTATTAAATTACTTCCCACCCTATTCCCCTATAAACCCACAACCCGCTCCTAAACATTAGGTACTATTTATTTATATATTATATATATATTATTTTATAAAATCAATATTTTCTAACATTTTCTCGATATTTTTTACTTTCACTATATTTCGATATTTTGTCTAGTCGATATTTTTGAGTCGATATTTTTGTATTCGATATTTTTGGGTCATTTTTGCAGTCGATATTTTTTTCAACGATATTCCTATAGTCGATATTTTGTTAATGTCGATATTTTTCCGTCGATATTTTGTCCATTCGATATTATGTAGTCGATATTATGTCCAGTTACCGTGAGGGTAACTACAATTAAAAGTGCCTAAGAGGGTATCGGTAAAAAATTATTTTAATGAGTGATCCCTAAGACACAAGTGAAGAGTATTTCTGTGTCTGAATTTACATGCCAAGGTTTAGGATTGGTTAAATTCAGAGAAATACAATAAGTCAGTCAACATGTTTCTGCCATACGGGTGGTTTTAGTTTACCAAGGCATTCGTCAGGACTATACCCCGGCGGTATGGACTCTCTAATCGTCCACCCTGACCAGGGGGCGTGAAAGTGAAAATAAAAAATAGTGAAAAAAGTGCTTAAAAAATTAGAAGAGCAAGTCGCTCATTCTAAAAAGGAACTCCAAATTCTGGAGTATCTCAGCACCTGTAAAGTGGAAATACACATACAAACACAAAGAGACATACATACAATTAATATATGCCATTGCGATTGATCATAGTGCTCCATAGTTTGTGGCAAACAATGGTGTACCCAAAGTAGACGCTATTTTTAGCACCATCCAAGTAGCCCTGTGGGGATGATAACGTTAACTTTGGGAAGTGAAGTGCTAAAGGTGTTTTGTTAAAAACTACAACTGTGGAAATGGGATTAAAAACACGATGTAAATGCTCCTTATGGAGGGATCAATGCACCAAAAGGTCTGTGACCCCCTAGGTTGGTAACTTGGATGATATCTCACTTTAAAACAGGGTGCTACTTGCACCATGGGTCTCGGGAGGGGGGTTGGAGCGTACCTGGCACATCCTGTAAAGAAAGAGGGTTTGATGTAAATGCTCAGAAAGCAGGTGATACTTAGCTCGTTATGGTGGAATACCAATAGTCCTGTGTCCGGAGTGCACTCACGCCCTCAACGCTCGCAGCCCACTTAGAACCTTCTTATCACCTCCAAACCGGACCCCGACAATGGTGAGCGGGGCCGGTAACTGAGTATAAGTGTGTTGTTGCTGCCAATCGCGTTCTTCCGGGTGGGCGTGTCCAGCCAAACCGAGGCTTGGAACGCACCCGCCCAGACTGCAGAGGCGCGGGCCGTATCCAAAGCGAGGTTTGGAAGCGGGAGCCATTCGGGAGCCTAACCGGCGTCTATGCCGGTGAATTCCTGCGTTAGCAAGGCTGAGTTATGTCAAAGATAAGCGATGTGATACAGACAACAGGGGCGTTTGCAAAAGAAATTGCCAAAGGTAATTCATGGCACATGGGTACCTAATACGGATTCAAAGCGCTGCTTGCGCTGTATTTATTAAATACAATCACAGCAGGGGTATTCCTACTTAGAGAGTAAAAAAAGAGAGATTGGCAGTGAAATGATTACTAGAATGGGATATTATTACAGAAGGGTACAGAGAAAAAGATACGCACATGCATTCAAATTGTTAGGGACATGCTACTTGGATTATTCATATTATTTTGAGGTTCCAAGACATTATGCTCAGGAAAGCACAGTATTCCACGGGATGTCGTCGTTGAGGCCGTTAGTGTTAGTGCCTAAACGATACACCCTGCACTGCTCTTTTTCGAAGAGTCTGTTTGTTATATTTCTTGTGCCGTTGATTGATTCAATTATTGTCCACCTCATGTCATTAGTGGTGTGGTTATTGTCCAAGAAATGACGGCTTAGCTCGGTTGTTGCCTTTTTGCACCTTACATTGCTCCGATGTTCGCAAATGCGCTGTTTGATCTTGCGTGTGGTCATGCCAACATAGCGGAGCTGGCAGGGACAGGTAATTAGATAGACCACATTCATTCTCTAAGTAGGAATACCCCTGCTGTGATTGTATTTAATAAATACAGCGCAAGCAGCGCTTTGAATCCGTATTAGGTACCCATTTGCCATGAATTACATTTGGCAATTTCTTTTGCAAATGCCCCTGTTGTCTGTATCACATCGCTTATCTTTGACATAACTCAGCCTTGCTAAAGCAGGAATTCACCGGCATAGACGCCGGTTAGGCTCCCGATTGGCTCCCGCTTCCAAACCTCGCTTTGGATACGGGCCGTGCCTCTGCAGTCTGGGCGGGTGCGTTCCAAGCCTCGGTTTGGCTGGACACGCCCACCCGGAAGAACGCGATCGGCAGCAACAACACACTTATATTCAGTTACCGGCCCCGCTCACCATCGTCGGGGTCCGGTTTTGAGGTGATACGAAGGTTCAAAGTGGGCTGCGAGCGTTGAGGGCGTGAGTGCACTCCGGACACAGGACTATTGGTATTCCACCATAACGAGCTAAGTACCACCTGCTTTCTGAGCATTTACATCAAACCCTCTTTCTTTACAGGATGTGCCAGGTACGCTCCAACCCCCCTCCCGAGACCCATGGTGCAAGTAGCGCCCTGTTTTAAAGTGAGATATCATCCAAGTTACCAACCTAGGGGGTCATAGACCTTTTGGTCCATTGATCCCTCCATAAGGAGCATTTACATCGTGTTTTTAATCCCATTTCCACAGTTGTAGTTTTTAACAAAACACCTTTAGCACTTCACTTCCCAAAGTTAACGTTATCATCCCCACAGGGCTACTTAGATGGTGCTAAAAATAGCGTCTACTTTGGGTACACCATTGTTTGCCACAAACTATGGAGCACTATGATCAATCGCAATGGCATATATTAATTGTATGTATATCTCTTTGTGTTTGTATGTGTATTTCCACTTTACAGGTGCTGAGATACTCCAGAATTTGGAGTTCCTTTTTAGAATGAGCGACTTGCTCTTCTAATTTTTTAAGCACTTTTTTCACTATTTTTTATTTTCACTTTCACGCCCCCAGGTCAGGGTGGACGATTAGAGAGTCCATACCGCCGGGGTATAGTCCTGACGAATGCCTTGGTAAACTAAAACCACCCGTATGGCAGAAACATGTTGACTGACTTATTGTATTTCTCTGAATTTAACCAATCCTAAACCTTGGCATGTAAATTCAGACACAGAAATACTCTTCACTTGTGTCTTAGGGATCACTCATTAAAATAATTTTTTACTGATACCCTCTTAGGCACTTTTAATTGTAGTTACCCTCACGTCACGCCCTCTTCACACAACCAGCTCCGCAGTCTTTCTGGCGTCGCAGCACACCAAAGAGGCACTCGGTCTCTTTGGTGGGGCCCAGTGATGAAGCATGACACTGACTAGGTCGGTGTGTGAGGGCCTTCCTACTCACCCAGAGTGAGTGTGTGACTCTTCTCTACCTTGCTCCGTCTTTGTGGCAGTCCTGAGACTGACCTGACCTCTCTGTTTTTGTTTACGTTTATTTTTTTAGCTGTTAGGAGCTGTGCTTTATCACTCTCTTTAGGATCTGATTCTAAGTTACCCAGCTCCTTCCGAGACTTAAAAAAAGCAGTCGCTTGGTTCTCTATCCAGCTCCCCCTTGTTGTTGTTCTCACTATCTACCAAGCTACATGCCAGGTTATGTCAGGGTTCAGGCACCGTGGTACCACTCTTGTGAACCACATCCTCCACGCATTCTCGTGCCTCCAGGCATGATTTGTCTTCCTTAAATAGGGAACCTAATTGCTCTGGGTTAGAATTACCAATATCTTGGTGCTCTGGTAGTTCTAATGGTTCTCCTTCTTTTGACAGTTCTTCACCCTGCTCCAGTAACTCCCCAGATTTATTTTCTTTACTGCCAACCCCTGCTGGCAAAGTGGTATTAGTTCCTGCTATTTGCTGGTGCCTCCCTTCGTTGTTGCTTGGGTGAAACAGTACCTGCTGGCTGCACCAGAGGGGTGTCCAGACTCTCACTTTGGCTCTGCTCCAGACCTTGCTTGCATTTTTCCCCATTGCTCACTCCTAGCTGAGCTTCCCTGGTTCGCTGGAACAGCTCAGCCACCGAGGGGCTGGCAGAACGTGGTTTCCCTGCTCCCCCGCCCCTTCCTTTCTTCTCAGCTGGGTGCTCACTGCTGGAGATCTGTGGCTGCAGGCGCTGCCCGCGTCCAGCTGCCTGAACCATCTGACTCGGTGAGTCATGCTCTGCAATATTCCCTCCGCGCATCTGGCAATTATTCCCTCCCTTGGGTGCTCCGGTACTTGCAGCTGCTTGCGGTCCCATCTCGAGGCTATACGCCAGCTCGCCACGGTCAGCGCAGGATAAGTGCCCCACTGCGGCTTGTTTCAGGATCGACAAGCTGAGATCAAGCCACTCAGCCCAGGCACTACAGCAGCACCTCTGGGATCTCTTCAGTGGTGGACTTTTTTAAAGAATGTTCATTACCACGGACCGAAGTTCATTAAGGATTCAATGTGCTGTACCCCTGCATAGAGAAGGGTAAGTTTTGAGGTAAGAAGAGAACTAATATAATTTAAAAAAATGTAAAAATGACTGCCTAACATTGACACAGTCACAGTATCTTTGTCCTCAGTATTATAAACATGAGTGCCCCTCTTATTCTGCTTGGACAGTTAGGGGGAGGTGGAGAGAAGATCTTAGTGTTGGTTGCAGGAGTAGTGAGATGCTCTGAGGAACGAGACTGCTAAGCAGCAGGATCAAGACCTTTGAGCAAAAAGAGGAACAGGTGAAAAGGGTAATGGTTTGGAGCGGTTGATCGAAAGGTACATATTGGCACCTTCTATTTCTTTTGAGATAATTCTCTAATTGCATGTTGTATGAAACAGTCACTTTTGGTGCCCCTCAAGTGGATTGGTGATGGGGGGGGGTCGGGAGTTTTATCTGCTATCTTCATTTGCACATATTGGCTCAAAGCAGCAATGGAAAAGAGGTGGGGCAGCCTAGCCACTACTGGCCACTGGCAGGCACAGACAGGCCCTGTCTAGTGCAGGACTGCGACCGGGAGTGCCCCACATGTGTCCCGCACAGCAGTATGGCTAATACCTTTTATAGTGCTCATCTCACCTCCTTGTCCTCCATGAGATGCAGGCTTGGATGTGTAGTTTGGTGTCACTCTCCCAGACACTCCCAAAAGCAGGCAACAAACAGCATGTCCCTGGCTTACGGAAACTACTATGGGGTGACTGAATTGGGTACATTAAGAGTTAATATTTGTAGGAATGGTACTCGCAGTCACATTTGCACACATTATGGCAATGGGATTTTTTGAGGTATGTAATGGAAAACTGCAATCATCTGGAATGTGTACGAGGAAGGTTAAATATGTGTCTACTGCATGAGCTGAGTCAGAGAGACAAGTGTTCCAACTGGACACTGTGAATAAAACGCTGAGGAAGATTATGGGGGACATATATGTGTGTGTTTGTTGGGTGAGGAGTGTGTGTTTGGGTCTCTGTTGGGGAAGCATGTGTGTGTCTGTAGGGGGAAATGTGTTTGTGTGTGTGTGGTAAATGCATCTTTTAGTGGAAGAGTGGAGTGAGAGACAGTTGGAGAAAGCTGGAATAGATATTAGAGCTGGCAAGTAGCTGCTGACATTGTTAGCTGAAACTGACCTGGCCAGTATTTCTGTGCTTACCCAAGAAACAGACACATCAGGATAGTAATTTCTGGCCAGTCACCCTGACCACCCTGATGTACAGATTGGGGATCTCTGGACTGAAACTCTTAGAGTAAGGTGGGATTTAGTCCTTCAGAAGACCTAGAACTGATTGAAACTAGAATCTAAGGTAATTTGGCTGGAGTCTAGTACCCCCTGAGTTTGGGTACCTTTCACAAGTTGCTGTTTTGATCAAACTGACTACAGGTTAGGGTTAGCCAGTGCATAACAGGCAGAGGAGACAACTTTTTTTCCAAGAATAAGACCGTAAAATCCAACCTATTTATCACATAACAATAAAATTTAGCTATGCTTGAAGTAAGATTTGTGCTCCACCTTAACCTGTGAGAAGTTTGTTTTCTAGCTGAGAATGCCTGATTTAAGGAAGAAGGTGAAGAGAGGTGAAAGTATTAAGTGAAAGGTTACATTCCAGAAGGGGGGATGGATGCCAGTAGAAGAGGTGTTGAAGAGATGTCACAGAGAATACATAATAGCAACAGAAGGATCAAAGTAAAGTCAGTGTAAGGTATAAAGCAGTATGTAAAGCAGTTACTGATTTAAATTTTAGATTAATGGATAGACCAGTACGAAGCATAATCAAAAACAAAATGCAGCATTACAGTAATAGGAGTATTATGCAGTGATGCAACTCCTGTGAAGTGCACAAGTCAAAGACAATAGAATACCTACTATATAGTAACAACTGATGCAGTGATACTTTAATCAGGCAGCATAGAGTTTGAGGAGGCCCTGTCCATTATAGGTGAATCCAAGTCTGAGAGGTAAGTACGTAGCAGGACTCAAATGACACATGTTCTAGAAGTGAGGTATAGGAGTGAGGTATATGTTTCGAACACGTTGCAACATAAAACAGGGTTTGTTTATTTTCGTTTTTTTTATTTTCTGTCCTCATTGCGCAATAGTATTAGTAAGGAGTTGTCGGAGGCCCATCTCTCTTTGTCCTGGTCCTTCACTACCTCGGTTTCACGTACCTTAGCTGGGCAGTCTCCCTTTGGGTTCGGTGTAGAGAGGGTCCCTTTGTTTCCATTACTATTTCAATGACTTTCTCCAAGGGGGATGAGCTAGCCATCCTGGCTACTCGAACAGGCATTTTGCCTGGTCTATTATTGCCATCGCGTAATCATTGGACTTTGAGATAGAGAGCAATCTTTGACCAGAGGGTTATAGTAATCAAATAGACTGGAATTCTTCCCATATTTCCCAGAATTTATATTTTTTATTGGGTACCCTTTTTCTATCCAATTTATATATTCTTAAAATTGAGGCCAACCATTCGCCATGCATGGGTGGGGCGGGCTTACCCACTTAATGCATATTTCTCTTCTAGCCAGTAGGATTAATAGGAAGAGTAGATTCTCTTGCTTTTTTGTTAATTTTTCAGAGAGATCTAGACTAACAACCCCGAATATAACAAGATCTATACTTTCGGCAAGTGGTCTTCTTAGCGCTTCACTTAGTGTCTTACCCACTTTGTTCCAGAAACTGTGAAGCTGGGGGCAATGCCGAAACATGTGCAGATCATTCGCTTTTTCCAGTCTGCATTTAGGGCAGTTCTTCACTTTGGCCCGTTGAACTTGGAAAGCCTCTTCGGTGTCCAGTAGGCTCTGTGGGTGGTAAATAGGTTTTATATCCAGCGTCGGCAGTTCTTGCCCCCAGGTTTTTTCCGGAATCTGGAAGTCCTCCTCCCCTGCTAGTATAAGGGCCCAGTACCAATGAGAGATTTCTTTGTGAAAGGTTGCCTTCTTCCTCATCTCAGTCTCAAGGGTAAAGTTTCCCTTTTTGTTTTCTTTCAACGTTTTTGCCCAGTTGGAGAGTTGATAATAGTAAAATTTTGCAAGAGATGCGTTTGTTGTTACTGAAAGCTACTCCCAATCTACTATTTTGTTCTCTGACAGTAGTTGAACCCACTCCCCGATTCCAGCTGTTTTTAACGGGAGTGCTAGACTGTCTTTGAGGCAATCTGGGGTACCTGGCGATTCCCATATAGGGGCAAGCTCGCTATATTATGATATGTTCAGAGTGTTCCTCATATGATACCATAGTTTTGCAGCAGATTTAAGAATCTGTAGCTTCACCCTTTTGAAATACTTTGGATGGCCGAATTTATAAAGGAAATGGCTGGTTCCCCTGGTCATTGCTTGAAGGTATTCCGGGGAGTTCTCGCAAGTGTTCAGTAGTGGCCTGGTGTGTTTAAATTGAAAGGCTCTGTAATATTCAAGTAGATCTGGACTAGCTATCCCTCCCTGTTCTTTTTTTCTTCTTAATTTGCTCCATGCAATTCTTGACCCTTTCGATGACCAGATAAAACGTATAGGTTCCCCTTGAATTTTTTCTATCGTCTGCCTCTTGAATTCTAACGGAATGGCGCTAAAAGCAAGTGTAAAATTTGGTATAATTGACATTTTAACTATGTTTGACTTTCCAAGGAGGGTCAGTGGGAGACCTCCCATACCTTTAATAGTTTCCTTACCTCACCTTCAATTCTATGAATGTTTATGTGTGTCACTTTGTCTCTGATTTTCTCCTTAGTGTAGGGGCTGTTAGGATGCACATTCCAGCTCATGACTTTGGTTTTTGACTGATTGATTTGGTAGCCGCATACCTTCCCAAAACTAATCAGTGTATCTTCTATTGCTCTAATGGAGCCATTCAGGTCTCTAGTGAAAATGAATAGGTCGTCTGCGTACAAAGCGACCTTTTTATGTCAACCTAGGTACGTGAAGAGGGATATGGAAGGATGGTTTCTAAGGCTATCTGCCATAGGTTCAATGTAGAGATTAAAAAGTAGCAGAGAGAGTGGACACCCTTGCCTTCTTCCTCTCTTTATTTCTATGTTTTCCGTGAGGTCTCCGTTGATTACAATTTTGGCCCTAGGCGAACTGTAGATCCCTTTGACCAACCCTTGGAAATTCTCTCCCAGATTATACTTTTCTAAAACTTTGTTTAAAAATGCCCAGTTAACCCTGTCAACCGCTTTGGCTGCGTCGAAGGTGATTATAGATGGGAGAGTTTTTATTAGTAGCTATGTCTATTCCCTGATAAGTTTGTGGGTTAAGTCTTGTAAGTGTCTTCCTGCCACAAAGCCTTTTCGGTCAGTATGGATCAATGATCCAACTAACCGCCCTAACCTTTTTGCCATAATTTGCGTGAATATTTTGTAATTGCAGTTCAAAATCGAGATTGGTCGATAAGATTCGCATTTTCGGGGTTTTTTACCTGGTTTAAGGAGGATGGATATAGTTGCATCATTCCAGGAATCAGGAGGGGCACCTTTTTCTACGAAGATTGTATTTAGTACAGTTGTTAGAGGAGGAACCAGGGAGTCTCTTAGCTTTATAAAAAAACTTGTTCGGTAGACAGTCTGGACCTGCTGCTTTTCCTCTCTTGAGACCCTTTATGAATTCTTCAACTTCTTAATTTGTGATCTCAGCATTTAGTTCTTCTTTTCCTGCAGTGAATAATATGGGGAGGTCAAGACCATCAAGGAATAACTTTATTTCCTCACTTGTTGGATTACTGTTCTCAGTATAGAGCTCTGAGATAAAGGATGTGAATTATTGTCTAATCACAATATCCTCTGAGCTTGGAATTGTAGAGTTATGGGGCTCGATGCTGACTATTTTATTTCTGGACTGATCCGTTTTTGTTTTCCATGCCGGCATCTTGCCACATCCTTTCCCGTATTCATAATGAGACAGATTGCTGGCTTCCCATTCTTCTCTCACTTTGTCCTATAACATTTCTGTGACAGATTCCATTTGATTTAGTCTATCTGCCTCTAACTCCTCTTTTTTGGAGGGTACTATTTCCGCTGCTATTTGTAAGTCCAGGGATTTAATAACACTTTCTAGTTGGTATATCTCCTGTTTTGTCCTCCTCGATTAATGCACTGCTAGGCTAAGTATCTTTCCCCTAATTATTGCCTTATATGCATCCCAGGTGGTTTGTGTTGAGACGCCAGCTTTGTTTTTTTCAAAATAAAACTCTATCTCTTGTTTAAGCTGCTTGATAATCTGAGGGTCTGAGAGGATGGTGTGGTTGATTGTCCATCTTGATCCAGAGTTATTACCATTGAGTTGTATTTTTAGTTGAACAGCTGAGTGGTCAGATAGGTGTGCTGGAATATGTTCCACTTTCTGCATTCTTTCTACTAAACATCGATCCACTAAGAAGTAGTCAATTCTGGATTCGAGCCCAAGTTTTTTTGTTCTGGAATGTGAAGTTTTGTTTCTTGTCCCCCTTCTCTTTCCATATGTCCGCCAGGCTCACATCCTTTATGTATAACCACAACTATTCCCTCATTTCAGCAGGCCTATTTGTTTTCTATGAGGAAAGCGATCCACCTTTGGGTCTAGGATAATATTGAAATCACCCCCTACTATTATCGATGAGGACGCCAAAAGCAGTTGTGTGTATAGATTTTGTAAGGGAGCTGGATCGTCAGTGTTTTGGCCATATTAGCCCGCAATCGTGTATAGATTACTATGTATTCTTACTCTGGCTACTGCCCATCTACCTTTTGTTTCCGTTTCTGCAGACTCTATTCTAGCTTTGAGGGATTTTTTAAACAGGATAGCAATTCCCTTGATAACACAGTCTTGGTTTGTACAGACATATGTGTCTACCCAGTTTAATTTCTTTATATTGTCCTCCCACTCCTTTTTTAGGAGATGAGTTTCCTGCAGTATTATAAAACAGGGTTCTTGAACCATACTTGGAATTTAATCCTTCAGCCAGGAGGGTGCTGTAGGCCTCTTAGCTAGTTGGAGTAATACAGCAGTTAATGTACAGCTAGGACTTTTTTCAACAATCGCCACAATGCCCAATAATGAAATTGAGGAGGTCTCTATTGAGAGGTGGTGATGTCATTTTTGACATAGCACTAAAACTCTCCTGTTGAGACAAAAAAGTCCCCTGCATGTTGATGGTCATGTACCCCTATTTTGAGTGCAGCAGCTGCATGGATCTCTGGACCCCTTGTACTGATATTGGGTCATGGGCAAACATGGATCATGTGAATGTGCCAGGAAGTAGGCCTGTCTCTTGGTAATACAGTCTTACTGACCGGGACAGGCGCACCAAGCTCTACCTTCATAGTAGGAGACTGCTACTGTCCGTACCAGGAGTGAAGTGAAATAAGTGCAGTGTTTAGTAAGAATCAGAAGTGTGGACAGACCTATTTGCCACTGTCACTGGAGAGATGCCCAACACCCTCTCATGTAAAGTTTTGCTGCAGTGTACTTTCACCCTTTGCCCCCACATATAAACTATGCGGTGTGCTGTGCAGTGCAGGATAATTGTGTGTGCATGCTGGGATGAAGGTGTGCCTGTGCACGGTACTTAACATAACTTTGAGGCCTGTGGTTTCCATTTTAGAAGAAAAGCTAGTTAGAATTAAGTATTGCAAGCCCCAGACAGGACTAAATAGAGCTGATTTCGTAAGGGCTTGCGTGGGAATGCACTCTGGCAGAAGGGGAGCAGAGCACCTATATGCACCTCAAAGGTCTCTTTAATTATAGGAAGAGTTACTGGTCAGTAGGACTGGGCTTATTATAATACAAGATTGTAGGTTTAATATGGTTGGCACCGTAGGACTATGAAATTGCCTTTAAATCTCTAAGTGGCATATTTCACTGGAGACTGACAGCTAGGTGTGATCCCTGGTTACCCACTTGGTATGTTTTGCGGGTTAATCAAATTGGAGTTGCTCTTGCTATGACAGACTCCCCCTGTGGCAAAGAATGGGGCAGAGGATAGGACACTTCAAAGGAGTCAACACTCAAAGCTCACATTTCAAAAGACTAGACACTAAATCACATCTGTGTCTGCATATGTGCTATAAAAGTAGGAGCATGTGTCCCACAAGCTGTTCATCAGTGTTGAAATAATGACCATGACTTTGAGCAGTTGCAACCAGAAATAGAGACCATGATCTGCTAGGCTCCAAACTGAGAGCGGCAATCACCCAGAAGGCCAGAAAACACTTGCTCAGTGCCTGGAGCACTAGCCTTTTGCCTGTCTGCCAAAAGCAGTGTGCCCTGTGTGGAGGAAAAGAAAGCCTGGAGGTATGACACCCAGCGGGGATCCTGGCAATTCGTCTGTGGTGAGCAAAGTGTGAGGATTCCAATCAAGTTGGGTCATTGTTCCAAAAGAAAGCTGTCACACAGAAGTTGGCGACCCCCATTGAGGCTGGCGTGAAGTTTAGGTTATCGTCTGTACCTGTGTGACCTCTGTGTGTCGGGAGGGCCGCTTGAACCGATGGGACCATCACCCAAATTGAAGGAGTCCACTCAACCAAAGAGGGCTTGAGAACAAGAGCAAAAATCACCCAGCAACACTGCTGCTCCCCATCATGCTACCAGCATGATCCGCAAAGGAGATTGTAGAAGAATTAAGACTCCAGAGAGGTGAGTAAACGTCTTTATTCTTTGATCCTCCAGCATCAACTGACATTACATGAACGTTCTAAGGGAAGCTTCGCGCCAACATTCTACAGGTGAAAGGTTCCAAAGGGAAGGAAAGCGGAGGGGAGAGCAAGAGGGAGAGAAAAGGCAGAAGGGCTGAAGTGCAGGTAACTACAACAAGGCTAATATGAAAATAGATTACAACACACCTCTCTTACAAGGGAACATCAAACAAGAAGATAATCAATACAGTAAGTAAACTGAGCATGGGGTAATGAATGTCCTCAAAGTACGGTCACATCTCCTAGTCAGCTTGCCACCTGGGTGGATGACGAACCTGACATCTCTGATATCCTTGGGTGATCTTGCATTTGGTAATAACTCATCAGGTCTCTCAGATTGGTTGAACTCGGGTGTGTACACCCTGGGGCAAGGTGCCACATTGGCCATGCTCTAATTGTTACCATCCTCCAACAACAAAGAATTTTTAATGGCACATTTGATTCTGAGGGTTTTGGAGAAAGCGGAATACTTGTAACGATTATCTTTGGGTCTCTTGATCACCACCCATTGACCTACTTGCCATTCTGCTGTTTGTTCCCCATATCTGGTTGTACCTAGATTTGTACCCAGCCTGATGCTCTTTAACCTCTTCGCCGCGGCGCAAATTTTGCCACCGCAGAATTTGCCACGTGCGCAGTTTGGACGGCCCCTGGCTGTCTGACGCACTCAAGCACCGTAACGTCGGTCGACCGGGGGCTGTCCGATGCATCGAAGAGGATAACTTTGTCTGAAACAGTTGTTCTATCCACCCACATGGGACACCCACCATTGAGCCAGTTGGGAGTCAATTTCGAACCTGGATTCCTTCCTTTTAAAGAAGTGAAAGCAGAGACTCCGGTGACACTGTTGGGAGTAGTGTGGTAGGACCACAACATTTTTCTTGTGAAATCCTCAATGGGATCCTTAGAGATACAAGCTAATTGTATGGTATCCTTTATCAACCTCTTGGTCATTTCGACCAGCCCATTAGCTTTGGAACAATAAAGCAGAGATTTTACATGAGTGATATATAAAGTCCCCAGAAACAGTTTCATCTCATCAGAAGAGAATTGAACTCCGTTGTCAGTGACAAGGGTGTTGGGAATACCTTCTCTAGCAAACATGTCTTTGAGGAACTCAATAAGTGTTGATGTGGTGATAGATGTGACAGACTTGGTACAAATCCAACGAGAGTGGTAATCCATTAACACAAACCTGAATCTTTGAGAAGGACAAAGTAGATTGAGTGGACCTATAATTTCAAGTCCTAACTTGCCCCATGGTTTGGAGGGAATGGTAATTGGTTAGGAGGGGAGCCTTGCGGGTGATTTTAGTCTTGTCACTGGATCCGGAAGCAAAACAATCCTTTACTGCATTTTCTGTCATAGAGTCCATGCTCGGAAACCAATAACCATTTCTGATTTTTCTCTTTGTCAAACTCCTGCCAGGGTGACCCTTGTGAGCTACTTGAATAATGTGTTCATACATTCCTTGAGGTGGTACAATTTTGTTGCACCTATGTATGTGGTTATCGATAACCGAAAACTCACCTCTTACACTCCAAAAAGGTTTAAGGTTATCAGGGACATCGTTGAGGTTCATGGGCCACCCTTTACTAATGAATTCTTTGAGAAGTTCCCAAGTGTCATCATCTTGAACACATCCCTCCCACTCATTTTTACTGATGGCTGGAATGACAATAGAAAGAATTGCGTAGTCAGAGTTCTCGGTGTTAAGAGTTTTTTGCCTCAATAGGGAGTCTAGACAGACAATCTGCAACTGTTTGTTTTCACCTTGTACATATATCATGATGTAATTAAATCCTTGTAGACCCAAGACCCATTACAGATACGAGGGGTGGCTTTCTCAATGCACTTGGTGGAGAACAAGGGTAAAAGGGGTCTGTGATCAGTTCTTAAAGTGAATGGGATGCCCCCAAAGAAAAAACTAAAAATAATTTACCGAACAGCAACAGGCAAGAGCTTCCTTCTCTATGGTGGGGTAGTTCTACTCAGGGAAACTTAATGCTCTGGATGAGAAAGCTATTATTTTCTATTTCCCCTCATCAACTTGTGTAAGGGATGCACCTAATCCCTTCATACTAGCATCAGTGGTTAAGGTGATTTTAACATTGGGGTTAAACATGCTCAAATGAGGAGCCTCTGTAATCGCTTGTTTGATGTGTGAGAATTCATTTTGACAATCAGCATTTCATTCAAAGAGAGTGCCATTTTCAACAGAGATCTGAGTGAGTGTACACAATCCGCAATTTTTGGACATGTATTCAATCAGACCCAGGAATGACTTAAGTTCCTCCTTGGTGGAGGGTGCTGGAGCTAATTTGACAGTCTCTACAAGACTGGACTTGGGACTTATACCCTCGCTGGTGATAGTATGACCAAGGTATACAGCAGGTTTCACTCCTATCTTACATTTATCAATCTGTGTGGTAAATCCTGCCTTGCTTAACCTCTTCTGGACCTCCTCAAGTATTCTGGTGTGCTCCTGCTCTGACTCACCATACATAAGGATGTTGTCCTGGAAACACAGAACTTTGTCAGTGCCCTGCAGTATATGCTGCATGACACGCTGTACAACTGCTGCAGCGGATGCTAATATGAAGGGTATTCTGCTATATTGGTATGCAACAAATGGGGTTATAAATGATGTGAGAGGCCTTGAGTCAGGATGGAGGGCTACTTGGTGGTATGCCACTGAAAGATCCAGAACACTAAAGTACTTAGCTCCCTGAATGACGCTAAGCATCTCATTTATGTTGGGGAGGGGATGTCTATCCACCCAGATGTTTGTGTTTAGTTCTCTCAAGTCGACACACAACCTGATGCTCTTAGCCCTCTCTTTGGATGCTATAACGATGGGGGCCAGCCACTCAGAACATTCAATCCTTTCAATAATCCCATTGGATTCTATTTTATCCATTTCCTTGTTTAAGTGTCCCGTACTAGTAATGGGACTGACCTTGCTTTGTGTACAACTGGTTTGCAATGATCTTTCAATTTTATTTTGTGGACGTAGCCCTTGAGTAAGCCCAATTTGTTGGAAAAAACTTCAGGGAATTTTTTACAAATGTTTAACCCAGTCATGGATTCATCTACAAAATAGACTGGATCAGGGTCATTAGGATTTAACTTGATACCAAGTTCTTTTTGATGTTTCCACCCTAGTAGGTTTGAACCTGATTTAGTTATGTATACATTCCCAGTGGTGGTCTATCTTTGAACCCAATCTGCACGACTAACATAACTACCAAAGGTATGGGGTCATTGTTGTAAACCCCTGGGTGTACATCAGGAGGAAGAAAGGTATATTGTTTGTTCTTATAGTTCTCCACAAAATACGACTCATTAATCAGTATGAACGGGGAGCATGAATCTGAAAACACTCTGAAAGAAACCTCATCCAAGAGTATATTACATGTGGAGTAGTCGTTGTTGTAGACTCCTAGGTTTTCAGCAATATGAAAAACTATATATTCACTATGATTGTCCTCACAGTTGACAAAGTGAGTGACATTCCTTTGCAAACTTTTGAGAAATGTCATCTTTTATTGCATTTCTTGCATAATACACTTCTGGCTGGGCATCTGTTATTATTGGCTAAATGACTGGGATTTCCACACCTGAAACATTTAAACTTCGTAGGCTTGTTCTTTTGCTTGATACTCTCAGTGGTAATAGGTTTGTTTTCTATCTGTAAAACCATGTGCACATATTTTTCATTAACCTGTTTGACATCAACAGCTTATTTCATTTCATTCTTGCAAAAGGCAGTATGCTCTATGCTTTTTGCAATATCTATGGCCTTTTTAAGGTCGGGTGCATCAGCCAGAATTCTCTCTTTGATTTTTTTTCCACTAATGCATCTCACCCGTTGTTCCCTAATTAGATATTCAGTTAGTATACCAAAATGGCATGTGGAAGCTAGACCTCTCAAAACCGCTGTGTAATTACTGCCTTTTCATTTTTTCGCTGCGATCTTGAAAAAAATGTATTTCGTTCTAATACCACAATACATTTTTCACCAAACTGAATTTCTCATTTCTTAAGGGTATCACGATAAATATTTTGTTGCATATCCCCATCGCATCTTCATTGGTACTTCGATTTTCTTCAGCAAGATCAGTTAAATCATCATACATTTCTCTGGCATGCTTCCCCAGATTATGCAAAAGAATGTGTTGCCTACGTACATTTAAGAATCTGTCACCTCATATAGCTATCAAATAAGATTCACAAAGATGAATCCACTTTTTCCAAGAGATGAGTGGTTCACCCTCTTCATTCAAGAACGCAGGAGGTTGAGACATAGCAAAGGAAGCCATGTTAAAAGATAGGAGCAGAGATGCAGGTAAGAAAGATAGAGAAGACAGAAGAAGTGAAAATAAAAATAGAGGTTGATAATAGTGAAAGAGAAAACACAATGGTGTACAGTGGTAAGATGCAATGATAAAGAAAAAGGTAGACAAAAATCGCAGTGATTGATAGGTTGAAAGTTCACTGTAAGTATGCCTAAATGGTAGTCTTGTTGATAGATATGAGGAGTGTGAAGCAGTTCACAGGAAACTGAAAGATGTGCCTATAACTAACAATAGGGCAACAATGAGGCACCAGAAAGCGTAAATGCAAATAGTAGTGATGCCTGAAACCTGTGTTTGTCAACAAACAGAAGGCACACAGTATGTCGTAGGGAAATTACAATTCCTGGTAGACAGTACCTCGTGAAAACTGTGCATATCAGCAAAAGCAAGGCAAACAACAAGGTTGTGGTTGAGGCAGAATGCAGAGCGCAGGACCCAGGGTCACTGGAGAACACTCTGAGGTAAAAATGAAAGAGTTAATTCCAATAGCGCTGTGCTCAGAGGACGGTAGTCAATCAGCGGAACAGATGTTTGATATAGAGCCACAGACGTCATATGCTAACTTCACATTTCTCCTCGCGTTAATTAACTGAAACAAGAGTCAGTCAGCTGGGCAGCTGGGTGTCCTGAAACCTAGACGTCATACGCTAACTGCGCTCTTCTCCTCAAGCTCTCGCAGGGAAAATACACTCGAGAAACTGTGTGCTTCGGTTCAGCACACTTGACTTTAATCAGGATGAAGAGAAGCTTAAAATCTTCCCAAGATTAATGGAAAAATAACGTGCCACATTACTCAGCAACAGCTGAGAAATGAGGAAATTATGAGGCTGGCAGCTGACAAGGAGAATAGCGTGCGGAAACTTGTTCAAACACCACTTTCCCAATAGCAACTTTCCTGAAGGCAAGTAAGAATCAACGGAGCAATGCTGCCACCTGCTGGGAGGAAGGCAGAGACGCACCTCAAATCTCCTCAGGTAATGAGCATGTCAGCTGCACGCCGGTAATCAGCTGGGTGAAGGCGTCTGAGCTTAAGAATCAAGCTCTAGACTTGGATAGCACATCCCATCCTCGTCGCCAAATGTAGAAAAATTAAGACTCCAGAGAGGTGAGTAAATGTCTTTATTCTTCTATCCCCCAGCACCAACTGACATTACATGAACGTTCTAAGGGAAGCTTTGTGCCAATGTTCTACAGGTGGAAGGTTCCAAAGGGAAGGGAAGCGGAGGGGAGAGGAAGAGGGAGAGGAAGGGCAGGAGGGCTGAAGTGCAGGTAACTACAACAACGTTATTATGAAATTAAATTACAACGGAGAAGCCACCTGCAGGATGCCATCACTGGCTGAAACCATGGCAACCTGTCGCTCCTGCTGATCGAGGGAAGATATGGCGCATCATCAGAGTGCTGGAAGATGTGATTCATGTCAGAATACTTCCTCGGGTCACAGTTAGGTAAGACTGGAGCCGGGAGGCAGGCCTTTTCAGACTTGCAAAAGCCCAGCGTATTAATGCCATAGTGAGTTCAACTTTTAGAGTTGAAGAAATATTTTGTTGTGCAATGCTAGTGTGGGCAGTACCCATGTGTTTGCCTCTTATATCAGATACACGTGTGTTAGCATGGATGGAGTGCCTGGGTGGGACACTTACTAGGACAGCACAAGAACACTCGCCCCCGATAACTAGTGTTCATTATTTAGCATGGTGCATTGTGTGTTTACTAAATATATATTTTCTTACCAAAAGTAAGGATCAGACTGGACAATCAGATTTTTTGGAAGCACTTATTCTATTTTGAGTCATGTGCCTTTGCTTACCTTCCACTTGCCTCAACCCCCAAAGAGCCTTGGACTGCTTTACTCGTGGGAACTACTGAAAGTCAAGTGCTAAAGGGGTAGATGGCACATTTTTCAGGATCCATAGTAGGTGGGGCCAAGGGCACCAGGAGTAAGAGCCCCCACCACGTTAGAGCGAGCAACTCCTGCTTGTGCTCTGGCCTCTCTGAAAGGGATTCTGATACCTCCCTCCAGAATTTGTAAATGTTTGGACTCCATGCCAATGGCAAAATGTCAGCTGAGTCATGTATCATATGAGGCATGGAAAATCAGACTACATTTAGATTGGAGTAATAGGTGCAGTATATTAGTGGCAAGAGTTTAAAATGTTGAGGTTTATGCATGTAGTTCAGAGACACAATCGATGTTTGTGTGCAAACCAACTTAGAATTGTGCCAGATCTTTTTACCTGGAAGCAACAGCCAAATGGAGGATCATTGTGTGGGTGGAAGTTAATAGTATGTGGGGTCTGGAAACCAATCTAAGAGTAGTGAGAGTGCAAATAACAGCTGTAACAGGGCCGTTCTCTGGAAGTTCAAATGGTAAGATAGGAAATCTGTTACACAGAACATGTCTTAGTCTGAAATAGACAAATGTAAGTATTGGCATTGTGGAGTGACTCAGTCATCTGAGAAGGGGTTAGAAAAATGTACCTTCCAGGACAGAATTGTAAATGAGCGTAAACTCCTGTCAGTTAGAACTTCAGAAGCTGTGTTTTCCTATTCAGGGGGAGAATCAGATTGTAAAGAAGAGTCACAGCAGGTGAACAGGATGAATCAGCACTGTAGGGTAGGCATGCCACAAGCCTGAGTAGTTTACAGACGTTTATTTTACGTGATAACCACCATTTCTTTGGTGGCCTGCTGCTGTTTTTTTTTTTTACTCTCATGGCTGGGACAATGCATGAATGTGATCTGGCCTGTAAATCATGTAAAAATTGCTTTACTCTTAACTGGCATTTGTAACTTCCCTGTACAGCCATAGTTTAGAGTGTCCCAAAGTACAACCATTGCATGGAAAGATGAATGTCACCTATGGACTACAGCACCACTGTGCCATCCCCTAGTGTGACCAGGCAAACTTGGCTCCAGCCTGCCTCTGCAGACTGGCACTGCTGCTCAACACTGCAGCTTGACCAGTCAAAATAAAACATTTGGACGGGGGAAAACCTTCAAACCCTCCTTTCAAATATGAATATGTCACCCATACATATGCCTCATGGCCCATAAGGCATGGTGTATATTATTTAAAAGTAGGATATGTAGAAATGTAAGGTTAATGTATCCTTATTGTGACTAGCCTTCCAAAGCTATTTTTCCCGCAGGAAGATTGACTAGCTAATAGAGAAGCACTGGGGAACAATATTAAATATTACTTCTACTATCTCAGGCTAGGGTAGGGTGACCAGATTCTCAAAACAAAAAACCGGGACAGGTGTCATAGACTGACAGAGGAACCCATGGCTTTAAGTAGGATGGAAAACAGGGGGTGGGGGGAGGTTTCTCAAGGGCCGTGGCCGATGTAATTAAGGACGTGGCTTAAAACACTGAAGCTAAAAAAATCTGTACTTAGCATGGAGTCCCGCCCGAAAAATGTGCTGCTTCTGTCACTGTATTCAGATAAATAATATAACGAGTAACCTCACACCTAGAACAAGCCTGGACTATTGGCTTTGCTGTACATAACATTGAAAATGCCTCAGTTCTGGAATGAAGAGACTGTGAAAGAACTATAACGGGTCAATTTGAAAGCAGTGAAGGGTAAGCTTTTCTTTCCATGAGGGCAAAAATGGAGAGCCCAATAGAGACCCGTCTCAGGCTGAGAGAAGTAAAGCAGGCGCACCAAGACACTATTTAAAAACCAGGACATTTATCTGTTTTACCCCGGAACTACGCAAAAACCCGGACATTTCTTTAATTTGGAGCTAATTGTTGGGACACCGGGACACTGCTCCAAAAACCTTGACCGTCCGGGGAAAACCGGGATGTCTGGTCATCCTAGGCTAGGGACCAGCAAGAAAAATTATTCAAGGACTGTTTAATATTTAGAAAATTACCTTTACCCTGCATGAAACTCCTGGAGGTTAATTTGCATTGGCTTTATCCTGTCACACAGCTGGCGAGTAGCCCTGACGAGGTGTGAAAACTGTTCTCAGAGCAGAGACAAAGACCTTGGTGTGAAGAGGGGTTTTGTTCCTCTGGCAAGAAGACCATATGGTCAATGCCCAGGACCTTAATTGACTTCAAAGGGGGGCTTCCAGCCGAGGTCAGATGATACCTGCACCAACCCCTTTCTTTCCCGTAGATGCAGGCATCCGACCCAGTCAAGTGAAAGCTTCCCCACAACTGGTTTGGAGTGACCAAGTAGGAGGGGACTGATCATTAACCTGGTCAGTGAGTGAGAAGCACTGTGCAAATGTTTGCAGTAGGGCACACAGGAACTGATGCAAAAGTGGGTACAGTAACCCATGGCAGCTTTTTCCCTATAGGTTAGGGAGGGGTCAGAAGTCACCTGCTTTCACAATTTAGTGTCAGGCATCAATGTGTCATTCCCTGGCACCCTCCTTAGGACATTACTGGGCCTGTGGAAGAACAGAAGAAAGACTGCACAGGCTGTTTGAGACCTGTAAGGAGGTCTGAAGGGCTGGACCTTCTTCCACTTGTACTCGGGCGAAAGAATTGGACACCAAGGGTCAGTTGGCTGACCTATATCAGCCAACGGGCCACAAAAAAATGCGAGAGTTCTTTTTCTGAAGAGCTAAGCTGACAACTACAAATCGGACTGACCTTTACCTTGTTTGTGGCCCCTAGTGGAGTTAGCTCTGACCACTAAGTGCAGTTCCTGAGAACTTTGGGTGTGTCTATTTCTCCTAACATCCCTGAAGACCGGGGACTTAGACATTGTTTGGACTTGAGGACCTCTGGAGGCATGGGACAAATATGAAACTTTGATTTGCCAGGTCACATTGCTGCTGGGCCAAAGAAACAGGCTTTCCCAGCTGGGAGGATCTTTGCAGGGCAAATCGAATCAGAGGTATCTTGTTGAAAATGTAACCTTTGTTGCAGCACTCAGCCTTGCCCGCTGGAGAAATCAGAAAGTAATATTATAAACAGGGTGCAGGCACCAACACTATCTGTTGGTGAGAAGATTTCCATGGGTGCAACATTTGAAATTTGGATTTCTCCTACTCTGTGCTTTTCTCGCAAAAACAAATACCTTCTCTGGGCCTCATCCAAATACCTATCCAACATTGTGGAACCCTTCTTGGATACAGCATGCTGCCTTGCCCGACTAAAGGAAGTTTAACTTCTAGAAAAAGACTACATCCAGAGGTAAAAATTCTGACCAAATTGAACCTGGTTGGTGTATCTGACCCTCACACCATCGCGGTCAGCCTGAAATAACACATAAGTCCCTGTCTACAACGATCTTTGAATAGCATTGGCCTTTGCACTTTTTGGGGATGTACCTACTTAAAACTGAAATAATTAGTATCTCTGTATCTTCTTATTGGAGTTTTGTCATTTTGGTGTATTTTTGCTCAGTCAGTTATTCTCTCTTTTTTTAAAACGGATTTTAGTTGTGTAGCAACCAGGAGTTGAGCTCAGATTTAAAATACTAAAAACTTTAGTTTTATTTAAGAACATATTGATCCTATAACATGTGGTAGACAACCACTCACCCCAACTAATAATTCACATGACCACAAAAAGGCATTTCATTTTTACTCATGTCCTTGTTAGAAGTATATTTATAACCTTTTTAGGTCGAGCCTAGAGTCAGTGTGAACTTTTTCTTTGTTGAGATACTCCGGCCGGGGGGTTGATGTGTCCGAGTCATACGCAGAGCTCCTAGGAGGCCGGAGAGCAGTTCTCCTTGTTCCTAAGTGTTTATCTCTTCGTCTTCTAATGCTGAACTAATAAATTACATCAAGTAACACTTACCAAAAGCAAGCATTTCTTTTTATTAGTGTGTAGTATTGCAATCAAATACCATTGCTTAAAAAAATAAATCAGTTAGAAAAAAAACTTTTTAAAAGAAATTTTTGATTTTAACTAACTGAGACTGCGGGAAAGATGTCTAACCCGAAAAGCCTCTGGATACTCCTGTTTCAGTGAATCCTCTGACCTCTTAACAGAGTGGAATTATAACATTTTATTGATTACCTGCTGTCTCCACCCAGCAGATAACCGCAATATTGCACTTTGCAATACACAGGAATATAATATTCCAGTCTTTTATTTACATGCACTGAGCTGCAAAGCCAATAGGTCTGACTAACTGACTTTAAAAAGGTATCGCTCTGAGGCATCATTTTCGCTCAGACTCAGGGGCTGTGCCAATGGCAGTTTTTTGGGTGGCACACTCCAAAACGCCCAATGGAAATTAACATGGAGAATAGCAAGCTCTAGGACAAACAATGCCCAGTTCACTACATCCATGTACGGAGTATCCCATTCCACAATGCACAATGTGCATGTCCTGAGCCTGCACCCTGAATTCCAAATTACAGCCTCTAGGTGCCTGGGTATGCAGAGGGTATCAGCCTGGCTGCAGGACCTTGTAACAAACAATGTTACCAAGGGTCCCCAGTGTTTCCTTCTCAGACTTGCTCAAACTGGAACTTACCTTCTCGGTGCTTAGCTCAGGGTTTTAGGAAATGTTTGTTTTAAAGTGTGCACCACATAGCCCCCCAGACTCATTACCCAAATGAAAACCTGCCAATTCAGTTCGGGAGCCAGACATGTAGCGAACACTTCCAATAAATTATTTTGTGTTTAAATATCTTTATTGCATATTAAAAGAGAAATACAATTGTAATACACTAACAATACAGCAGTACAGAGTGAGCTATAAATATATTAGCTCAGAAAAGTTTTAAGAATAAAAAGATTTCAAAGTAAAATTCAGTGGACTGGGATAAAAGAGAATGATACACATATCTTTATTTAAAAATGTAAGCAAATAAATATCATGACATATAGTAGGTGTTACAAAATTCATCAAGTAATACTATAGATCCCAGAAATATACAACAAACAAATCAACTGCATATTTCAAGACAAAAACATATACTAATTGTACTATTTAATAAGTAAAAATGATCAGTCATGGAAAAAGTGAAAAAGAAGAAGAAAGAGAATATTGGAAAAAAAGACAGGAGAAAGAAAACAAAGGAAGGAAAGAGGTGTGAGAGGCATCTGCTCCAATGGAAGAAAATAAATTAAGAAATGGCATCAAAAGGATACTGAGCTATCAAGACCTGGGAAGACATATTCATATAGTTATCCAGAGACCACCAAACATTACTGGAGATGAAAGGCGAGTAATGATATTTCTCAACAAAAGTTTCAGCTCCACAGAAGGGGTGGAGAAAGGAATTCAAAGTTCCCTTTCAATATAAATCTAGGGGGGTACCACTTATGAATCCGGTAAGAACCAAAGGGCACCCTGAGATGCAAGGAAGGAGATCTGATATAGAGTCCAATCCGGAAGATTACAATCACCCAAATCAGAAGGTTTTCTAATGTATTTGGAGGCAAGTCTAGCTCTCTTATCTCTCCATAAAAATTTTGAAAAGATTGAATCAAACTCATAGAAGAAGGCAGAAGAAAGGTTTATAAGTAACATGGAAGATAAAAACTTAATAATCAGGGTTATCATGAATGTAAGAGCTTGTAATATTCCCCACCAAGCAATATATTTAGAAGACCAGGAAGATAAAAGGTATTTAACCTTGGATAAGATTTGAGATTCATTCATAGGTGATGACAGGTTCTTACAGAACCAAGGGGCATATTATCAAGGGGGTTTAGCTCTGCTTTTTTGGCTTTAAAAGCCAAGAAAGCGGAGATAAAATTATCTCCCTATTACCAAGCTGTCGCTAACACCAGTTAGTGACAGCTAATAGGAGATAGCGACCATCTTGGGCCCCACTTTGCATGTCAGTGATATTTATCACTAATGATATGCAAAGTGGGCGTGCCAAGATGTTAGCGACTGGAAACAGTCCCTAACATCGCTATCTCCTATTACCAACTTTTGGATATATTCGCGCTCAGCGCGAATATCTCCAAAAGCTAACACCTGCCCTGAGCAGTTCTTAGCCATGTTATCCAATGGGAGGTGGATAACATGGCTAAGAGCATTTGCTCGATAATGCATGAATATCGCTGACTTTTCAGCGATATTCATGCATTGCAGCCGTTTTTTATCGCATTTTCGATAAACCTTGCTAATAGCAAGGTTTATCTGCGATAAAAATCGCCGATGTGCGGCGATAATTTTTGTCTCTAAACAAGTTAGAGACAAAAATTATCGCTAGTTGTTGGTAATATGCCCCCAAATTCCTAAGTATTTGATACAAGTCCATTGCCATTTAAAACCTGAATCACCCATGTGAAGAGGAAAACACAATGCCTTTAGGGGAAACAATTTCGTCTTATCTTTGTTAAGCGTGTACCCAGAGAGGAGCGAAAAATCGCTTATGATGTTAGAGATAACGAGAATTGCTATTGCAATATCTTCTGAAAAAATAAGAACGTCATCCGCATATGTGGCCGTTTCAACCGTGTACGAACCAAATTGAAACCTCTTAATACCCTGATTCAGATTAAGTAGATGAAGAAGTGGATCTATAGATAGGAGAAAAAGAAGGGTTGAAAGAGGGCTCCCTTGTCTAGTGTCCTGACGAAGATTAAAAAAGGAAGATGCAGCGCCATAAATTCTGATATTAGCTTTATGTTACGCATAAAGAGACATGACCATGTTAGTAAATGAATTTGCCAAGGTTATGGGATTCTTATAGTGCTTGCAAAAAAAGGCCAAGAAACTTTATCAAAAGCCTTTTTGACATCATGGGCTATTACCATTGATGGCAATACTGAAAGCTTTGCTTTTCCAATATATGACAAAGGTCCGAATGTTGACTCTGGCAAGTCTCCCTTTTACAAAGCCTCTCTGGGAAACATGTATTAGATTAGGAATGTGACACTCTAAGCGTTTAGCTAAGACCTTGGCAAAGATCTTAGCTTCCATATTTAATAATGAAATTGGACGATCAATTTTAGGATCAGCATGATCTTTACCATCTTTTGGTATAACTACAATAGTAGCCTCAGCAGCCGAACCAGAAACCTTACCAGAAACAACATAATCATCAAAAATCCTCTTATGATATTGGATAATTGAAGGAGTTAAAGTTTTACAAAAAGCAATTGGAAAACCATCTGGAGCTTTCCCAGAGTGAGTAGCCTTAATGGTCTGGATGATTTCCTCAATATCAACTGGCGTGGGCTAGGGGTTTGGGCGGACCGGAATAACAGGCGTGGAGGCCGGATGTAGTGAGCTATGTCTTAGCTTTCTTTATTGTCAAAGACAAAGTCAGGATGGTGGAAGGTAGAGAAACAGAGGGTAGTGATGGATGAAGAGGTCTTGGATGCAGTCGTCAGGTGAGGAAGGGTCTGAGAAGGGTTCTGGCTGTACGTCTCTGGAGGTCTCCTTCTTCTGTGCGGTTGGTCCGGTGGCCCTCGGAGTTAAAGGGAGAGAGAACAGGGCGATTAGTCCTCTACGCCGGACTCTATGAATACTGTCACCAACACCCGGTTCGTGTTAGGGAAAAAGAGAGAGTGAAGGAAGAGGGTGTATTTTAGTGAGGGTTCCGGTGCGGGGTTCTCTACTTTAGGTGTCTCGGGTAGTGGTCTATACAACATATATACAGTGCTCTTACGGGTGCTATACAGTGAGGGGATGTTCTATGTGCATAAATATACAGGTCCACCTGGGAGCCAGGAGACAGGGTACTCACATGCCCCGCCGCAACTCTCCTCAGAGTTGCGGCCGCTCTCCAGCCACCTCCTGGGGACTCCACCAGTCCTCGCTCCAGATCTCCTCGTCCTCGCCTCCGGTCTTCTCTTCTCCTGTGCCTCCGCTATCTCCGTCCTCCGCCTCCGGTTCTCTGTATGCTGTATCTTGCCACGAGTCCGCCGTCAGGAACGCTCCTCCTTCGCCGCAGTCGCCTTTTCCGGGTTCCGGGCCGGGATCGTAGGCGGGACTTCCGGGGCCAGCGTAAGGTTCTTCCGTCTATCGCGATTGGCTACTGCACGGGAAGAGAAAGGGGAGGAGACCGTGTTGCCAGGGACGCTGTAGGATCACTATCGGAGCCCAGAGAGTTTGTGCTGAGCCATCGCCCAAGGGAGGTAGGGGACGGTTCCGTTCCACATCCCCTTCCCCTAGCAATCTTTCTACTAGGGTTTGTTGGGGGAGGGTATCGGGATAGGTAGTCTGCGTTTCCCTGATCCACCCCTTTTCGATGTAGGGTCTTAAACCTGTAGGGTTGTAGGGTAAGGAACCATCGCAGAACATGGTCATTGTGTCCTTTGTTTCTGGCCATCCATTCTAATGGCGCATGGTCCGTATACAAGATGAATTCGCGTCCGTCCAGATAATACCCTAGGCTTTCCACTGCCCACTTAATAGCCAATGCCTCCTTTTCGATCACCGCATAGTTCATCTCCCTGGGAAAGAGTTTCCAGCTAAGGTAGAGGATTGGTTTTTCGTCCCTATTTATATCTTTCTGGGATAGTACTGCCCCTAGACCCTGATCCGAAGCATCAGTTGGGAGGATGAATGGCCTGGTGTAGTCGGGGCTAACAAGGACCGGTACGGAAACAAGGGACTGCTTAAGTTTGGTGAAAGCTTGTAACAACACTGGTGTTGGATGTCGTAAGGCCTCTTCGGCCTTTGTGGCCTTTTTGAGGAGGTCGGTTAAGGGAGCAGCGGTCTGGGAGAAGTTGGGGATGAACCTCCTGTAGTAGCCCAGGAGGCCCAGAAAAGCCCGTAGTTCTTTGCCTGTCTGTGGAAAGGGGATGGACTGTATGGCAGTTATTTTTTTGTTCTGTGGTCTGATGACTCCCTCGCCTAGTAAGAATCCTAGATAATTCACTGTTTGGGCGGCCAGGGTGGTCTTGGAAGGGTTTATGGTGAACCCATGGGCCCCCAGAGAGGAAATGACCTTCTGTAAATGTTGTAGGTGTTGCTCCCAATCGTCGCTATAGATGATAATGTCATCTATGTAGGCTCCTGCGTATTGGGAATGGGGTTGTAGGACCTGATTCATGGCCCTCTGGAAGGTGGCCGGAGCTCCGTGAAGCCCGAAGGGCATTACCTTAAACTGAAACAGGCCATCGGGTGTTGAAAAGGCGGTTTTCTTTTTATCCTCCGTTCGGAGGGGGATTTGCCAATAACCCTTGCATAGGTCAAGGGTACTGATGTACTTGGCCTTGCCTATGCGTTCCACCATTTCATCCACTCGGGGAAACGGGTAGGTGTCAAAACATGAGATTTTATTGACCCCCCCTGAAGTCTATACAAAATCGTACGGAGCCATCCGGCTTCGGCACCAAAACAATAGTGGAATTCCAATTGCTAATGGACGGTTCTATGATGCCCATTCTCAGCATCAGGTCAGTTTCCTCCTTAATAACCGCCCTGCGAGCCTCCGGAACCCGATAGGGACGTTGTCTCACGGTTTTTCCGGGATCGGTTAGGATAGCATGCTCTATGACCGTGGTATGGCCCGGTAGGGAGAAAAACACCTGTTGTAGGGAGATCAAGGCAGTTCGAAGGTCTTCTCTGTGTGGTTCCCGTAGATCGGGATCAAAACAGACCTCGTAAGGGAGGGGTTCCTGAGTTGTGACACTGGACAGAACGGGTCGGGGTCCTTCCCATTTTTTTAAGAGATTTACATGGTAAATCTGGGTGACACCTCGTTTAGGATCTAGTTCCACTTCGTAGGTTACTGGTGTTACCTGTCGTAGGACGACAAAAGGGCCCTGCCACTGACCCAGTAGTTTGTGGTCTGAAGAAGGTAGGAGGAGGAGTACGAGATCACCAGGGACGAAGGAACCGGGCTTAGTTCCTTTGTCATATTGACGTTTCTGGGAGGTTTGAGCCGTCAATAGGTTTTGTCGCACGATTTCCCTTATCTGTCCTAAGTGTGTTTTTAGATTAGCAACATATTCCGGCTGGGGTTTGGTGCGGTCGGGCTTGGCCTCCCAGGCTTCTCCTGCCATGTCCAACAGGGTTCGGGGAGCCCGCCCATACAACAGTTCGTAGGGGGAAAAACCAGTACTGCTTTGGACCTTGCAGCGGATTGCAAACAGGGCTAGGGGTAACATCTCTTCCCATCTTTTACTCTCTAAGGCTAACAGTTTCTTTAGGGTGGTCTTTAGTGTGGCATTGTAGCGCTCGACTAGTCAGTCAGTCTGGGGGTGGTAAGCAGAGGTCCTTATTTGTTTGACGCCAAGGTGAGAACATACTTGTTTCATGAGGGAGGAGACAAAGGGTGTCCCTTGATCGGTTAGGATATCTCTAGGGAAACCTACACGGGAGAAGATCGAGATAAGGGCTTTGGCAATGTTCTGGGTGGTAGGCTGGCGCATAGGGACTGCCTCAGGGAAACAGGTGGCATAATCGACCAAGACGAGTGCGTACCGACACCCACTTCTAGAGGGAAGCAGGGGGCCTATGAGGTCCATGCCGACTCGGCTGAAGGGAACGTCTATGAGGGGCATGGGTTGGAGGGGTACTCGAGGAGGGCGATATCGGCTGTTTTTCTGGCAGACAGGACACTCTCTGCAGTATCGTTTTATCTGCTGATACACCCCGGGCCAATAGAATCGATCGAGGATGGATTGTCCTGTTTTTACATCGCCAAAGTGTCCCCCTAACAAGTGGCTGTGGGCCAGGAACAGCACCTTATCCTGAAATGGGCCAGGGATTAACAACTGTGAGGCCTGCTGAGGCCCGCCCTTTCTATACAATAGTCCCTTCCGTTTAAAGAAATATGGACCTACTTGAAGAGGGTCTTCGTTATCCAGAGCCCGACTCCATGCGTTCTGTAATGTGGGGTCTTCCTGTTTAGCCGCATGGAATTCCCTATCGGTCTCCCAGGGATGTTCATTCAACTGTATTGGATATGCGGTAGCGTGGTTTCGTTTCTCCTTCTTTTTCTGACTCTTGGTCTTGTAGGGCTTGGTAGGCATCTCTGGGCTTGTACTGGTCCGGGGAAATGGTGCTTCCGCCCACCATTTTTCCAGTGAGTCGGTCGTTTTCTGGAGGAGGTGAGGGAGTCCACTGTAATCACTACCCAGGATTACTTGTTCCGGCAAATTGGGTATCAGACCTACGGTCAGTAGGCTTCCTTGATCTGTAGGGTGTTGTACCCGTACTCTGGCGGTGGGATAGCTCTTGGTGTCGCCGTGTACACATTGGATGACAACCGTACCGGTCACCGGTCCTATGCGGGTCGGAATCTCCTGTGGGCGTAAGACACTTTGTCGGCACCCTGAATCGGCAAGCGCCCTTAGTGGTTGTCCGTCAATCCTCACCGGACAGTGAAAGCGAGGAGGATCCAACTCCGAAGTATCACAAACAAGGTTGCGAACCAGTCCCACCTCCATGGGTTCCTCTTTCTGTGGGCATACTCAGGCAATATGACCATAACCCCCACAATGATAGCACTGAGGTCCAGAGGGCGGTTGTCGGGGTAGGACCGGATAGGGAAAAAGGGGGACGGGGTCTGGCTTTCTGGGTAGGGACGGCCTTTGGGGTCGGATGTGATTGGCATGATGGCCTCGGGGTAGGTGTTCTTCTTTTATCTTCTGGTTATCCTGGGCACGACTGAAAGCACTGGCAATTTCCACCGCCGTTTCCAGTGTCAGGCGTGCGTGTTGGCATACCCACTTCTGGGTGGATGGGTGTAAGGAAGCCAGAAATTGTTCTAAATATATTTTCGCCAGGATGTCTTCTTTAGAGGAGGTGGCGGGCTTCAGCCAACGATTAGCCAGATCCTGGATACGAAATGAGAGAGCCCTGGGATTCTCCTGTGGCCCTTCCTTTGCCTGTCGGAGACGAATCCTGTATGTTTCCTCGTCAATCCCCAGACGCTCTAGAATACAGGTCTTTATCTCATTATACAGGGTTTGTCCCTGTATGTTTGCTTGCTGGTAGGCCGCCTGTAATTCACCGGTCAGCAGGGGATCCAGATAGTGGCCCCAACGGTCAAGTGGCCAAGCAGCGGCTTGGGCCAGGCGCTCGAAATTGGTAAAGAAGTCCGGGTCTTCCCCCGGGACATACTTCTGCAGGACCACCGACGGAAGGGAGGTGACCGGTCTCTGTTGGCCCAACACATCGGTTAATTTTCCCAAGGCCTGGTCTTGTGCTGTGCCTTGGCCTTTCAGGACGTCATGTAACTGCCCCCGATCCTCCTCTGCAGTCTTAAGGAATTGTTCCATTTACTTCCCCATCTGCTCCTGGGATTCAGCCAGCTTTTTTACCGCCGCCTCCATGCTTCCGGTATATCCCACTTCTGACACCAACTGTGGGCTAGGGGTTTGGGGGGACCGGAATAACAGGCGTGGAGGCCGGATGTAGTGAGCTATGTCTTAGCTTTCTTTATTGTCAAACACAAAGTCAGGATGGTGGAAGGTAGAGAAACAGAGGGTAGTGATGGATGAAGAGGTCTTGGATGCAGTTGTCAGGTGAGTAAGGGTCCGAGAAGGGTTCTGGCTGTACGTCTCTGGAGGTCTCCTTCTGTGCGGTTGGTCCGGTGGCCCTCGGAGTTAAAGGGAGAGAGAACAGGGTGATTAGTCCTCTACGCCGGACTCTATGAATACTGTCACCAACACCCGGTTCGTGTTAGGGAAAAAGAGAGAGTGAGGAAGGGGTCGGAAGGGGCGAAGATGGGAAAGAGTACGAGCGGGAAGGAAGATGGTGTATTTTAGTGAGGGTTCTGGTGCGGGGTTCTCTACTTTAGGTGTCTCGGGTAGTGGTCTATACAACATATATACAGTGCTCTTACGGGTGCTATACAGTGAGGGGATGTTCTATATGCACACATATACAGGTCCACCTGGGAGCCAGGAGACAGGGTACTCACATGCCCCGCTGCAACTCTCCTCAGAGTTGCGGCCACTCTCCAGCCACCTCCTGGGGACTCCACCAGTCCTCGCTCCAGATCTCCTCGTCCTCGCCTCCGGCCTTCTCTTCTCCTGTGCCTCCGCTATCTCCGTCCTGCGCCTCCGGTTCTCTGTATGCTGTCTCCTGCCACGAGTCTGCCGTCAGGAACGCTCCTCCTTCGCCGCAGTCGCCTTTTCCGGGTTCCGGGCCTGGATCGTAGGCGGGACTTCCAGGGTCAGCGTAAGGTTCTTCCGGTCTTCCGTCTATCGCGATTGGCTCCTGCACGGGAAGAGAAAGGGGAGGAGACCGTGTTGCCAGGGATGCTGTAGGATCGCTATCGGAGCCCAGAGAGTTTGTGCTGAGCCATCGCCCAAGGGAGGTAGGGGACGGTTCCGTTCCACAACTGGTTTGCCTATTTCAATCATGTCAGTATGAGAAATAGTATAAGTAGGAATTGATTGAAAAAACTTTTGACAGATAGCCTTGGTAGATTGATTTTTAGGAGTGTATAATAATTCATAAAATTATTGAAAGACCCCAAGAATTTCTTGGGTATGGAATTCTTTTAACCATTTTCATCAGTAATATGAGTAATTCGAGTCGTATTAACATTTGTGTTCTGATATTTTAGCATGGCGGCCAAGAGCTTACCAGCTCTATTCCGTAACAATAAATGACAAGATTTTTGGGCATGTACACCAATATGAGCTCTTTTAGTGACTATGGAATTAAAAGATATTTCAGGTTTTTGATATGCTAAAGGAGTGATTTGTCGTTTGATTGTCTAAATAATTCCACTTTGCATTTAATCTCATCTTCCATAGATTGAAGGGATTTTCTAATGTCACTGTTCCTTTTGGCCATTTGTTTTAATAACATGGCCCCGTATAGTACATTTAAATGCATCCTACGAAGCAACAGGGGAGTTCACTGAAGATTCATTATCCTTAAAGAAGTTATCAATTTCCACACTAAGATCTTTAATTCATTGATATCTTCCAAAATGTCTGTATTGTAATGCCAGTTACGAGGGCCTCTCGTATCTGTGAGATTAAGAATAGTTAAATACACTGCTGCAGGATCAGAAACAACTATTGGATGAATCATAACATTCATAGTATCTTTTAAAAGAGAGGCATCTACCAAAAGATAATCAATGCGAGAAAAGGTAGAATGTGGTGAGGAGAAAAACGTGAAATCACTACCCGTAGGATTATGCAATCTCCATGCATCAACCAAATGATGAAATGAGCATATATTGAGTAAGTGTTTATGTGCCCTAGGGAGACAAAATTTAAACACAGAGTGTCTAGCCAAAATAAGATCAAGAGGAAGAATAAAATCCCCGCCAACAATTGTTTTAGAATCCTGTGGAATATCAGTACGTTTTTTATGTATGATGTGCCAAAAGAGTGGGTCATCAATATTAGGCGCATAAATCTTCCAAACCATTAGTCAAACGGGTAAGTAGCCATCTACCACTGGTGTCATGCTCAGCTGCAACAATAGACAAACCAGAGCTTTAGGAAATAAGAGTGACAACTCCATGTTGTTTCCCTAGAGGCCTCAGAACAAGTAACATCAAAATCCCTATCATTTCTCATAAGAAGAGCCTCTTTAAAGGCTATCTTCGTCTTTTGAAATAGAACCACATCACCAGATAAAGGTTTGCAATATTACAACATTTTGTTCATTTTAACTGGTTGATTCAATCCCCGAACATTAAGTGAAACTACATTTAAGCCCGCCATAGATATGAATGGAACAACAAGATTGAGTACATCTGGTAAAGACAAATGGGAAGCCAAGAAATAATTGAAAACGAAAGTAAATGTAAAATAAATCCCAAAATAAAATGAAGCAGATGTACCAGAAGTAGGATGAAGAGAAAGGAAGGGAGTGAAGACTAGAAAGAAGAAAAGAAATAGCAAGAGTACTGCAGAAATAAATGGGGCATTAAAAAAGTGTAACCCCACCAGGGGATTTCTGTAATAGACAAATTGCATAGAGGAAACAACGTGGAGGAGCAACAGCAGAGGCCCTCAACCACGGTGCAGACGGTTCAACAATAAATTGTTATTAAGAAATTAAACAAGTTCAATAATACCAGTGTATTACTATACTGCCTAGAACCCATCAATAAGAAGAAATAATGCAATTTCAATAAGTATACCATACTTAAAAATTACCAAAGACATATATCATATCATAAATGGATGTGGTGAGGTTATATTAGCAAATAAAAATCAATCTAAGGTTTCTATAAATAACAATATAAGGCATTATACATTTCAATCTAAGGTATTATAAATAACAATATGAGGCATTATAAATAACAATCTAATCACCTATAAATTGATGGAAGTCAGGAACAGTCTCATACAATTGGAGCATTTTAGAAAATAGGAATTACATAGCGGATCTAACATTACATGCAATTCATAAGTTCAGGATAAATATTCAATAAAAGAAAAGGGTCAAAACAACAAATGAGTAGATAAGTTAAAAGTTTGCATATAAAACAAAAATCAGCAACATAATTTGGGACATTTCAATAATGAACAATAATACAGATAGATAATAAACACACATAAATAAGTTATCACCAACGAAGAATAATTAGAAGAGATAAAGAGTCAAACAGAAATGACAAAAAACAAGCCAAATAGAAAAAAAGAGTAAAAGGTAGAATAAAACAAAAAAAGAAAATAGACTATGGAAAATTGAGTATAAGATATTTTATCATAAGATTAATGAGAAAGAAAGGCAAAGATATGTCCAAATATAAAGTGTTATTTCACCAATGAGATTTCATAACTATGACCAAAGATTAATGTATAACTATTATAACATTGTTGACGAATGATGTCATTAATTAATATATCTATTAAAAGAGTGTCAGGTCTTGCCTAGCCACTAGTCAAAATAGTGGAAAAACCCCAAAAAACATGTCAAGAGTTCAGACGCAATGTAAACACTCACGCTGGAAAAGACGTCATGTGGTTCCAATAATTTTAGTAAGCGGTGTCTAATTGAACTCCAAAATAGCAGCGTAAACATGGTTGAAGGAACTCGACGCGGCAGAATGAAAAGTTGCCGGTCTAGTGTTTCTCGCTCACAACCAGTGCAGCTGGTGAGGCGCGCGTTCTAATAACGAACTGCGCACTTCAACTGAAATCGTCCTCGAAGACAGAGTGAAGTTCCGGAGTTCAGAGTTTTCCAGAGAAATCTACAGTTTTCATCCGAAAAGATTCTACATTCGCATGCGCAACGAGGGACCTGAAGTAAGATTCTTCAAGCCTCATTCTAGACCGAAAAGAACTGCTATTGACGCGTTTGGCGTCTTCTAGTCAAGGCCTTATCTAGTGACTGAACAGATATGCCAGAAGCTGTTTTCTTTCTTCTATAGTTTACTCATAGCTAGGGTATCGTGTATTTCCTGGAACACTATATTTATATTTTGTTGTCAAGCTACGGAATGCTACTTTAAATGGACTTAGTTACAGAACGCATCCCAACTCTGCCAGGTACATCTATTATAAAATCCATCATAGAGTTACACTAAACTTTTTTCCGTAAAATATTCTCGATAGCTAACGATACTGCGTTTTACATAGGTTAATTGAAACCCGAGTTCAGTTGAAAATTAATAAGAGAGAAGCAATTGCCTGGGGTTTAAGGGTAAGCGTCTTTGCTAGTGTAATAAATGATTTGCATGTAATATAGCTGCTTGAAATTAAATAGGATTTCCTTACAGGTCAAACAGAAGACCCCGAAGACCAATTCGAAGAGTGTTCTCCAACTCTCGAGGGCAGCCTCTCTTCTCTTTTGTTATTTTATCCACTTCCCCTTTCCCTGTTTTAGCGGTTACCTTGACATTGCTGTGTCGGGTGATTTCTGAGGCAGAGGGGCGTTGGGACTAAGCGTCGACTCCTGTGGATTCATCTGGCCTTCCTGACAGATTGAAGTGCCAATAATATCCACCCGAGTCGACATGGCTGAGGGGTTAGATTTAAAAGTGTTGGCAGGAATTCTAGAAGGGTTGCAGAACCAGTTAACCCATTCAGTTGAGGAGAATAGAGCTTTAAGAGAGGAGGTTAAACGTTCCCAACAGGAGACTCACCAAATTAAACAAAAAATGGAAGAGTTGTTGGCAGGTACCACCCCTTTGCCTGGAATCCATTCTAGTATGAGTTCAGCCTCTGAAGTAGCCACTCAAGTGGTTCACTCAGTAGCCCCGGTAGTGCCATTGGCAAACCCAGAGAGATTTAGTGAGGATCCACATAAGGCCCAGATCTTTCTCACTCAGTGCTCCTTACATTTTCTATGTCGGGCAGTGGTGTTTAAAGAAGATCAAGTCAAGGTTGCTTTCATGCTGTCGTATTTGAGCGGTGATGCCGCTGCCTGGTCTATGCCTTTGGTCTCACGCAATGACCCAGCCCTGTACAATTTTGATCTTTTTAAAAAAGAGTTTTTGAGAATCTTTGACAGAAGAACCGCTAACCAAGCTATCGACAACGAACTATTAGACCTTAAACAAGGGAATCGAGACCTGGTGGCCTATATTGCGCAGTTCAACAAATTAATTGTGGAAACGGATTGGCCAGAAGAAAAGCGCTCAGCAATTTTCTATCGAGGTCTCAAGGACGAGCTTAAAGACGCTTTAGCTCAGATACCGAAGCGACCGCAGGACATTTCTGAATTGATTGATTTAGTCCTTCAACTTGACCATCGTCAATTTGAAAGGAGGTCCGAGAAAAAGAAAGATTTTAAACCCTACGTTCTTCGTTTAGACCGGATCAAGTCGGAAGGCAACAAGACGGAAGTCAACACGAGCGAAGAACCTATGCAGATTGGCTCCATCAGGGGGCCCTTGTCTAGAGAAGAGAAAGAGAAGCGGCGCAACAATCAGCTGTGTTTGTATTGTGGTACTTCAGGGCATTTTGTAAAGGAATGCCCAAAAAGACCAAAGACAAGTCAAGGGGTAAAAGACAGATCCTATCAGTAGAGGGAGTTGCCCTGGTGGGATGTTGCAACGAGTCAACTCAGAAACAACAACAATTGATTAATACATTACAGTCGACAGCGCCTCATCTCACGGTCTCATTCACTGTGAAATTTGGGCTCAAAGAAATTCAGGGAGTCTCGGTCATGATCGACTCTGGGGCCACCGGAAACTTTTGTGATTTGCGCTATGCACAGGAAATTGGAGTCAGAACCGGCAAGAAGAGACATCCTGAAATAGTAAAAGCTGTAGATGGTACTAATCTCACCTCCGGTCCCATCATTAATGAAACAGAAACTCTGGAATTGGTGGGGTTGCAAGGCCACCGTGAGTTCATAAGATTCAATCTTATAGACGCTCCACAATTTCAACTCATTTTAGGATTGCCTTGGTTGTCTGAACACAACCCTTCCATAGATTGGGAATGAAGAGCAGTGAAGATGACATCTGAACATTGCCTAAAGAATTGCTTTTCGAGAGTTCAGCCTAAAAGTGAAGGTTCCCCGGCTTCTCAGCTTGCCCAACTTGAAAACAGGATTTGTGCCACCATAACCCAAGAAATTCCCCAGGAATATAGCGATCTTGCTAATGTGTTTGACAAGAAAAATGCAGAGCGACTTCCACCTCATAGAGAATATGATTGCAAAATTGAGCTAGAACCCGGAGCTGTGTTACCTTGTAGTCGCATTTATGCGTTAACAGAAGCCGAGAATGTATACCTGAAGGAATACTTGGACGAATATTTGAAGATTGGATTTATCCGGCCGTCCCAGTCTCCTGTGTCATCGCCTCTGTTTTTCCGTCCTAAGAAGGATGGCAGCCTGCGGACCTGCATTGATTACAGAGCGTTAAATCAAGTTACTGTAAAAAACAGATACCCCCTTCTTCTAATTTCTCAGCTGTTGGATCAAGTTAAGGGGGCCAAAATATACACCAAACTTGACCTCAGGGGCGCGTATCATTTGGTAAGAGTGGCCGAAGGCAACGAGTGGAAGACGGCCTTCCGGACCAAATACGGCCGGTTCGAGTATCAAGTGATGCCTTACGGATTGAGCAATGCCCCAGCAGCGTTCCAGCACTTTGTTAACGACGTATTGCGAGAATTCTTGGATCGAGTTGCGGTCGTTTACATCGACAACATCTTGATTTTTTCAGATAACGTCCAGGAGCATGTGCAACACGTACGCGCTGTGTTAAAGAAGTTGCTAGAGAACCATCTCTACGTTAAGTTGAAAAGTGCTCTTTTCATGCTGATCGTGTGGAATTCCTGGGTTTTGTGTTGTCCGCCGACGGTGTGGAAATGGATGACTCTAAGGTTCAAGTCATACAAGAATGGTCTTCTCCACGAAGTGTAAAGGAAATACAAGGTTTTATTGGGTTTGCTAATTTTTATCGCAGGTTTATACCCAATTTTTCAGATAAAGTTTCCCCAATCACTCGACTATTAAAGAAGGGGAAAAAGTTTGAGTGGTCGGATGAGGCAGAGAAGTCGTTTCAAACTCTCAAGAAGGCTTTTGTTACGGCTCCTATTTTGAAACACCCTGACTCTGAACAACCATTTTATGTGGAAACAGATGCGCCAGACTTCGCCACGGGAGGCATATTATCTCAGAGAGACAAATTAACGGGGCAACTCCATCCGGTAGTCTACCGATCGAGAAAATTGTCAGAGCCTGAATGCAATTACTCCATAGCCGACAAGGAGTTGTTGGCGGTGAAAGAAGCTTTTCAGGATTGGCGTCATTATCTGCTGGGGGCTAAACATTGTGTAACTGTATTCACAGATCACCGCAATTTGCAGTTTTTGAAGTCCGCTAAAACTCTCACGCCACGACACCTAAGATGGTCTCTGTATTTCTCGGAGTTTGACTTCGTAATCACCCACAAACCGGGATCTCAAAATGGCAAGGCCGACGCCTTGTCAAGACTGAATTCTCCGGAAGAAACTAAAACTTCCCGTCCTGAATTAATCATTCCCTTGGAAAAGGTAATAGGAGTTATTCAGCTGGAAGAAATCACAGAGGAAATTTTGAAGAATCATTCTACTGAACTCTCAAACTGGTCCATGTCCGACGACAAGAAAACATTGGTTAATGGCCTCCCCTTTTATGATGGCAAATTGTACCTGCCGTCCAAGGAAATGCAGGAAAAGGTCTTAAAAAACTTTCATGATGATCGTCTTGCTGGGCATAAGGGGGTCAAAAAGACTCTGGAACTAATAAAACGACATTTTTGGTGGCCTGGCATGGCAGCTCAGGTGGGACAGTATGTAGCAACCTGTGAAGTGTGAATTAAAGGGAAATCTAATCGAAGTGCTCCTCAGGGATTATTACAGCCTTTACCTAAAGCTCCAGGCCCGTGGCATACTGTGTCATTAGATTTAATTGTAGATCTTCCACCTAGTTTGGGGCATACAGTCATTCTGGTGTTCGTTGATTCCTTCTCAAAGATGGGTCACTTCATTCCCCTAAAAGCTGTCCCCACTGCTCCTCAGTTAGTTCAACTGTTCAATAAAAATATTGTACGAGCCCATGGAATCCCACAGATCCTCATATCAGATAGGGGTACGCAATTCATATCCAAATTTTAGAAAAAATTCATGCATAGCCTTGGAATTGACACCCGATACTCGACCAGTTATCACCCAGAAACAGACGGTCAAACGGAGAGAGTCAACCAAGAACTAGAACAGTATCTACGGCTCTTTCTGTTGGAACAGGAGGGTAATTGGTCTGAGTTGTTGTGGTCGGCAGAATTTGCCTATAACAATGCTGTGCATGACTCCACTGGGTATTCCCCTTTCTATTTAAATTCAGGAAGGCACCCGAGACTAGTTTTGGGTAAAATGGATACAACAGTGCCTGCAATCACTGAAGTCATAACCAATTTGAGAGTAGCTTATGATAAGGCCCAGAAGAATCTAACCAAGGCTAAAGAGTCATACAAAAGACAAGCAGATAAAAAAAGAAGAGTAGGGTCAAATGATGAGATCAATGATGAGGTGTCGTTGTCCACTAAACATTTGAGATTAAAAGGCAACAGAAAGTTCCAACCCCGATATATTGGACCATTTAAGGTGCTGAAAATCATAAATCCAGTGGTAGTTAAGTTACAACTTCCAAAATCATTAAAGATACATCCAGCCTTCCATGTTTCCCTACTTAAAAAGAATCCAAAAAATGTTAGACTTAAGGAGGCCCCTTCTTCCATAGACGTAGAATCTGGAGAAGAGTTTGAGGTTAGCAGGATTCTAGACTCTAACATTTCTAGAGGGAAGTTACATTACTTGGTTGAGTGGAAAGGTTATGGCCCTGAAGAGAGATCCTGGGAACCTTCTTCAAATGTACATGCTCCAAGATTAGTCCAAACCTTTCATAGAATGTATCCTACAAAACCAAAATTGGGGGACCCTACCTTGGAGGGAGGTACTGTCAGGTCTTGCCTAGCCACTAGTCAAAATAGTGGGAAAACCCCCAAAAACATGTCAAGAGTTCAGACGCAATGTAAACACTCACGCTGGAAAAGACGTCATGTGGTTCCAATAATTTTCCTTAAGCGGTGTCTAATTGAACTCCAAAATAGCAGCGTAAACATGGTTGAAGGAACTCGACGCGGCAGAATGAAAAGTTGCCGGTCTAGTGTTTCTCGCTCACAACCAGGGCAGCTGGTGAGGCGCGCGTTCTAATAACGAACTGCGCAATTCAACTGAAATCGTCCTCGAAGACAGAGTGAAGTTCCGGAGTTCCGAGTTTTCCAGAGAAATCTACAGTTTTCATCCGAAAAGATTCTACATTCGCATGCGCAACGAGGGACCTGAAGTAAGATTCTTCAAGCCTCATTCTAGACCGAAAAGAACTGCTATTGACACGTTTGGCGTCTTCTAGTCAAGGCGTTATCTAGTGACTGAACAGATATGCCAGAAGCTGTTTTCTTTCTTCCATAGTTTACTCATAGCTAGGGTATCGTGTATTTCCTGGAACACTATATTTATATTTTGTTGTCAAGCTACGGAATGCTACTTTAAATGGACTTAGTTACAGAACGCATCCCAACTCTGCCAGGTACATCTATTATAAAATCCATCATAGAGTTACACTAAACTTTTTTCCGTAAAATATTCTCGATAGCTAACGATACTGTGTTTTACATAGGTTAATTGAAACCCGAGTTCAGTTGAAAATTAATAAGAGAGAAGCAATTGCCTGGGGTTTAAGGGTAAGCGTCTTTGCTAGTGTAATAAATGATTTGCATGTAATATAGCTGCTTGAAATTAAATAGGATTTCCTTACAGGTCAAACAGAAGACCCCGAAGACCAATTCGAAGAGTGTTCTCCAACTCTCGAGGGCAGCCTCTCTTCTCTTTTGTTATTTTATCCACTTCCCCTTTCCCTTCTGTTTTAGCGGTTCCCTTGACATTGCTATGTCGGGTGATTTCTGAGGCAGAGGGGCGTTGGGACTAAGCGTCGACTCCTGTGGATTCATCTGGCCTTCCTGACAAAGAGATTACCTTCTAAAAGGTCCACAGAAAAAAGGAGAAACAGATTAAGGAGCAAGATCGAAATTTGAAAAAGCCAAAAAAATAAAACACGAGGAGATAAGAAAGATAGAAATGAATAAGAGAGTAGCTATACATTGACAGTATCACCGTTTTAACAATACACTTACAGAAGAGCCCCGGATAATTAGGTCAACCAACCTATACCTAACCAGCAAGGGATGTAATCCGAGATAACATTAATAATAGTACGGGAGAATGCATTATCCTGTAAAAAAGGAAAATCAGTTAATAGGGAATAACTAATCTAAGATGAATGACACTTCTCTCTGTAATCACCAATTACAGGAAGAACACAGAAGAACAGCAGTAACCACAAAGATTGTGGAAAGGCACAAAAAGCAAATAACCATCATGTGTAACAGATGAATGAGAAACATTAGGCACAGACAAATCAATAAATGTAAATCATTAAGGGCGAGAAGCACCAGAAAGAGAGTCTGAGTCCGTCCGCGATTCAGATTGATTGTCCAAGAATGACAAGAGATCTGAAGGTTCATAAAATATCTGTGGACGACCTTTGAAAGTTATTCTGTATCTTGAGGGACCAGCAAAGGAAAATGGAATATGCATATCAATGAGTCTCTTGCGTAGATTCAGGAAACCTTTGCGATGAATTACAGTGTCTCTGGCAAAGTCTTGTGATATCAATATTCTGTGACCTTCCCATTGTACTATTTTAATCTTCCTCATTTGATCCAGTATTTGCTCAGAATGTTGGTGACACAAAGGTTTAAAGATCAAAGGTCTTGGAGAAGACATCGTTTTAGGTTTAAAAGTTGGAACTCTATAAGAGCGTTCTTTTTCAAGGTCCTCGTGGAATGAGATATTCAGAACTTTTGGGATCCAAGTAAGCAAGAAGTCAATCACTGAAGGAGCAGATTTCTCACAATCTTCAGGTAATCAAAAAATATAAACACTACTTCCACGATTCCGATCTTCCTGCTCAATTAGGTCCCTTCTTAATAAAACCATGGATCGCTCCAAACTTTGGATGTGTTTAGCTTGTTTGTTTGTAAAGTCTTAAACATTACTTATCCTTGTTTTGGAATGAGATACATGTAATGAGAGAGTTTTCAAGTCTTTACAAATTGCTGCCTCCTCCACCTGAAGATCTGTATTAGTTTTGGTACTTTTAGCTATATCATGGACCGTATTAAGTTTATATACTATAGCTTCTAAAGTTGAGGCAGAGTAAGGACTGCCTTAGCCGGAGAATCCAAGGTAGGTGAAGTCTGTATGGATCGTTTCAAATTCCCTTTGGAGTCTCTGTCTTTAGAGCTCACCCCCATGCCTTCCGCCATTGAAGAAATTTGTAATGACCACGATCAAATAATCAGCTCTGCGTAGAAAATTCCTACTATATATTATGAGTCACAAGCCAGAACGATGTAGGGGTTATCAATAGCGGTGATAGTTGTTAGTGCCAAACAATGAAGAAGCCAACACTTCTGAGACCAAGTGTTAAGAATCCAGCTGTTGATATTTTATAGATCAATATACCAAGATCAATGGTCTGTGTTCAGAGATGTTGCACTCAGTACATCTTAGTCAGAGTAAAAATTAAGCCTTTGTGAGGAATGCAGAAGGCCGTTCCAGCTCTCATATCATGACATAACTGCAGCAACAGGCACCAATAAAGACCATTGTCACAGCCGAAATACTTCATGTGTAGTAGCCCGTCAGCATTGACTCATATCCCAAGGATAAAATTGGGGTCTTTCAGAAGGAATTATTTCACACGATAAAGTTCCGGTCAGCAGCTGCCATTTTGTAAGTACTAAAGCTGACAGAAACTCCCAGCACTGAAAAGTGTAAGTTCCAAGACCTGTGGTCTAATGTGGTCTAATATGAAAGCAAATGCGTACCAAACCTTAGCGTGGGAAGATAGTTCTGTGTGAGGCACTCACGGTTGGCTCCAATTCTTAAATGCGTGTCATGACGAAGCTAAATTAGCGGGTGCCATTTCACAGGTCTGTTGCAGTCAGAATGCCTCTCAGGCAGTAGTCCTCGTTGAAACAGCTCAGATCAAAATGAAAAGCTGCCCACAGAGCTCATGAGACGTTCCGCCACTGTCTGTAATAAAAATGTGAACAAAAATCACCCGAAACACATCGAAATTAGAACGTTCGCACAGGTGACGACGCTGAGCTTAGAAAAGTGTGGCCATCTTTGTTGCGCGCTAAGCCACGCCCCCCACTTCCAATAAATTCTTAATTTGTGCAGTTGGTTGCAGAGCCAGGCCTTATGTTACCTCATCAGACTTTGCCCCAGAGCAAGAAAAAGAAAGGCTGAAATGAAGAAATAACAAGGTGAAGAAACCTATAGAACAAGTGTTGAAAATGCAATAGGTCTCTCATTACTTAAAGTTTTAGCTATTATTTATTTATTTATTTATTTATTTGGCAATTTTTAAAGCGCGCAAATACCATTGGGTGTCTCGGCGCTGTAGATGCAGAACTCTCATGGGGGGGGGGGGGGTAGGGAGGTTTAGGCAGGGAACAACCAGGTCTTTAGTTTCTTTCTGAAATTCAGAAGGGTCGGAGCACACTTGATGTGTAGAGGGAGTGTGTTCCACAAAATGGCTGTTGCCACTGAGAAGCGTTTGTCGCCCCAGTTGGCCCTTCTTGTACGGGGGACCATGAGTAAATGTGCTGAGGATGACCGCAAGGTTCTTGTGTGTTCAAGCGGTCGGAAGGCTCTTCTTAAGAATAGGGGTCCGTGGTCATGGATAGCCTTATATGCTATGCATAATGCTTTAAATTTGATACGGCTCCTCACCGGTAGCCAGTGCAGCTGTCGGATGTAGGGGGAGACCGATGCAAACTTAGGGATGGATAGCAGTGTCCTGGCTGCTGCATTCTGCACTGTTTGCAGTTTATTGAGGACCTTTTGTTGTGCATTGAGAAACAGTGCGTTGCAGTAGTCAGTTTTGGAGAATACCAAAGTACTGACCAGGGTTTTGCCTGCATGAGGAGGAAGGTATGGGATTAATTTTTTTATCCTTTTTAGTGTGTGGAAGGAAGAAGAAACCACTGCATTAGCATGTTGCTGAATGACAGCTTGTTATCGAAGATAACGCCCAGGTTGCGTACCTTTGTTACAGGTTCTGGGGGTTGTCCCATCTGGTGGGGCCACCATTGTGGGGACCAGGTAGGTTGAAGCCTCCCGAATGTCATCACTTCTGTCTTATCAGAATTGAGTTTAAGACAGTTGGATGACATCCAGGAGCTTATTGCCATCATTCCCATTTGGAAGTTGGCTGCCACCGAGATTCCATTGTTGTGTATTGACAGCACCAATTGGGTGTCGTCGGCATAAGTAGTCAGGGAGATTCCGCAGGATTTTATGACCCTCGCCAGGTCCGACACCCGACACATAGATGTTGAATAGTGTCGGACTTAGCGAGGATCCCTGCGGTACTCCACATGGCAGGGAGAAGGTCTGGGATGTAAAATTGCCTAGCTTTACAGTTTGCGGACGGTTTGCCAGAAATGAGGCCAGGAGGTTTTTGGCTTTGTCTGTGATTCCTATGGCCTCGACACGGTCGATCAAGGTGGCATGGTCGACCGTGTCAAAGGCCGCGGATAGATCGAGGAGTATCAGTACTGCGGCTCCTCCGTTATCCATCGTAGCCCTAATCTCATCTGCAGCTTTTAGTAAAGCCGTCTCCGTTCCGTGGCCTTGTCGAAACCCAAATTGGGTGTCATCTAGTAGATTGTTATGGTGAATATAGTGTGACAGCTGGGTGTTCATAATCTTTTCAAAGATTTTTGCAGGGAATGGGAGGCAGGCAATGGGCCTGTAGCTGGCAGGCAGGAGAGGGTCTAGGCTGGGTTTTTTGAGTAGGGGTTTGATTATTGCTTTTTTCCATACTGAGGGGTAGACACCTGATGCAAACATTGCATTGCATATGATGGTTAGAGGTGGGGCAATGACTTCCGGGATGAGGTTAAGGATACTTGGAGGGCAAGGGTCCAAAGGTGAACCAGATTTGGTTCGAGCGATCAGGGGAAGGGTGATTTCGCAGGTGGTAAGTTCAAAAGCTGCGAATATGGGGCCAGTATCGGCGATCGATTGAGGGGGAGAGCGCACTACGTCAGGTGTAAACGTATTAAAAATGGCTCTGACCTTGTCCTCAAAGAATTTTGCCAATGAATCAGAGAGGGCTTGGGATCCCTCTGACTGGGGGGCAGGTGGGCTAGACAGGTAAGTTACTACTTGGAATAGTTTCCCTGAGGAGTTTTTAGCCTGATTAATTTGGTTTGTGTAATACGTGGTTTTCTCTGTTTTAATGATTTTTTTATAGTGAGAGAGAGCGCTTTTGTAAGTGATCTTATCAGCCGTATTAAAGTTACGGCGCCACTGCCGTTCGAGGTTTCTGCGGTGCTGGCGCTGGAGTCTGAGTGATTCAGAGAACCAAGGGGCTGAAGGAAGTTTTCTACTCCGATGGGATGATTTGAAAGGTGCTAATTTATCGCAGGCTTCAATCAGATTGTCCATGTAGGTATCTGATGCTGCTATGGGATCATGCTCATTAGGTAGTGGGCTGTCCTGTATCATCTGAGTGAGACGTTCAAGATTTAAGTTTTTCCAGTCTCTGAATTTGGTGGGAGGGGGAAGAGGCAAGCACGGGGAAGTGGGTTTAGTGGGAATAGAGAAGCATATTGCTGAGTGGTCTGTCCAGATTAAAGGGAAGACCTCGGTGATGGAGATTTCAGGGTGGTTGGTGAATAATCCATCCAACGTATGTCCTGCTTTGTGCGTGGGTTTTTTAACAATTTGTGTGAGTCCGGCTGTCTCTAAGTCTCCCAGGAGCGTTATGGTGTCTGGGTCATCTAAAACTTCGAGATGAAAGTTTAGATCTCCTAAGATGGTAAACTGTGGTGATCCAATTGATGTCTCGATTATATGATCCAAGCGTGCTAGGAATTTGGCTCTGGATCCTGGGGGGCGGTAGATCAACATACCTTTGAAAGTGGCTTTACTGGATAAGCCTATTGAGAAGAGAAGGGCCTCGCATTCAGGGTATGTTGTGTCTGCTGTAGTTATCGTGAGGTGATTTTTGTAAATGATCGCGACTCCTCCACCCTTCCTTATCGGTCTATCTAACTTACACACGCAGTAATTGTTAGCGTGGCGTCTCTGAAGTCCGGGCCAGAGGCTTCGTCTCCCCACGTCTCGGTGATGAATAAAATATCTAAATGTTGCGATTCTATGAAATCTGCGATTTCAAATTTGTGTTTCGGCAGTGATCTTACATTTATAAGTGCTGCTGACACTAGTGGCGGAGGTGTAGGGTGAGGGGTAGATGGCGTCTCAGTACAGGTAGGACACTTAAGAGGTCCGATCCTGGGATTGTTGTAGTAGAATTTAGGTATGGAATGGGACAACCTACTTGTTTGCTTGATGCTGAGCAGTTGGTCCGAAGTATACGTTATTGGTGAAGAACTGTTGCCGGGGTGGGAGAGTGATGGATCAGGGGGGGGTGGCCCTGTGCCCGGTCTCGGCGCGGGCGAGCGCAGATGAGCTTGCCTTATGCGCACCTTCGGCGCGCAATTGTCGCGCCCGCTGCGCTCGTCCGCTGCGCTTCCTGGGGAAGCACATGATATATACACGTGTAAGTCAGGGCGGGGGGGGCGTGGCCTCCAAGGGGGCATGGCCTGCGGGCCGCGCGCGGCGCCGATCAGGAGCTGATAGCGAGAAAGCAACTGGCGGTACCCCGCTTTTTGCAGTTTCTTAAGGTAGGTGTGCGTTAAAAACACAGTATCAACAGTATCAACAATATTTAAAAGATAGCCTAACTCCCGGCTTCCGCCTCAGGAGTGGTGCATCAGAGAGGTGGCGCTCGTGGATCAGCGTCTCTTAAGTAGTCAGGGCGGGGGGGGCGTGGCCTCCAAGGGGGCGTGGCCTGCGGGCCAAGCGCGGCGCCGATCAGGAGCTGATAGCGAGAAAGCAACTGGCGTTACCCCGCTTTTTGCAGTTTCTTAAGGTAGGTGTGCGTTAAAAACACCCCGTTGCTTTCTTATTTGCAACACTAATAGCTCAAACTTTCAGTAATGCATGATCAATTATTGCATTGCAAATGCTTGTACTTTAGTCAAAGCCATCTAAAGCTATTTCTTGTCAAAATAAATGTAGTCTGACAAGCAAGCACATTATGGGTATTCCGTTACTTTAATATTGAATGTAGAGCGACCTTCAGTTCGGATATTAGTTGGCCAAATGCTAACTCTGAAGGGAGCAAAATGTATCCAATTCCCTGGCTGGTCGTAAACCAGCGGTTTGTTAGATCACCTGCCTTTAAACGTATGCCAGGTAATAAATGTAGCCTTAAAATATAACTCATTTGCATTTTATATAATGTATTCTTCATCTTTATTAACAATAGATGCTGACATGCTCCTTTAGAGGTAAATGTTAATTCTTTATTTTGTTACACTCATGTATGCAATATGTGTAAAAGGCAATGCCTGTTGACCCTTTGTATGAAGCTTTTAGAAACACTACACCAATAAATATTTGACATTAAGACAGCGCCTCAGCTGCTATATATTCAAATATATGTATAAAAAACAAAACCCATTAGAGCCAATGTTTAATTAAGTAATTGTGAATACGAGGCCTGTGAATTATTAGAGCAACCGTTAGGGAAGTATGTGGTGTGTTTTCTATATAGCACAGCTGTAACTAGTAAAGAGCATGGGGAGCCACCGTGAAACATACCATCAGAAACTCAACTCAAGATGGCCTGACTTGAGAATGCAAATGCCCCATATAAGTCAATGAATTAGGTGTAAACGTTCTCTGGAACATGGATAGATATGTATATTACGCATTTCTATCAACTTGAACTTTATGGTAGTAGACCTCAATTAAAGTGCTTGTGAGAGTTGTTGGCGCTGCCTTCAATGTTTGTAGTTCTACTGTGACATGTAATTTACGCTTTCCAGCACAGGCGTCCTACGCTCGGAAGTTTGAAAACTCAAACATTTGAAATGCAAGGGAGGGCGGGTAGGGGGGCGCGGACAAAGAGGGGGGAGGGGGAGGAAGGGTGGCGGGCACCAAAGGACCTCGTGCCTGCAGTAGGAGAACCTCATTAACGGAACGAGTGCTCACAGCCAAAATACCAGTACCATGTAACACCCAATGTAAAGGGGCCAGTCGCATTGGGAGGTGACAAATGAAGAGGAGGAGGTACTAAGGAGGGACTAACAAAACTATTGACGAATCAGAAGCCAGCATTTGTCAGACAATGATACAGCTAATCGCAAATATGAGCGGAGAGTAGGCGAAGCTTCTATTCACATACTCCTCTACAATAAGCCTCGCAGGGCAGTGCATGCGAGCTGGCTCTAGGCTCGACCTAAAAACTGTGACTCAGGCACCCCAGTGTTCCGCAAAACCTGCGCCAAGCTCCTTTCGAGAAACTTGAGGCCCCTGGGTGTATGTTTTTATTTGCCCAACATTGGGCCCTTGGCCCTACTGCCTGCACGCGGCCGCCAGCGTTTTCATTTGATGTATTGATAAGGCGCGGGCGTCAAGCATTTTGCAAAAACTTATCACATTAATTTTTAAAGGGTGAAGAGAAAATTACAGACTGACTGGGGTTGTGATCCTTTTAAAGCAGAAACGCCCTGCACGCAATGAAAATTGCTTACAGTTTTTGTTATTGTTCATGTTATGCAGACATTTTTGAATGGCCTAGTATAATAGTTTATATTGTTCTCATGGATGCAAAATACCAGTAAAAGGTACCTAACAAGGGGGCGTGGCTTGGGAGCCAAACATGGCATACGCGACTTTGTAGAGCTCTGCTGTTCGCTCCCGCCAGAGACACTATCCGCCACAGATCCTGGTCCCTACCGGCGAAACTCTGGGTTGCTTTGCCGGCAGTTGAGCTGGGAACCTGCCGGTGTGTCTTAAGGGCTCCAGGGGGGGCCCGCTCTGGCTGCCGCGCTGAATCGCGTCCGGCTGGCCGACATCGGGGCTTCCGCGAGGACGGCGGCGACTGGGTAACGGAGGCCGCACGCCCTGGGTGAGGTGTAACGGAGGGGCACATTCCTCGCGTTAGGGCGCCCGCTTGCCGCGGGGTGGGGCCGAGATCCCGGTGACGGCGACCGCAGTCTTGGAGCCGCGGTGCCCTTCCCTTTTCTCTCTGTGCACACGGCTGCGGCCTGCCTGGGCCTGAGGGCAGAGGCCCTGGTGAGGCGGCCGACCGAGGCCGGCGAGGAACACGCCGCAGCTGTGGAGCCATATTCCACTGGCTTCACCTGGACACGGGTGCAGGGGATCTGAGCCACGCTTGCCTGTGGAGGGTTGAGGTTGGCGCCTACACGTCTAAGCGACCCATGCAACGGTTCGCCCGCCAGGTACATCGAGGAGAGGTGGGTCCCGGCCTGTTCTCACAGCACCCCCCTGTTGTGAGGGCCCCCAGATCAAGAAGGCCCAGCGACAACTGCTGGACTTGGGCCTGCTCCAGGTGGGTGAAGAGGCCTGAAGTAAATGAGAAAAACGAAAAGGCCCAGGAATCATCCCTAGACTGGATATGAATCCCAAATTCGTAGTTGTTTGGAGGAAACTTAGCTTAAGGCTCTGGACCTATCCAGCCTGTGAAACAAGGTAAGCACGGGTTGTAAGCATTTATTCCACCTTTTCCAGATTGTTCTACTCCAATCCTATTAATGGATGAATTTTCCTCAAGTATTGAGGTGAAGGGGCCTGAGGCTGCGGGACCCGTTGAGGATACCTGGGTGGGGCCCGAGATCTGCTCCTGAGGACGGCAGAGAGGTCGTCATTGTTTGGGTGTCGGTCACTGTGGAGCCTGTGGGCACACAGAGCTACACTGCCTGTGGGCCAGGCTTGCGGGGGTCCGGGGCACCAGGGGGCTACACCTGCCTGACTACATACCTTGGAGCGCTCTGCTTTGCTGCACGAGTCTCACCATCCTCCCCCTGCTCCTTGGCCCCGCGGCCCGCTCCTCCCCGGGCTGCCCCGGAATCGTCCCTCACGCCGCCATGGGCAAGCATAACACAGGCGCGGCGGTGCCTAAGCAGCCGACAATAGACCAATATGCCATGGCCACCCCAGACGGGAAGAAGGCCGCTGGGGGTGTCTCCTCTGACACGGAGATGCTTCTGGAGGCCATCAGGCAATCTTGCACTGCCATGGAGGCTCAACTTGGCGCAGTGGGCTCTGAGGTCACGTTTCTCCATCAAGACCTCCGGAAGGCGGTGGATCGCATCACGGAGGCTGAGACGAGGGTCTCCATGGTTGAAGATACTGTGTCAGCCCTCCAGAAGAAGGTTGATAAGCTGGCCATGGTCTCCAAAGAGCTTGCAGCTCAGGCAGAGGATGCGGAAGGGAGGGCCCACTGCAACAACATCCACCTGGTGGGCTTTCCAGAGGGCTGCGAGAGGCCTTCGATTGGCCGTTTCCTTTCCAACAGGCTTCAGGCGCTGCTACCCACTGAGGACATCTCATCTTGCTTCATGGTCGAGAGAGCGCACCGTGCCCTTGTTAAAAAGCCACAGCCAGGTGAGCGCCAGCGCCCGGTCATAGCCCGTCTCCTCCCCTACGCCGACCACAATACCATACTACCCTTCGCCAGGATGCATAAAGAAAAGATGGTCTTCGAGTCCCATCCCATCATGGCCTTTCCAGACTACACCCGCATTGTCAGTCCTTTGTAGCAGCAAAGCGGCGACTGCGTGACTTAAACCTCTCTTATGCTCTTCTGTTCCCAGCGCGCATAAAAGTACTTTATAATTCCAAATTGTACTTCTTTGACACCCCGGAGGAGGTTTTTGCTTGAACAGACGAGCGCTAGCTTGTGAAACCACACACTCCGGCGCCCGCCAACTCCAACTCTTCCCAGAGCTCACATTGGAGTGGCCGACAGGGTGGGGACGCCTCTCACCAGCAACACCGTTCCCGCTCCAACTGGCGCTCCCAGAGCAATACAGACGCTGCGGAGTGAGGTACATTGGGGCTTTGTGATCATTTCGTGCCTTAGGTTCCTCCTGTGTCGGCTGGGGCAACACACCAAGACTCCAGACACTGTGTCTAGGGGACCTTTTATGCTATCTCTAGTGGGAGTAAACCCAACTCGCCTTCTTGTTTTAAGTTAATGTGGGGGTTGGGTGGGGGGGATCCATTGGATGGCCACCAGGGTCTTCCCGTTGGAGGGCCAAGACGAGATTCTGCCGCGACAGGTACTCTGAGTTTCAGGAAGTATGGGGGGGTGGGGAGGGGGGTTGGGCAGTTTGTTTTGCAGTTATATTGTATGTTCGTGGTACCGCATCATCTCACATGCTCCTCTGGTCATCCGCACTTTGCTCCACTTAGGGCTCATGGCACACACAGCTAGAGACACTCCTCTGGGGGACCTGAACATTGTATCCTAGAATGTGCGAGGCCTGCTAAACAAGGTCAAGCGAGGGGCGGTACTGACCCAAGCTAAGCGGCATTCCGCATATGTCCTGTTCCTACAAGAGACTCACTTATTGGGTAATAAGGCCCGTGTCTCTCCAGATTTTGCTACAACCTGGTATACCACTCCAGCTTTTCCACAAGGGCACGCGGAACGACCATACTTGTTCATCGCAGAGTCCCCTTCCAGGTCACTCGACAGTGGTTAGACCTCGGCGGTCGGTTCACGGTCGTGTCTGGTACGTTGGCGGGGGAGCAGATAACTATGAGAAGCATATACACCCCACTCCCTCTTAGTCAGACGTTTGTGGACAGACTGACGTAGCTCTGGGGAGAACTCCCAGCGGGTTTGACTATACTCGGGGGAGACTGGAACGATTTCATGGCCCCTCTGGACAGATGGCGGGCACAAACTCCGACGGTCCCTCACTCCAGATCCAAACTTAACATCTTGGCTCATGCTCTATGTTGGACCGATATATGTTGGGTTTTTCACCCATACGAGGCAGGATATACATATGTGTCTTCAGTACACCCCACGCTGGATTTCATGTTTCTTCCATATAGCTACACACACAGGGTCGTCAGCAGCTCTATCCTCCCATGCGCCTTATCTGATCATTCGCCTACCCAGCTCAAATTCCGCCTGCAGACTAGTCACCCTTCCTATCGCTGGGCATGTCACCTTGGTTGCTTCACGATCCCATTTATCAAGAGGCACTCCACTGCGCTATGGTGGACTATTTTGCCTCGAATGTAGGGTCCGTTCCATCCCGGATTACACTGTGGGAAGCTTTTAAGCCCACGATACGTGGGGTTGACATTAGCTATCGCACGGGAGAAAAGAGGCGCCGTCTGGCGCAGATTCTTGAATTGGAGGAGCGACAACGTGCCCTCCAGGAATCGGTGGTGGAAGGGACTGACGTGGATGCTCGCCGCAATCTGCTCCAGGTTCAGCAGCAGCTACATCAGCTGCTTACAGACACTGTCAAAGAGGCCTGGTTGGCGACCCAATACCGGATATATCAGTGGGGAGAAAAATCCAGTCAGATGCTACACAGGCTCTGCCAAGCGCAGTCCTCCTCGACACAGGTCCCGGTGGTTCGGTCCTCTACAGGTGCTTTGTACTCCTTCCCGGAGGCAGTGGTGCAGGTTTTCGCTGATTTCTATGCTGCACTGTACAGCACCCAGGAGGAACTCACTGATTCGCTCATTGAAGCCTTCCTAGTAGATATTCCTCCAAAGCGTTTATCGGATGAGCAACAGGATGCCCTCAACAAGCCCATCTCTCTGGACGAATTGCAGGCTGCTCCCACTAATATCCACCTGGGACACGCACCCGGCCCCCAACGGGTTCCCTGGTGACTTCCTGCACTGGGCCCCATCTTCTCGGCGCTTTACATCAGGTACTCGAGCAGGAGATCTTGCTCCCGGACTGGCGCCACGCCAAAATCGTTGTTTTCCTCAAACCAGGCTGCCCACCGGAGGACCTGGGCTCGTATCGGCCCATATCTTTATAGAACTTCAGACTGAAGTTGCTGGGAAAGGTGTTGGCGGATCGTCTCCGCACCTGTATTCTGGACTTTGTCCATCCGGATCAGTCAGTCTTTATGCCGCAACGTTTCACCAGACATAACATAAGACGGGCACATAACGCGGTTGCCGAAGCCCAACATTTGGTTAGCCCCGCGGTAGTCCCCCTAGCCAATATCGATAAGACTTTCGATTTTCTGAGCTGGACATATCTTTTTAAACTACTAGAGGCTGTGAATCTGGAGCCCCGCTTTAGAGCCTATGTTAAACTACTATACACAGACCTGACGGCCTCTGTGCGAGTGGCCGCGTACTGCTCAGATCCCTTCCATATTCGGAGGGGAACACGGCAGGGTTGCTCTCTTTCCCCGCTTCTTTTTACTTTGGCAATTGAACCGCTAGCAGCGTGGGTGCGCCTGGACGCGACATATAGGGGTTTGGTTTGGCCCCAGGAATATTCAGATAAAATTGCACTATATGCTGACGACCGGACCAAGGGTGTTAAAAATTCTGCAGGTGTTTGGCGAAACGACAGGGCTACACGCCAACCCGTCCAAGTCAACACTTTTTCCTATCTGCGGGGATCAGGGCTGTCGGGACTGGGACTCGCAACTGGTCATAGCATATGAGGGGTTTAAATACCTCTAGGTTCACTTTATCAGAAGCCCTACTGTGGCGTGGTCGCTTAACATTGCACCTCTGCTTCCGGTGGTCCGGGATGAGATGACGATATGGTCTTCCCCTGTCCTTATACAGCAGGTCTGCGATTTTTAAAATGGTGTCCCTGCCACGTTTGCTGTACAGACTGCAAAACTACCCATATCCAATCCCGCCGTTCTGGTTCCGTCAAATGAATGCTCTCCTGAAAAGCTTCCTTGGGGCGGCGGGGCGTTTCAGGTGGCTCTGGCGACCTGTGTCCAATCTACTTACTGTGGGTGCAACGCGGCGGCAGACGTACGGTCCTACTATTGGGCTTCCCAGCTGCTAGTCATTAATGACTGGTGGTATAACCCACACAATGACCTGGCTTACGCGGTGGAGAGACTCTTTCTGGAGGTATATCCCCTGCTTGATCTCCTATTTAGCAACTCTAGCCTGGGGGCCATTCCCCCGGCCTGTCGCCCGGTGATACAGATATGGAGGTGTTATTCTAGGACCCTGGGTTGGTGGGGCATGTTGACGTGCGAGACCCCCCTCTGGCGGGGCATGTGCCTCCGACCGGTCGCGACTCTGCCCGGGTTCCGCAGATGGGATGATTTTGGGATCTCAACGCTAGGTGATGTAAAGCGTGGGCCCACACTTAAATCCTTCCAACAGCTGCAGGAGGAGTTTGACTCACACAAGTCCCAATTCCATAAATACCTTCAGTTTCGCCACACCCTGTCTCCCCTGATTAAAAACCTTACGACTCTGCCAGAATTTTACACGTTAGAGAGTAGACTGCTGATGGGGGATCTAGGAGAACATAAAATTCGCCAAATCTACCAGACACTGACCACACATTCTAAGACAAACCTACACTGGACTAGAGCAGCCTGGGAGGCTGATATATCGACCCTCTCAGATGATGACTGGACTGAGGCCCTCGCCAGTCCTAAAGGTTCTGCGGTGTCCTCCAGATACTGATTAATCCAGTTTAAATACCTTAATCGGGTGTACTACACCCGTCTCTGGAAGATGGGAGCTATCTTGTCCCCCACATGCCTTAGATGCCAATCTGATGACGGTTCCTTTTTGCACACGGTCTGAGGCTGCCCGGCACTGCAACATTTCTGATCGCAAGTGTTGTCCTGCCTGGGGCGAGTGCTAGGATGGGACCTTCCTGCAGACCATCGACTAACTCTTCTCCACAGTACGGACGACATTGGTAGGAACATATATAAACGGCATCTGTTTTTCCTGGGACTTACTTTGGCAAAGCGGGACATAGCTCAGCAGTGAAAGCCCTCTTCCCCCCCGGGGTTGGCGGCCTGGAAATCCACTTTAGACAAATGTATGTCAGCCGAAGTGCCAGTGTTTCAAGCCCGAGGCTACCCGCAGAAGCATGAGAAGATCTGGAAAGCATGGGCTACCTATCGGGCATAGACCTCTCCCGCTTTTCTTGGATGTTCTTGTTTGAATGTGATTGTGTGTATTGGTATGGGTATGATTTTGGTTTGATTGGAAGAGTGAGTGAATTGTGTGCCAATTTTTTATTCTCTTTTTTTGTCCTAGGCTGCTGTATGTGTTTTTTATGATACCCTCAAACAAAATTATGATAAAGAATTGTATGGTATATTAATTATTAATCCTTTTTGAACTGATATATTTTTCTAAGTCAATAAAAAGAAATATTTGATATCATTTATCTGGTTCTTCTTTGGGCTTCTTTGTAGAATTAGGAATTGTTTTCCCTTTCAATTTTGGGAACTCCCCTTCCATGTTCTTCTGATAATTCTCTCGCCCTGGCGGGTTGTTCCCCTCTTAGCGTGTTTAGTCTTCAGGGCCCCTCTTCTGTTCTTACATTATTCCTCTCCCTCTTATCACCATCAGCAGATTCCGACCCTATAGACAGACTTACTATTCAATGATTCCTCAATTCAAGACGCGGATTGGCCAACATGGAGATATGCTTATATGTTTATATGCCTGTACAATGTTTTTAGTGGGAAATGCGGTGCAAGGGAGGGGGGGTGGTGGGAGGTGGGGGTTGTTGGTTTAACTGCATTATTGCTCCTCAAATGCTACCCTCATCAGCAGCTTTTATATTTATAATCTGTGATTAGCATGAACGTTACTTGCCGGGGGAACTCCCCGTTGATTGTAAAATCTCAATAAAATGTATTGTAAAAAAAAAAAGGTACCTAACAAAAGAAGAGGTAACTAAAAATGTAACAAATTCATTTTTGTACTTGAGTCCTGCTACTTCATTTTCTTTTAAAGGGACTATGCACACCAGAATGTGAAGGAAAAAACTGTACTAAAGACCCACTTACGCCAGACTCAAGAAGTCAGCTGCATCGGATATGGCACGAACGTGTGCAGGCGCTGCTGATGCGTGAAAACAAGGGATGGCCCTATGGCCGATGGAGGGCGTTGCTAGAAATAGCGGCCCTGTAGAAGCATCTCTACACTTCCTGCAAAGCAAGGCTAGAGGGTCAGGCATTGCTCAAGTTTCCTGGGTCCACGCCTGTGGGTCTCATCCAGTCTGTATTTTTTTCTTTACGCTCTGAGTCTTGTTTTTCCAATATTGTTATGACATCAGTACTACATGTTCCAGAATGCAAAGCAAACTTATGGACAGGATGAGGGACTCAGTAACTCACCTTCGTGGGAATCTTCAGTGCTCTGACCTGTGAAAACTTCATGAAAAGTAGTGGAACACTATTAACGCTCTCCTTGGCCTTTGGCTCTTCCTCGAATCAGCAGTAACTATATCAACCTCAGGAGTGTGAACATATTAATTTGAGGGCCGCTGAATTGCTCAACGGAACTTATTGAGGTGAAAGCTTCGGTTCACAGCGGTTAAATCGGATGAGCGCATTATAAAATGTAAGATGGTGCAAGTCAACTTGTCATCACGAGCCTTGCAGGCATAAGCCAACATCTCGTGTTTAGGCAGTTCTGAATGGCTGCGGTGCCCTTATATAACACTGAGACAATCACAGCAATCAAATGTATAGGTTCGAGAATATAATGCTAGAACTGCATACACTTTATCTGTTATAGCTTTTTATTAACAGGCCTAAGCCCCTGTCTTGTATACCAGTATGTGTATTTACACTTTAAAACTTTCCCGCATGCTTAGCGATGACTCTATATAGAATGAAATGCATGTTTTTTTCTCCAGAGGCAAACACTGCAGGGCTTTATTTGCGGAGCAGGAATTACTTCAGAAGTGTTTTGTTATGGACAACTATCAAAACATTTTGTGTTCCATGTAGCAAGCGTTCTAGTGTTGCACGTCACGTGGGTTACGTGACGTGCAGGCGGCCATGTTGGGCTGCGCGCGCAGCGCAGGGAGAGAAGCGCGAGAGCCGGTCATAGAAAGACGTGCTCGGCGCTCTTTAGGGATTAAGACTAAATAAACAGCTACGATCATCACTGTGGCTCCAGCACTTCATTGGGGGGAACTACGATATTACATTCCAGAATTCTGAATCATACAACATGCCCATCAGATTACCGGCTCTGCGAGTGAATATTTGGTAACAACAGACAAGTGTGTAATGAATCTTGCCGGGGGCACGACAAAGAGTTACCTTTCAAAGATTCTTTCAACAGCAGCAGGCACGTTTATTCCATCCAAACAGAAATCAGAACATGACAGAGCAAGGATGACATGCATTTGTTGGTTTCTTTGCTTTGGAACGACTTTGGAAAGACTGTATTTAGTAATCCAGCTGAGCATGTTCTTCAACTTAGTTTTCAGACTCTTGTACTATTCACATCTTACAATTCCTAGCACCCAGGATAATATGCTGCATAGCCCAAAACTTTTAAGGTCCCAAAGGCGATACTGATTGCATTACAAATGCTTGTTTTAGAAAGGAAGGGAGGCAGAGTGAAGTTGGTGAACAGCCACAAGCTGACAGGACTCTAATGTCCACGCCAATCACCTGAAATGAAATGTAACAATACAAAAGTGTGTCGGGAGCGCAAAACTAGTTTTTTGTGAATTCAACAGTAGTTTATAAGTTGTAAAAAAATGCATGTGTAAGTCAAACATACTTGCACAACTAGTTTATCAAATTGAGATGCCAAACAGTAATGAAGGGCATGAAAGAAGGTAAGGGAACAGTCAACCTACATGTAACAAATTGTATGTGGGCAGACACTCTTCTATACAAGGGAGGCTATTTAAAGTGATTGCTTTTTATTGGAAATTACTATCACCTCTATCACTACCTGGCTGAAAACAGAGAGAAAACGAAGGACATGATTTGAACATTTTTCTAAAATGTTAAATTGTGTAAGTGTGTCTCCAGAGGCATGGACAGATTCTGCGGCAGATGAAATTATTATGCTTGCATCACAACAACCAGCTAAATTCCATAAGTGCCACTGCAAGTGTCGTGTAGTTCCTATATGACCAATACAGGATCTGCACATTTGGATAACATAAACTGTGGGACTGGTGGCAGACTGATTCTGGGCACCCCCACCTGATATGTTAATCTGTCTGTATCAGCTAGCTCACAGTGCCACTACAATCTCCTCTTACCAAGGAGAGAATATATTCTGGCAACCTCAGAACATGACAACCCTGATCCCTCAGGACTGTGGAAACAATATACTACTTTTCGCTCAGTCACTTGTGCTTACTTAGTTTGTCTCAGAGAGATACACAGAAAAAACAAGCTGGGCGTTTTCAATAAACATTTATTAAACAGTTGTTATTCTGGTGTAGAATAGATGTGCTGCAACAACCGTTATTGTAGAATATAAATGATTAACAGTACTATGAAAGTAAAAGGATGGTATAGTTCTACCATCGTACTAAAATTCTGAATAAATTCACGTATATGAAACAAATGATAATAAAAAGGTGCATACTCCTACGATGCCTCCCTAAATAAATTTACCTAAGTGTACCTAGCATGGGTGTAGGTGTTAAGCCAAGAATTCATTCAGGATCGAGTCAACCCCATTACCTTAAGTGAGACTGTGGGACCCCATCCTGGTCTTGGGCAGGACACCCCACGAGGGATGTTAGACCACTGCGAGCTGGAGTGTCTGCATGCAGAAACCTTAGCCTCTCTGGTCAGTGTGTCAGCCAGGAAGTCTCAATCTCCTCTTGCTATCTTAGCAAGACCTGATGTATATATACCCATAGGTCTCTCCAGCGGTCCTACCTTGCTGTGTTACTGTATCAGCCTAAGGATAATGTAGTGCCTGAACTTTGTACATAGATTTTATACAAGAGATGGAAGTCCTGCTGTGCTTTCAAGAACTCTCATGCATAATGTATGAGATTTTGAACTAGGGAAAACCTGGGTTCTGTATGCAGTCTAATATCTAGGTAAAAGGTCAGGCCCTGTAAAGCGTGAAAAGTGTAATGTAGGGAGAGAATATAGGTAAAGGGTAACAAGTTTACCGAGGTCTATATGATAATACCTATATGGAATATAACACCCACTCCTATTCCGAATGGACGCCATAGTTTAAATTCTACACGTACTACTACGTGTTTTAGATATGTGTACACAAATATACAAAACATTAGTTCCTTATAATATTAAAACATGTGTTTAAAAGCATTTTTCTAAAAAAAATCAAAAAAAAATTGTTAAAAAAAGGAAAATATTAAAAATTGACAGAAAAGCCACTGCTCTAATATGTCCGTATGGGATAGTCCGAACTACTACAAGCATTTTGAAAGCCGTACATGCGTGAAAGTATGACAATTTTGATATAGAGGTTTTAATTTTGCGAGTTTGTTTTTCAAAAGCCAAATTTCTTCCCAGCACACGATGGGCCAAATGAATCAAATGTTTATGTCTTGGCTGGTAGACGCAATATTCTTGTTGCTTGCTTCTGCAGTTGGCAGTCCCTGTAGCGAATCACTGAGAGAATATCCACTACAAGAATATCGACGTGAAAAATATCGGAGGTGAAACATCCAGATCCAGAATATTGACATCCTATCTACATTATGGTAAGTACAAAAATATCGAGAAAAAAATATCAATTTAAAAAATATTGTTGTCAAAAATATTGTTTGTTATTTAAGTCTAAAAAATAATGTAAAATAAAGTAAAGAATACATATAATTAAATTAAACATAGTTAAAAAAAATTAAAATGTTTAAAAGTTATAAATAATATATATATAAATATATATGATGTAAAAATAATTAAACATATACATATAATATATATATATATATATACATATACATATACATATATATATATATATCGAACAAATGCAATCTCCCAAGCTCCGACCACAGCGACCCAGGAAATCACGCGGATCCAGTAATTATAAAGCACAGATTTTTATTCAAAAGCTGAACCAAGCAATCTGACGCGTTTCGGGCATCCGCCCTTGCTCACAGACAGTCAGAGTTGGAAATGCTTGCGTTTTAAATAGTAACCGCTGAGCAGTGAAAAAAGTGCATTTTTTTCTCTTTTTTTCAACATACACCTCGTGATAATAGACAGCGAGGACAAACTACTAGTAAAAGATAGTCTGTTTTCCAAACAGTTTTGAAATAGCAACAGTTCGAAAAATTCATTAACAGGTTTAAATCCATATGTTAAGTAGACAGAGATAAGAACCCATGATATAAAAGTTAAAAGGATTTTAGAAAACTTTTTTAGCAGCATAGAATGCAAATGCCAAAGAATTGTATATAACAAATATATGTACATACATGTAGCCCTCGCCTATATTTGATATAGATAGTGCAAAATAGCATATTAAAGTGCAAAGTGCATTATTAAAAATAATAATTGTTGTTTTTACAGATGCAATAAAAAACCAGCAGTTGTACTATTGGTTATGTGCAAAATACGCTTAAGTGTAAACAGTATAATGTTACATCTGTATCTATCAAAAGTGCAAAACAGCATAATAGTAAACATATGACTGTAGCAGCATAATTATAAGGCATGGGCTATTTGGCATGATAATCATGGGAATATCATAGTCCAAAAAACTAACTGTTGCAAAAACATGTTTCTACATGAATCACAGAGAAAAACTTATGTCTATGTCCTCAAATGAGTGTACCCAAAAGACAAATGCAAATACCTAAATAATAAATCACAGTGAAAATATATATATACATAATACGTGCAACAACCCAACAAGGAGACAAATTATTGAACACGTGGGGGATGGCAGCAGCCAACTAAACCCCACCACCCAAGGTAATGCTAAACGGAGTGGACAAAACAGGGCTAGATTTACAAAAACACATGTAGGTCTTCCGTGTTATTAAGACCATTGGGGGATCTACTGTCTAATTCAAGAATGAAATGAGACTCCATTCTTCTCAGCATCTTAACCCTATCTCCGCCTCTTCTGGGTTTGTCTATTGCGGAGATAACAAAGTAAGATAGGCACTCCAGATTATTATTATGTATTGCCTTGAAGTGCCTGGCTACAGGGTAGGCTGGGTCGTTATTGACAATGGCACGTAGATGCTGGAGGATCCTAACGTGTACTGGTTGTCGTGTACTGCCGACATACCTGAGTGCACATGTGCAAGTTAAAACATAAATGGCAAATTCAGTCTTACAGTTGTATTGGCCCTTGATTTGGATAGGATCTGGACTGAATGGCGTGTTATATTGCCTAGTACTTTTGCCAAATTTACAAGCCCTGCAGGAGGTGCAGCGTATAAAGCCTGATCTTGTTTTCATCCATTCCTGCTGTTTTCTAAGTTCAGGAAATTCATGGCAGACGTGGGATCTGAGTGAGGGACCCTTCCTAAAGGTGACAATAGGGACTTCTGCTAAGTGAGGTTTAAGTACAGGGTCTGTGGCAAGGACTGGCCATCTTTTGGACAAAATAGATTTTATTTGTCTGGCCTGTCTGCTGTATGGCGTAAGGAACCTGGGGTTCGTGGTATCCTCATCTGAAGTGCAAGATGTATTAGCACTTCTGTTGATTTCAAGTAAAGAAGCACGAGATCTAGTCTTGGCTTTGGCCATAGCTGTTTTAAGGACTGATTCACGATACCCCCTAGCACGAAACCTAGTCAAGGCTTCATTTGTGCAAGATTCCAGATCAGAATCTGTACTGCAGATTCTCTTGATTCTTAAGAGTTCACCTAAGGGAATATTATCTACCACATGGCGCGGATGTGCACTACTAGCGTGCAAAATACTATTGCCCGCAGTGCTTTTTCGATGTAGTTTGGTGGTAAACTGACCATTGCGGATCTGGATTTTAACATCCAAAAATGCTGCTGAGGGCAAGGAGAAATTGCAACACTGATGCCAGCTACCAATCGGTGGCTAAGGACATGCTAGATAGATTCAAACAGCGTGACTACCCTGCTTGGGTGCTCAAAAAGGCCAAACAAAAAGCTGACACCGTCAAACGCTGTGACACCCTCAGCAACACTGTCAAGGAGGACATTTCACCCAGTGACAGTGTTACACGCCTTATCCTTACCTTTAATAAGGAATCTCAGCAGATCCAGAAAATTATCACCAAAAACTGGCATATTCTGCAAAGTGACAGCATTATCGGTAATCTGATCCCCGAAAGACCCAGCATCACCTACAGAAAAAGCCAAAACCTGAGGGACATATGTGTCCGCAGTGACATCACGGACTATTCCAAGAACAAGGGCCTCGGCCTCAAGGGATACTTCCCATGCGGGCACTGCAAAGCATGCAAGAGTAGCACTCTGGTCAAAAAAGTAGAATATAATGGCTTAAAGAAAGAGATCACCCAATTCTTGACTTGTAACACCATGTTTGTTATATATGTGATTGTCTGCCCATGCGAACTATGGTATATTGGCAGTACCACCGCCCATGCAAAGAAACGCATCCTAGAGCACTATCGTGCTATCATCCACAAGGATGCGAAATACCCTGTGGCACGCCACTTTAGTGAATTTCACTTCTCTGACCCCACCCTTATGAGATTTTTCATTCTGGAACAAATAGAGAGAAATCCCAGGGGTGGGAACCGTGTCCTCAAAATGAGACAGAGGGAATCTAGACACATAATCAACTTCCAAACCAAGGCCCCGGGGGGGCTGAACCATGATGAAGAACTAGCAATTCATCTAAAGAACGATTATGTTTAAAACACCCTGTTATTGTCTCATTGATTTTACTGTGATATAACATGCTCTCCATGTCCTTATCTTCCCTTCCTAGCGCCTACCATCAGGTTTATTGACGTTATGCATACGCTGTTTTTCATGTTAGATTTTAACATCTGCTATTTTTAAATTCACAGGAACTTCACTGGGATTGAGACCCTTCACTGCACCTGCACCAGTCATCTTCCCTTCACGTTCCTGATATAAGATAAGAGCACGCCTTCACCGGCTTCACTTCACAGACATTGACTTTTTATGACCAGGCCGCCTGATAGAACTTTGGCGCTTCGCCGCCTACCGCTAAACTCTGTAGGCACTATGGGAACCCAGGTATTTCACCTAGTAACTGGCTTAGACACTGTCATCCATTTTGATAGTCTTCTACTTTCTGTGCCATGCATGTTGGTCACCTCCAATACATCATTTATGATCTAGCTTGGCCATGTAACGCGAGTGCCAGCGTAGACTGCACTTGTCTCGATTTGTGCACATGTCAATAATATGCATTAATTTGATTTGTCAATTTTGTCATGATCATGACTCTTTGATTTTATATATTTGTGCAACTGTTATGTTGGTTAAGATGCATTAACAGCATAATTTGACCGTTCCAACATGGCCGACCCACTTTTTGTCATCAGACTTGCGACCTGAGTCCTTTGTTTCTGTTGTTGTTTAGTATTTACACTGAACAGATGCGATGCACAAACTTACGTGAACAAGGCTTCTCGCAAGCCGAAACATGTTGTAAGGTGTCAATAAACACCCTTGGACCTTGCTGATCTCTGGCGTTTACTTGGTGTCTGAGAGCGTGGTGAATTGTGAGACGAAGTACTGTCAATATATATATATATATATATATATATATATATATATATATATATATATATATATATACTTACTAATACTTTTTAATAATTATTTTAATAAAATAATGATTTTAAAAATATCATATATCTTATAAATACATCTATACAGATTAAACAATAATATAAATACAAATTCAATAAATATATATAACAATTAAAAAAATACTCTTAGTAATATTAATTATATGCTACAATAACAAAAATAATATGAAAATTATTAGATAGCAGAGGTAATAAAATTACTAATCCAACTCAAAACAGTGCAACACTAAGGAACATGTTGAATAGCGTAGGGATAAAAATTACTATTCCCACCCCAGTGAGTGCAACATTAGGTAAAGTGTTCGATTATGTAAGCGTAAAAATTACTATTTCCACTCCAGTGAGTGCAACAGTAGGGAAAGTGTTGGATAGCACAGGGGTTAAAATTAGCATTCCCACTCCAGTGAGGGCAACAGTAGGGAATGTGTTGGATAGCGTAGACATTAAATTAACATACTTATTAATTAAATACTTTTTGTAAAATAAATAACATATTAAAATTATTTAACTAAGAAAGTCATAATAAATACCAAAAAAATTTACTCAATAATTACTTAAATACAATTTAATTACTTCCTACCCTATTTCCCATAAACACACAACCCGCTACACATAAAAAAGAACACAACACATTTAATTTGCCATTAATCTATTAATAAAAATGAATTACCAATGAATAATAAATTAATTAACAATTAAAACACATAATAATAATAAATTACTTAATACATTATTTATCAATAACAATAAATTAAAAAATATTAATACATTTTTAATTATTAAATTACTTCCCACCCTATTCCCCAATAAATCCACAACCCACTACACATACAAATTAACATAATTATTGTAATTATCAATTAATTAATAAACATCAATGAACAATTAATTAACAATACATTAATTAACAATAGCAATAAATAAAATACATTGTTTATAAATAATGCAATGATAAGTTAATCAATTATGACAAATGAATGACCAATTGATAATTCATTAACTATAACAATAAATAAAACAAAAATAATATTTAATTAATTATAATTAAATTACTTCCCACCCTATTCCCCTATAAACCCACAACCCGCTCTGATGCTAAAACGCAAAATATACTTAAAAAAATTACTAATTTCTAAACACTTATTACATATATTTAGAAATAATTAAAATACATTACAAAAAATGTTAAACATACATATACAATACATACTAAAATACATAACACTAATAAAAATGTAGATATTATTAACAACAAAATGTTTGCTTACGATATTACTTACTTCGATATTACTAACTTTGATATAAAAACAAACTATATATCTTACCTTAAGGTCGATATTCTGGTCAACGTTATTCTTGACATCGATATTCTGTCCCTACAATATTGATATAATTGTAGGTCGATATTAAAAATTTGATATTTTGACTGCTCACCGGTCCTAGGAATGCCTCCCACAACTTTGGAATATGCTGGGGACACTGCAAAACATGGGCCATTATTGGGTCCAGTTAAGCGTCAATGTCCAGTCGCGCACATGATGGAAGTGTCAGACAGAGATCCAACACACATTCTTCTTCGCAAAACAGGCATCGGAGGATAGGTAAGATGCCTTCCATGCAGCCTGGTCTAAACGACGAGAACCAAGAAGCACTTAGTTCCCTTAGGCGAGGTGTGCATAGAAGTTGTACCATGCGATCACTGTATTTTCTCTCCAGGAGTACTGTTTCCATCTCCTTGATGACTGGGACGTCCAATGCATAGCAGAAACACAACAGTCAGGATACCTGCTATTAGAAACAGGATCAGCGGCAGTCCTCCCAAATGCTTCCCAATACAGAGTGTATAAAATTTGGAATAACTCCGAGGACCATCTGAAAGGTGCTTAACAGTCCAGAACCTACATTCTTAAATAGGTGGACAATGCCTGTCATATCAGACATGTTAAAGTTACGATTTACCATTTCTGTAAAATGAAAAAGGCAGTTTGTACGTATAAGTGCCTGTATCTCCTCTGAAGACCTTGCTACTTGAAGATCAAAAGTCTCTTGAGCATAGGTTAAGGACACAGATTTCTGTGTAAGCATGGCTTTTGTCCTGCTCAAAGTATCAAACCTTATTAATGAAATATTTCATGAAGGCCATAGCGGCGCCTCCCTGACTGTATGTGTTGGGGAAACAATACTTGCATACAGCAAGTAACCCTGGAACTTACAATCACCAGATATGCGATGCCCGGAAGCATCCCACAGCAACCTTGATCGTGCACCCTCAAGTAACTCTCATTCGAAAGTAGTTTGAACACTGGATTGATCACGGCAGCTGGGGCCCCTTCTAAGTGACAGGACAAGTTTAGTTTACTACTAAACCGTTACAGGCCCCATGAAGCATAATATCCTGGCATATAAGTGATCTACTTAATGTATTGTCGCAGTTATTACCGCTAAGAAACATTTCTTTTTCCCCACTCTGGCATCGAAATCTGTATGGCAATTTCCAAGATTCCTGATGAATACCTTATCCATTTCCTCAAAGCAGCCTGCCTGCATTTGTTCTAGGCTATAATGGAATTGAAATGTCATGACCGGGCGAGTTATGTGACCATGGATTAATTCTGTGGACAGTGATTCTGCCACTTTAAATGTTAATCTATCCAGTTATTCAACGTGCAGCATTGTATACTTCGCTCCCTTCTGTGCCACTTCTATCTGTTTCTCTGTCAGATTGTACAAGGAAAACAAAGATGTGCTGCTTATAAAATGCCAAGGCACATAGCCTACACACAAAGATTGCAACTCCCAACTTAACAACATAATAGAACGCAATTGCGATTGCCTGTGTTCTAGTACATCGATAGCAGAAGATACAATGCTGTCCAGTGAATATATCCTGGACATTAAGGTTGTTCACCCATTATCTACCACTAATAGAGCTTTCTCTAGGTTTAAAAGATCAATTTCTCTTAATCTTTCAGTGGCCTCTTGTTGAGAGATTTTCCAAACTTCATTATAGATAGCATATAAGAATTTTTTTTGACATGGTTTCCGAGGAACTAATAAAAAATCCTGTAAGTCCACATCTTGTGAAAGTAAGGATAAGTGTTGTTTCACCTGTGTGAGTGTTGAGGTTTGTAGCCAATCGAGTCATAACTTCCAAACACTGTATAATGTCACTACCCCCGGGAGTTGTCTTTGCACATAATGTGGATCTGGCCTAATATTATTAAATTCTTTGGTTTTACCCAAGGATCTGTCTTGACAGTTATTGGTGTCTATGGGTCAAACCAACCATTCCTTCCAATCGTGGTCTGATCTATTGCTTTGCAAGATGTCATTTAGTGTAACCACTTTTTGTAGTGTTACATTCTCCTCAGTGTGTGATGATGCTGGCACCCGAGCTGTATTCAAATCCTTATTCTTGGCTAAACCAAGACAGGTTGTTTGCTGCACTGTTTCATTTAAAAACATTATTTATTGAGGCAACAGGCACGCTCTATATAGCGCCTCTGTTCCCTGGACCTGCCAGTATCTATCACCCCAGTCTTATTTTAAGTCTATCATGTCTTTCCATAGGTCCAACCCTTGTTCTGACAACTGGGCAATAAAAGGAGCAGAATTGATCTGTTTTGTGTTTGTCAACATATTTTTCTATGCTTGTGTCGGTGCAACCTTATAGTATATGAGTCTGGGTCTGACGTGTTAAACCTTGAAAAATATGGATTTCTTTTTCATAAATGTTTCAGAACTGCTTTTTGATGGTGTTGGGCAATGATGATATGTGAAAACATTCCTAGGTTTAGCAGATTTATGCAAAAAATAATGACCATGATGTTGATAGCAATACATTTTCTCAAAGTATGATGTGTCTTCCAATATTTCATTATTAGAAAAAGCAGCAGATTTATCTAAATCAGACAGCATATTATTTACAGTTTCATAATCCCAATCATTGGAAAATGCTCTTGAGGTAATGATATCGCTCAATAATAATATTTAATATAAATGTAGTATTTTTAACAGTTTAGTTGGACCAAATATATCAAAATCAACCTTGTCCCATACTATACCATCAGGTATAGGAACTGCTGTAATGTTCACAGATGACAGGTCTCTTCTTTCATGATGTGATGATAGCTGTGGTTTCAGGATCACATTCACTTTTTGTACCATAGTGCTTTCTCAAAGATAAGTTCCATTAATAAGCATGCTGAGAACAATTACTAAGCCTATCCAGGAAAGAAAGAAAAGCATTCCTGTATCAGGTAAGTCTTTTCAAATAAGATCAGGAAATCTTCAAATCGCTGTCAATGACTTTTTTAGGCTTGTGTTTCAGTTTCACTTGGATCTAATGAGAATGTATCAAAGTCAATGAAATAGCCAGTTGCAGTTTGATCAATTTTCACTACTTCCTCAGGTTTTGTGGAAACTGTAGCTTGCTCTTTTTGGGGCATGTTGACATAGATATCCGTGTTTAGTTGAATTGAAATTTGTCTTTCAGTTGAGTTCTCATTTTGAACTTCAGCTTCAAGAGGAACGAGTGCCATTGCATTGTTCTTTAATCCTTCACTCTGTGTAGTTGTGAGAGGAAGGTGTCTGTTACTTCGGAGTCCATGTGGCCTACTGCTCAGTATCGGATACTTAGGGCATCAATAGGATGGCGGGCGAACTCTGTCCGTGCAGGTGGATCTCGCCATTGGGGGCCCGTAGTGGGCCCCCAGGGATTCTGGGGGGTGGGGTGCACATGGGGGGGTACCTGGGGTACGCCCCTGCAGTTCCATGCACAACATGGCAGGCACTCGCGGTGCCTGCTACGTTGTGCATGGAACTGCACGACATGCCTTCTTGGCATGGTTTAGTTTTTGCCAAGAATCTACCAAAGGTTTGTCTAGGTTCTAATCAGCTCCATATCTTAGAATGAAGGAGGTCTGGTATCTCTGTTTCGGGATTCTATTTCCCAACACCCCGTAAGGGGAGTTAGAAACACTGGAGCTGGATTTCTCAGCAGAGGAGGGCAGCTTCCTGATCAGTGCGTCAGCTAGAGAGTCGGCTTTCATCGGCACATGCTGTAACGATCTGCATCGGGCATCGTAGGTTGTCGATCTGCTCCGAACCACCGGGCTTTGCCATAGCAAGTGAAGGCATATTTATACCTTGAAGGTGTTTAGGAATGCCATGTTTGACGTTAAGTCAGGCATATGAATGTCATGAATGAACACCTAAGGAATAGATGTTCATTGTAAAACTAACTGAGTTCTTGGAGAAATCAATATTCAAGCAAGGGGAAGTCCCTAACGGCTTATGCTGGTTTTCCAAGAAATCGTTGTGATGTTTGGTGAACGGATGGTAGTAGCCATGCCTGTATTTGGGTTGCATGGGCTATGCCTAAATAAGGGCATGATTTCTATGCCTATATAAGGGCAACGTGAATTGTACCTATAAAAGGGCATGAATTGGGGGAATCCATTCCGAATCAAAAACGCCATATAACAGTCCTTGATCAGATCACGCAGGCTGAAAACCATATCTTATAGAGGCCTTATGTGTGGAAGAGCTACGTTTTTTTCGGGAGATCTCTTCTGATGGTTCAGTCCTGAGTGACTGTGGAAGGTCATTCCAGAGTTTAGCTGCCAGCCATGTGAAAGATCTTCCCCCAACTGCATTCTTTTGATTACTGGTAGCTCTACTCTTCCTGTGCCCACAGATCTCAGAGCCCTTGTAGGTATGTAAGGGGTCAGTAGATTGTGGAGGTAGCTAGGGACTTCTCCCTGCAGGATATGGTGACTAATGCAAAGAGCTTTGAACATAATTCTCTCCTCAACCGGTAGCCAGTGTAGCGTTGCAAGAGAATTCTTGGATGGAGCTCTTCTGGGAAGCCTCAAAACCAGGAGAGCTGCCGCATTTTGAATGCCTTGCAGTCTTTGAATACACCTCCTATTTGCCCCAAGGTACAACGCATTTCCGTAGTCCAGGCATGATATCACTGGTGCGTGGACCAGTGTTTTTCTAGCAGCTGCAGGGAGCACATCTAGTGTCTTCCGGAGGACCTTCATTATTCCGAAACATTTTCTGGCAACCACCCTGGTGTGGTGGTCGAAGGAAAGTGTGGGTCCAACCATATCCCCAGGTTCTTAACCTGTTCCTTGGGAGTGGGGTGGAGCCCAGGGACTGGGGCCACCACCTTCAGGTCCATATAGATGGAGTCCTGCCAACTATTAGAACCTCTGTCTTGTTTCCATTCAATTTAAGGCAATTGCTAGCCATCCAGACTTCTAGCTCCTGTAGGCAAGTAGAGAAATTTGTGGCTGCCTTTTCATGGGCTTGCGACAGGGGTACCACTAGTTGTGTGTCATCTGCATATGACATGACACTAATGTTGTATTTGGCAATTAGGTCTGCTAAGGGGGACATATATAAATTAAAAAGGGTGGGACTAAGGATAGACCCCTGGGGTACTCCTTGTGTCAGCCAAATGCTTTTTGAATAAAACAGCCTCTGAGACACTTGGAAACTCCTATATTGTAAGAAGGATCTCATCCATTCCAAGGCCCATTTGTCCAGTCCTCTTTTTTGAGGCAGCACAGGAGCAAAGAGTGGTTGACAGTATCGAAAGCGGGGCTGAAGTCAAGCAGCACCAGTGCCACCGTCTTGCCCTCATCTGCATGCCTATGTATAATTTCAGTAGATACCAACAAAGCTGACTCCATTGAATATGAAGCCTGAAAGCCTGACTGAGTGGGATGTAAAAGGTTGTGCTTATTCATATACGAGGTTAGTTGTATGCTAACCACTTTCTCTGCGGTTTTGGCAGAGTATGGAAGGAGTGAGACTGGTCGGTAATTATCCAACTGGCTTGCCTTCACACCTGTTTTTTTCTTCATTGGGAAGACGACCACCTCCTTCCATTGCCTGGGGACCACCCCTGCTTCGTAGGAAAGTTTCAGGAGGTGACCAATATAGGGAGCCAAAACTTCCATTCTCTCTCTTATGGTCTTGGGTTTTGTGAGGTCCTTGGGTGAGCCTGACTTGATGCTTAAGGCAATGTTTTTAAGCTCCTCCAATGATGGGGGGATACATCTAGAGAGGTGCTGGGTCTTCACTATGCTAGGCTCCTCATCGCCCACCCCCCTCCGTTTATTGCCTCATCCGGGAAGATGGAGTAGATTTCTGCTACCTTGTCAGAGAAAAAATCTGCAATCAGGTTGCAGGTTTCTACTGAGCAACTATTTGCCGGGGAGGTTCTGGTAAGTGTCGATATGTCCTTGAAAATTCAAAATAATTCTTGGGACTTCCCATCCTGCATCCGTCCTTTAACGTTAGCACACACAGCACTGTATTTCTGTTTACTCCCTATGGCATGTTGCACAGAACCATCAGTGTAAATAATGTTTTTATACTGATCAGGATGCATTATTTAATTTGGTAGAGGATATTCTTGTTCTTATTGCAGGAATTATTTCGATTTTTTATTTGGGTCCTACCTGTATTCTACACCTGTTGCAATGAGAGAATTAGCCCATTGTATCCATCTTGGATGTAAGGCTTTGGCGTCTGGAATGCTTGCCTTTGTTGCAGTCTCTAAAGCTGGAACCGGGGTCACAACTATTATACGTTTCCCTTGAGCCAGGGCTCTCTCTGCTGTTAGAATTATTTCTGTAGGTGCAAAATGCATCTCAACATTTGTGTACAAGTGAGATTTATATGCTATTGGTACTGTTTCATATTCATTATATGTTAGATAGGTGTACTCTGATTGACCCGCAACTATTGGGATCACCAGGTTGCATACGTTTATGCCTGTCTGTAAGTGTTTTGAAGCGATCATGTCAGCTTGTAAGGAACAAAGTATATCCGTGTATTCCTGTGTCCATTGTCGAACTGAAAAATCAGGTTTTATTAAATCGTAGAAAAGTTTAAGTCTTTCTGGGTAATCCAAAGTGTGTTTGAAGCGAAAGTTAAGGAATACTAGTATTGATTGTAAGTTTTTTAATGATTTCGTAGGTTGGAGCAGCGCACACTTTTCTAAAAGTTGGCTGCCAGGCTTTTCCCTTCACTTGAAAGTTCATAACCTAGAAAAAGGACGTTAAGGTGGTCTATTTTCAATTTTTTTAAGTTAAATTTGTAACCTTCAGATGCAAATCCCAAAATGAAGGTATTCGCTCTGTTCAAGTGTTCCTCCAGGTCATCGTCCATTAGATAAATATCATCCACATAGGACAATGCCTCTTCATCCAGGTTCTGATGTTATTCAGTTACCCTGGCTGAAAACAACTCAGGACTGTACTTATACCCGTGGGGTAATTGACAAAATAGTCGTTGGGACATTAGCGCTGAGAATACTGTCAAATATCTGCTCTCAGTTGCTATATTCTGGCAAAAGATTCCATTTAAGATATTTATAGTTGTATTGTATTTTTTCCGCACAATGTTCTTCATTAATGCGGTACTGTGTGCATTTTAAACTGCAAACGTCTTAGTGCAAGTGTTTAAATATATGTAATCTAAAACTAAATAATATGAATTGTCTAGTTTTGATACCGGAAACAAAAGGTTATTCATTTGAGAGGTGCAGGTTTTAATCACCCCTTGATATTGAAGTTGATCTAAGATCTTCCTGACCTGTTTGTTAGCTTTTTGCTTTATAGGATTCTGCCTTTGTGGAGTTGGAGTGTTTTTTAGTGGAATAATGTGGTGGGTTGAATCCTCATCCCAACCTACATGGTTTCTGTACAATGCTGGAGCTTGGGCCACCGCCCACTCCAGCGCATATGTATATTTAAAATTTTCTGGAACGTGGTCAGAAAATGCTAGTAAAATTAATGTTTCTCCCCTAGGGCAATCTATGACGAATGCTGGTGGCAAATCCTAATCTGCTGGCCAAATGTCATAGCCAAATGTCAGGTTCCTCCAAAAGAGACCTCTAACTGTCCTACATTTCCCCCCATCCATTTGTACTGTTATTTCATACAATTTATGTGGGACACTTACCCTAGTATCAGGAGTTCCCACTGTGATATAATAATTCAAGTCCGCTGTCACCAGAAATTCCATCAGGTTCTGGCGAGCTATTGTTCCTTCAGCCACACTGTTTAGCATAGTCAGAGCCCATAACCCATTCAGTAGTCGAGTCCTCAGAATTCTGGGCATGTCTGATCTTTAGACCTGCAACCTTCTTCTTTTCGAACTGTGGTTTTGGTTAGGCTTTATCTTCCTTTTTGGAATGATAGTCTTGAGCGTGCTCCTTGTCTCTGCGCTTTGTACGCTCTTCTTGTCTCTCTGACGGTCCTTCCCTCTCAGAGTTGGTTGATGAACCCTGAAAGGAACGAGAGTAATGTGTATCAGTTTCCTGATACCTGTCAGGTTTCCTAATGTTCTACCTATTCCAAAGGTTGCACCCCCTTCCGGAGGGCTCCTGTGGAGGAGATCTACCTCTGGATTGAGATCTGTTCTCTTTAATATTTAGTTTTTTTATTATTGTCCCACTTCTTTTTAGAAGAGGTAGGTGTCTGCTTGAAAGTCTCCTTCTTGGGAATACCCATCAATTGTGGTTTTAACGCTTTTCCACCCAAACTGTCCCTGCCTAATTCTGCATATGCAGTTTCAATTATTTTCGGTAATTCTTGTTGTAAAGGACTGAATTCCCTTAGGCGTTGGTGGATGGCCACTGATGCTGCTCCCCTTTAATATTCACCAGTATTATTGCTGATACCTGGGCATAGGTACCTAGTGAATGAATGAATGAATGAAATGTATCTTGTCCTGCGCAAAACTTTGCCCAATGGGCGTCAAGGCACCTACTTCAAATAATACAGCTCGCCGGATCAAACAGCATTCTCTCATTGGTAGGCTCTAATGAAGCACCAAGTTTTCAGGGCCTTTTTAAACAAATCAATTGAGGGTAAGGTTTTAATCTCAATTGGAAGAGAGTTCCAGAGCTGAGGAGCGGCGACAGAAAAAGCTCTCGCTCCCCATCTGGTCAGCCTAGTACGGGGCACTACAAGTTGAAGTAACCCGGCCGATCAAAGACATCTTGTTGGAACATAGCGGATGCGCAGGGTACCGAGTGCGTCATGGGGGCCAGCCGCAAGTGCTCTGTATGTAAGACATAGGGTCTTAAAAGAGATTCTATACTGGACAGGGAGCCAGTGAAGGTCTCTCCTAGAAGTCGTGGCCGATGAAGCCATAGGAAGGGCCAGAACAAAGCGCACTGCAGCATTCTGCACAATTTGCAGTCGATGAATGAGGCCCTTGTTGGACTCCACATACAAAGAGTTGCAATAATCCAGCCTGGAGCCAACAAGAGCGACTGCGATCTGTTTGCGCGCCTGGAGGGAGAGATAATTACGAATTCTATTTAGGATCCTAATAACACCCCAGCACGTGGCCACGGTCCTATTCACTTGGAGCGTCATAGAAAGTGAGGTGTCAAAGACAACACCGAGATTTCTGGCTGATTGGGAGGGAGTGGGGCAGGTGCAAAGCGATGAAGGCCACCACTCGCTCGACCAAACATCTTGGTCTTTCCCGAAGACCAAGACCTCTGTCTTGTCGCCGTTTAGCTTTAGGGAGTTGATGATCATCCAATCTGCCACATGCTGCATGCATGACCTAAAGCTAAGGGCAGATGTACGGACAGAGGAGTGAGCCAGCGATACCATGATCTGGGTGTCGTCTGCGTAAGACACCACCTCCATCCCCTGCGATCTTACTAGTCTAGCAAGGGGGGCTACATAGATATTGAACAGGGTCGGACTCAAGGCCGACCCCTGTGGCACCCCATATTGCAATGACTTGGCAGGGGAGAGGAAATTTCCAAGCATTACTCTCTGTTCTCTGCCATGGAGAAAGGAGTTAAGAAGACTCAGGGCCGGCCCAGTGACCCCTGCCTCCCTAAGCCGAGATGTTAGGATGGCGGGAGACAGGGTATCGGACGCAGCCGTGAGATCCAATAGTAACTTTATCCCTAAGTTTAGAGCAGGCTCTGCTCAGTACTCATTTTGTATTTGTCTCAATACGTCTGGTACTACTGCTAACAACAGGATACCATGAGTTGTGGTATATATGGCAGCGAAAACTGTACCCCATGAGGTACAGTCTTCTAGTTGTGGTGTGATCCCCATGGGCAAGCAGATTGTTAGCATTCTGTGTTTTTCAAATGGGATAGTATTTGGGAATACTGCTTCTAGCTGTGTTATTTTCTGAGCTATCCAGAATGGCATTTTCAGGTTTCTTACCCATTACTGTATTTGTTGTTGCCATTGTTGGCTGTACTGTAAATGTCCTCATGATGTATTGCACCGTTTCTCTGTAGAGTTGTATTAATTCTTTGTGAAATATGAGTACGTCGGGTCCTGGCATTGTTTCAATGTCAGGATGTGGTGTATAGGTTGCTAATATTGGCCATGCCATGTAGCTCCATCTCTTCTGAGCGGACCGAGTCTTACTCTTCTTCTTATATGGGGTAGGACCCCTTTAAGCCAGTATAAGTGTTTCTGGTACATGAGCGGAACCTCAATCTCCTCAAACGGACAATATTCCGCTGGTGCATCACCTTCTGTGTAGAAGTGAAAAGTTTTTGTTCTTGCATTTGCTGCTGGGAATGTAACTCACTAATAAAATACCTCTGTTCTGTATTATTTGTGTGTCTCAATCACGAATGCTACTATGCCACCCCTAGGTGTTAACCCATGCACAAGCAGTTTCAGGGTGACTGTATGTCTAAATTTTTCTGCAACCGGAACTGCATTTGAATATTTTTTGTCATCTGTAAGCTGTGGGTTTTGCACAACTCCTCCCCCATTATCCACGTCTTCATTCATTGTTTTAGAGACCAAGAAGATAAGGTGTTTTCGCAAAATTTTTAAGAATTTTGGAGGACATGAGGATGGCGGGTGGATCGCCACCGCCCGTCTACCATTTTCGCCCGCCAAATTAAGATGGCGGTGGGGACCCCAGCGGATGGAAGGACCATCCGCCGTTTTTCTGACGGTCAGACAGGCGACCGGGTGGAAAAGAGCTACAATATGGTGGGGGTGCCTGCATTATGGGCAGCCGTGCAGGGCTTTTCATGTCGGAGACCCCGCCGTGGAAAGCCAGGCGAAGTTTGCTTTCAGGGCCTGTTGAGGGCCCCCAGGTTTGGGGGTGTTGGGTACACTTTGCCCAATGTGGCAGGCCACACGCAGTGCCTGCCACGTTGTGCATGCAAATGCACTACATGCATATATTGCATTGTGGTGGGTGCTGCTTACAGCACCGCCCGCCACAATGCAATATATGCGAGATGCCCCCACCACCGTGGCATCCTAATTTCCATGGCGGGACCACCGCACCTATGGCGGCCGGTCCCGTTTCCCAGTGCAGTGGCGGGGGGACAAAGTCCACCCGCCATCGTAATAGGACCCTATGTGTCCTTCAAACTTGATTAACCAACAGCCAGTAAATAGGATGTTTGTCTACTCAGCTAAGGCAGAATTTAGCCTAGCAGCTCCAGACGTCTCTGGTGTTTTGTGAATAGAGATTTCCGAGAATAGCACAACTGAACGACTCAGATTCTACTGTTAAATAAGTATCCAAGAAACGTTGATGGCGCCACGTCGTGTATTTCCTACATGACCTATGCAGTTCACCACTGTACTGTAGCAGATATGATATTCCTAAATAATGAAAAACAAGTCAATAACTTTCTATGCTGACCATTTTCGAAAAACGCCAGGAACAGAGTGTTTAACTGCCGCCTACCTATATCGGTGAACCTTCTCCCAAGAAAGAAGTGAATACAGTTCAGAGTACTAGATTCGGATTTTAGGAGTGTAGAGTGTCAATTTCAGACAAATATTCTTAACCTCAGAACATGACAACCCTGATCCCTCAGGATCGTGGAAACAATATACTACTTTTCACTCAGTCACTCGTGCTTATAGGATATAAATGAATAACAGTACAATGGAAGTAAAAGGATGGTATAGTTACATACTAAAATCATGAATACATTCAAGTATATAAAACACATGATAATAAAAGGTGCATACTCCTACAATGCTTCCCTAACTAGATGTATCTATGTGTACCTAGCATGGGTGTAGGTGTTAAGCCAAGCGTTCCTCTAGGATCTAGTCAACCCATATTACCTTAAGTGAGACTGTGGAACCCCGTCCTGGCCTTGAACTGGACACCCCACGAGGGATGTTGGACCACTGCAAGCTGGAGTGTCTGCATGCAGGAACTTCAGCGTCTCTGGTCAGTGTGTCGGCCGGGAAGCCTCGACCTCCTCTTGCTATCTTAGCAAGATGTGATGTATGTATACCCATAGGACTCCAGAGGGTTCCTACCTTGCTATGTTACTTTGTCTGCCTAAGAATGACGTTGGCCCTGAACTTTGTACATAGATTTTATACAGGCGATGTCAGTCCTGCTGTGCTTCCAAGAACCCTCATGCATAATATACTGACTGCAGTGTAATATCTAGATAAAAGGTCAGTCCCTGTAAACTGTGACAAGTGTAATATAGGGTGAAGGGTAACAAGTTTTGTAAGGTCTATATTATAGTACCTATATGGAATGTAACACAAGTTCAGATGAGTTAAACACCAGAGTCTTGGAGAACCACGAATTAATAAGAATATTGTACTGTGTAAATTATTCTTTGAGTTTAGACACCCCACATGTAAAGGAATATTCTGGGTTTAGTAGCTATTGAGGGGAAGCCAATGGTGTGATAACGCTCAGTAAAAAAATTAAAGGCTTCTAAGCGCTCTACGCTTCATTCCACACAACCAAATACAATTATCGTATTAAAAAATGGCAGACTCAATAATTTTGCTTTAAAAGTACTATTGATTGACTTGGCTGAGCTACAATTTTAGACCCTCTGGAAGTGATGTCATATTTAGTGAGGTAATACACATAATTCAACAATCAAACACAATTCTAAACAGTTCAGAGACGAGCAATGCAATGCCTAAAGTGAAGATTTCAAAAACATGTAAATTATCCAACAAAGGAGTTAAAGTCCTAGAATAAACTAAAGTTAATGGCTGATAAATGATGCTCAGGAAAATGACTAATGGGATGTTAGAGAGATTGGCAGATTGTATTTGATTGGATATTGATTCTTTACTGGCAGTACCACCACTGGTATTTGTGTGAATAAACCATAAATTTAGAGATAAATGTAGAGCAAGATTGAGAAACTGATTTCCTCCTGTTTGTTCACATGGGTTTCTGGAGGAGGATCGCCTTCAGTTGGCGGTACCTGAGAAATTGTGCTGACTCCAAATGATATTCCATTGAAGATGCTCAAAGGTGATATAGGGCTACATGTATCATTATTTCAAGTACCGATTACCTAATTGCAATTTTCTAAGAGTCGCAATTAGGTAATCGCTATTCCTAATGTATGAAACACTTTTCAGTTTCATTAGCGATTCTTAAAAATTAAACTTGTTTTCCATTCTCAAAGGAGTCAGTAAAATATGAATGTTTTGTGACTGTAATTCGGTCGCAAAACATTCACACATCCCATTCGGATTCGGTATTTGGAAGGGATGCCTTAAACACACCCCTAACAAATACTGAATAGCAAACACAAATTGTGATTTGGTAACATGTTACCGAATCGCAATTGTGTTTCATACATATGTAAAAGCATTTTTGCGGTTGGAAACAGACCGATTGGCCGTTTCTGACTGCAAAAGGCTTAATGTATTTGTCCTATATTGCCCATCGCTAGATAGTTGATCCAGTGTAAAAATACTTTTTTCGGGCTATAAGTGCTACTCCCTTTCTCATTCTTAAACCACACAAGAATGCCTACTTACCATCAATTCAGAAAAATGTGTTCTTTAATAAGATACAACTTAAAATAGGTATAAGTGAGTGGTAAAATACTGGGTGTGAGGTTAGTGTGAGTTGTTAGTAGTGGGAGTCATGTGGCGGGGCATACATTTCGAGTTTTGTAGGTGGGAACAAATCCACTTTTTAGCTTTGGCCACTGAGCACAAATTTTTGCTGTTTCTGGGTTTCATGTCTGCCTTGTAGTCATCACTGATGGAACACGCATTGGTAAATGCATTAGGTTTCGCCTATGGGATTAATAGGAAGCTGTTTTTATTTTGTGAGTTGTAGCTTGCTGAGTAATTGTAGAATAAAAGCTTCAGAGAGTCTGTTAAATTGTTATGACTTGTTTATGTACAAAAAGCCAATATATTGTGCTGTTAATATTATTATAGAGTGGGTAAGTAATAGCACATTTTTGAAAAATGAAATGAAAGATGGAAATATTAGAATTCATTGATGTAATGGCAATATTGTCTGCTTAGAGGAATTCTGACAACATTTGGGCCTGGTACCACTGCACCTGCTGCACCATTCAAGTCATGCCCATAGTGCCTGCAAGATAACTGTATTTGTGACTGCCTCTTTAAAAGTAAATTATGTCAATATTAGGTGTTTAGAGGGGTGTCTAGAGCTTTTGGTCCTGGTGCTACTGCACCTGCTACACAGACCCTATTGCCTGCTAGATAAATGACCTTGTGACTGTCTTGTTTAGTAGTAATATTTTTGCAATGATCTGAGTTTAGTGGGGCCCCTAGAGCTCTTGGCCCCAGTGGCAATGCACCAGCTGTGTCGTATTTTGACGATGGCTGGGTTAGCGCTTAGCTTTGCTACACGATTCCCGCTTAAATTAGCTATACATAGAAACGCCATTTTGTATGTGTTGGCGGCCATCTTAGATCATGAACGGCCTCGTGGCCGGCGTGCCCTTTAGTCCATTGTCCGTTCCACTGACCACTTCAGTCTGCCCAGCAACAGGCTATTTTTAGTACTGGTCAAGCCACACATGCGCAGTTCACACTGACCAGTCGTTCTTCAGGAATGTGCCGCAAACTGACCAGTGGGTTTGAAACCCTCCAATGAGCTGGCAGTATTCCAAAATATGCCCTTATATGTACATAATGTTCTGTAACTTTGTGCCGCGTGTACGTTTTATTACCTGTAGAATCATATAAAAGAAGGGTCACACCGATGTTCGGTGTGATACCTCTTGCATTACCGAAGGGTGCTGTTTGAGTGTACCACCACCCCATGGGGTCTTAATAAACTTGTTCTTTGACTTTTACAGTTTCCGTGCCAACAGTTCTTGAATGTAAGTGGGTTATCTTCGGAACATGTAGGCCTTGGGAACCCTGATTACTTCAAATTGGCGACCACGAAGGGACTCATCGGCGACTCGGATGCCCGAAGGAGAGGTCGTGACGAAGGCTTGGAAACTCGCCATGGACGCGCGCTGCCACGAGTGACCCGAGTCTTGGCTGCCACGGTGTTTCTTCCTTTCCTTCCGATCTGACCTTCCAGGTGGCGCCGGTCTCCGACTGAGTTTTCGAGTGTCCGTATCGCTGAGAAAGTGCCGTTTGGCTGATTTGGCTTACAAGACCTTGGCAGTTGGAATCTGGACATTTGAGAATTTGGGTAAGCTTTGTGTTCGGTAAGGTAGTCTTCGGACGCTTACTGAAATTCTGTGATTTGTGTTCGGTAAGGTAGTCTTCGGACGCTTACTGAAATTCTGTGATTTGTGTTCGGTAAGGTAGTCTTCGGACGCTTACTGGAATTCTGTGATTTGTGATCGGTAAGGTAGTCCTCGGACGCTTGCCGAAGTCCTACGTTTTGATTTGAGTTAGCTAACATTGTGAATTTGTGATCTTTGAACTTATATGTGTAGTGCACTTCACATAGGCAGGCATGTAGAGATGTTTCTCTAACTTTCTTTTTTTTCCTCTGAGCGGCACATTTGTGTGAAGTACTGTAAGTGCCCTTCTATACGGTGTCACGCTTTCGTGATACTTTTTGAACATGCCTGTTTTTAGCACACTTCGAGGGATGTGTTGTCTCGGAAACGGTACCACAATTAGGTTAGCGGAATCACAGCCGGCTCCCCCAGAGGGAACACCAAATCGCGAGATGTACATCAAACATGGCCTTCCCCCTATTATGTACAGCAAATTATGGCATAAGTATACAAAGGCCGATCCTGGATTGCAATGGCCTCTACATGGGTCGTTCGATTTACGTAAAGTACAGTTTTAGAGCAATGTTTGTTTCAACGCAGGTCTAGACAAAATATGTTTGATTGCGTGCGAATGTGGGAGAAAGCGGTGCGCGAGCGAATGAAGCGTGAGGTTGCCTTGGCGGACAAAGAGCAGCGCAAGGCTGCTCGGAATAAGGCTTTACAGCTTGAGGAAAAGGAGGCTCAGGAGAAGAAAGAAAGGGAGGAACGGGAACGTAAATTGCAGACGGCTGGTCAATTTCCTATCCGCCGACCACTCTATCCTGTCCTTAATAATGAAATTGATGATTTTTCTTTGTTAGATCGGTCACCGCCTCCGTATGTTTTGCCGACGGCTCCGGCTGCGGATTCAGAGGACGATGGACAGGATAAGTCGGATCACAAGGGTATATCTGCTCTCAGGTTTACTACGGCGAGGTCCGCTCATTTGCGTAGTTGGGCTCGTAAAGTGAATAAGAATTGTGTTTCTCAGGAGCAGTTGTTAACAGAAAAGAAAGCGTGGTCGGATCTTGAATTAATGTATTTTCTGTCTAGTTTGGCGGATGAAGTTGTAGGCGCGTATCGGGAACTTTCAGACACGTTAGAATCTAAATCGTTGTCAGTGTATCGTGAGAATTTGGCTAAAGGTGATTTTGATCTTTCAGATGTTGACGACCTATTCAAGCAACTGATCGCGCTACGGGATGAGACAGCCGGATTGCGGGAGGAGCGGAAAAGGAGGCAAAAGGAGTCCGGTTCGGGAAATAATGGGCAGATTAAGGAGTGCTCTCTCCGTGGTTCAGATAAGAGTTCTGCATTGCATGTTATGCCTATGCGTGAAGCCACGCCTTTGTATGTTCCACCTAAAGGGGAAGGTACGGATGATGATAAATTGTCAAAGGATGCGAAAGGGTATTTTGTGTATAATTGGGTATATACGCCGTGGAATAGAGCAGACGTTATGGCGTTGAAAAATTTGTTACCTGATCTTCGAAAAAATCCGGCAGCATTTTATGAAGGGGTGGAAGGGGCTATTTCGTCTTGTGTGATGACTCTTGTGGACATAGATTTGTTCTTTGGGTTAATTCTGCCACCTGATATGTGGCGGCAAATTCGTAAAAATAATGATGAAACGATATTGGGGGGCACATGGAAAGAAATTAATGCTGCAGATTTAGACAGAGAACCAGCATGTAAGCCTTGTCAGTTAATTCTAGATCTCCCGGCAGCTATTTTGATTAAATTAAAGACGCTTGTTCCCTCTAAAAAGATTGATTGGACTATGTTGACGTCGTGCAAACAGAAACCCGATGAAACGGTCTCAGATTTCTTTACACGCTTCGAGGAGGCATTTCATGATTACAGTGGTCAATCTTTGACAGACGATACGGGTCGACATTTGTTTGTAGATAAGTATGTGGCTAATCTCCTACCGGAGATTGTGAAACGATTGAAGTCGAGTGAAAGTTCCTGGGCCACGGCGACCCCTGCGTCCTTGTTAACTATGGCTCAGTATTATGAGCGGCAGGAATTGGAGGCTAAAGAAAGTGTAGAGAAAAAGGCGAAGGAATTGAAAACGAAGGTGATGTTGGTGCAGGTTCGGGGAACACAGGGTAGAGGGAATGATAGAGGTCGACGGGGTGGAGGAAATGCGTCGTATGGTCGTACGGACATAGCGGAGGATCAATGTGCTTATTGTAAGGAGTTTGGGCATTGGGCTGAAGATTGTCCGGTACTTCGTGAGCAGCGTAGTCAGCGTGGTCGAGGTGGCGGAAGGTCAAGAGGAGGTTATACGGGAATGAGAGGTGGCGGAGGTGATCGTGGAAAGGTTGAGGAGAGGGGCCGTGGCCAGGATGAACGAAATACGTTTGATAGGCGGAATCAATATCAGATTTCGGAGGGAGAGAATGTGGAACACCAGGATTATGTGCGTGCATAGGACTGCGTAGGATGGGGTAAGGAATCAGTTGAAGTGCCGGTAGATCAGCAGGGTCCATATGTAACAGCGGGTATTCTGGGTTCTACTGATCAATTTCTACTCGACACAGGAGCTACACGTAGCGCTTTGTCAAAAAACTTGGTTCCGAGGGCTCCCCTGTCTGGCGAAATGATTACATGTGTAGGGTTTGATGGCACGCCCTCCCCCAGCCCATTGTCCAAGCCCCTTGCACTATGTCTTGACAAATACTTTAGTTTTGGTCAATTTTTGTTATCACCCCATACCCCAGACAATATCCTGGGTATTGACTTGCTTAAATATTTTCGAGCGACAATACGTTGCGCTCCGGAGGGAGTGCGGGTTATCCTGAATGACAATTATCCTGACCCTGACAGGTTTTACGCAATCTCAGATATTTCAGCTTTGGCCTCTCTCCCGCACACGTTATGGGCGACCTCAGATACGGATGTGGAAGAGATGCGTATTCCACCGATACATATTACTGTTAAGGAGGGGGCCCCTCTACCACGTGTGCCACAGTATAAGATTTCGAGAGAAGGTGAAATTGCATTGACACATATTGTTCAGGATTTGATTTCTGCAGGGGTTGTGGAGGAGGTCCCTTATAATGTTTGTAACAGTCCCATTCTTCCGATTCTTAAGGGAGACACTGACGGCAAAATCTATCGATTTATTATTGATTTGCGAGAGATCAACAAAATTGTTATTCCTCAATACCCGGTGGTGTCCGATATTACGACCCTGCTTACTTTGGTTCCACCAACGGCCACCACGTTTAGTGTAATTGATTTAAAGATTGCGTTCTTTTCTATCCCTGTTCATCCTGATAGCAGATACCTGTTTGGCTTTACGCTAAATAATAAATCGTATAGATTTTGTCGTGTTCCCCAGGGATATACTGAAAGTCCTAGCATCTATAGTCAGGCTTTGAAAAGGCAGTTGGATTCCTTTAAATTGCAGTCTGGCGTTGCTCTTATCCAGTACGTGGATGACCTTCTGCTGGCTGCTGACTCTTATGCACAATGTGAACAGAGTACACTTGCGTTGCTTTCCTTTTTGGCACAGAATAATCAGAAGGTTTCGAAGAAGAAGCTTCAATACTGTAGACCTCAGGTGACCTACCTCGGTCATCTGTTGTCTAAGGAGGGGCGTGCATTAACATCTGATCGAATTCAAGCAATTTTAGACACACCAGTCCCACGCACGCAGAGAGATGTACGTGCCTTCATAGGGTTGACGTCCTTCTGTAGACAATGGATCATGGGTTTTTCACATATAAAACCTTTGCTAGCATTACTGTCCAAAGCTACACCAATGCCCCTTGAGTGGACAGATGAATGTCAGAAGGCTTTTGAACAGTTGAGGCAGGCCCTTTGTTCCGCACCCGTGTTAGGCACACCAGACTACACGAAACTTTTTACATTGTACGTGCACGAGAATGATGGGTGCGCGTTGTCAGTATTAGTACAATTACACGGGGATAAGCAGAGACCATGTGCATACTTCTCTGCCGTTCTGGATCCTGTAGCGCGAGGGTTGCCTGGGTGTTTGAGCGGTAGCAGCAACAGCAGTGGCCATACGGCAGAGTGAGGGAATAGTGTTATCACACAAACTGTTGGTGTTAGTTCCTCACGCAGTAGATGCCCTGCTAAACCAAACGAAGACCCAATACCTCACGAGTGCACGGCTAACAGGATATGAGCTGACACTTTTGGCGCCACATATTACACTGAAAAGATGCGCTACTTTGAACCCTGCCACTTTATTGCCCTATCCGGCCGAGGAGGGTCAGGAAGAAAAACACCATGATTGTGTTTTCCTGACCGAGGAACAGACAAAGGGTCGTGTCGACTTACAGGATGTCCCACTTCCAGATGTGGATGGGGAACTGTGGGTCGATGGATCATGTTTAAGGCTGCCAGATGGTACGACTTCCGCAGCCTATGCGATCACGACACTTAAGACAGTGGTAGAAACAGCTAGGATACCACAAAAGTCGGCTCAGGCAGCAGAGCTGATAGCCCTAACAAGAGCCCGCGAACTGAGTGCTGGTTTATGTGTGAACATATACACGGACAGCCGGTACGCCTTTGGAGTGGCACATGACTTTGGGCTACTCTGGAGAGAACGTGGGTTTTTGACATCTCACGGAGAGCACATTATGCACGGAGAACTAGTGCGTGATCTCCTAAATGCGCTGCTAGGCCCAAAAAAAGTAGCGATAGCAAAATGCAGTGCCCACAAAAAGATTACGGATAAAGTGGGTCAAGGAAATGCCTTTGCAGACAGCATAGCAAGACAAACGGCTATGTCCCGAACTAGCTCCCCCATGTATGTGGCACAATCACAGGCTGAGCGATGGAGTGATGCTAGAGCAGAAATATTAGACATTCAAAAATCAGCTACTGAATCTGAACTTGTGGCATGGGCAGCAGATGGGGTACTAGATGACGAGGGTTGTTGGAGAAGCAAAGACAAGGAAAGGTGGAAATTGCCTGCAGCTTACTTGCAGGCGATGGTCCAGATGACACATGGACTGGCGCATGTCGGAGCTCTTGCAATTACTCGGCTCTTAACACGAGTTTGAGAACATCCCGAGATTGCTAATACTGCAAAGAGAGTAGTGCAGACCTGCCTGGTATGTTTGCAACACAATCCTGGAAAGGGGACCCATACTCCGAAAGGAGGGTTCGTTCCACCTTCTGCACCATTTGAGGTACTCCAAATGGATTACATCCAACTTGAGCGCTGCAATAACCTGAAGTACGTCCTAGTGGTGGTATGTGCTTTTAGCAAATGGGTTGAGGCCTACCCCACGAAAGATAATACGGCTTTGACAACAGCTAAGGTGTTGCTTAAGGAATTCTTTCCTCGCTTTGGAGTTTGCAAATTTCTGTGGAGCGATAATGGGCCTCATTTTGTTGGGAAAATTGTGGAATATGTACTGAAGGGGTTAGGGATTCAGCAGAAGTTCCACGCTGTATTCCACCCTCAGTCAGCAGGTCTGGTCGAGCGGTACAATGCAACGTTGAAGCTTAAACTGGCCAAAATTGTGGCGTCTACATCGTTGAAGTGGCCAGATGCTTTGCCGCTAGCACTACTCTCTCTTAGATCAGTACCCCACTCACGAACTGGCCTTCCGCCTCATGAGGTGGTTTTTGGGCGCCCTATGAATATCTGGGGGGTGCCCAAGCCGCGATTAATACATGATGTGCCTTGTGTTATGCCCAGCTGTGACGTCGGCCGAAGTTGAGGGAGCCTTCCCGGACCACACTGTTGCCGGACGAGAACGCTACAACTTGCGCCCTCGATAAGAAGATTTTTGTATTTTTAATGACTGGTTGGTTACCGCTCCAGGTTTGTGAAACGGAAACCGGGAATTCCAAGGGGGGGGGATCAGTTCTGCCAGTGTAGCGACACCCGTCTTGGCCCGGAGAAGAAAACAACGGCTACCTCGGAGTTCAGCACCACATTTTTCTTTTTAGGTATACACGTATGTGTATGTGAAACTTTGTGACTGAATCGAATTATTGAGACTCAGCGAAGGTTTTCAGAACTATGGCATTATCAGCAGTACGAGATAAGAGACTCTTGGGTGCCATTCTCTTTGTTCTGACTATCGTAGCGATTGCGGTAATAGCCTGGGTAGTCGAACTTGTGGTACCTGCACGTGAACATTTGCTGCTGACTACCCCGGCTCCATCTGAACATTTCCATTTCACCCTGCCTTATCATGAAGAACGGCACCGACAGACTTATCTGAACAATAGTTTTATTCAGATCCTACATCATACACACAATATGACAAACACTTCAAATTGCTGGGTGTGTGGGATGTTGCCTGGGCATCAGAAGAAAGGGGGTACTCCACTCATCCCTCTCCCGTTTTCGCATAATGGGTCCTGTAATGCATTTTATACTCTCCTCTTTACTTTGAGATGGCCCACAAAAGGGGGAGTGCTTTTTCGTTTGAATAAATTGTGTCATCATGATCGGGATGGGTATCCACAAGCTGAGGGTACTCGATTTGAATATGAAGAGTACCGCCCTGACAATGTGTCTGCTTCACGAATGTATAGCAACTAACGGAATGTCAATGTATCGAATGCACATGTCATCAACGTTATCGCTACCAAAGCAGACCTATGTATACGCAATAAAGGTGTAATTTCTGTTGGGAGAAGTGAATGTAACACTACACTTACGTTTGATAGTCCTACTGGTATATCGTTTGTCACTTCCCGAAATACTTACTTCATCTGTGGAACGAAGGGTTATCATCAGCTTCCTTTGGGATGGTCAGGCACTTGCTACGTGTCTTTTGTATTGCCGCCTGTATTCATTGCCCCACCCATGTACCACAACAACTACATCCTCTATCACGACTTTGTTTTAAATCGTGATAAACGCTCCCTTGTCTTTGACGATGTTGACCAAACGGACACTACCTTGCAACAATATGTGGACTTCAATTTGGGTTTGTTCTCTTTCGTTGGGGCAGCTTTGAACAGTCGAAAGATCCGACGACTAACTCGTGTTGTTGAGGCTGTGGCTAATGATACCGCAATTGCACTTGGAAATATCACTGAAGAAGTACAGATTTCTAGAATTGTTGCGCTTCAGAAGTGTACCACCACCCCATGGGGTCTTAATAAACTTGTTCTTTGACTTTTACAGTTTCCGTGCCAACAGTTCTTGAATGTAAGTGGGTTATCTTCGGAACATGTAGGCCTTGGGAACCCTGATTACTTCAGCTGCACCATTCAAATCAACTTTAAATTTTAACTGCAAGGCAACTGCATCTGTGACTGCCTTTTAGTAGCCAAATATAGCAATATTATGTGCTTAGAGGAATTCTGACACCTTTTGGGCTCAGTGCTGCTGCACCTGCCGCACTATTCAAATCATGACCTGGATGTTAGCCTGGTAAGTGCACTTGTGGTTGCCTGTTTAGAAATAAAATATAGCAATATTAGGTCTTTCATGGGGTGCCTTGAGCTTTTGGTTCTGGTGTCACTGCACTTGCTGCACCATTCAAATAATGACACTGTTGCCTGCAAGATAACTGCACTTGTGACTGCCTGTTTAGTAGTTAAATATAGCAATATTTGGTGTTTAGTGGAGTTATGACAACTTTTGGCCCTGGTGCCACTGCATCTGCTGCACCATTTGAAATCAAGATCCTTTCAACTGCTCCATAACTGCAATCATTACTGCCTGTTTAGTAGTAAAATATAGCAATTTTAAGTGAAAAATGACTGTTGACAATTATAGCAATAATCAGTTTTTAGTGGGGTGCCTAGAGCGTTTGGTCTTGAAGCCATTGCATATACTGCACTATTGAAATCATGACCCTTGCGCTGTCTGGATAACTGCACCTGTGACTGCCTGTTTAATAGTAGCTTATACCAATGTTTGGTGTTTAGTGGAGTAGTGACAACATTTGGACCCACTGCCATTGAAACCTCTGCACCATTTAATTCAAGCCCACTGTTAGCTGCAAGATAACTACAATTGTGACTGCCTGTATAGTAGTAAAATATAGCAATATTAGGTGTTTTGTGGATTTCTGACAACTTTTGGTACTTATGCCACTGCACCTGCTGCACCATTGAAATCACAACCCTGTTGTGTGCAAGGTAACTGCACTTGCGACTACTTGGTTAGTTTTAAATTTTACACTTTACAATTGTGACTGACTGTTTAGTGGTCAAATATAGCATTATTTTGTGTTTAGAGGAGTTCTGGCAACTTTTTTACCTGGTGCTACTGCACCTGCTGTACCATTTAAATATGATCCTGTTGTCTGCAAGGTAACTCCACTTGTGGCTGCCTTTTTAGTAGTAAAATATAGCATAGCTCTGTTCTATCAACTTTTTTTTAATATGCAATGTTTGGTACAACTTTAAGAATTTGATCATAAAGACCAGATAGATTAAGTTGAAAACATTGATCTGATAATGCCTGCAAAGCTTTAGTATAAGTATCATAATTGCGCGCAGCCAGGGGAAGTTAACAAAAAACAAGTTCCACACAAAAGCAAATGAATATAGTAATATTTCTGAGTGAAGAAAATGGTCCTTTTTAATAGCATGTTTAATTTTTTAATTAGGTTGTAAAATTCTTAACTCTAAATGTCTAATTTTATTTGCAACATATATAGGTAATCATTTGTTAATACAAAATGTTTCCTATATTGTCCAGGAAATAAACAGAGGTGTTTACGATTTCCTCTTCAGAAGCAATCCATTTTTAAGGGAAATTTGCTGGATAACTTATAGCAAAATTTGTTGATTTTCATTCCTGAAAAAAATCTTGACTGTGAACAGATTCTTTACAAAGGTAGTTATTTTCACAAAAAACCTTAGAGCTATTGTTTGAGGGGGTAGCTAACACACAAAAAATATAATGGCTCAGTTAAGTTCTGACTTTTTTCATTTGGTGAGAGTTTCAGGACTCAAGTTTGATCCTTGTAAGTCCAATTGACCCTTCCATCCCTCCGAGGTCAAACAATTGAGCATCACTGAGTAACTCTTGTTATTTATAGCCCTAAGAATTAAAATCTGTGGTATGAAGCACTATATGAAAAACAAATTATTATGGCACAGTGAATTAAACAGAAACCAAACATTTACAATGCTTTCTATTAATAAGAAGCAGGTCTATTTTTCAAGTAGTGGATCCTATGTTTTTTCATTGCAAAGGCCGGGTATTGTCCTGCATTTTATTTCTAAGGTCAGAGAGAGTGATTCCAATATATGCTGTATTCCACTATTCCAGAACAACTGAATGCTAGTTCTGGGACCTGGCCTTTTCTGCAGAGTCCCCTCAAACCTTTTGTCTTCCTCCTCCCCATTTTTCTGAATTTGTTTTAGTTGGCTTTAGGACTATAGGTACTGTCCTACTCCTAACCAGTGCTAAACTGCATATGTTCTCTAATTTCAAACATGGTAACATTAGCTTATCCACAACTGGCATATTTAATTTAATTATAAGTCCCTAGTAAAGTGCACTACATGTGCCCACGCCCATAGGTTAACATTGGTATTACCTTATTACAAGAGATGGGCCCCCGAGTTTAGTGTCTCTGGAATCACAATTTAAATTCCTAACTTATGGTGAAGTTAGATTTTAATATGTAATTCTGAAAAAGGCACTTTTAGAAAGTTGGTATTTTCTTACTTTAGCTATTTGGTACCTTCTGCCCGTCTCTGAATACACATCTTGGGTGGGTGACAGCTGGGTTTTGTACATTCCCTACAGACAGCCGGACACAAAGGCAGCTTACATATGACTGATGGGCCATCCACATCCTGATGGGCCATCCTGGGCGGGATGGAGGAGTTGGCACTTACACCGAAAAGGGCTGTGATCTGTCCCCCTGTAGTGAGCCTGGAGCTGGGGCAGGAAGAGCACGGACTCTGTGGCCTTCAAAGACCCCTCTTTGAAATCTCCACCACTTCAAAGATGCAACAGGGTATACGTTGTATACCTCGGACACCACCAACTCCTGGACTCTGCCACTGGTGAGTCTTGCCATTTCAAGTGGTGCCAATCCAGTCCTGGGCCCTTGGAAGTGGGTAAAAAGCACAGTCCCAGCAGAAGTTCATGCATCAATGTTGTTGTGCCACTCAGAATGGGCGCATCTTCATCGACGCATTGTCGCTGCTGCGAGGATCGAGTGCATCGTATCGCTAACGACATCTCACATCGCCTCCATTCCTGACTCGTGTTAGACTTTGTGTGGCCCAGAGCGGAAGCATTGCCTACAACCCAAGGATCTACTCCGATGCATTGCCTCCTCTGCTCCTTTCACCTTGTCCTCGACATTTACGCATCCCTTGAAACACTGTGTTTCAGCAGGACAAGGTTGGTCCCTGTATCCAATCCAAGCTCCATTGCAGTCGGCCTGAACTTTTGGATCTGACCTGGTCCTGCCCAACCAGATAGCCCCTATTGGATCTTTATGCTTTTAAGCACTATATTGCAAGGTATTCTTTAAATATTCATAACTCTGGTTCTACTTATTGGATTATTGTTGCTTTGGTCTTGTTCTGATCAATAAATTGAGCTATGTGTATCTAACTAGTTGTGGTATCTCGCCAAGCTACCAAATGGTGAGCACAGGTTAATTTAGAGCGTATGTATGACATTCCCTGACTAGGAGTGGGGTTTCTGTTTGGACAGGGTACATATTTCTACCAGATAGAAACCCATTTTAGCACCAGTCTATTAAGCATGTGGAAGATCACCACCTTGGTACTTCTAACTTGGAAACCACCTTAATACTTGGATAAAGTGGTACTTTCTTTGCATGTCAAGGATATATTAACACACACCCAATGAGTAATTTTAGGAAAGTAGGATCTGCTTTTATGGTTACCCCAACTTTTTGCCTGGTGCTATGCTGTTTCTGACTAGTCGGGCTGGGATACTGCTAATCAGGACCCCAGTCTCTCTGCTTTCTCCCCTAAATTGTTATGGTAAGTACTTAGGTACATCCCAGATTAGATACTGGTGTACACTTATCAGTCCCTAGTATATTGTACTAAGGTACCCAGAGCATAGGTACACCAGATGTCCCCCATGGGCAGTAGCATGTATTATGTCATCCATGGGAGACCATTCAAATGGTAACTACAGGTCTACCATTGCAGTCTGTGTAAGCTGTTGCTAGCACCACTTACGAAAGATATAGGTTTTCCTATATCTAAAGTGACTGCACTTTAAAACCTAAAAGTCACCCCTAAAGCAGACCTTACTATCCTGAAGGCAGGGTGCTTATTTCTAAGTGTGAGGTGCCCCTGCATGAGCAGGACACCCCTACAGCCTCCGAAGTCCATTCTCCAGGACTGTAAGTGAGACAGCCATATAACATGTAGAGGGGCACTGCGTCCGTATGCAATGGCCATCTCAAAACTGGCTGTAACGAACCCTATCATGTTTAGTATCAAACACGTTGAAATCATGCCCCCACACCATAAACGGTATGGGAGGTATGATTCCATGCAGTGTAAAACTCCTCGGGGAGGGCCTCAGTGCTCTCAGTCTTCTACACCCAGACAGCACAACATAGCTGCTGCCAACCAGAGACACAATTCTGCCATCCTGCTGCTGTGCCACGCTCGAGCAGGGGAAGACAGAACACAGAGAAGTGTGGCCCCCTCCTAGAAAGGGTTTAGTGTATTGGGTCTGGGTGGAAGCACTTGACAGCGCAACTCAGTCTGCTTGAAGGGCACATTTCAAGCAAAAGACACACAATTGATGGACGGAATGCTGAACAAATCAAAACATTCACCGCCAGTCAAGAGGTCTGGGTTAAATCCATCATTCTTCTGCTCACGATGCCACCCCAGTTTAGACCTGGCCATATTCAAATCAGCCTTGACCCTGTGCCTCATGTGAACAATCTAGCCCGAACTGCAAAGCCAGGTCCTACTTTGTTCACCCTAAGTTGGCAGGGTATGCCCAGACATGGGTCCCTTGTTCACTTTGCCACTGGATTCAAGATAGCCTGGCTGATGACATATGTTAGTCCAAAACCGGTCCCAGGATGCTTGTTTCCGGTCCAGGGAATACATGGCTTAGCAGTTTGGTCTGGACTGTTCCCATGAGGCACAGGGTCAAGACTGATTTGCATATAGCTGTGTCTGAACTGGGGTGGCAAAGTAAGCTAAAGAACGATGATTGATTCAACCTAGATCTGTGACCGGGGGTGAGTGTCTGAAAAGTTTCCGCACTCAGTCCATTATCTCCTTGTGTTTGCTCTGCACTCTTTGCATAGTCCAGTTAAAACAAGCTCAGGGAGCCGTTGGCTTCCGCTCTGGCATGAAACTGGACAAAGGATATGGCAGTATCCTCCCCAGTGTCCTACCCCCTCCTCTGGGAGGGAACCATGAATCGTCCTAACACTTTCCTTAAGGTACCTAAGGGCTTACCTGAGGGGAGGTACCTAGATTTGTCGTGGGACAAGATTAATTTCAAGACACCACTTCAACTTCTACTGTTTGGGCACTCTGGACTTCGCTCTGGGCATCAAGGCTGCAACGGGGAAGACTCCTACTGCTCCTGAACTTGTTGCCCTGCTCATCTGGTGCAATGTTCATGCCTGTGGAACCTTCCAAGAACTGTGGCCATCCAAGAAACCTGAAGGAATCTCCCTTGAAGTGAAGGAGTCACTTCCCTGCATCCGCAGGTACCGCAACTAAACTGACCAGTCTGCTGATCCTTGGCTCTCACAGACTCCAAAAGGCTCAGCATCACAGGTGGTGGTTCTACACACCCCTCAAGGCCTACCCTGCCCTCTAACCACGTGTGAGGCCAGTATCCCTTGTCACAGCCGCAGGAACCAACCCCTGTGCAACGCGTGGACTTGCTGTTTGCAAAGGCTTGTTGGCTTCCTTCCACTAAGGTTTTCGAGATCCAGGTAGTCCCCACCTCAAGCATCTCCTGTCACCAAGATCTTTGTCCTCACTGGATAACTTGCACCGTGGGCCTGCATCTTTGGTGAGCAGCTTGCGGTCCTATTGCGACTCCAGTGCCTCCATCCTGTGGGTCCTGTTAAGGTCCCCCTTTGATTTCTGTTCGCTCCCCTGATTGCTCGGGTCTGCCCTGACTCCCCTGTTTGTGGTGAGTCACCTGGACCTTGCTAGTCCCGACACTGCACCTTCTTTGCTTTCCATGTTATTTGCAGTTGCAAAGGCTTGTTGGTGCTCCCGACGGACACCAACATAAGCATACATTATTTATGTTATGTTACTGCACCTTCTTCGCTTTCCAGGTTATTTGCAGTTGCAAAGGCTTGCTGGTGCTCCTGACAGACACTGACCTCTCGACATTCGACGTGCGGCAGCAAGTGTATGGCCCCTGGTCTCTCAAAGCATCACCTGGTCCTCACAGCTTCCATGTCACCATAAGCTTCCAACAAAACCCCACATCGGTGTGCACTCCTCTTCTGTGCCCCCTGGTCACTCCTGAGTGACCTAGACTCTGTCCCCTCTGCTTCCAGGTACTCTTCCCTTTGAGTCCATATTTGGGTTCCACCGGACACTTTTACCTTCCCCTGCAGCGGCATATTCCTTGAAGTCTCCGATTGAGTTTGACGCCACTTGACACCTATGCACCCTGCTTTCCTGGTGTAGGTATCCTGGTTCCTGGTTGATCCACACGTTGGGTGGCTCTCCAACCTCTTGTCTTCCACTGGGTTTCTTCAGGGTCCACTGGGAAAGGTCCTTCTTCTTTAAAATTGCAAACACAACTTACACGTTGATTTGTACGGAGAACGTGGTCATGTTCCCACACTGCATACGACATCCGTAGGGCTCCTAGATACTCACCTTTGGTGGTTCCTTGGGTCCCTGACACTTCTACGTCTTCTGGGAATAGTCTTGACTTGACTTGTGGTTCACATACCACTTGTTCTGTATGAGGTTTCGTCCCCCCGTGGTGACCACTGTGCATGCTGTAATACTTACCTGTTTCTATTGAAAGGTATTGTGTGCATTGTGTATATCTCTGGCTAGGAGATATCTGTATGTGTTAGTGAGTGTCGTATAATAAATGCATATTTTTATAAATACACTATAAAATTGGGAGGCGGAGAAATTGAGAGAGTTCCATATTTTACTTATCTGGGGTTACATTTTGATGCTGATTTTAATTGGAAAAATGTTTTAAATATTAGAATAATGCAATTTCAGAAATCTATCAATGCTATTTTTAGATTTGCTAAAAGACTGGGACATAAACCAACTAAGAGATCTTATAAGAGTAAAAGTCATTTTGTAGTAACCTTTGGGGCTGGGGTGTGGGGACATGTACATTGTAAATCACTCCAAATAGTAGAGAATACGTTTCTTAGAAGACTTGTCTCAGTGCCCCAGAGTTTTGCTGTTTCTTTTTGTCATGAGGAAGTTGGTTTGATTATTTGAAAGACTATATTGTGTTCCAACTGCTCTTGCTCTGGTTAAAAACCTGGAAGAACCCAGAGGCTGTCCTCTGCAGAATACTGACAGACCTCATGAAGTTGGATAATAGCTAAGACTTCCCTTGGCTTAGGTATGTCAAAGCGAGTTTCGCCAAAATGGGTGTTCCAGAATAATATACAAACCTCAACATGTTAAACAATGTATCACCTGTCACTATAAAGTCACTTTTTTAGGTCTCCCCTACGCAGGGCGCATCCACTGCATAGGAAAAAGACCTTTAGCCATCGGCACAGCTTTGCGGGCAAAAATGTGCACATGTTGCATTGCTTTGAATGGCAACGCGTGCACGTTTGACGATTCCCTTGCGGGAGCGAGCAATGCCGTCTCGTAGCAATTATTGTGCTCCATTCCGCAAGGGAAAGGCTATGCATCCCTGCTCTCGGCCGCACACCCCTCACTTGTGAGCGCGAGGCGCACATGCTTGTTCCCTCTTGGGTTTTCCTTGTGTTTTTTTAGCCACACCTCTGACTTTTACTGATCTCATGGCTGAGGTACTTGATTCCAGTTCCCAGATGTGGCGGCTTGGTACTTGAGGGTCTTACTTGTTCTAGATCCAGCCTCGTCAGTTGCTGTCATCAAGGTCCCTTTGGGGGAGAGCTGAGCTAAGAGTGAAAAGCAAAGGGTCCTGTCAGATTCTGAGGATGAAGCATAATGCACTCCCATTTGCAGTCATTTCCTTAACCCAGGTGACGTAGTCTAGAAGTTGAGGCATGGAGAGTTTTGTGAGTCACTCCCGTCATCTCTCACGCCTAGTCCCCCTTTCTCCAACCCCTGTGCACCCTTTCAACCCTTGGAGCTGTCTTTGTCCCTGGTGAGGACTAGGGAATTTTATTCTTGAGGTTTTTTTTTGTTCTTTCCCAGTGCTGCTCTCTCCTTAGGGGCGAAATGCTGGAGAGTTACTGCTTCGTGGTTTTTTTTCTCTTTCCGGGGGGGGGGGGGGGGGGGGGGTAGGATGTTTAGGCACGTGGAGCGCTCTTGAGGGCATAGGCTCGGGCACTACTGCCCCTCCGCTATCTCCACTGTCTCCGCTCTGCTTCTTGCTTAGGCTCTCGTGGCTGCTTTGCAGCACTAGTGTTGCTCTGTTGATTGCAGGAGGGTGAAGGCTCGGAAAAAGAGCACCGGGGCGGGGGCAGGATCGCAGGCGGGGCCGCCTCTGTGGTGCCGCGGCCCGGCCGCGCTTGCCTTTTCTTGCCATTTACTGCAAGGCGTTGAACCTTTGCGCTGTGTGCCTTGTCAGAGGTGTTTCCCCTCCCCCAATCAGCATAGCGGGGAGAGTGCCTGCTCTTGCATGAAGCTCTCGGCAAGCACTGGTGTAAGTATGTGTGTGAGCATGGTACAGTTACAGAGAGCAGGGAGCTGACAGCTGGAAAGAAGAAACTTTAGACCGGCATTCCCTTCTTAGCATAATTCTAACTTAGCCTCCTCCCTCATACCCCAAAGCCCTCCCTCAGTGACAGTCATTAAATCACGCAGTCATTTTAAAGCAGACAGACAATACACCCGTCTTTATGGGTTATCATTTCACAACTTAATCTATATTGCCCTCTGTATCTGGCATCGGGACTCATCTTTGAAGATTGAGCACCAGTCATGTGGACTAGTTGAGAGATAGTGACATAAATAAAGTTGAACAGAGTGTTTATGTGCAAAGAAATGAACAACCACTTAGGTGTTGCGAGATAAAGCTACCAGTTTCTAGATACTAATAGATTCTGATAAACTCTTATGCATGATGCTTGCGTGATGTTTCCTTTTAAGGATTTTTACTAGAAGTAACATCTGCAGATAGCGCCAATATTTAAAGTGCCGAGACACTCCAAAACTAGGAGTGATTTTTGGAATGAGCATTTGCTCTTCCTATTTTTATGCACTTTAAACACCTTTTTATTTTTTCACTTTCACGTCCCCAGGTCAGGGTGGACGATTAGAGAGTCCATACCGCCGGGGTTTATCATTGTCCTGACGAATGCCTAGGTAAAATAAAACCAACACTACGGCTGAAACATGTTGACATACTAATGATATATTAATTCTGAATTAAACCAATCATTACCTTGGCTTTACAATTCAGACACATAGAACTCTTGTATTCGTGTCCTAGGGATCATTAATAAACTTTTTTTAGATACCCTTTAGACACTTTTAAGTTTAAGTTTATTTATCCTCACAACACACCCTTTACACAATACCAGCTCCGCAGTCTTCTGGCGTCGCAGCACACCGAAGAGGCATTAGGTCTCTTCGGTGGGGCCCGATGATGAAGCATGACACTGACTAGGTCGGTGTGTGAGGGCTTTCCTTCAAACCCAAATAGGGTGTGAATATCTTGAATCTGTTGGCTCCATCCAAGTGGCTTATAAGAGACATTAACCTCTCTTCTTTTGTTTATTGATATATTACTGGGGATCAAGAGAGTGTTCCTGTACTTCCCTATCTCTCCCATTGTTTTTGGGTAATCTAAAGCAGCCTTCCACGGAATCCAACTCAATTCCCAAGAATTCTAGGCACGTCAATGGCCCAACCGTTTTCCCCTGCGCTAGCAGGACCCCAAAAGTACGCATGAACACGCAAAACTCCTGCAATGCCCACGCGCACTCCTGTGAGCCCGCCGGACCCAGGAAAAGAAAATCGTCTAGGTAATGCATGACAGACTGGTGACCTGTAGATTGTCTCATGACCCACTCGAGAAAAGAGCTGAATTGCTCAAAGTATGCACATGAAATAGAGCAGCCCATGGGCATGCACTTATCCATGTAGTATTTACCCTCGAAGGAGAAACCCAACAGGCGCTGGTCCACCGGATGCACTGGGAGAAGTCTAAAAGCTGACTCAATATCTGATTTGGCCATCAGTGCCCCAGGGCCCAAACTCCGCAACATATCAGCCGCCTGGTCAAAAGACGCATACTTCACACTGCAAATTGACTCATCTATTGCATCATTCAAAGATAAGCCCTTAGGTGCCGACAAATTTTGTATGAGCCTGAGTGCAACAGTAGGGAAATCGTTGGATAGCGTAGGGGTAAAAAATACTATTCCCACTCCAGAGTGCAACAGTAGGGAAAGCGTTGGATAGCGTAGGGGTAAAAATTACTATTCCCACTCCAGAGAGTGCAACAGTAGGGAAAGCGTTGGATAGTGTAGGAGTAAAAAATACTATTCCCACTCCAGTGAGTGCAACAGTAGGGAAAACGTTGGATAGCGTAAGGGTAAAAATGACTATTCCCACTCCAGAGAGTGCAACAGTAGGGAAAGCGTTGGATAGCGGGAGGGTAAAAAATACTATTCCCACTCCAGAGAGTGCAACAGTAGGAAAGCGTTGGATAGCGTAGGGGTAAAAATTACTATTCCCACTCCAGAGAGTGCAACAGTAGGGAAAGCGTTGGATAGCATAAGGGTAAAAATTACTGTTCCCACTCCAGAGAGTGCAACAGTAGGGAAAGTGTTGGATAGCGGGAGGGTAAAGATTACTATTCCAACTCCGGAGCGTGCAACAGTAGGGAAAGCGTTGGATAGCGTAGGGGTAAGAATTACTATTCCCACTCCAGAGAGTGCAACAGTAGGGAAAGCGTTGGATATTGAAAGGGTAAAAATTACTATTTCCACTCCAGAGAGTACAACAGTAGGGAAAGCATTGGATAGAGTAGGGGTAAAAATTACTATTCCCACTCCAGAGAGTGCAACAGTAGGGAAAGCATTGGATAGCGTAGGGGTAAAAAATACTATTCCCACTCCAGAGAGTGCAACAGTAGGGAAAGCGTTGGATAGCGGGAGTGTGAAAATTACTATTCTCACTCCAGATAGTGCAATAGTAGGGAAAGCTTTGGATAGCGTAGGGGTAAAAATTACTATTCCCACTCCAGAGAGTGCAACAGTAGGGAAAGCGTTGGATAGCGTAGGGGTAAAAAATACTATTCCCACTCCAGAGAGTGCAACAGTAGGGAAAGCGTTGGATAGCGGGAGGGTGAAAATTACTATTCCCACTCCAGTGAGTTTAACAGTAGGGAAAGTAATGATTTAATATATTATTAAAAATAAATTAAATATCAATGCCAATAAAAGATTAATTGAAATTAATAACCAATGCAATATTATGTAATAATTAATTAGAAATACAACTACATATTAGTTATTACAAATTAATAACCTATTCATAAATATTTAACAACTAATAAATTTTCAATAACAAAAACTAATTAATAATAAAAATTAATACCAATTAAAAATTAACAGCAAATTAATTATCAATACACAAAAAGTATTTTTAATATGTAATTAATTACAATTACATTACTTCCCACCCTATTCCCCTATAAACCCACATCCCACTACAGAAAATACATTAATACAATTATCATAATTATCAAATATTTAATTAATACAAAATAATTACCAATTAATAAAAATAAATTGCCAATTAATAGAAATTGATTACCAATTAAAAATGAATTAACAATAAATTTAACATCAATACCAATAAATGAAAAAAATTATTTACTTAATTACAATTAAATTACTTCCCACCCTATTCCCCTATAAACCCACAACCCGCTACAGAAAATAAATGTAGAAAATTAACATAATTAACAATCAATCAATTAATACTAATTAATTGCCAATTAATAAAAATTAATTACCAATTAAAAAATAACAATAAATTCAAAATGAATACCAATAAATAAATAAAAATATGTAATTAATTACAATTAAATTACTTCCCACCCTATTCCCCTATAAACCCACAACCCGCTACAGAATCAAATTACGCAAAAATTAAATAACATAAAATCCATTACTTAAAATACATTAAAAATACATTACAATAATTAATATACACTTTTCACACATATAATAACATACAAAACACTTTTAAAAAATTGATATTATTAAAAAATCGATATATTTAATGCCTATATTGTATACTTCGATATTTTGACTTCTATATTTTGAAAATCGATATTACTTACCTTAAATTCGATATTTTTAACCACTATATTGTGTCCATTCGATATTTTGTCCATTCTATATTTTTACTTCGATATTATGTCCATTCTATATTTTGTAATAGATATTATGACTGTTTTCCATTTGCAATATCAGAAGCCAACCAAAGCAAGATTCAGGAAGTGTGTGAAACGTTAGACTCCAAACTAAATGCACTAGGTGAAAGAGTGACGGCAATAGAAGCAGAAGTGGGAGCCCTCAGTAAGAAAGTGGAAATCAATCAGAAAGAGATCAGAGCTTTAAGAGAAAAGGACATAAACATGAATGAGAAACTTGAATCGCTAGAAAACCAGGCAAGAAGAAATAACCTGAGGATCCTAAAAGTTCCAGAGAACCAGGAAGGGACGGATATTAAAAAATTTACAGTGTCACTCCTTGAAGAACACTTCCCGTGGACAAACGCAGCGGATTTGGAAGAAGATATACAAAGGGTACATCGAGACCCCTTCGGCAAAAGTAAAGAAAGGAGAACGCCAAGGAAAATCCTTATCAATTTTTAGACATACACCCTGAAAGAAAGAATCCTAAGTGAGGCCTTAAAGAAAGGAAATTTTAACAAAGGCGATTGGTCTTTCAGAATATGATCCGATATGTCTAAAGCTACCCAGGATAGGCAGTGGGAGCTGGGACAGCATATGCAGGAACAAAAATCTCTTGGAGCCACGGTGCAAATGAAGTTCCCTTCAGCCCCCAGGATCATGTGGAGGAACAAAATGCACAACATAAGGGACCCTAAGGAGGTCGAAAGTTTCCTAGAACAAATCAAGGACCAAATGCGGACCGAAAATAATGGAAAGTAAAATAAGAAAGGTAAAAGCGCTCAGAACAAACGAAGCACGGAGCTCGAAAGGGGCGAAGGATACAGCCCAAAATAAGAAGGGAGGCTTCCCCAGGGAGGGTAATGGAAACGTACACAAAAATAACAAAAAAACCAAATAAAAAAACACGGGTGGGGAGCAAACTAGGGAAAAAAACAGAAAAAATGTCCTCAACAATGAAAAAAGGAGTCGACGGTGCCCATAAACACAAACACATATATGAGTTTCACTCTGACAACATAGGAAGATGAAGACGAACCCCAAAGAATTCAGTATACTCTCTTGGAACGTCAACGGGCTCAGAACAAAAAGTAGAAGAAGGAGGATACTAGAATTCCTGAGGACAACAGACAGTGAGGTTATCGTACTACAAGAGACGCATCTCCTAAAAACAGAATGGGACCAAATAATGAAAAGTCTGAGCTGGGTAGATGCCTATATAGTTACTAACCAAGACTGCAATATTAAAGGCATAGCAATAATCTTTAAGAAATCGCTCAAAGTTAAAGTAGAACACACAGAAGCGGACAATAAAGGCAGATGGGCAATATCCAGAGTAAGAATATGTAATAACCTGTACATCATAGCAGGCTATTACGGTCCGAATGCAGACGACCCAACCCCCCTTCAAAAACTCTATACTCAGCTACTGTCAGCCACCTCTCCAATAGTACTAGGGGGTGATTATAATATAATCATAGATCCTAAAGTGGATAGATCCCCCCCAGGAAGACAAGCAAATCTACCAGAAATGAGGGAGTGGCTAGGACACTACAAAAAGGATCTGGATCTGGAGGACATGTGGAATGAGAAGGGGGACAAAAGACAGGCCTTCACTTTTCACAATAAAAAATTAGGACACACATCAAAAATTGACTACTTCCTAATAAACAGGAGTCTATAAGAAAATGTCATAAGATTAGAGCATCTGCCAGCTCACCTGTCAGACCACTCAGCAGTCCAACTTACTATACTAACAACAAAAAATAACTCACAAAGTAGATGGACGGTTGATCGAACCATATTATTAGATCCACAAATAATACAGGAACTTAGGACAGAAACATAAATCTTTTTTGAGAACAATAAATCTGGGATCTCAAAACAAATCATTTGGGACACTTACAAGGCAGTAATCAGATGAAAGTTACTAAGTACGGGGGCTTTCAGATCAAAGGTTATAAAACAAGAAATAGGAGACTTGGAAAACGGTATAAAACAGTTCGATATACAAATAGTAGCAGAGCTGATAATAACCAATAAAGAAGAACTAGTGAAGAAAAGACAAAAACAAAAAGAAACACTTACAGATATCTTGGAGAACAAAGTAAGGATGAAATGGGAAGCCAGCAAACTAGCAAATCATGAGTATGGAGAGGGATTTGGCAAAATGCTGGCATGGAAACTAAAGACTGATCAAACCAGGAACATAGTAGCCAGCATACAGCAACATAACCAAACTGAACCAAGCTCAGAAGATACAATAATTATGCAGGAATTCACAAACTTCTATTCCAATCTATATACTGAGGATACCAATCCTTCCGAGGAACACCTGGAAGAATACCTAAATGATCAGTCCCTTCTGTCGCTGTCGGAAGATGAAAAAGAAGAACTAAACGCAGAATTCACCAACGAGGAGGTAGGAGAAGCAATAAAAAGCTTAAAAAGAGGGAAAGCAGCAGGTCCGGATGCTTTGCCAAATGAACTATACATCAACTTAAGGGAAACCTTGGTACCTCAAATCACGGAGTTATTAAATCTAATATACAGAGGACACGGAAAAATCCCTGACTCCTGGAACGACGCAACGATTAGCATCATTCTAAAACTAGGGAAAAATCCAGTGAATTGTGAATCATACCAGCCAATGTCACTACGTAACTGTGACTACAAAATTTTCACAAAGATTATGGCAAAAAGACTAGGTAGGGCAATGGCAAACCTGATCCATATAGACCAGAAGGGTTTTGTGAAAGGTAGACAAATACAAGATCTAACGCACAAACTTTTTGGGGCGATAGATATAGTCACCAGTGAAAAAATACCCTTAACAATAATCACGTTCGATGCTGCCAAAGCGTTTGACAGAGTCAACTGGGCCTTCTTGAGCAGAGTCATCATCAAAAATAATCTTGGCGAGTCCTTTTTACACATGGTGGAAGAAATATACAAAAAACCAAGAGCCAAGATCTTAGTCAATGGTAACCTCACCGAAAATATAGCGATTAAAAGAGGAACTCGTCAAGGTTATCCTCTATCACCGCTACTTTTCAAACTTTATATCGAACCCCTAGCAAACAACCTCAGAAACCACGATACAATATCGCCCTTCAATTACCGAGGATGGATCAAAAAAGTCGCACTTTACGCAGATGACTTGATGGTATTTACAAATAATTTCCAAAAGTCTATTGGACCAATACAAGATACCTTAACCAACTTTGGAAAAGTGTCAGGGTACCAGATTAACCAATCAAAAACTGAGGTTATGAGCTGGAACACGCAATTCAACAACCCTTTCATCAAAGAGAAGATAAAATATTTGGGGATCAACCTAGTTCAAGATCTGGATAGAGTCCCCCAGATAAATCTTAACAGGATTGCTAGCGATACAAGAAAATTACTCAAAGTATGGGGGGTCTGCCACTAAGTTTCTTAGGAAAATCCAATATAATAAAAATGTCCATCTTGCCTAAATTCACCTACCTTTTTAATACTATACCTCTGGAATTCAAAAGGGAATCTCTAAAGAAACTTCAGGGAGAAATAACAAGTTTCATCTGGTCATCAAAAGGAACAAGAATAGCGTGGAGTAAACTGAGAAGGCGAAAAGAACATGGAGGGATAGCCAGTCCCGACCTATTAGAATACTACAGAGCTTTCCACTTTAAAAACATGAGACCACTTCTGAGAAGCTGTCAAAAATACCCAGACTTCTTGCAAACAATGACAGAAAGATCAGATCATTTCCTCTAAAAATTCGGCCACCCGAAATTCTCTAAAAAGATAAAACTAAAGATTCCTAAGGCTGTGGCAAAAGTATGGTACCAAATAAGGAACACTCTAAACCTAGCATACTACAGTTCTTTGGCTCCCATATGGGACTCCCCGGGTACTCTAGACTGCCTCAAAGATTGTATGGCCACCCGCTAAAAACAGCAGGTATTAAACACTGGGGTCAATTAATGTCAGGAAGCAACATAATCCCCTGGGATGAACTAACCACAGCTACTAACGCCTCCATATCTAAATTCAAATATTACCAACTTACTAGCTGGGCAAAATCGCTCAAAGAAAATAATAAGGGAAACAATGATATGGAGAAGGAAATGACGAGGGATTCACCCATAAATAAAGAAATATCTTGATGGTACTGGGCCCTAATAACAGCAGGAGAAGAAGACTTCCGGATTCCAGAAATGATTTGGGGGAAAGACTTGCCAACAATAGACATAGAAAATACATGGCAAATATCAATGGAGAAATGCTGGTCGACTCTAAAATCAGCCGCCTTAAAAAGAAACCACCTATTCACAGTACACAGGGCCTACTGGACCCCAAAAAGATTATCCAAGTTCAAAGGGGCCAGAATAAAGGACTGCCCTAAATGCGGACTAGAGAAGGCAAACAATTTACACATGTTCCGGCAGTGCCCTTGCCTTGACAATTTCTGGCAAGAAGTTGGTAAGACCTTAAGTACGGTACTAGGAAAACAACTCGATGTAAGTATAAATCTCGCTCTTTCTGGGATTGATAGAACAAACAGTATGGGTAAGCTAACAAAAAAACAGGAGAACTTAATTTTCATATTGATTTTATTGGCAAGAAGGGAAATATGCATAAAATGGGTAGGCCCGATGGTACCAACTCACGGGGAGTGGCTGAACTTGATCCTAAGAACGAGTAACTTGACTGACTTTGGTTTGATGAATGTTGTAAATGAAATCTTCCCACTAGCCAGGGTTGAATGCACGACTCGCAGGCTGTCAAAATATACTCTCTGGCCTATAACCCTTACAATTGCTCTTTTTTAATTCAAAATTGTTTTGCCTCATATTCTGGTTTGTCCCAAACTTCCGCAGTGGGTGGTCTAGCATTTAGACCTGTGCCATCTCTTACATGTTTAGTCATGGACATATGAAAAAAATGGATGAACTGGTAAGGTGGTATTCAATTCTAGCAAAGGGGCTATTTTACGAATATTGAAGGGCCCCACATATTTTGGCTGAAATTTATTTTGCTCTTTAAGACATAGATATTTTGTGGATACCCACACTTGATCCCCAACTCAATATACTTTCATTGATGTGCTGTGAATATTAGCATACTTCTTAAATCTTTCTTATGCTTGTAAATTCTCTTGCACGCTGATGAATTTTAACGGATTGGTGTCGTTACAACGCAGGCTATTACAACGCCTGCTGTTACAACGCGGTTTTTACATCGCATACCACTACAACGCATAGTGCTTTTAAGCGCTGGATAGTGATTTATTTAATTTACTATTCCAACTCCAGTCCCCGTGGATAGTAGGGAAGGTGTTGGATAGTAAATTAAATATATTCCCTATCCTAGAGCGCCCCCCAGCGCAATGCGTTGTAATGGTTTGCGTTGTAATGGTTGCGTTGTAATGGTAGTGTGTTGTAATAAATGCGTTGTAAGTGATGTTTCCCATTTTAACTATACTTTGCTGGAAATCATGTGCAGCAGGTAGAACGTGGTATGTTTGTGTTTTGCTGTTCATCCATTTTAGGTGAAAGCCATACATTTTCTTGCAAGCTGGTGAATTTTAAGTATAGTTTTTCTGTTCATCAATTTTAGGTGAAAGCCAATGATACAGAGAATGGGGGAGCAACCCAAAGATTCATTAGCAGAAATATTACATTAGAATTCCATAGTCCACAAAGATTCACCCAATTTGGAACTGTCTTGTAATGTTTGTCAATTAATATACTGCTCTAAATAGTAATTTGCTCTCTCACTGGCATATTTATGTGAGGTTTACGTCATGTTTGCACAACGTAATATGGTACATTGTATGACGCAAACCTCTAAGTCATATTTTTGTAGAAACGCAAAGCCATTTTGCGTGGTGCTGAGTTGTTTATGTGGCATAACTCAACACAGCACAAATCACTGCGTTGCATTACTCTTCCCTGGGAAGTGGTTCCATGGGCATTGTGTGAGTGTTCCCATTCTACTCCCATGGAGCTTTATGCTTCCTGTGATATACAAGTGCTTTTAAACCTGGGCATTCACCAAAAGAGTGTAAAATGTGACATTTCAGTGAAGTAATCAATAGTTACCAGTACTGTATTAAATCCTTCTGGTGTACGTAGTAATTCATCAATGAAATCCAATGACACCGTATGTCAAGGCCGTGGAGGAACAAGAATAGACACGAGTACCCCATGGGACATTTATGTGCCCTTTATCCATGAACACATATCCACATATTGCCACATATTTTTGTGAGTCTTTTACCATGGTGGGCCACCAAAAATGTCTTTGTAAGATGGTCCAGAGTTCTTTTTTCTTCTGGACGACCAGATAGTTTATTAGAGATACTCTAATCAAGTACCTTTCCCTTTACCCACTAGTAGGCAAGTATAGATCCCCTTTGATGTGATCTTCACTATTGTTGCAATTGGGTTCCTCCCATTCAGTATGCCCAGATTCTTTCTTTTTGATCACTCAGTTTTTGTTGCACTACTTGTGAATTGCACTACATGTGTCTTACCCACAATAATCACATGGTAAATTGACAGTGTGTTTTTACCTCCAGTGTCTGCCTTTTAAGATAAGGCTGCTGCGACGTAGCTAGGTTAAGGGGAACTTGGCTGGTTACACATGAACACGTGTGTACATGCATGTGCATGCATGTGCGGGATCCACATGTGGGACTACCATTTACACAGCCCAATGACTGAATACAAGTAGCCTGGAGCAGAGGGACTCTGCAGGATTACATATTGCCCTGGGGTAGGCCTTCTAATGTTAGTGTACACTAATGAGGAGAGTCAATATGATTTATTGTCTTGTGTGCTATGACACTCCATTATATATCTATGGGGAAGAATGCCTTAGAGTGCATTTTTGCTTCCCTTAGGCCTACAGAGACCAGTTATGTATCAAAATGGAGTGTAACCTTTCTGCCAAACTCAAATCTTCAAGTTCCAAAATTATATCTATACAACGTATGGGTCAATCCAGATTGTCATATTTCTCTGGCTCAGCTCAGGATCAGAATTTAGGTCTTCTGTCACCCTGCTGCGCCAAGTTAATCAAATTTCTCTCCAGCAGCATTAACAAAGACATCCCCACACAAAAGGGAGCCACTAACAGTGCTTCACTCAGCTCCTGGGGTGGAAAGGGGTGTAGTTTAAGGATCTGCATCAATCACTCAGCTGTCACACTGTACCAGGGATGGGTCAGTCCAAGCCCACTGAAAAAAGGAGGGAGCCTAGACTTCTGGAGTCAGCACAGGGGGGAACCCCTTTGAAGATTTGGTGGGAAAGGCCCAGGCAGTGATGCCAGTGAGGGGAAGTTCTGAGCCCTCCCCACAGGAGATATGACTAGTGACTTCTGGATGATGCCTTCTTGATCTATCCCCACATTCTATGTCAGAGGGTTTCGAGGATGGAGAGGTGACTTGGCATCCTAGGATTGGCTTTTGTGCCTGGCTTCCATATTTAAAATCTCTTATACAAAGGGGTGACTCTCTCTTTGTTGGTGCTTTTCTACTCTTCGCTGCTGGACCCTCGGACTGGCATGAACAACTCAAAAGCAGAACCCCTTGATGCCCAGAAAGGACTAAGGACACTGCCCCAGTTGACTCCAGGACCATTGGGGGGAAGCTCTGGACTTCTGCGCCCAGAGACAGTTACAAGGAGGGAACCTGGTGCAGGGAATCGGGAGAGCCATCTACCTGTAGCTTAGACAACTTAGAGGGTGAGGTTTGCTAGAACTGCTCCTGGTCGCAAGAGCTCCCTACCAGGAGTAAAATGAGCACAATATGTTTCTGATCAATCCAACTGGGACCCAGATATGGCATTTAGAAGATTGGCAAACTCTGACTCTTTCTTTCCGACATCGGAGCATTTGGGATTTTTCTGCCTGCCCTAAAGTTACCCCCAGGGTGGGCTAGAGCCCAGGGGGGGGGGGCTTCCTCCCCAGACTCTCCCTGGGCCCAACCCCCAGACCCATATACAGAAAAGGGGGCAGGGGATCCATCAAAGAGGAAGGGTAAGAAGCTCCTCACCCTAGTCAGTATGGATGTGCATGCCCTGGCTCCACATGCCTATGTCTGGGGTGAGTGTGCAGCCACCCAGCAGCCACACCATGCCCACGTAGAGCAGGCACAGGAGAACAAAGTTGTCAGCTTCAGCAGTCTCACTCAGAAATGTGGGCCACATGGGAGTTGGCGGGGTAGTCAGGGGTGGACTTCCTCAGCTGTCCCTAATGTTCCTGAGGCATCAGGGTGACCGAGTGAGACAGGTCACCTCATGACCAAAATGAAAAGAGAAGTGGTGTGCAAAGCTGAACTCTGAAGACAATGAAAATCGGCATTCCTCAGCGCTGTGGGAGAGCTACTCATGTGATATTCACAGCTTCTTGGGAGAGTGTACACATAATGGCCTGCATGGCCATTCTACCTATGGATTCACTGCTTCTGGTGGCCCTAGAATGGGCAGGATGCACCACCAATGTTATAAAGATCAGATGGGGGGCTGGCGGTGTGCAGCAGTACACCCCTGAGGAAACTTGGCTCAACTAATGCTATCTTATTTGGGTCAAGCAAACCAAATACCCTTTTAAGATTTCCACATAAATATTTTAAGTACTCTCAAAGCTGGAGCGCTTGCTCCTCAGCTGGGAGTGCAGCACCCTCTAGGTGCTTATTTTATGGCTGCATTTAATTTGGCCTAAAGATGTAAAAGAATGTATATGGTGTACAGTGCCCACTAGGAGCTGAATCTATGGTTGCATTTTATATGACCAGAACGTGATGTTCTCCAGGGCTGTTTTTCATGGTTTAAAAGTATATAAAAAGCACACAGACACACACACATTATGATCACTTTAAAAAGCTTTATTGGTATTATAATGATGACAGTGATTATTGAGTGAATATGCTTTATTAACAATAATAAGTGTATTTGCACATAATGAACATATGGTTTGTTGATATTGAGCCTTCAACCACGCCAATGGACTTATCTTATATGTTTATATTAGTTTAGGGCAACAAAGATAATAAAGCAATGTCATCTATGGTATTTACTATCTGCCTAATGTATATATTTGTAAATGACTGTGTAGTATTTGGTAGTGTGTGCATAATAAATGTACTTTTCCTTTTTCTAAAAAAAAGCACTCACTGCACAATTATTGATTGAGTGATATTATTGCACACCAGCCCACACCACCTCCCCTGAGTAGGCCCTAGACTGCTCTGCTTCGCTATCTTGAGAGAATCAAGCACAACTATGGTGTGCTAGGTTCCCAGTATGGGAAAATTGTGGACCTATCACTTGTGCAGGCCACACAACTAATAGCTACATTTCTTACAACTATCATGTTGCTCTAGGACTTCTTTACCTTCCTTTGTGTTTTGCACTAGTTGAACCAGGGTCAAAGATCTATGATTGTTACAATCTCTAACACTGTACCAACCAGAATTATAAGTGGAGGATTATGAATTTTCTTTAGGCTGGAAAGTGATAACAAAATCATAATTGGATTTTTTTTGTCTGTTTTAACTGTAGTGCAATCAAAGTCCAGGAAGAATTTAAGAATTTTAGATTGCAATAGTCAGTAAGATTGGTTATTGTGTGTTGGGCCCCCAACTGATAATGACACCATTCTTCTAATGCATATTTAGTAGCCAAAAGTTCCCTATTGCCATAGTTTAGTTAACTTCAGGAGAGCTGAGTTTACGTGAGTAATAAGCAACGCTTGGGAATGAATCAGTTACCTAGTGCGAACAAATCCCTCCCGCTGCAGTTTGAGATACATCTGCCTCTACTACAAAGGACTGGGCTTGCCCTGGATGCCTAAGAATTGGGGCCTTGACACATCTTTAACTTAGGGCCTGAAAAGATGTTTCTGCCTCCACATCCTACTGGTAAGTTTGGTAATAGGAGAGACCAAAGCACAAAGCTGACTTATGAAACATTTATTAAAATTAGCAAAGCCTGCACTTCCTTCACCTACTGGGGGATTTCTAAACCTTAACAGCTTCAACCTTCTTCATATCCATTTGCACACCTTTTGAACATCTTCAACATCAAAAATACATTTCTCCAACTTTGCAAACAGTGGGTTTTCTCTCAACGTCCTCATAATGTTTTTGACATGATCAACATGTTCTTCTAGAGAACTGTAAAAAAATAGTATATCATCAATATATAAAACAGCATAGATATCAATGCATTCTCTAAATACCTAATTTAGGAATTACTGGAATGGAACAGGGGCATCACAAAGCTCAAAGTGCATAATCAGGTATTCATAGAGACCAAACTTGGAACGAAAATCAGTCTTCGACTCATTACTCTCCCGAACCCACATCAGATTATAAGCCCCTCTAAAGTCTAATTTACTGAAAACAGTGACCTTTTTTACTTGATCTGACAGACATGAAATCAAAGGTAACGTTTACATGTTTTAATAGTAACATGATTAAAGCCTCTGTAGTCTATGCAAATATGGAGTCTCTCTCCTTTTCATGGAAAAACAATGGAGCAGACACCAGAGAACGGGCTGATGGGTGAACCCGATTTCCAGGAGTTCATCCAAATATTTTCTTAAGTGCAAATTTCCCTGCTCTATTAGAGCATAAACCTGCTGCATGGTAACATAGCCCCAGGTTGAAGATCAATCAGACAGTCGAAAGGTCTGTGAGGGGTAAAACAATTCTCTACTTTTTATCAAAAATATCCATGAAGCTATGGTATTCCATATGAACCACTGAGTCATACCCTCTCAACATACATTGTGTATGCTACTGCTCAAATGAGTTTTCTGAAAAATGTTGTAGACAGTTGAGAGAAGGGAAGGTTATTGTCCCTGAAAACCAATCAATAAATGGATTATGATGATATAACCAAACTACTCCCAGAATAGCTCGAAACTGGGGAGCAGCTATATTATCAAAGAAAATAGACTTGTGTTATCCATCAGGCATGTTAGAAATGGCTCTCTTCACAGGACAACCCCACACCTTTTGCCTTCCTTCTACACTATTTGCAGAATTAATTTTTGTTGGTGTTAGTGCTAACCAGGGGTGAAGCACTTGTGCTCTCTCCTTAAAACATCGCAGAATTGGCTTATACCCAATTGGCATATTTAATTTACTTATATGTCCCTATCTGCAGGGCCACCCGCAAAAACATTTTGGCCTCCTCCCCTTTTTGCTGAATTCATTTGTATTGCCTTTAGGACTGCATTTTACCACTGCTAGCATTGTAGAATTGACTGATACCCAATTGACATATTTCATTTACTCATAAGTCCCTGGTATGACAAACAAATGCCCCTGGGTGTACACTGCCTAAGCCCTTGGTGAGAGGCTTCAGTAGAACAAACCTAAGTCCACTTCCAGTTGATTTGAAGAGACCCCTTTCACATTTTTCTCATTTCCAAGTCATTTACCATTAGGTCGTGGATCTTCACTCAAATCATTTGTGTCATGAAGATGGTCTCATGGATACATTACAACAGAGACCGAAATATCAACGTATAACCCAGACTTCCATTTAGTGATTGTTAAATTCATCTGGGGAGATCTAGTTACTCCGTGTAGGACAGACTCTGGTTTTGTTATTTGGAGATGGGTAGTATTACATTAATGACATTAATCTTTCTTAGTTAAATTTTAATTTCTGTTATCAATGTATGTTAGATTCTTGTTATGAACCTCTAAGTTTGTGCATTTTGAAAAAAAAAATCATCAGTGTTACACCTGGCCAACTAAATTGCTTTCTCTTCATAAATATACATGCATTTCTTCAATGACTTTGTCATGATGAGACATCCCATATAAAATATAAATTTAAAGAATTACTTTTTGTAAAATTAAATCCCTTTTAGACATCCTTACATGTTTAATGTAATCAACCAAGCCGACAATGGTATATTGGATTGCCCAATTTCACTTAAATACTGCCTGCCGCACTGATTCTGCCACCCACTGAAGTAGCCCTGGAATCCAAATCAGTCTCAGGTCTGCCATTACAGAGCCTATGTGTGCAGTTTTAAATGGCAATGTCGACTTGGCAAGTTAAACCTCTTGGCAGGCCAAAACCCTTCTTTTTAATACATGTAAGTCACAACTAGGGTAGGCCCTGGACAGCCTAGGGGGCAGGGTGCGATGTATTTAAAAAGCAGGATATGTTCTTTAAAATTTTACATGTCCTGGTAGTGAAAAACTCTTACATTCATTGTTAACTACTCCAAAGCCTGTATCTCCTGTAGGATAACATGATGATTACCTCATTACATTTTATAAGCAAAATTTACAAATGGAAAAATATGACTGGTTCATGTTTGGTGTCTTTGGAAACATAATTTAAAATCCTAACCTAATGGTGAAATTGGATTGTAAATTACAATTCTGAAAATGTCTCTTTTAGAAGGAAGGTATTTTCTTGCCTCTCCTATTTGGTGCCTGAACCCTCTCTCTGGTCACATGACTGGGTGGAGTTGGCAGTTGGGCTTTGTATAGCCCACCTAGACAGCCACACACAATGAGAGCTGAAGTGGGACTAAGGTACTGTGAATTAGCTAGCCCCTATTTCAGCATGTCAAGCTGATAGGACTAAACCTCCTTGGTTTAATGAGCAAGACCTCTGACCTCCTGACCAGAGGCCTGCTCTTCCCCCACAGCTCCGCTGTTGTGCCGCTGCCCCTGCCTCACTGCCGCTCGCAGGTTCGTGTCTGTCCGTGAGTCAGTCTCTGTGATTGTGCCCACTCTGCTCGTGTGCCTGTATTCTTGTTTTTCTGCCCTATTGTTGCCTTGTCCATGCCATTTCTGTTCCCTATCCATGTCCGTCTCTGTTCTTGTGCCTTGTTCTGTATTCGTGTATTGTTTTCTGCCTCATTTGTGCCTTATTGTGCCGCGTTTGTGCTGTATTTGTGCCTTATTGTACCTTACTTGTACCTTATCTGTGACCGTTAATTCACTTTGTGACAATTGCTGTTGTTGAGTTGTGTTCTCTGTGCAGCTTGCAGCTTGCCACCCTTCCCACCGCTGCTGCTGCCCCTGTGGCCCCTTCCCCCTGCTGGTTCCTGCCTCCGCCTCCCAGCTGCACTTCCCTCACCTATTTAATGGTGGCCGTGCAGCAGAAGCATGCATCGGGCGTGCCTATGATACGCCAAAGGCAAGCCCATCTGCGCCCGTGCGCGTCCTGACTGCGACCAGCGCCATGGACACTGGATCTCTGACCCCCCACCGCTATGACTCAGTTGCCCTCCTCGCACTCAACCCTGGAAGGAACAACAACTGCCAGCTGTCTAAACAGAGCACCTCCCACGGACAGTTCTCCTACCTTCACTGCCACCAGACCTGCCCCACTGTGCGCACCCCCATGGCCACCACCCTAATGCCCAACGCCAACACCTCAGAAGCCCTGAGGTGCATCCTCCTCAACGTGCGCCCCTGCACAGACACACAGTAGAAATCTGGGACCTCCCCAGACATCGTTTTCTTCACAGAAACTTGGACCAATTCCACCTCCAACCCAACATCGCCTTTGCCATCCCGGAAAGATAGAAGATCCAGAGGAAGTACCACCCCAACCGCCCAGAGGAGGACTTGCCATTGCACACAAGAGTTCCCTCTGACTCATGATGTCCAGCTCGAGCAATAGCCCACCCACCACCTCCACCTCCACCTCCAGATCCAGACCAGCCCCAGAACGACCCTAAGAGGCAACCTCGCTTACAGAGCTTCCGAGCCTCAAACTGCGTTCACCACCTCTATGGTCGACCTCATCGTGCCCCACGCCATCGCCACCATGGATTACACACTCATTGGAGACCACCTTCTTCCACCTCAAGGACCACAACTCCACCACCCTCCTGGACAACCTTGCCAACCTCGGACTGAAACAGCTCATCACCACCCTCACCCACAAGCCAGGACTTTGCAGGCGGTAACAACATCCACTTAAGCCACACCACGCAGCCCCCATGGCCGGACCACCACTGCGTACACTTTAAAGTGAACTAATCCATGGCACCCAAACCTGCACCCGCCCTCCACGAAGAAACTGGAGCAAAATCACAGAGGAGCAGCTCAAATCTGCCCTCGCCCAATCCCAGTTCCTATGACCTCCTAATTCCATCTGAAGATCAAGGACCTCTATAACAACTTCAACGACCAGATACCAGACTCTGAGACCACTCCATACTCCAGCAACGCAGCCAGCCAGCCAGCCCACTAACTCCGCCTGGACACCAGTCACCACCGAAGACACTGCATCGTCCATGAAAGGCATCCACTCTGGAGCCCCCACAGACCACTGCCCTGCACATCTTCTACTGAGCCGCCGACTTCACCCCAGAACTATGGCGCACCATCAACGCCATCTTCGAATTGAAACCGGCATCTTTCCAGGTGACTGGAAACGGCAGAAGTCAGACCCATACTCAAGAAACCATCAGCAGATCCCACGGACCTTAAGAACTACTGACCCATCTCCCTCCTCCCTTTCATGGGAAAAGTCACTGAGAAAACCATCAACATCTAACTAACGAAATTCATCGAAGAAAACTCTATCCTCAACCCCTCCCAGTTCAGATTCCGCTGCAACCACAGCATGGAAACCGCTCTACTTGCCGCCCCAGACTACATCCACGCCCTCCTCGACCAAGGACACACTGCTGCCCTGATCCTACTCAACCGCTCTGCAGCCTTCAACACCATCTCCCACTGTGCACTCACTGCCAAACTCCACAAAGCTGCCATCCAGGGAACTGCCTTCGACTGGCTCCACTCCTACCTCGCCGGCAGAACCCAAAGAATTAGGCTTCCACCCTTCCTCTTCTAATCCACTGAAATCAACTGCGGAGTACCACGTAATAATGCTAGTGGAAAATCAAGATATACCACACCAACGGCTTCAACGTGAATGAGGGTTTTTAAAGACAGTACGAACCCAAGACCCTGGCTATAAACAGGACAATTGATTCATTCTCCTTTGATTACTTGCTTATTTAATGGAAGCCAAATGAATCTCAGCTGCTCTCCTCCTCAGATGATTATAAGACTATTAGTGGCATTGACCATGTACCTGGTGGTCCACCAAGATAAGAAATGATGGATGCCACTCGATGAATGTCATTGGTCAATCAGAAAGTACATTGGCTTGTACATGAAACGCAACTAACATTGATATAAAAGGGTTGCAAACTTAGAGGACTCCCTATAAAACCATCCAGAAGGAACCAGTGGAACACTATGTGGTGCAATAACCTGAATTACTGGGTTTGATACTTCATTGCCACATGTTGCACCCCATTTATCATCTGCTGTATGCACATCAGAATAAAGAAAAGTAGGAGGGTTTAAAATGGGTTTAATTTGACCCTTCCACCAAAATGTAGTTTTAGGTCTACCCCCAGCACCTCCTGAACCACCTTGTAAATTGTCTTACTATAGACCAAGCTTATATCTTTCCTCTAGAGACTGTTGTATTGCCTGTCATAAATCCTTGGTTTCATTCCGGTGGGGGTCTAATATAGCAATTTTATCTGCCAAAAAAAGGGTTCTGGGATTCCAACTAACTCAGACTAGAATCTTAAACTTGGGCCTTAATTCTGTAATGTCTGGGAACAACCAGTACAGTAGCAGGCTGCACAATCTTGTGGGAGTGAGACATGAATACCAGAAGTTGATTCCCTATGCCTCACAACCACGGGAGATTGGGATAGAACTCCAGGTGATAACAACACCCAGGGGAAAGGGGAAGTGTGAGAAAAGTTTTAGGGCCATATCTATCAAGCCTTTTTCCCATTTGCAAACAGGCAGATTCTCAGAATCTGCCCGATTGCAAATGGGAAAAAGTCTTTTGGAATGTATCATCCCAAAAGGCCATCGCAAAATAAAGAATCACAAAATTTGCGATTCTCTATTTTGTGAAGGCAATCAAGGAATTACAAATTGCGATTGCTTAAATGCAATTCTGGAAGCACCAGAAATTTGCTATTTGACCTTAAGGAATTGCAAATTACCACTAACTTCAAGTTGGTGGTAATTTGCGATTTTCTTTAAAAAAACACTTTTTTGATTTTTTAGTGCCATATGTCGAACATACATGCCCTTAGGTCATGTTTGTGCACAAAATGTGCACAAATGCATATTTCAGGGGTGCAACAGGGTGTCCTTTTGACACCCTTGCAACTTTGAAATTGCAATCTCAATTTGTGATTTTCTAATTGGTAATCGCAAATCGAGAATGTCGTCCCAAACATTCCTATGAGCCTACTAGCCCACAGGAATGAACGGGAAAGTATTCCTTATTTGCGTATCTTAATTTGTGATTCACAAATAAGGAATATGTAGGATTCACAAAATGTTTAGCAAATCCTACATACATTGCATTTTGCGATTCTCTAAACTGTTTTGATACATATGGCCTTTAATCACAAAGGATGCTGGTCCATGGCCCTTAATCACAAAGGATGCTGGTCCAGGGTCCCTTCAAGGTGTTCGCATCGATTCACAGCACTAGAGGTTCCTTCACCATTCTAGGATAGTAATACATCTAAATCGAAATATAATGGACTTTTAAGAACCTTTTCCTCTAACTTATGAACATCTAGAAAATAGCTTTACAACTGCTAAGGGTGTATTATTACTTAATACCTTTCACTTTCCCACTTGTAGCTCACTGCAGGAACCCAAGAAAGGCAGTGTAATCCTAAGTGAATGAAAATGATAGAGGATGCCTATTTAATAACAAAACCAAATAGTCTTATTTCTAAAATCACCCTATATTGCCCAGGAGTACCTAAGCCCTTAACTGACAGAGACTTTAAGGGAGCGACAGAAGACCAGAATTACACGATTCTCTCAAAGTCTCTCAAACAAAGTCGATAGAATATCAGTGATTTAGTCTGTCCCCAGGAGTGCCTCAAAGAGTCTTTGACAACAAACAATTAACATGCACTCTCAATCCCAGGTTCATCTGGATAAATATCCATTGACAGTATTTTCCTTCTTTTGCAGAATGCTCATGACATCATCTGTCGCATTTGAGGGATCCCAATTGCAGGGAGGTGAGTAAATATCCAAACTTACTTCCATGTATACATCTCACCAAATTGGAAGATTAGTCAGTTGTTGGTAAATGTTCTTTATACTGCTTTAGTCTCCACAGGCGAATGGAAGATGGAAAACTTCCCAAACTGAAAGGACACCAAGTAAATCTCAACAGCCATCGAAACATTGAAGGAATCCCTCCAGAGGTTCTGACAGAGGCAGCAGCATGACCAAATCAAGGAGAAGGCAGCAGTGGCAAGGCTGTTGTGAAAAGAAGGTAAGTGTAAAGTTTAAGGTAAGACTTACAGGCACAAACGGGTTCCAGAGTGCAGCTTTTATGCTGCTGCACTCGAGGAACCCAACCATGAGATAGTGCAGCTTCCAGGATGAAACCAACAATGCAGGAAAACACATGAGGACTCAGGGGTGGCTCTAGGCTCATGGCGGTCCTGGGCAGGGAGCGAAGGTAGGGGGCCCAGGAAGAGGGGGTCCGGGCGGGGCGGAGTGTGGAGGTCCGTGAAGAGAGGGGGGGGGGGTCAGGGTATTTGGAAGTGGAACAGAGCCAGAGGCGGCCAGATCCCGGCCAGGGGCAGCCACGCAAATATGTATCCATCCTCAAAGGATTATAATATTAAGGATATATATTGGCGTGGTGGCCTCTGGGATTTGGTGGCCCTGTGTGGGTGCACAGCTTGCACATGCCTAAGGCCGCCCCTGTGAGGACTAGACAGTGTACCCTGCCTCAGCCTTTCTCCTCACTTCCCCCTTGTCAGTTAAACCACGCGCCCTGAACAGGGATGCATCACTTCAGCTGTGACAAATATAATCCCTTCTTGAGATTCATTTTCACAAGGATATTCATTAGGACTGCCAGAAAGGGAATTCTGTCTGTAGTAGAAGATGTTTTTAAAAGTTCAGGTGTGTGCCGCAGATGGCCCCTCACAGACTAGAGCCCCTTCTCACCTTGTCATGCAACTACAGGACACACCTAAGTGTCTTCCTCTTATTAAGTGGCAAGCATCTTTGTGATCCTGCCTGTACTTTGTGATGCTGCCTCTTAAACAATGAGTCAATCAATCAATCAATCAATCAATCAAGGGATTTGTAGAGCGTGCTACTCACCCGTTAGGGACTCAAGGCGCTTGGGGGGGGGTCGCTACTGCTCGAAGAGCCAGGTCTTGAGTTGCTTCCCGAAGGCGAGATGGTCCTATGTCAGCCGGAGGTGGGTGGGGAGGGAGTTCCATGTCTTGGCTGCTAGGTAGGGGAAGGATCTTCCTCCGGCGGTGGCTTTGCGAATACGTGGGATGGTGGCTAGGGCGAGGCTTGCGGAGCGGAGCTGGCGGGTTGGCATGTAGAATTCAAGTCGGTTGTTGAGGTACATGGGGCCCACGTCGTGGAGAGCCTTGTGTGCGTGGGTGAGCAGTCGGAATGTGATTCTCTTACTGACGGGGAGCCAGTGCAGATTCTTCAGATGGGCAGAGGTGTGGCTGTGGCGGGGGATGTCCAGGATGAGTCTTGCCGAGGCGTTCTGAATGCGCTGTAGTCTTTTCTGGAGTTTGGCTGTGGTTCCGGCGTAGAGGGTGTTCCCGTAGTCTAGGCGGCTGGTGACGAGGGCCTGGGTGACAGTCTTCCTGGTTGTTGTGGGGATCCAACGGAAGATTTTCCGGAGCATGCGCAGGGTGTTGAAACAGGACGATGAGACGGCGTTGACTTGCTTGGTCATCGTGAGGGAGGAGTCCAGGATGAAGCCCAGGTTGCACGCGTGGTCTGTGGGTTTGGGGCGGTGCCCAGGGCAGGTGGCCACCAGGAGTCGTCCCAGGCAGAGGGGGATGGTCCAAGGATGAGGACTTCCGTCTTGTCTGAGTTCAGCTTCAGACAGCTGAGCTTCATCCATTCAGATCCAGTCAGATCTTTTTGATAACCTTCGATATGCAGGTATCATAAACGGTAAGAAAGTCTACATAGTTATTTTCTAAAAACTCCATGTATGAAACAACGTGATTATCTTTTCTCGTTTCAGAAGCACTCATACTTATCTCAGCCCTACACCCCTCCTCAGTAGTGCATGAGCTCACAGTGCTTTATCTACAGTAGTGGGTAGATGGATGGCTCATAGGCTGCATCCTCAATGCAGTAAGATGTGTCTCTTAATTTACTATTATTTGTCTCTTGCCGAAGACCCCCAACAAAGAACTCTGATGTTGCCCTAGGCACTTTATAGGGCAGTGTTCTTTCTAGGAACAAGTGTCAGAGTAAGCAACGGTGCCTCTCGCGATGAACTTTCACACTGGAAACAAATCGAATAACATGGTTGCAACAAACAGAATATTATTGAATGTATTTGCACAGCTCTTATATCCTAAGACAGCAGGTGTTAAATAACAAGTATAATAACTGGAGAAACTGCTGGGATTTCATATATGCAATAGGAGTGACTCTCGTGAAGTTATCTTGGTTCTTCATGAATCTATGGTGGACATTTAGAGCACTGCTTTAGCCTGTATATCAGTGTGTTTTATGTACATATAAATGTCATGATTTAGTCACACTGATATGCATGAGACTGCTAAAGTGGACGTATAGAGGCATGAAAACCTGACCCATGGCAATTGAAAATATTACTTTAACATGGAATGCTATTTGATGTCTTGAAAAAAACTAACATTTCTGATTTTAAATGTATCATACAGGTGCTGAAGTAATTTAGAAACTCCAGGTAAACATCTGTGGCTATAGATTAAAGTGCAGCATAAGAGAGTTCCCTGGTTATTGCAGTGAGGAGGATTGCGTCAGGAGTGAGCACATGCTATTTTCATGGTCTATATCTTCCATTCACCTTGGCCATTTTCCACCATGGTGGTGTGTTTCAGGTTTTCTGGACTGCACTTGTTCAAAGCTCTTTTTTCTTGATTTCGTAGAATGAGGAACACCAGGAAGAAACACACACACGATGCCACTTCGAAGACTAACTGAAGCCCCAGATACCTACAAGCATAAAAAGACAAAAAAGTTAAGGGTGTTGTGCTGAGAGAAATTAACACGCTTTTGAAAACCCAATAGGTCTAGCAGTTTTAACACGAAACTGCTTCTCCACTGTGTGTCGTGTTTGTGTGAGTACTTGTCAAAATGTGACTGAGAATGAGTTAAGTATTGGCTGAGAGACTAAAGAGATGAAAGAACAGGTGAGTGTCAGAGCATGGATCTAAGGATGAATTTGTGGGGGAATGGATAAACAGATGAATGCCTGAGTTTGTGGATGGACAAGTGAGTGAGTTCATTTTTGGGTGCAGACAAGTTACAGCCTTCTTGAAGACTGAGACCTTGGACAGCAGTAGTACTAGTGTTGTAAGAAGCAGTGACAGATTAGGTCTGGCCCACTGTCTCTTGACAATAAGAAGGGGAAGTGTGGGATTAGGGCTCCTTTGAAAAGCATTGGATATTTTACTAATATGTGTAGATTTGTATAGTCCTCTTTGCAACATAAACAGGTTAATGTCGGACAGATATGTTCTCAAGACTTCGGTCAAGGAAAGCCCCACACATTGTTGACTGCTGTCAGCACTGTGATAAGAAAGGCAGCCCATGTGGTCTAGAGCAGTCATGGGGTGAGCTAATTTACGCACTTTTAATAAAAAGGTCAAGGAAAAGGATAAGGTGTAACACTGTGAGATATGCTGTAATCAAACGCTGTAATACTATACACAAAGCAGTATGTCATGCCCAAAGAAACTTCATTTTATATCAAACACAGCAGCGGCTCCTATGCTATGGCAGAGGAGCGTCACCCCCTGCTGAGAGCCCGCTGAGGGAGGGAAAAATCAAATGATAATAAATCCATGTATTATCTTTTTCTTTCTGTGCTGGAGCCAGCAAGACAAGTCTGGGCGGGGTGGGGCCATGACGAGAGCAGGGGGAGGAGTTGTGCACCCTGTAAGTGTGCATGACGGTTTTGGCCGGCTGTCTAATTCCGGCTAATCCATCATGCACACTTTGATCTCTCTCCACCCGAGCTGTGCTGCACCGGGGTGGTGCTGGCGGGTGGAGAAGAGACACAGGCTCCTAAGATCTGAGCGAGTGTAAGCCAACCCGCTCAGCCCAATCAGGGCCCTGCTCTCATGCTGTATAACTGTAGCACAGTGATTGGCACCTAGGAGCCTGGCAGTGTGCACCAGTCCGAACGGAGCACCAGAGCAGAAGAACGCCTCTAACTAGTGAGGTAGTGTGGCTCACTGGTTAGAGAGCGGCAGACCCGAGAGCAGAGGACGGCCCCGGACCAGGGTCGATTCCCGGCGCGGCAGGTTTCTGGACCAGGGTCAGCGGACTCGATAATTCTCTCGCCTCGGTGCCCACTCTGATCAGCGATCACACTCGGCAACTCTGGGCATTAGCTTGCCTCATTCTCACTAACGGCCCCACCAGACCGCCGGGGATGCCTGGTCTCACCCTGGAGATACCCATTAAGGGACCATCTCTCAGGGAAGCCAGGAAGGGTTTCGCAGCGGTCGAAGCGCCTTGGGACCCTCCGGGTAAGTAGTGCGCTATATAAATGCCTATACATTTACATACATTTACATTTACATTTGAGATGGCAGCCGGCAGCAGCAGGTATGTGCTTTTTTTGTTAGTATTTAAACCCTCCCCCACACCTCCCCACCACCTGGCCCACCACCGGCCCACCACCTGTTAAGAGGAGCAGCCGCTACTGATCAAACATTTATGCAAGTTAACTATGGTACTTTTACAATAATGTATGAAACAAAAAAATATCTGACAATTATCAGCCTTTTAACAAAAGGCTGCCAGTAATTGGTACTAGAAAATAATGTATGTTGAAGTAAGTCACAGCAATTACTCTCTACAAATGCTTAGAGCAGAAGAGAAGAGACAATTTCACTCCTGAGCACTGAACAATGGTAATCCTTGTCAACACTTTGAAGAGTGCAAGTAGGTATCGCTATCTAAGTCAATAGAAAATGACCAACACCCGACCCAGCACACCATAGATAATTCCTGAATATAGGTTCCTTTGTAATAAAACAATTTAGTCAATGATAGTTGCTCTGTTGGGAAATACCGTATGAAGCCACTAAAATGAATTGCTTAAACGTGACGTGTATATGTTGAAGCCCGCATGGGCACGCAGCGGCACTTGAAAATTATTAAATAAAAGCAAAACATGGAACTATGCTGTCCTAGTCGTGACTGTGATCTTTTGGATTACATTTGGCACAAGTATTGGTTAAAATTGATTACCTATTGGTTTACACTGTGAACTGAATGTGGATCTTTATACATTTATAAGTGCAGTGCGATATTGAGCAATGCAACTGGAGGGAGCATTAGACACGTGCCCATATACATTTGCTAACTACGAAGCCGTGAGAGTGGAACGGACCACGGCACCAGTTAACGCACGTGATTGTTGAGTTAAATTATAAGAAGAAAAGTGCAGATTACATGGGAAGGAGTGCATTCGTGCATCATGTTATTTATACTTTTAGAAAGTTGGCATTTTTTTATGCCCTAGACATTTGATGCCTGCAGCTTGTCTCTGGGTCACATTATTGGGTGTACCTGACAGTTGTGCTTTGTGTACTCCTCCTAGACAGCTACACACAATATGGAGCGTAGGTGTGCCTGGATGGGCATTCACTGGCAGGATGGGAGGTAGGAACGGGGCACAGCCCTACCTACACTTAAATAGGCTGTGCCCTGCCTCCACACAAAGGGCTGCATATCCTCTGTAGTTAGTCTGGAGCTAGTACAGGGAAAACAGGTTGCCTGGGAACTTCAGAGTGAAACCTCTAGAAGCTTCTCCCTCACTTTAAAGGCACAACAGGCTATAAATACTGAATCTTAGACACCAACTCTTCAGAACACTTTTGGGCCCGTGGGTACTCGGCCAGAAAGGAGGACTGCTGTGCTGCTACAAGCAATGCCACAATGCTGCTCTGAAGAAACTGCTGCCCTGCTGCCTTCTTACTTGGGTGAGGAGAGACTTAACCTGCAACTTCACCCTTAAATCCAGGGCACCAGAGTGACTCCAAGGGGTAATCTGCTAGCCTCCTGCTTTGAGCCCTTGGGACATAAAAGTAACCCTGGGCAAAGCACTATGCTACGCTTGCGTAGTTTGCGAAGTTTGCGCAACTTTGAACTACGCGAACTGCGCGTAACACAGTGCAAACACACTTAGCGTAGTGCAGTGGTAATTTTTTGCTTGCTCGCGGTCCTCAACTTCCCGGCGAGACTTTTTCCTTGTTCGCGATCAGCAACAGCAAGTTGCCGATCGCGAGCGTGGAAATCTGCCGCTCATTAAAAATCTACTCGAGCTGCGTAAAACTACAGCTTGCACTGTGCAAGATGCTGTTTTTAATGATTGCACAGGGCTGGATGCTTGTCCGCACTGTGCAATCATTGAAAACAGCATCTTGCACAGTGCGAACAGGGTACTACACAGTTCGCGTAGTGCTACGCGTAGCTCGTGTAGTGCGAAGTGCACTTCACGTAGCTACGCGTAGCGCTACTTCGCGAACTAAGCCCAGCCCTACATAAAAGGACCCCCAACATCCTGAAACAGCTCCTGGACCCAGCTGCAGCTGACCCCCAAGTTGTGTCCCTCGAGTCGTGGATCCTTGGTGTGGCTCAAGGGACCTGAATTCATGTTTTTGGGTGCTTTGCAAATGGCTAACAGGCCTGTTCACACTGAGATCTCACTGCTCACACTGTGATTCGAAGCAAAATTCAGGCAGCCACCTCTTCAAGCTACAGCCTCGACTGCTAGTGGGGGATCACCAACACAAAGCTACAGCAATGCCCACCTGGGATGTCTGGCCGCCTCTATGTGCTACGCCAACAGTCTCCCACAACGCTTTCCCTGCTCATAGCAGCCCTCTACAACATGAACAGGACTCTTGGCACAAATTTGAGAAGGTAAATTTCAGCTGGCCCAACCTGGTGACTGTAGCTGAACAGTGCTGCATTGTGATCATCCTTTAAGTTAAACTTCCACCCTGTCCAGTGTGACCAAATATCCCAAATGGGCACTTTGTGTTTTTTGCTGCTATTTTCAGTAAACTATTTAAAAATTCATAACTTCAGTTCTACTGATTGGATTTATGTCATTTTGGTCTTATATGATTTATTCAAATGTAATTCTACTCTATATTACTAAATGGGCATGGGATCACTGTGTTTCACTTTGTTATTATTTGAAGTGTTGCACAGTTACTTTACACATTGCCCAACTGCTCTGTGCCTAGCAACCAGAGGGTTGAACACAGGTTAATTTGGGTTTGCTTATGACTTCACCTTGACAAGGATTATGGTTGCTGCTTAACCTGGGCTCACACACCAGTCAAACAACACCCAATTTCTCACACTTATACGTTTAATACATGAATCATGAGATTTTATAGTTAATTCTAGTTTCAGATGGTGGTCAATGTAGGTCTGTGAAAATAGAGTGATTTGATAAGTGATGAGGTGGAGCTGCAGCTTTGGGAATAGTCTCCAGTGCATCTTGAGTAGATTTAAGTAAGTCTTTAAGAATAGCTTTGACACCTTTGAGATTTGAGAGTACCAGAACTTCGACCAAAGCAGCCTTTTCAATGATGTTCCCAGAAAGCCAGGCTTTGAGAATGGTCACTCATTCTGGACGTCCAAGGGTTTTTAGGTTATGTTTTATTTTTCGGAAATAGTTTTTAGTAGATATTTGGAGCTGGAGAGAATTTGCCTTCTTACAGGGAGCTTTCAATCATTTTGATGATTGTAAGTGGTACGGTGGAGGCAAGGGGATATGTTGTAATGACGCTCAAGGAAACCAAGTAGAAGTTAGGAGATTTATTCCATCGACAGCTTGTACAACCACCTCAAGCAGGAGCCCAGCATAGAGTGGCTCAAGGTGCATAGAATGTTACAGAGCAAGTGTACAATAACAATTCCAACTGAGAACACAGAGAGAGAACTGCATTACATGGATACTACACACCTTCCCCCTTTGAAAAAAAAAAAAAAAAATACAAAAATAAAAAAAAAGGATTGAAGGGGGAAGACAAGGAAAGAAGGGGAAGTAATGTTCAACAACAATAATCAAGTAACTTTACAGGAATTTGTTTAACACGAGAACTTTTCCTGGGACCAGATTCAGGAAGAACATTCCCATGGGAAGTAGGACCTGGTGGTACAGGTACATCCACTTGAACACCAGAATTGTCAACATTGCTAACAATGGGAGAGGGGGGTACATAGCTCTCATTGACAGGTGTGACAGGGAAAGATGTGGAAGGAACACACTGAGAGGAAAGGCCGCACACAGGCACAGGCACACTAGTATTCTGACCCACCGGTATGAAAGTGTCAAACATAGGAGAATAAGATGCAGGATCCTCCAAAATGGGATCAATGGGTGGAGGAGAAGACAAAAGATTCGGGTTCTTGCACAGAGAGATTCTCCTGAAATTCCATACTTTCCCCCCTTCAACACGAACAGCTTTTGAGAAAATTTCAATAACTTTGCACGGATCAGACCATTTGTTCCACCTGTTCCCAATAGATTTGCCAAACTTGACACGAACAAAATCACCTACATTGATTTTCTTACTGCAATTACCAGAAGACAAGGCACAACCTTTCATTTTCTGTTGATATCTCAGCACTCTATCCTTAACTGCATCACTGTCAAAGGAAGACCCAATAGGAAGTTTAACTTTCATCCACCAGGGAAGAAGTTTTGAACCAGGTTTCCTGCCTCTAAGCATTTCAAAAGGCGAAAGTCCTGTAACCGAGTTAGGGGAGGTGCGGTAAGATAAGAGAGTAGCACCTAAGGTCTTCTTCCAGTCAAGGTTACTCTTGACCGCCAACTGGATAGACTCCTTAATAACCTTGTTAAAGCGTTCTGTCTGGCCATTGGCCTGGGGATTATAGTTGGACGCTCTTTTGTGGACAATGCCACATCTCTGGAGAAAAGACATAAACTCCTTACTAACGAACTGCGGACCATTATCAGAGACAATCTCGGCTGGAATACCTTCTCTACAAAAGACTTCGTCTAGAAATTGGACAACCTGTGTAGAGCCAATCTTATCAACAATCTTGAGCTCAGGCCATTTGGAGAAATAATCGATTAGAACTAAAGCGAAAACTTCTTTGTTCGAAGACAAAGAAAAGGGTCCAACGATATCAATGCCCAATTTCTTCCAGGGATAGTCAACAAACTCAATAGGAGAAATACCAGTAGACAAGGGTTTTACAGTTTTGTCACTATTGGCACAAGGAGAGCAGGAGTTTACCCATCTATCAACCATCCGGTCAATACCCGGCCACCAGTAGAATTCGCGGATGCGCCTTTTGGTATTGGACATGCCCATGTGACCCTCATGTGCCATTGAGACAATTTTTTCTCTTAGGGAGGAAGGAGGAACAATTTTGTCACTGCGAGACACAAAACCCTGGTTAAACATGAGTTCATCTTTAACTTTAAAGAAAGATAGAATGTCACCAGATAAGTACCTTTCTTGAGGCCAACCATACTGTAAGTAATCTACAACACCAGATAAACAGGTGTCATTACACATTGCCTCACGCCAAGCAAGCTCAGAAATGCCAGCAGATAAACTAGTATTGTTGCATTCATTGACATCACCGATGTTAAAAACCACATCAGAGTCCGAGTCAGAAGAAAGAGGCCCAACAGAATTGACAAGAGGTAACCTCGACATGCAGTCGGCATGTACATTTAAGCGACCAGGGATATATTCTACAGTGCACTGGAACTCTTGAAGTTTGGCAGCCAAACGGGCCAAACGCGCAGTCAAAGTTCTGCCACCACCAGCTGCCAACATGTGTATCAAAGGCTTGTGGTCGGTTCTTAATCGAAAACTGGTACCCCAAATGAACTGTCTAAAGTGCTCACACGCCCAGGTACAAGCCAGAAGTTCCTTTTCTATGGTGGAATAATTGTATTCAGCACCACGCAGTGTCCTGGAGGCATAAGAAACTACACATTCAACACCATCATCTTTCTGGATTAGAACGGCACCCAAACCGGTATTGCTAGCATCCACACATACTATGCATTCTTTACCCAGGTTAAAAGGTTTGAGGAAGGGAGCATTAGCTACTTCTTGTTTCATAGTGTCAAAAGCAAACTGCTGGTCCTTGCACCAGTTGAATTTTACATCTTTCTTTAGTAAAGACCTTAAGGAGTGTACTTTTGAAGCATAGTTCTGAACGAACTTGCTATAGAATTCAGTTAATCCTAGAAATGAGACTAATTGTTCCTTATTCGAAGGTGCAGGAGCTTTTAGAATACTCTGTATATGGTTAAACTTAGGTTTAATGCCCTCCGAAGAAATCTCATGACCAAGATACTCTACTTTGGACTGTCTGAACTTGCATTTAGACAATTTCAATGTTAAACCTTTTTCTTGAACAGATTTGAGAACTCTCTCAAGATTGACATCATGCTCCTCGTGATTCTTACCATAAATGAGGATATCATCCTGAAATGCAATTGCACCCAAACAACCCTCTAGCACAGTTTTCATCAGCCTTTGGAACACCGAGGCTGCGCTAGCTAAGCCGAAAGGCATGCGGCAATACTGGAACATGCCTTCCGGCGTGATAAAGGTTGTTAGGAATTTCGACTCTTCGTGTAGCAATACCTGATGGTACGCACTCGTTAAATCCAGAGTGGAGAATACTGATGCTCCAGATAGAGTAGAAATAAGTTCATGGATGTGGGGTAAAGGATGTCTGTCAATCCATATTTCCTTATTTAAACTCCGTAGATCGACACACAGGCGGAGTTCGCCGTTGCTTTTAAGTGACAAAACCACTGGCGAAACCCATGGAGAGGACTCGACAGGTTCAATAATTTTTTTATCTACTAAGTCAGAAAGAATATCTTTCAGCTTTTCACGATAAGCCAGGGGAACATTCCTTACTCTATGCCGAACGGGTACAGCTGAGTCCTTGAGGATGATGCGGTGTTTGAAATTTACAAAGGTCCCCAAATTATCTGAAAAAATGGATGAAAACTTGTTTTTTAATTGTGTGGTGAAATCATTTTCAGGGGAGACTACATATACCGGAGGTGAAGCATTGGGGTCAAGTTTTATCCCTAGGTCGAATTGATGGGGCCAACATAAGATAGAAGCTCCTTTGGAAGATACATAAACTTTCCCTTTAATGGATCTATCCTTGAATTTGATTTCAGCCCACATGTAACCCTCAATGTTAATCTTCTTACCGGTGTACCCACCAGGATTTATGTCTGATGGTAATAACTTGGTGGCATGCCAATGTCGATCAAAAATATTTTTCCCAATGATGGTGTACCAGGCACACGAGTCGATTAACATTGAGATTTCTCTGCCATCAATGGTGATGATATCAGTGGGAAAACCCTTGCATTCAGAATCACCTACGCATAACAGAGTGTTAATTTCAGAAGGTTGTTCGGTATCATCGAATTCATCATTGGACAAGAAATTTACCTTTTGAGGGGATCTGCACATTTTGGTAAAGTGGCCAGACTTTTTGCACTTTATGCAAACCTTATTCCAAGCTGGACAACCTCTGTAATTACCAACGTGATCATTGGCACCACACCTATAACAAATGATCTGGGATTTTCTAACAGGGAACCTACTTTCTCTGGTAGGGAAATCTTTTCTGGGAGGAAAAGAACTCCTCTTGAAATTGTTAAAATTTTTGACTAAAGAAACTTCAGGGATGACAACTTTAGTTTTGGTGTCCTGGCCTCTGATCTCGTTCACAAAGAGTTCAGACTGTTCAATGCCTTTGGCAATGTTCAGTACAGCACTAAGAGAGGAGTCAGTGCCCATCCAGAGGCGTTCTTGAATTTTTTTACTTTTGGTACGCATCATGATTTGGTCTCTCAAAACCTGTTCAAAATTGATGGTTTCAAAAGCACAAGAGCCAGCCAAGGTGCGTAAAGCGGCTACGTAATTTTCGATTGACTCATCATCTTTTTGTATTCTTGAATAAAATTTGAATCTTTCCATTACAATGTTAATTTTCCTGCCAAACCTAGAACTTAATTGTTTAATAACAATATCAAAAACATTTAGATCCCCAGCACCAGTACTATCTATGGGAGGTAAACTTTGTAACTCTTTTAAACCAGCACCACCCAAGCAATTTTTTAACAATGCTAACTTCCTCTTAGGAGAACAACCATCCTCTTCAACGACGTCTACATAGGCTAAAAATGTAGGGAACCAAAGATCCCATTCCACTTTAGGATCACCTGCTGTAGGTAAAAAGTGTGGAGGGGAAGAAATGTTGTTAGACATTGTGAATAAATCCAATACTAATTCCTCAAAATAAGAAAAAGTCCAAAAGAGATAAAAGAACTTATGACTAGAAACAAATGACCAATTATGGAAAATAACAAAAGTAGTCACCGTCGTCAGAGAATGTCAGTTGCAGTCTGGGTCTTGTTGTCATAAATCTTTCTTCAAAATGTCCTTCCTTTTCTTGGTGAAAATGAATAAAAGTGTAGAGGAAGCGCTGTAAATGGCTTTAAATAAACTGCGATTGAGGCGAATCATGCAGAAAACGATCGTGAAGATTGCGTGAAAACGATCGTAGTTGTTACCATGGATACGCTGGAAACAAAATGGCTGCTGAAACGCAAGCGCATACGTGATGCGTGCGTGATGACGATGAGGAAGTGACGTGCGGAGAGTCACCGGCAGGAGCAGGAACACAGCTTTGCGGCGATCGAAGCAATAGAATGGAGACGCTCGCGTGGGAGCAGCGCTCGTGTAGGCAGATGCCGGTGTAACCAAGAGTGCTCGAGGAGACAGAGAGCGCTCGTTAGGTGAGTTTCGAAAAATGCAGAAGTTGCAGTTGTATTGAAATACAAATAAAGTCACAAAACTGTAACGCGTTGGAGTATGAAAATCGCGTTAAGGTGAAAAACGAGATAAATGGATGTCAATACGTTTTTTAAAATATACATCCGGTTAAACAGGAAGCAAGTTCATAAATACATGAAATAAACTGCCGCTGGTGCAATCAAAACACTTGAGAAAGTAAACAGCCGCCGGTGCAATCTTTTACACTATAGTTATAGAAATACCTTAATTTTCTTTAAACTGCAGAGGTGAACGCTGTCAGGAATATCTTGGCTTTTTCTTTAGGAGGAATCCTTGAGTGTGGGTTCTTTTCTTTTCTTGATGAAAAAAAAAAAATAAAAAGAACAGAAATCTTGATAGTTCTTGAGTGTAAAAGAAGATCCCAGTCGTCGCCAAATTTATGTTGTAATGACGCTCAAGGAAACCAAGTAGAAGTTAGGAGATTTATTCCATCGACAGCTTGTACAACCACCTCAAGCAGGAGCCCAGCATAGAGTGGCTCAAGGTGCATAGAATGTTACAGAGCAAGTGTACAATAACAATTCCAACTGAGAACACAGAGAGAGAACTGCATTACATGGATACTACAGGATATTAACAGGGTCATTTGAAAGTGGTCATCAATTACTTAAGGGTGAGGGGCTTTTAGAAGCAATGATTTGAAGTAAAGTGTGATGTTTAACTGTTGGAATAATGACTATATGGAAATGTTTCTTTGTGATATATTTGGAGGACCACATGACAGATTTTTTTAGGTTTCTTGTGAATATTTAGGATGTTCTCTAAGATGATGTCAGCAAGGTTGAACATTAGTTTTAGCTTTGCATTGAACTGTGGATTTTCACCTCAGGTTTATTCATAGCTTGACTGTCTGGAAAAATACTGTAGGTCGGCTTCTTTCATCAGTGATCTGAGTTTTTAAACAAATGAACTCTGATGTGGCAAATAATGTTTTTATGTATTGTTTTCATGCTTTGCACATAGAAAGGTATTTGTAGCGGCGTTCAATGCAGAGACTTTATCTTTCATGTATTTTTGTATGTAAGGCATGAGCTAGCTTATGTTTACGGTGACTTAGTTTTGATATTTTTTGAGGTATATGTGAGGATGTCCACTGATTTCTCATTTCTTCCAACAGCTGCTGTTTTGCAATGTTCTTCTGGGGTTTCTGAAGTCAATGTGTATTCACAATGTTTTTGAAAATGTAACCAGAATAGTAAAATCTAGGCTAACATGCATATCGATGTTGATGATGTTAGAAGGCGAAATAATCAGGTCATAGGCATTGTCCTAGTTTCATGGTGATAGGGAGGTGTAAGAAATTGGGTTACTGGTTGAGAGGGGTAAAACTAGGGGTGGGCGTAATTGGCGTAATTCTCTCTAGCATAATCACTCTTGATTAATACAATATTACTCATCATTATGTGTAATTACATAAGAAGCATGGGCCAGAGGCTGCATTTTGCACTAAGAAAATAGCACTAAAGGATACAGGACACAAACAGCAGTCCCCAATAGCCTCTCACTCTCTCTTAGCTTTGTGTTCCCATGATCCTGCTGTAGGAGTTTTCTATTAATGTCTCTTAATTTCTTAAGCTGGCATATTTGCATAAATTCTCATCACAAGAGAAATGAGCAGTTACCGAAATGACTCTGATTACTCTGGCATGATTACAATTTCACCCAGGCCTAGGTGAAACCCTACTCAAGCAGCAACCACAATCCTTGTCGGGGTGAAACACAAGCAAACCTCAAATTAACCTGTGCTTAAACCACTCTAAGCTTGCCACATCAGCAGTCAGGTTTATCATCAAGGCAATGCGTAAAATATGTATGCAGCATTTTAAACAGTAATAAAGTGAAAACACAAAACAAGCAAAATCCCCCACCAATTTAGAAAAAATAATAAAATGTAACAAAATATTTGAGATGAAAACATCAAAAATCCGATTAGCAGAACTGGATACAGGCAAATATTAATGCTTAGGGAAAAATGGTTCTAAAAAGCACAAAGTGGCAACTGTGTTTATCTGGCTGTGCCGGGCGCGGACACAGTTACACGTTAGGGCTGACCACGATGGAGCGCAAACCCAGTACAGGCACCAAGTTAGGCCGCTGAGCGAATGACCTTAAATCCTGGTTGTTGAGCGTTGCAGGGTCCCTATTCAGTTCTGGGGGCTGCAGGGCTGTGATGAGAGGTTCTGTGTCCGGGTTTCAATTGTCCCGAGAATCGGTGAGGCTGTGATACAAAGTCCTACACTGAGAATGCATTGTGCAGCGATGGCTCAAATGGGCTTCCTGGTCCTGCATCGGGGGGGATGCATTGTGTAGCAGTATTTCAGATGCAGAGCCGTGCTGCATCAGTTCTGCTGGAACCACAACTGGGCTGGCAGGGCACCTTCAGGCCCACTTTTAATGGTCTGGGACTGATGTGGCACCATTTGGGGGCAGGACTCACAGTTGGCTGAGTCCAGGTCCAGGGTTCAAGGTGGTTTGAGCCTTTTCTGTTCCTGAGGTTCTAATCAGGGGGCCAGCCAACTGTTCCTTGGAGTTCCTCTGGTGGTCCTGGGATCAAGATGCAGGTCCAGTACTTCTGACTCAGGAAGCAGGGCACCAGAGTAGCAGGGTGACAAAGTAGCAGTCCTTTTTCGAGCACAGCAAGCACAGCACCCCTAGGTACAGAAGTGTAGTGAAGAGTTGGGTCTGAGATCCACTATTTATCTTTGATGCCAGTATGAAGTAGGAGACGTTTCTAAAGGCTTTCACCCCCGAGGCATCATGAGCTTACTCCCTCCCTGCCCTGGCCCCAGCATGTGAGGGGGCACAAAAGACAAGAATGAAACCCTTTGTGAGTGTCCTATGGCAGAGTGTTTGTGATGTGAAAGTGTGGTAGGTGACAGCTCCTTCTACTCATCCTGATAGAGATTGCCAACTTGCCAACACCTATTCCCCCTTTGTCTCACTGTCTCGGAGCAAAACACAACGACCAACTGCCAGCTACACCTAGTCACCTGACCTAGGATACAGGTTGTAGGCACCAAATAGTTGGGACAAGAAAATGCCAATTTTCTGAAAGTGACATTTTCAGAATTGTGACTTAAAATCTGACTTTACCATGAAAGGGGATTTTGAATAACTTTTTTTAGACAGCAAACTCAACATCCCTACCTGCTTGCAATTGAAAGTTATTATTCATTAAATGGAAAAAGGTCACCAATGTTATCTAATAGGAGAGGAAGGCCTTGCAGTAGTGAAAAATGAATTTGAGTTTTTAATTACCAGGACATGTAAAAGTTAAAAGTAAATGTCCAACCTTTTAAATACATAGCACTCTGACCTATGGGGTGTTTAGGGCCTATCATAGGTGCGACTTATATTTATTAAAAATTAAGGTTTAGGTCTGCCAAAAGGTTTATTTTGCCAGGTTAAAATGGCAGTCTAAACCTGCACACACAGTTCTGAATGGCAGGCCTGTGACATATTTGAAAGGCTACCTGTGGGTGGCACAATAAGTGCTTCAGCTCAGCAAGTAGAATTTAAGTTACAGTCCGTAGGTACATGTAGTACCACTTTTCTGGGGACCTATAAGTAAATTCAATAGGCCAATTGGGGATAAGCCAATTGTAACATGTGTTAAGGAGTGACAAAACGCACTTTAGTACTGGTCAGCAGTGGCAAAGTGCCCAGAATCCTAATGTTAATAAAAACGTGATCAGCAAAAAAGGAGTCATGCAAAACTTTTTGGGGGAAGACCACCCTAACCCCGACAGGTGTAGGAGAAGGGAAGTTGAGAGATGACATAAAGACTGCACATTTCTTTGAGAGTTGTTGATAGTGGGCTCCTAATGAATTTCCAGGTAAGATGTAGTCTCAGAGAAAGCTTTTAGTTGTGCAGTGAATTGCTGCTGAAATGAATGGCTTATGGATTTTATCTAGGAACATTATTCTATTGTCTAGGAGGGCAGTTGGTATGTTTATGTTGTGCATTATTTTTATCATCATAGACAGTAACAGTGAGTCTGTTAGTGCACAACTCCACATATTTTTGCATATGACAACTAGGTCCAATCCACTTTTGTTAGGTCTATTCCTGAGTCGTCATCTGGTACTAGGATGTCAAATGAAGGAGCGGACATTGAGCAGAATCCTGTTTTGGAATAAATAAAAGCTTGGTTATCTGATCTTTTTAAGTTTTACAATCTCACAGATCTAGGTTTGGTGGACTGGGCATTCAGCAGTACACCTTTTAGATTAAAGTTCAGGTGGTGTGCTGTTTATTATATAGGTAATGGAATGTGAATTTGGTTAGCTATATATTGCTTTTGCTACGGTTTTTTAAGGGATGACAGTACCTTTTTGTGCTGAGGAGGATGAGAATGTAATTCACTACAGGTGCTAATAAACTCATAGTGACTAAGGCCCATGCCAATGTAAGAGTGGGAAAAGGTACGCAGGTACCGGTCTATACTGTCAACTTGAATGACTTGGAGAAGGCCAGAAGCTTGAGTTGAATAGGGATGAGAGGTTCTTTAATTAAGCTGTGGCTCAAGAAGACACAGCCACAAACTGTGATAATGGCTTTCACCTGTCAGCCCATTCACAGCAAACATTAGTTGGTAAAGATGGTCTTGTGAAGTGTCAAAGAGCTGTGAATCCCTCAAGTTTTCACGGGGATGGTAGCCTTCACAGAAGATTTTAATTCCTAGCCTATTTGCCGGCAGAGGTTGCCTGAGTGTCTGTTGGACATTGGGAGCCATTGCTTCTTTAGTAGTTGACAGTTCACCTATCTGACATCAGCCTAGTTTTCCCTGAGAAAGCTACAGTTCCAAGTTGTCTGAAACCCTAGTTCTGATAAACACCCGCTTAATGTAGTTTGTCAGGTTGACTTAATCTGGACTGTTATTTCCACAATGAACCCTTCTAGCAGAAGCCTGAACTATCACATCAACTTGTTTGTGTAACTGTAGAAATTTCTGCCAAAGCCTTCTTTCTATATTTAAGTGACTCTTTCACAATCTGCAGCATACGTAAAAAGATGAATGTGCCTCTCAGGATTGTTTTTGTGCAGGAAGGTGTACCTTCCTGCACAAAAACAGTCCTGCTTACTATGCAAGCACCCTTGCACCATGATATATTGGTACTTGCATTGGCACTAGGCAGGCAAAAGTGTGCCAGTGATAGGAACGGACAAGATTGTGCCATATATTGTTAAATATGGTGCATTGTTGCCCTTTCCCTATCATGAAGCTCATGGAACCATGATGTCTTGTCGCGCTGCGTTAAAAAAAATTGTAAATATGGGCCTTAGTGGTTACATTTTATCTCATAGAGGAAGCCTTTATTTAAATTCCAGCCTCACCTTTGACCAATTTACATGATGCTCAGATACTATAAGTAAATCTCTGCCTAAACAATTAAACAATGCTGCTGCATTGGAAACATTTTCTGATGCCTCTCTATTCAGCATGGTCAAAAGTGCAACAATATTGAATGATATAAAGAAGGGCACATCGCTCTACATCATACCAGTCCATATATTGTAGCTGAGATTTCGGAATAACATATGTGGGCTAATTAAAGCTGACAGTAAATTGCTAAGTTAAAAGAAGTTCATTTTAACAGAATCCGGAGCTCTTTTGTATTCCCAGAAAGCATTTGCACGTCTATGTAGGACATAGTTGTGAAAAACCTTAATTTATCGGAAAAATCAATACCAATCAGGCAGAAAACGTGAATTTTAAAACTGAAGAGATTTTGGTGTCAGGTCTACTCACAGAGTCGAATTGTGGGTATGTCAGAGTGAAACCTGTCAAAATTAGGCGGACAACCACAAAACACAAGTCTGTGGGTATTTACGTGCCTTTGTTAGGGAGGAACATTTACACCCTACGATCATGCAGACATCTACTACTGTTAAGAGTAGAATTTAGTCTGTTTTCCAGGCAGGAATAGAGAGGAGTACCCCAAAATCTTGTATGGTGCAGTGGGAGGGGAAAAAGAATAAAAAAGTCTTTGGATGTAAAAATGGTCTTTACCAGTAATATTTCCGAATGTGGAAATTATATATGCACATTTTCGTGTGTGCCCCTTCAGGAATACATGCCTGACTCCCTTTATGACTTGGTATCGGAATTCATATCCGTCTTTTCAGTTAATCCTACGTTAATAACAGCTACTGACAAACAGGAATATTGACAAATGATTGAAAGACAATGTACCTTTTTCGGAGGAGTGTGTTATCATAATATTGACACGATGCATTATTGTCACATTGTCTTTCCCACAATAGACAAGTGCTATCAATGACAGAGCCATACAATACAGGGCAAGGCAAAAAGGCTGAAAAGAAAATATATTTTTGTTAAACTCTGTGAACAAACAGAACCAAAAAGAATAGTAACAAAGAACACAGATGTATTGAAAATGAAAACAAAGCAAACAAAACACAGTTCACCTTTGTTTCTAAATTCTTGACAGTTAGCAACTACATTAAAATAATTTTAAATAAAAGGCGAGACATTCTACAGTGGGAGGAGAATTTAAAAGACTTTACAATTACAAACTTGCCTTTGCATATTAATGCTCCAAAATACCAAACTAAAAATTGGTGACCAAAGAAAAAATATAATAAATGTACTTAAAACAAAGAGGGTAGGAACACACCAGTGTCTAAATTGCATAAACTGCATCAGTACTGTCAGAGGAGAAAGTGCAACCGATCCACATAATGGAAAAAACCTTCACAATGCCCTGCCTATGATGCCTCAAATTTCATGCACAAACTCTGATACATTGAGAAAACTGAGAGACAAATCAAATTGAGTCTTACAGAGCATATAAGTAACATTTGTGCCAACAATCCAAAATAAAATATAGCAGTAGATTTCAATGAACTGAGACATAACATCAATCAGCTGAGAATTCAAGACCCTGGAATGGTATCAGCCACAGAAGTCTAGCATTCAATACAAAGGGAAATATTTTGGATAAGAAAATTGTATGCAGCACATCCCAAGGGACTCAATGACAGCATGGAAATGCCTTCTTTCTTATGTTTCTGCACATTATATTATTTGTTTACAAAATATTTATCCTGTATTTATAGATTATTTAGATTTTTCCTTGTTCACTTCAACGTTTGTAAGGAACCAAGTGTAGGCTTCATAAATTTCAGGAAATTGGTTTTAGTGTTCGTGACATTTTTTGACTGGTTCAACTGAAAAGGCTGTCAATGTGAGGTAATAGTAATTTTATACATATTTTCCACATATTGTTAATTACATTTGCCCTTGCACTATACATTGGTTTAACTCGTTTTCATCAATCTTCCATGTTTGCAGCACAAGTGGGTAGCTAATATGTCACCGTACAAATGAGTACAACATACTGGTGTTTCTCTTAATGATAAGCTCAGAGACCAGAGAAGGAAAAATATTACGCAACCTCACCTCAGTAAATACCGCAAATTCTACGTCCTCTCTGAGACAGGAATTCGGTTTGCGTAGTTCCTGGGCCCAGGCAGTTGCGAGTGTGGTGCGTTGGGTTTTCAATCTAGCTAAAGGAATGCCGGGTACGCTGAGGCATCTTATAAAAAATGAGCTGTTGGGTACCTTTAATACTTATCCTTTAATTGTAAGGAACTTTCAACAGGCAGTTGCATTATTACAGTTAGATGAATTAGATCTTTTTTCACTATCCGCGGGCCAACTAAAGTCGATATTAAAATCGGCTTCCTGGGAGCTAGGCTATAGAGTAGACAGTTGGGCGAGTAAATTGAAGAGATGAATGTTTTTTACCAGTAGTTTTTGTCAAATGAAAAAACCTCAGCTATACATATCCTGGAATGTCCCCCATGGAGTCCGGCGATTTACCCTTTTGCTAAGGCAAAATCTACTCCCTTGAATTGTCTTCTGTCTAAATGGTACGGCCGTTCCGATATTTGCGATTTATGTAATTCCAATCCCCAGGACGTGTATCATGTCATTTTTGTCTGTCCGGCACTTATGGTATTTAGACGCAAATGGTTAAGACCTATGTGTTTCCAAATGGGTATCCTTACAGCTTCTGATTTTATTGAAGCAATGTTTAACCCTCCAAATGAAATGTTTTGCTTTAAATTGTTTCATTATTTTAAATGTTTCCTGCTGTTATATTGACAAATTGATATCATGTACTTTTCTATGGTATTTTATTGCTTTTAACTGTATGTTAGAATTATTATGTGGACCTCAATTGAGTTCCGTTATCATAAATAAATAAACTTGAAACTTGAAACTTGACCAGAGATGGGTAGATATCAGAGTTTCAAATGCTAGAATTAGAACTCTACATCTCGTATGTTACCTACAGCTTCCAGCATTGTTCAGTATGCAACACAAATGTTCTTGGCAAGTTACTTTGTAGCTCTTCTCCAGGTTTAAATAAACCTCTGCATAAAATTGTTGTTAAAAATTAATGTCAGTTCCTATTGGTTGTACTGTAGTATGTCTGTTTGAAATCATCGTGTCCTCCTTTAAATGAAAGAGTTAGAATGAAAATATTTTGGGGGCGGGGGAACAATTTCATACAAATATATTAACACCACAGGTTTTTTGTGTGTGCTATTCTTGTAAGTTTAATTTTATGAATTACCAAAGCAGGTTTATTCAGAGCATTTTCACATTGCACAAAATGTGTGATGTGCAAAAAAGATGCACCCTATTTGTATTTGGGTATTAGGTAAAGCCGTCATGGCATTTTTTATCAAAGGTACTAACTATCTCGAATGCATTAGGGACAAAGCTACTTCAAAAACACACATCAGTCTCTCTAAATTAAAATCTCACAGATGTGTAGCATCCCTGAATGAGAAAAGGCAAGTTTGGTAACAAGTGTATGTCACACCCATCAAGTGCCCTTTTACATTTTATTCTTGTACATACTCACAAACACCTACTCCATCTAATTTGTATCATGATTATGCACTGTGGTGGAAGGTACCATGTATATCACACCAAAAATAATATATTTCTTAGTTTAGTTGCCATTAATGATCCCTGTAAAATGAAAACTCGTGTTTATCATTTACAGATTGATTTACTGTGAAATAATACCTCTGAAGAAGGGCATTTCTGTCCAAAACAACTTTCTGATCTTTTGAAGTATTTGGAATAGTTATGATGTTTAAAGTTAATGAATGGGAATGAAATGTACAATGAAAATGTTTAAAGTTAATGAATGGGAATGAAATGTACAATGAAAATATGCCCATAAATCAATAAGGTATATGCATGGGCATTTTCTTTTGAGAAGGCTTTATCAGAAACTGAAATCAAAAGAAGCAAGCATAGGGCTGCCATTATAGCAGGGCAGAGAAGTATTACAACCCATTTTATGGAAAATGGGAGGTAGTACAAATGGACCTGTAGTACTGTAGTCTCACATGCTGTGCAGTATCTGCCAGCTATAATTGCAAAACCATGACTTGTTTTTCTTCGAAGAACTGCTATCGGTTTCACTGCTACTTTGGTACCTCCTCTAAAACTCACAACACAATGCAATAGGAGATAGGCTCCATCTCAGATTGTTCTTTCCTGCCATTTGGGTCAGATGTTCTATTGATTGGCCAGTAACCAGCTGTGCATCAACATTTCAAAACCACAGCAGGAGTTCTTGAGCAGCAGCTCCAAAGAACTGGTTTTCATCAGCAACAGACTTAAATTTCAGAATACGTTTCTCAGTGACCAGTGAATATTCTACAAATACTTGGGCCCATTCCTCTTAACAGACACAGCCACAGCAGACTTTGCGCAAAAGTCACCCAAGGATCAGACAGGAGAAGATACAAAACCTTTGCACAGGTCTACTGAAAGGTTTTGAAAGGCTTGTAATTTGCAAACAAGTGAGTGCCCAGAAAGAGACAGCATGTCCTGTCTGAGCCAGGCTTGTTCCAGGATACCTATGGTCTGTTCTGTCAGGCCCTCGTGACATTACCACAGCAATGCATTCAATGCATTGCACAGTGATCTCTTAAAAACGCAGTGCTTTCCTTTCTATGGGTGCTTTGGTATTGTGAGCTAATTTTAAGCAAGCGCCCATTATGAAAGCTTTCCAGAGTGTTAAGTTTACACTGGTGTTCTTGGGGAGGGGAAGGGTACCACCGGAAAGGTAAGCCAAACTCTCAGACATAATTGAGTATTTATAAATACCTTTCCAAATGTGTTTTCCAAACCACATACATTTGCCTATGACAAAGTAAATTGGAATAAGCATGTACACTTTCCAAGAACTACATTTTTTAGGGGATATACAGGGAGAGACTTTCCTACATGAAGAAACACTAATTCTGTAGGGCTCATTTTCCTTGCATTTACTGTCACAAATTGTCCACATGGTCTCTCACCGGGGGCAGGAAGCCACCTAGACACCATGAAGAATAAAAATAAAAAACATAAAGAAAGGGGTGAGGTGGGGAGCCCACCCTGTAATTGGGCTACACCCGCCCCTAATTGCCCACAGCAGCATTTCAAGCCCACTCATCTACCAGAGGATAGTGGAGATTGGGGATGGGTTACCTCCAAATCCCCCACTCTGGGCAGAAAGTACAAAGCCCATAAAACACCAAGAAAATAATATGTTGTGAGGGCACCAGCTGCACACCATCCCAGAAAGGGCCCAAATGTATTTCTGCCCCACTCAGAGACCAAGGGGGCTAGAAAACCCACTAGACATCTGGGTTAATTTTGTGTTGAGGACAAATATCAGGTGGGGTTGGGGGCGGGGGGGGTGAGGGGGTTCCCAGGCACGCTTCAGCTCGTTTCCTATCTACACTCCAACCTTCATGTTTCAGTTAAACTATTTGGGGACAAATGTATCAACATTCCATTTTGCGTGTCTATAATAGCGATTTTTAACGATTCGCTATTATAGACTCGCAAAATGCAATGTATGTAGGACCCTGCTAATATTTTGTGATTCCTACACATTCCTTATTTGCGAATCGGAAATTGTGAGTCGCAAATAAGGAATGGCTTCCCATTCATTTCTATGGGCCAAGAGACCCATAGGAATGAATAGGAATTGCATGCGCAATTTGCGAGTACCCAATAGGTACTTGGAAATTGCGCATGCAATTTCAAGGGTGCAAGGGTTCCTAAAGGACACCCTGTTGCACCACTGAAATGTGCATGTGTGCACCACATGGCACTTTGAAAAATGCTACAAAGTGAATTTTTCAAGGTAATAGCAAATTACCACCAACTTGAAGTTGTTGGTAATTTGCGATTCCTTACAGCTATATCACAATTTGCCATGGCTACTAGAATAGCAATTATGGAATCGCAAATTGCAGTTCTCTAAATGCTTGTGCAAAATAGGGAATCACAAATTTTGCGATTCCTTATTTTGCGAGTAGGTTTTTCCTACATTGCACACAGCTAAATTGCGATCGCAAACGTAGAAATTCTGCGAATTTCGGCGCTTGTGATCGCAATTTAGCTTGATACATCTGGCCCTTGATCCTTTACTGTGGAAAAAGCTTTTCTGAAGTATAGGATTTGCTCCTGTTCTCTGATTGTTCCGTTTTCTTAGCCGAGCATGTATTGCCTAACTTACCTACATTTTAGCCTTAGTTCAACCTAACACAGAATTGTTCCTGTTCACTAATAGCTCCAAGCGCTTACAGACAATTTCCTTTCATCTCTAAGGTTTTTCCCAAAAGCCCTTGCATGGTTCAAAAACACTTTTTCCATTTAGACTACATCATTAGTGGCTCTCCTAGTAAACTGAGAAAAAACACAGTTGGCGTCACGATCTGCATAATTGTTGCAAATATTTTGTCTCACAAAAACCTACAAACAAATAATTCTTGAAATTCTTGAAATGAGTCAATAAATAATGCTCAAATAACAACTTAACCATTTTTACAGAGAACAGACAAAATATTTTAGAATTCGTTTCTTTTCTTCAGATAAAGAAGGAAACAAGGAGTGCACATCACTGATAAATATCTAAGCATAAGCACTTTAAATCCATGCAGTCATTTGGTGTGCTCCAGGGAAGTAAACAACAGGCACAAAAAAATGAAATTTCTAATGGAAAATGGTTTCTGTTACCTGAAAGGTATCACCTAAGATTAAGCACTGACGAGCACTAACTCTAATGTGATATATGATGTGCTCTTCCTGATACATTATCAGATAAGCAAACAAAGATAAAATTATTTTCATTAGGGATAAATGTACACTATTGAGACTTCTGGTGTCCTTATCACAGATAAATCAAGCGAAGATTAAGTTCTTCCAATTGAATTGTTCAGAAAATTCGGTTTACACCTTGTCAGTCAATCTCTGTCGCGACTCCTAGAAAGTTTTGATGACTAACAACTGAATGATTTTCCGGATCCTAGCACCACAAAATGGACATTTGTAACACAACCTCCTTCAAAGAAAATGAAATTGAAGTCGCAGACATCTGTGTTGCTACAAAAGGCAGAGCATGCCTTATGAGTATCAAACATTTGTTGATGGAAGCCACCCCAATCTACCGACTGCAGAACCCTTTTGAATCAAGTAACAGGCTCTTCAAACAAAACTACTCCAAATAACTTGCTGAATTGAAAGGGTGGGGATAGACACTTCCCTGCAGAACTGCTCTTGTCTTCTTGATGCTCAAAACCCTTCGTTTTCCAGTCTGCAGGTGCAATCCTAACAGTGACTGGAATAATCAGACATTTTTCATGCTGCTGATGTTGAAATCTTCACCACCATGTTGTGGGGGTAAGAAGAGGTGCTTTCCTCAGCCACAGTCTTACATAAACTGCCCCCCTAGATTCCCCTCTCAACCTAAACATTCCAAAGGATTGAACTGTACTACGTACTATGTAATGAGAGACAGCAGGAAAGTGTGGCACACACCGTTCCAGCAACAAATATGCCACAAAGACAATTATTCCAGCTTGCCCGCATAAATAAAGTGTAGTCTCTCCTAGCCAATAAATGTCTTCAGATAAACAGTATAGGCCAGCGTCCTCTCCCACTGCCTTCCTGCTTGGTTCAGGATAAGCAAATACCACACACATACATACAATTAGACTACGGAGGACACTGTTTCATATGTACATCCAAAATTGTGTTACTCTAGTACAGGCTTCTCCAAGCAGTAGCTCCTGAGCTATTGGTAGCTCTCCAGCTATTTTTAAGTAGCTCTCTTGTGTGCAGTCCAGTCTAGTAAACCAGAAACATTTGCTTGCACCAATTAATATGTCTACCAAGATTGAAAAGAGTGTGTTTGAGGCAAAAATGTGTGTATTTTGTATAACTCATACGCTGATGTTAGGTGAAAAATTGTTAAATTTCCCCCAAAAATATAAATCTGCTATTGATTGGTAATTTATTTGGCATAGGGGAGACTTATTAATGACATTATTACCTTAGTACTTAAACAAAGAAAGGAGTACGAAGTTACTTGGTGTAGTACATAATCACACCACAAATGTCATACTTAGTTAAGTCAGACAAGTGAATTAATGGAAGTGAAGGAGGGGAATTCCTCCTTTCGGAACTAGGGCTTTCACACACCCAGCAAGCTAGATGTCATGCTTCATCATTTGAGCCTGCTCCATGGGGAGTAAAGTACGCAAGTTGTCTCATTAACCCTTTCGATGCTGATGACGAGCTCAGCTCGTCATCAACCAAAGGTGTCGTGTGCTGATGACGAGCTGAGCTCGTCATGGTGCCACTAAAATGGCATTTTCCAGCACAGGGGGGGAAAACGCCCAGCAGCCATGTGGTTAAAGAACAATTCTAGGTACCCCTCCCAATTCATTTTTTACTTAGGCAGGGTCCTTCACAGAATAAAGCAGCAGCATTAGAGGACACCGTCACCTATTTTACTGCACTTCTAACATACATCTACACGTAACTAGGCTCCACACACCCGCATGCACCCTTACTGCAAGGAACAGAAGATCTCCAATAAAGAGCCCCTTTAAGGGTGCCTGTCGGGCATTGCAGCGCCGGCCCGACGAGGAGCAGGCTCAAATGATGAAGCATGACACCTAGCTTGCTGGGTGTGTGAGAGCCGTATTTCCGAAAGGAGGAATTCACCTCCTTCACTTCCTGTAATTCACTTGTCTGACTGAACTAAGTATGACATTTGTGGTGCGATAATGTACTACACCAAGGAACTTCGTACTCCTTTCTTTGTTTAACCCCTTTGCTGCGGCGGCTATTCCGCCGCAGCGCTAAGGGGGTGGGGGGGCGCGCGGCGCGCCCATGCTGGTGACGGAACCGCTCCGTCACCAGCCGCAGTCGTGCTGTGCTCATGACGGAGCGGGTCCGTCACGGCCCCGCCCACCTAATGAGCAGGCCATGACGGAACTGCTCCGTCATCAGCACAGCGCGACTGTGGCTGGTGACGGAGCGGTTCCGTCACCAGCAGGGGAGGGGTTAAGAACCTTTAGGTCGTGTACGTTGGACTTACCAAGCCCTTATTATTGTTCCCTCCTTTTGTCTTAACTATTACCTTAGTGCCAGGAGCACTGCAGCTAAGGCTGCTACTTATTATCCATGACAAGGCATCCCAAATTAGCAAAGGCTTTTTTACATTACTGCTGGCAAGTCTGCCTGATGCATGGGCATGTTTACTGCTTGTTAACGTGCATAGTGTGGTCACTAATGTAATTAGCTTGATGTGCTTCACTATTTTAAATATTAGTAGATCTGGATGATTTCCAATGAACATAAGTAGCTCTTATTGGTGAAATGGTTGCACTAGTACACTTGAGACCATGTTGCCTGAGGGATCAAAGCTGTTAAAAATCATAGCATGAAAGGTTATGTGTGAAGGATGATTCTGTATCAAACATGCATGGTCAAACCTTTGGATATCATTGAAGAGGCCCAAATGTGCAATTAAATGCTCCTCTTTTATTATTAAGCGGATACCTCTAACCAAGATCTTAAGGGGGCAATTTCATGCTACTGGCTGGCACCAAAATGCACAGAGACTTATCACCAGACTGCAAATCAAATGGAGCACTCAAGGAAGGAAGAGATACGCTCTCTGGTGTGTGGCCAAAGCAATGAAACCCATTAAAATGTCAGTTAACAAAACTACAGCTACCTTCATGATGAGTCTGAACCACACATTGGGGCTCATTATGATTGCGGACGGAAGTGCGACCGCAGCCCTGGAGTACGCGGAAAAAGCAGTTTCTGTGTCCGCCTGCCGCAGTCACTCCGTCCGCCATATCAGGATAGGAAAGAGTGTCAAAATTCCGTCCGCGACGGAAGAGCACGCACCGCCGCCCAACTACACCGGACCACGCGGCGGACGTAACCAATCCAGAGACCCGGCCGTACGGACTGACGTCTACGACCGTCCCCCAAATCAAGATGGCGGAAAATACACATAAAACCGCTGCAGAAAAACAACCTGCCTGAACACTGCGGATTCCCCACAGCGAAGATACCATACATAGCAGAGATACCCACCACAAGCTGCTCGCCGTCATGGACCCAGCACTACACGCTTACCCGATACTCTTCGCGATCCACCACGTCCAAGTCCTGGCCCACTATCGACGACGACGCAGGTACGCTACAAACCATTCGCTGTCTGGAGGGGAGTACCTGCAAGGGTCGTGACGTTGGGAGGGGGAGTGTCATGTTTCAGAAACCACTGATTTGAAGCAAATACAAATACACAACTGTAGCACACAAGCAGGAATGACTACGACAAAGCACGACACATGATTGACTTGCTTTATTACACATAATCGGGGTATAATCACAGTGTATGCTTGAGCATGGGCATTGTGGGCACCACAGCAGGTATATCAGAGGCAGCACATGAGAGGGCAGAATGCAGTATCAGAACAGCAACAGGGCATTGTGGCCAACAGAGCAGATACATCAGAGGCAGCACATGAGGTCAGACAGCAGTATCAGAACAGCAACAGGGCATTGTGGCCAACAGAGCAGGGACATCAGAGGCAGCACATGAGAGGGGCGAAGTGCATCAACAGTCCATTGCACTGAACAGGTACATCAGAGGCAGCACATGAGAGGGGCTAAGTGCATCAACAGTCCATTGCACTGAACAGGTACATCAGAGGCAGCACATGAGAGGGGCTAAGTGCATCAACAGTCCATTGCACTGAACAGGTACATCAGAGGCAGCACATGAGAGGGGCTAAGTGCATCAACAGTCCATTGTACTGAACAGGTACATCAGAGGCAGCACATGAGAGGGCAGAATGCAGTATCAGAACAGCAACAGGGCATTGTGGCCAACAGAGCAGGTACATCAGAGGCAGCACATGAGGTCAGACAGCAGTATCAGAACAGCAACAGGGCATTGTGGCCAACAGAGCAGGGACATCAGAGGCAGCACATGAGAGGGGCGAAGTGCATCAACAGTCCATTGCACTGAACAGGTACATCAGAGGCAGCACATGAGAGGGGCTAAGTGCATCAACAGTCCATTGCACTGAACAGGTACATCAGAGGCAGCACATGACAGGGCAGAATGCAGTATCAGAACAGCAACAGGGCAGTGTTCGTAACAGAGCAGGTACATCAGAGGCAGCACATGAAAGGGGCTAAGTGCATCAACAGTCCATGGCATCCAACAGGTACATTAGAGGCAGCACATGAGGGCAGAATGCAGTATCAGAACAGCAACAGGGCATTGTGGCCAACAGAGCAGGGACATCAGAGGCAGCACATGAGAGGGGCTAAGTGCATCAACAGTCCATTGCACTGAACAGGTACATCAGAGGCAGCACATGAGAGGGGCTAAGTGCACCAACAGTCCATTGCACTGAACAGGTACATCAGAGGCAGCACATGAGAGGGGCTAAGTGCATCAACAGTCCATGGCATCCAACAGGTATATTAGAGGCAGCACATGAGGGCAGAATGCAGTATCAGAACAGCAACAGGGCATTGTGGCCAACAGAGCAGGTACATCAGAGACAGCACATGAGAGGGGCTAAGTGCATCAACAGTCCATTGCACTGAACAGGTACATCAGAGGCAGCACATGAGAGGGGCTAAGTGCATCAACAGTCCATTGCACTGAACAGGTACATCAGAGGCAGCACATGAGAGGGGCTAAGTGCATCAACAGTCCATTGCACTGAACAGGTACATCAGAGGCAGCACATGAGAGGGGCTAAGTGCATCAACAGTCCATGGCATCCAACAGGTACATTAGAGGCCGCACAAGTACGTGGTGCAAGGTACCCCTCACAAGGACAAGGACAATGCCAAAGTCTTTTACATGGACACTATACACATCAACTCCAAATAGATGTGAGTGAAGGTAAACACACCGCACATCACGGAGCACTGCCTGTAGTACCTGCCCCTGAGACACTGGTAGCACCAGAAACTGGAGTGTGAGACACAGCCACAGCCCTAGTGACTGACACATGAGCCGCAGACCCAGACACACTGCCAGCACCAGAACCGGGAGTGTGACACACAGCCACAGATGTAGTGACTGACACATGAGCCATAGACCCAGACACACTGCCAGCACCAGACATAGGAGTGTGCGACAGAGCCACAGCTCTAGTGACTGACACATGAGCCATCGACCCAGACAGACTGCCAGCACCAGAACCAGGAGTGTGACACACAGCCACAGCTCTAGTGACTGACACATGAGCCATAGACCCAGACACACTGCCAGCACCAGACATAGGAGTGTGCGACACAGCCACAGCTCTAGTGACTGACACATGTGCCATAGACCCAGACAAACTGCCAGCACCAGAAACAGGAGAGGGTACAACTGAGACAGTGCCACAACATGATGCATGACAGCAGACAACAGACACAGTGCCACTATCTGACAACTGAGAATGAACCTCTGATGCGCCACTGAGAACACCGGATTGATGAGCCACAGGCCTGTATGGGCCAGGTGGCAGGGTGGCACTGGGAGCTGGGGATAGCTGGACTTGAGCCACATCGGTGTGGTCATGTGTCAATGGTGTGTTTCTACGTTTCTTTGGGATATGTGAGGGCACCCTGGACATGACAGGACTGGCAAGTGGTGCGGACTCCAATGAAACATCACCCACCAAAGGTGGAGCGTCTGCTGCTGGGGCTCTGCTCTCTGGGGACGTGCTGGACCCTGCTTGTCGTTTGCTGTGTGCCTGCTGCCTGGACTCAGCATCATGTGTAATGGGGGATGCAACAACAGGTGACTCCTTCCTCAGCTTCTGACGGGCCAGGATGGGAGTGGAGGTATGGGGGTACTCCGCCGCGGAGACATCTGTTTTCCGTTCCTTCAACAACATCAGCCTCAGTGCAGCCAGGGGTGATGTATGCCTGTCCTTGATTGCGCCAGTGTCCATGTGAGAAGCCTTGTCCCCTGGATGTGCCTTGTCCGTAGGAGGAGTGTTGTCATTGTACTTTCCCTATTCCCTGGACGGTGCCCTGTTCTTGGCAGCAGACTTGTCGTCTGTGGTGTACCTGTCTCCAGAACACACCTTCTCCCTGTGTGTGTCCCTGCCCTTGGGAGTGGCCCCTTCCTTAGCACTGTCCCTGCCCTTGGGAGTGGCCCCTACCTTACTAGTGTCCCTGTCCTTGGGAGTGTCCCTGCTCTTTTGCTGTGCCTTTGTCTTTGGACTGTCCTTGTCCCTGCCCTTGGGAGTGGCCCCTTCCTTAGTACTGTCCCTGCCCTTGGGAGTGGCCCCTACCTTAGTAGTGTCCCTGTCCTTGGGATTGTCCCTGCTCTTTTGCTGTACCTTTGTCTTTGGACTGTCCTTGTCCCTGCCCTTGGGAGTGGCCCCTTCCTTAGTACTGTCCCTGCCCTTGGGAGTGGCCCCTTCCTTAGTAGTGTCCCTGTCCTTGGGAGTGTCCCTGATCTTTTGCTGTGCCTTTGTCTTTGGACTGTCCTTGTCCATGCCCTTGGGAGTGGCCCCTTCCTTAGTACTGTCCCTGTCCTTGGGAGTGTCCCTGCTCTTCAGAGGTGTCTTCGTCTTTGGACTGACCCTGTCCAAGGGAGTGTCCATGGACTTGTGAGTATCACTTGCCTTGGGAGTACCTTTAGTGTGGGATGCCTGTGTAGAATGTGAATGCATTTCCCCCACCACCACTTGTGGATCCTGTGTGTGAACTCCAGTGTATGTGACGTTGTCTTTGTGAACAGATTTTGCTGACCTAGGGGATGGTGTCTGTGCCCTCCGTGCCCTGACGTGCTGTCTGTGGCTGCTTCTAGTGCAATAACCTGTATTAGAGTCCTGGTCCGAATATTCACTCCCCCCTGAGACATCCAGTGGTGTAGATGTGGGAACAGAAGTAGCACCCTGTCCATGCGACTGTACAATGGCAGACGACACACTGCTTGCCAATGACTGAACTGTCCTGTGTAGACCAGCAACATCGCCATGCATCCCTTCCATGAATGCCACCACCTGCCCCAACTTCCTATCATGGTCTTGGAAAGCATTGATCATATTGGTCTGAACCACACACAGCTGTCGCAGCAGATCAACAGCCTCAGCACAAAGTGCATTTTGGGTCACCGGGGCAGGGGCAGCGGTGCCTGCACAGAAGGCCACTCTGCTCCCCCTACTTCTGCGTGCACGAGCAGTACTTGGTACAGGTGGCGGCAGTGTGGGCCCTGTGTGCTGTGTCCCGACCGAAGGTTTTGATTGCCCACTCCCAGCCTGTGACAACAGTGCTGACTCTCCGACACTGTCGGAAGATGAGGACAATGGTGTCTCGACATGCGAGTCCTCAGGGACGGTCCTGTCCCCCTCTCCGGGGCTGCCCTCTTTTGTGTCAGTCTGCGTGTGCGTGAAGTCAGATCCGGATGCATTGCCACCACTTATCTCCGCCGTCTGTGGCTGAGTGCCCTCTGCCAAAGCTGAAATGCACAGAAAAGAGGTGTAAGTCATGGCCACACTCACGTACAGAAGGACATGAAATCCCTAATTCCATTGGTGACAGAAAACATCTATCCATCATCCTGCACACGGCCCACCCCTACCAGTCATCCTCACATGATTTTACCGGTAATGGCCGTGAAACACGTACAGCATGCGGACAGAGCAGGAGCATGTAGTTATGCACACATGTCATCCCATGGGGCCACAGACCTCTACGGCATGTGGTTCAACACTCCACTACTAAGCAAGTGGCGTGTCAACATGCCGGACCTGGATGTCAAATTACACTCCACCAATGGCACCAACATGCCATTGCTGCGATACATACGCACCACGGAAGTCACTACAGTGTCTGAGCACCAATACATGCATTGCACTCCCAAGTAACATACACAGACAGTCTGCTTACCGCTAGTTTGCTGTTGATCCACACTCAGCCGGTCGGACAGGTCAGGATGCGTCACAGCAATGATACAGTGCATGAGAGGGGTCATGGAGCGTCGGGCCAGACGTGGTGTTCTTGGAATCATCCCCAGTGTCATCTCCGCTACATTCTTGCTCAGCCTGGAAATGTCGTCCCAGCGTTTGTGGCAGTGTGTGTGTCGTCTATTGCACACCCCAACTGCCCGTACATCACATGCTATGCTCCTCCACACGGCCTTGCGAAGGTGCAGCTTCACCTACCATGATGGGAGACAAGAGGATAACGTTAGTGTACAGTATGACATGCACATACTACGTAGATAGACGTATCTACATCCAGCCATGCCCTGCACAACACATGTTAAGGTCCCACAGCACACCGGCAGCCCGACAGTAGACAGGAGCCACTCACCACCTCAGGGCCAACGACATGTACACCACTGCACTTACCACCTGTCCGGGTGCACCGTACAGCTGTTCGTAGTGGCTGAGCACACCGCCCACGAGAACATCTAGTTCCGTGGCGGTGAAGGGACGAGACCGCATCTCTCGCACTCTCTGCATGGCAAGGTCCTGGACTGTGGCACTACAGCAGCAGTCGGTGGTCAGCTCAGCAGCAGGAGGTCAAGGAGATGGTCACAGCCAGCAGTCGGTGGTCAGCTCAGCAGCAGGAGGTCGAGGTGATGGTCACAGGCAGCAGTCGGTGGTCAGCTCAGCAGCGGGAGGTCGAGGTGATGGTCACAGGCAGCAGTCGGTGGTCAGCTCAGCAGCCGGAGGTCGAGGTGATGGTCACAGGCAGCAGTCCGTGGTCAGCTCAGCAGCAGGAGGTCGAGGTAATGGTCACAGGCAGCACTGGTTCACAGCGTAGAATTTGTGCTTCTGGTAATCACACATATATAGGGGCCTGTGCCCATGTCAGTGGCATACGTCGTCAGCAATTGGTCTCCCCTGGATGCGTGTTTGTAAAAGGGCCAATGACTGGCCCTGGTGTTGCGGTGCACTGCTTCCGCTACTTTCGATTGGGCATACGCAGTCCGCGTTCCCTCTTCCCATTGGCTGCATGTGCACGGACCGTCACGGTCACACGTCGGCAACCGCATGTGCAAGCTTCCGGGACGGATGCTTCTTTTGCAACAATGTTCAATCACTGGCGCCCCCATGGCGGTGCACGTATTCCGCGGGGGAGGTGCAGTCCAACACATCCTTCAGATGATGTCAATGGACATGGCAGTTCATGACCCCCCTTACAGTCACATTGCATAATCCACCGTACACCGGCCGGCCAAGCCCGGCCCAGAACCGCCGTGCCAGGCCCCGTCCACAACCACCGGTCCTGGACCGCCATGCCAGGCCCGGTCCAGGACCGCGGTGCCAAGCATGTCACCCACGGCCTGCACAGCCCCGTCGACAACCGCCGGTCCTGGACCGCCGTGCCAGGCCCGGTCCAGGACCAACGTGCCGGCCATGGCAACCACCGCCGTGCCAGGCGAGTTAACACCCGTCGGTGGGTGACATGCTTGGCACCGCAGCCCTGGACCGGGCCTGGCACGGCGGTCCAGGACCGGAGGTTGTGGACGGGGCTGTGCAGGCGTGGGTGACATGCTTGGCACCGCGGTCCTGGATCGGGCCTGGCACGGCGGTCCAGGACCGGCGGTTGTGAACGGGGCCTGGCAATGCGGTTCTGGGCCGGGCTTGGCCGGCCGGTGTACGGTGGATGATGCAATGTGACTGTAAGGGGGGTCATGAACTGCCATGTCCATTGACATCATCTGAAGGATGTGTTGGACTGCACCTCCCCCGCGGAATACGCGCACCGCCATGGTGGCGCCAGTGATTGAACATTGTTGCAAAAGGAGCATCCGTACCGGAAGCTTGCACATGCGGTTGCCGATGTCTGACCGTGACGGCCCGTGCACATGCAGACAATGGGAAGAGGGAATGCGGCTCGCGTATGCCCAATCGAAAATAGCGGAAGCAGTGCACCGCCATGGCGGCGCCAATGATTGTATATTTTCAGACGCTGCACCGTGGTGTGTAGTCTGCAGTTGCGTCATGAGGGTTGTGAGCATGATAGCGGTCCTTCATATGTTATGCTCTATTTCATGTGTGTTCATACTATGCCCATCGGTGTGCACACAATGTGCAACACATGTGCATGTCGCCGTGTTGACGTCGGGTATTTCCATACAGACGTTTATACTTCGTCACATCTACACAGTACATCACGGCTGTCTACCCACATTGTGCATCTGTTGTCAGTGTGTGGTTAATGTGTGGTAATACCAATGGTGGGGGTACACATGCATTCCGTGTATGTGTGTAGCCTGTAGTGTCACCATGCATGTAATGTCCGTATGCTCACCATTTTTGGTGTTGTCATTGGTGCATGATGACATGGTGTGTGTGTATCATTATCGTTTGTGTACTTGCACGTGCATGTGTGTCTGTTATGATGCTTCTAAAAATGTGGGTCATGACACATGTCTTGTTGGCAGTCATGTTGGCATTAGACTAAGTTGCATTGCACATGTTGACACACATCATGTTGTTAGTGGCTGCACATTGTTCTTACGGCACTCCGTGTTGTTGTGACAATCAGAGATGTCACACATATGACAATTGACTACAACAATTTTCAAGTTGGTAGAGTTGGATGACATGTGATTGAGTTGCTATGCCATGCGTTGTTTGTGAATTGACTTCCATTTCATCTACTCCCACACAGGAGGGCTCCAAATGTCCATCGCCCATACACTGTGCTGGAGGATATGGTTGACGAGGAGGTGATCAGGAAATTCCGGCTGGATCGACGTCGATTGATGGAGCTTGTAGACCAATTGTCTCCTCACCTGCAGCCACGAAGAACCTATCCAGGATCCATTACACCAACAGCAAAGGTGATGGCGGCACTACACTTCTTTGCAACTGGCACCTTTCAGTACACAGTTGGACATGCCGGGGGGATGTCACAGTCCATGTTCAGCATGGTACTTCGGGATGTTCTAAAAGCCATGATGCTGTACAAGGATGACTACATCCATTTTCCACGGGCGGCAGAGTTGGCAGCAGTCAAAGGAGACTTCTATGCACTGGGCCAGATACCACACGTAGTGGGTTCCATTGATGGCACACATATCGCTCTCATTCCACCACGGGCACGTGAGCAGGTGTATAGGAATCGGAAGCACTTCCATTCCCTCAACGTGCAGGTGCTGTGCCTGGCCGACAACATCATATCCCATGTGTGTGTAAGATTTCCAGGCTCTGCACATGACTCCCACATCATGCGGAGCAGCATTGTCCCCCAACTGATGGCAAATCTGCGTCCAGAACGTGCGTGGCTTGTTAGTGAGTATGCTGAGGAGACAGCTGTGATATCTGTGTGGCATGGGGTACCCACCAATTCTGGTTGTGATATCTCTGTCTCTCATCCCCCTACATAGGCAACTCGGCGTACCCAAACAGGCCTTGGCTGCTGAGTCCCATACGTAATCCAACTACAGCGGGTGAAATGCGATACAATGATGCCCATGGAAGGACACGTAGAGTGGTTGAACGTACCTTTGGACTGCTGAAGTCTAGGTTTCGGTGCCTGGATAAGACCGGAGGGGCCCTGCCTTACTCACCAGGCAAAGTATGCAGGATCGTGATTGCCTGCTGCATGCTCAACAACCTGGCCTTGCGCAATAACATTGAACTGCTCTTGGACCCTGAAGACTAACAAGTTCCTCGGCCTCCCATCCCACCCATGTCGACTGATGAGGATAGTGGTGAGGAGGAAGGTGTGGACCAGAGGCGCCAGCTCATTGATCGCTACTTCCCTTGAATGTGAGTGACTACCTCTTGTGCCGGTTGACAATGCCTTATGTATGTTTGCTGGTGTTGTGTGGAAGTGGTGTGCATCAGCTGGGTGTTGTGCTATGTGATGTTTGCATGTGTGTGTGTTTATTTCTTTACACATGCAAGTCTACATGATGTGTGTCCTCTCATCCAATTATTTAGTGATGAGTGTGGTTTGTGTAATGTTGCACTGCAGTGTGTTGTGATGGGTGTGAATCAGTTTGCTGACGTGTATTTGCTGTCTCAGATTTATCCTAGGTCACTCCCACAGCGGCATGATTATGTATGACTTGGATCCATGCACCTGGTAATGTCTGTTTCTGAGACAATCATGTGAATAAACATGGAGGTAACACATCATTGAGTGTGTAAGTGCTATTTATTTACAGGTTGTGCATTGGTGCTGGTGAATATTTACAGGTAAGTGTGGGGTGTGGGAGTGTGAGTTGAAGGTAATGGCAGATGAAATGTCCGTGCTGACACCACATTGGATGATGTCCGGCTAGTCCAGCAGACCTGTGCCAATGATTGGCTATGTGGGACAGGATAGTTGGCAGGGTGAATGGCTGGCTCAGGCAGTTTGAGAGTCATTGTCGGTCCCTCTTGGAGCGTGTGGACGGAGCATCCCCACTGCTCTCGCCCACTTCCAGCCTCGGACGGCCCTTCCGTCTTGGACCCGGAACGGAGTCAGCTTGTGGGGCAGGTTGCTCAGGGGCCACATCCGTCGCCAGGGGCACAGGTGGCGGTGGCGGTGGTGTTGCTGCCCGTGGCGTCTGGACACTTGGTTGAGGGGGGGTGGGGGTGTTGCGGGCTATCCATTCCCTCCACATTGTTGTCTGCTGGCCCATGATGTCCACTATTTGGCCAAGGCGGCCGTCAATGGCCCGCAACATGTTTGTGTTGTCCACCGAGTCCTGGTGGGCACGATCTGCCTGTTCCTGGCCACGCTCGTAGGAAGCTTGGACCCTGGCTAGGTCTTCCAGTGACTCAGCAACAGGATGGGGTGGGTGTCCTTCACCAGGCCGACGATGTGTGGAACTCCTGCTTGGTTGATGTGGCCTCGGCACACTCCTGTCACGCCCACTCTCCCTGCTTGGCTGTGATGTCGATGGCCCTGCGTCGCGCGGTGGGTTAGGCAGGGTGGCACAGACAGGAGTGGTGGTACTGGTGGTGGTGGCTCTGCAGCTCACAGTGGCCGGTGTTGCAGGAGTTACACAGGCGACGGTTGTCGGGTCTGGGATTTCCTGTGAGCCAGATGGCCCTGGCTGACTGCTTGGGCCGGCTCCATCCTCCGCACCGGAGATGGCTGTGGCATCGTCCCCAGAGCGTCCTGGAAGTGTGTGAGGCGAGTCTTGCGGCTGGTTGCTGGTTTCACCAGCCAGATTAGGATCACCTGAGGGACAAGATTGTGCTTATCAGTACTGTGGACATTACATGTTTATTTCGCAATGATAACATTTCACTGTCCTGTCGCACACACCCCACCCACCTCTCGACACACACCAACACCACCGCCCTCCCTGTGGACATGGTGGCCTGCTGGGAGTTGTAGTAGTGACCTCTCACACACCCCACCCACCACCACTGTTGACAGGGGGGCCTGTTGGGAGTTGTAGTAGTGTCCTCCCACCCACCACCACCGCCCTCCCTGTGGACATGGGGGCCTGTTGGGAGTTGTAGTAGTGTCCTCCCACCCACCACCACCGCCCTCCCTGTGGACATGGGGGCCTGTTGGGAGTTGTAGTAGTGACCTCTCACACACCCCACCCACCACCACCGCCCTCCCTGTGGAAATGGGGGCCTTCTGGGAGTTGTAGTAGTGTCCTCCCACCCACCACCACCGCCCTCCCTGTGGACATGGGGGCCTGCTGGGAGTTGTAATAGTGTCCTCCCACCCACCACCACCGCCCTCCCTGCGGACATGGGGGCCTGCTGGGAGTTGTAGTAGTGTCCTCCCACCACCACCGCCCTCCCTGTGGACATGGGGGCCTATTGGGAGTTGTAGTAGTGTCCTCCCACCCACCACCACCGCCCTCCCTGTGGACATGGGGGCCTGTTGGGTGTTGTAGTAGTGACCTCTCACACACCCCATTCACCACCACCGCCCTCCCTGTGGACATGGGGGCCTGCTGGGAGTTGTAGCAGTGTCCTCCCACCCACCACCACCCCCCTCCCTGTGGACATGGGGGCCTGCTGGGAGTTGTAGTAGTGACCTCTCACACACCCCACCCACCACCACCGCCCTCCCTGTGGACATGGGGGCCTGCTGGGAGTTGTAGTAGTGACCTCTCACACACCCCACCCACCACCACCGCCCTCCCTGTGGACATGGGAGCCTGTTGGGAGTTGTAGTAGTGTCCTCCCACCCACCACCACCGCCCTCCCTGTGGACATGGGGGCCTGTTGGGAGTCGTTTACATTTTGGTGAGTATGTGGACCACATGCATGGGTTGGGGCCTGGGAGATGTGTCTTCAGAGTTGTGTGAGGCAGACCATGTCGTTGTGCTGGTGGTGCTTGGTTTGTACTTACCAGCCTCTTCTCCGTCCTCAATTCCTTTCAGGCTCTCTGGGTGCAGTATGCCCAACACCTTTTCCTCCCAATCAGTGTAGGGTATGGGCTCTGGGGGTGTGCCGCCGCCAGTGTGCTGTGCTCGTAGATGGTTTTTGGCACGGATCCCTTTGACACGCGTTTTCTGGTCATGCCACCGCCTCTGTATCTTGTGCTTTGTCCTTGGCACGGTCCCTGACGCATTCACCCTACTTACGATCCTGTCCCACATGTGATTTTTGTGAGCCACGGTGGTCTGCTGGACTAGTGCCCCGAATATGTGGGGTTCAACACGGATGATTTCATCTACCATTACCTTCAACTCGGTCTCTGTGAATTTTGGGTTTTTCTTGGGTGCTATGGTGTGTGGTGCTCAGGGTGTGGGTTGAGTGAGTTGGGAGGTGCAGGTGTGTGGTGTGTAGGAATGGTGTGGTGGGTGTTAGTGTGGTGGGTGTGTTTGGGTGGTGGTTGTATGTCTTCAATTGGTGTGTGCTGTCAGTCGTCTTGGGCCTCTTGCTAGCAGCTATGCTGTTATGCAAAGGATTGTGGTAGTATGTGGGAGTCATTTTATGGTGTGTGTCGTGGTCGTGTCCCAATGGTTGTTGGCAGTCAGGTGCTAGGTGGGTGTGTTGACTAGTGTGCATTGGTAGGTACTTGGGGGGGTGTCATTGTGGCTTGTGACTGGTGTTGGTGTTGGTGTTTCAGGTGGGTGGTAGTCCTGTTTCGTGTGTTTGCTATTTCCTTCCGCAACACTTTTTGTCATTGGTTTGACGGTAGGGATGTTGTTCGTGTTGGCCTTCCGCTGAGATGCACCGTTTCTCGTTGCATTGTTTCCGCTGCGGCGGTGGATTGCGGTGCATACCGGGGTACAGGCGGCGTTATCCTAATCGCGGACACGGAGCGTCTGCAGGTATTGCGGTAGATGTGGCTGTTCCCGCGGTCATGTGCGTCCGCGGCGGGCGGTGTTTCATCGGTTCCGTCCGCGTGCGGCAGTCTCAGGTGTACTCCGTTCGCCGCGGACGGTGTTTACTGAGGTCCGTCTGCTGCAGTCGTACTTTCGTCCCATTTGTATCCTGATTGCAACGGAGGTTTATCCGCGGTGCGGTCTGGAGTAACTTGGCCGCTTCCTTGGCGGACGGAACACGTTTCCGTCCGCGATCCTAATCGGCTCCATTGTATGGCATAAAGGGAAATCACTTTTTCAGTGAGCACTGCTCATGATAAATTACACTTGCACTTCTTCTGGGCTCCTGTGGCCATTTTCCCAGTCTCTTGTTTTAAGCTTTCTTCAATTGCACATTCAATAAAGATAGAGGCGTTCCAATATGAAGAGAAAGGTGATGTGAATCCAACATAATAATTAGCAAACAACGAGAAACTTGTTAAAATCAGGTCCTTAGATTTGAAATAATGTTTGTCAATTCCCTTGTCCACAGCACAGAATTAGGTACCTCTGCAAAATTCCAAAGCATGCCTTGTGTGCTGGCCTTAGCAAAGTTTTCACAACACTCAATCCAGATGTGGGAAGAAATATACAAATACATGGCACGTTCTGGCCCATGGAGATCAATTTAAACTGTTTGCTTGCCCTGGGTTGTGTGCTGGGTAAACTGGCCGATAGAGACGTGCGAGATATTGTTAGCACCTTAATTAGGTGGCAGTCATTCACTGGTTGTTTACAGACAGATATATTTCTACCACACTGTTGTGAGCAGGTGAGAATGCTACACATTTTATATTACTTTTGGTCCACGTTTCAAACACTTTCACTTCACATGAAACGAAACCAAACAAATTATTTATGTTAATGTACTTTTACAACAAAACTTACCCAAAACTCTCAGCAACATATTCTGTATTCCAATGGCTAATGATTTATGTTCCTGCTCCACACTCCTGTGAGGAGGAAGCAAACAATCATTGTATCAGAAAAAATGAACTTGTTTCAGACAGGAAACCTGCAAATTGTAGCATGACAACCACTAAAATAGAAATACAACTACATTTGATGTGACATACTGTAATTTACACCAAGCTTTGGGTTCACCTCATGACAGAAACAGGCTAATGTTACGGAAGTATTATGATCCGAAGAAATGTTTTAAAGGAAAAGTTGGAACTGTGCAGTAAATTGCGACTTGATACTGATTGCCATATACAAGGTAGACTCAAGCTACAGGGCATGAAGCACTAAATAAAGCGCCTAAATGACAAAAATTAACGTGCTTGAGTAACTTCTGAAAGTGTCACAGGAAGTAAGATGCATTTCTACCAATGTATTCCGCCACATTTCCCTTAACAGCAGTATACACAATACTCAAGCAAATGTGCACCACAAAAAGGCATTGTTTATCTCGTTTTAGCTTAAAGGTGACACATTTGGCCAACCCTCTGCCAAAGCAAGTTTGCTAGAAACTCTGCATCCTCTTCAAATTTGACTAGTGCCAGCCTTATCAGGCCTTTGCAATACCTAACCAAGGGAAGCCCAATGTAGTCCCAGGAAGGCTAGCTCCATGTGGCTACATCAAGAAGCTGTCTTTACATTCACTGCATCTAAATGAATCTTATTTGGATATCCTGGTAATTTGGCATGGGGCCAGCAATCCTGGACACATGCTGATCAGCCCTGATTTAACCTATGACCTTTTTAATTTTTACACACTCTGTGAATATGTAGATTTTGTGTAAAGTCAAAATATACTTTTAGATCTGACTAATGGCTGGGGAGAGTCCTATTGTGTGTTTCAAGCTAGACCTTCCCTGGTGGGGCAGTGACTGCCCTGGAGGTCAGCCTAGTGAATGGGGTGGTGGCAGCTGCAGGAAGATGTAAAAGGAGGCCCAGTGTTTGAACCTGGAAGTTTAACTTCGACTTTAATTATTCAGGGAGAGGATGGCACAGCTATGTGCGGCAAAGTGTTTTGTAATATGTATTACATCTCCTTACTGTGGTGTCCAGTATAATATGATTTGTGCCATGTCACTCAGCATGACTGCTTCCTGAGAGGTGAAAGAATGCTAAAGTGGCTGGTGATGACAGAGGCAAAGAAGCAAGCACACTTCTGTGAAGGGAGGTGTAATCACTGTGCTTCACCAAGACCCATTTGGAGAATTTCTCCTGCTTCCTGAATAACAGCTAGTCTCCATTAAAGCTTCTGAGACAGCGGTCCATACAGTAAGATGTTCTAGTAAAAAGGTGAGACCTACAAACTTTAGCTTTTTGGTTCTGTAAGTACTTAGGCCGTAAGAGCCAGATGAACAAAGCCTTCCTCAAACTAGTATGTGAGTATTCCACACGGACTCACCATTTGCGGATGGGGCTTCACTAAGCGATGCAATTGAAGTACTCAGGGGAGGCTTCTCGGTTATGGTGAAGGGAAGTCCCTCCCACCTGCCAGAAGCTTCAAACATGAAAAATAAAATTATAATAAACATATTATATTATTATTTTATTTTTCTTCAGGAGCCAAGTCTTAGGGGTGGAGCCGTCATGACGAGAGCACTGAAGGACGAGTAGAGGGCACTTCTGCAAGTGCGCATGTCAGTTTGGCCATCTGTCTTAGTACGGCCACACTGACATGCGCACTGCGATCTCTCCAACCTCAGCTGCATTGCCAGGTGGGGAGGACAGGAGGCAAAGGCTCCCAGTCTCTCTGGGGGTGCAAAATCACCAGCATGAGAGCAGGAAATTTCTGGTCATAGGGGAGTTTGGGAGTCTGTGTTTAGCGGCAGAAGAGCACTGAGGTGGCGAGCAGCAGGTAACTGCATATTTCTGCGGACCCCCTGTGCTGTCTCACCACTTTTTTCAGATAGCAGCCGTTACCGGAAGTACTATTATTCAGTCGTATTTAAAAATCTATATTCAGTTTACAAAATATTATTATTAATATAACATTAAAATTGATGAGACAGGTTTTTTAGGGGGATTAACTGCCCGGACCACAAAGCGGTAGATGCTATTTTATTTTTAATCTTGACATTTGGGGAAGGCATCAGACAAAACATACAGAGGTGCCCTGGACCACTTTCTGTTCCTCGAGGGCTGACAGGTTTTCTTTGTTAATCAGTGACTCTCCAAGTCAGGGTGTCTGCAACGGAACAATAGTTTGTGACCACAACTTTAGTTACAGAAGATTGACACACTATATGCCGAATTGCAGAAAGGAGGGGCATATCCCTTTCCCATTCCATCTAATTGTGATTCAAAGTGAGTCAGGATAGTCCTCTAGCCCCTCAGGAAGAGGGAATTTTGCAAATTGCACAATACCTTTGCACATCTGGCCCCATGACATCTGGCAGAAGTTGAACTATGATTTTGATCCTGAATGTACTTGGATCCCATACTCCAGAAAGTTCTGTGAGTGATGCACATGAAACTTAAAGGATTTTCGATACACATTTCTTTCACATGTACTACAATACACCCAGGACTGTGACAGCATCCATTGCGGAAAGAAAATGTGCTGTTTGCTGTTGGGGGGTTGTTGCAGTGTTATGGCTGGAGGTGTGGGGAAGATGGGGAGGGGGAGTTGATGGGTGCTAAAAATTACACTGAAGTACATTATGGGCTGTTCACAAAGTCTTTAATGGACCCGATTGAGACCAAGTGGGATGGACGAGATGCTGTTTGCATAACATTAGGTCAGGCAGCTCCCTGCTGCATCCCTTGGAATATTGGTGCCCCGTGCCAGGGCCCAGCTCGCAGATGCCCAAGGCAGGCCCTGCATACACCATACTTGCCTACTCCTTCCTATGAGAAAATTTGATCATTTGAATATTGATCTTCAAGGTGAATAATCTCTGCATTATTTGTAGAGATCAAACACAGATATTCATTTACCAAAGCAAAGTGACAGGCTATGGAATGTGTGTGGCCTTTACACATAAACTAGTAGAAACATTAAGACATATCATTTATCAGACTGATAGCAGTTTAAATGTATTAGTGTCTAAAATAATGCATGTTTTACAGTTGTGCAGAAAGCCAGCCAGGAAGAGCTCTACATCTTCAACATAACAAATAATAGTATGTTAGAAGTTAAAATCTTTTTTGAAGTTCTTGTTGCCTTATAGATTCTTTACTGTTTATGGGCCACCAAATTGATATTGCAGGGCCCTCATAAATATGATTTAGGGAAGACATCTATGCAAATAATTAAGACAAAGATGTGTTTTCCATCATGTCAGCAAACTGTCCTTGACCTCAGATGGAGTTCTATTGTGTTCTTTAGGTTTTTAGAAATGGATCTTTTACCCTAGCACATTTTCCTAAAATGTGTAATTTTCATTAAGGGTGCAGAGGCTGATGATCTGATCAATCTAGGCTGAGGCTGATCTCATCGATCATTTAGGAACCGAAGAGTTATTTTTTCATTTAAAATATGAGCCATAACAAGCACTGCTAAGTACCGCAGGATGAGGATGAAAGATGGTGTTTGTGTAGAGCTTGCAAGAAATGCAACAATGCAGGACAAAACCACAAAGGGCACAAGCAGATTGGAGCAGCCACTGCCGCATGATCCTGGTTGAGCATATCCTTCACTTCCAGAGCCAGGGATGCAGCTACATTGAGTGTAATTCTGTAATGGGAAAAAACATGTGAGAGGTTAGCATGGTATATGTTAGTAGTGAAGCGTTTGTACTGAGTCAGGTGTTGTACAATGAATATAAAAACATTTTACTTTTTTTATTTTTAGAATTTGAAAACTGGTAGAGAAGAAAGTAAAGCTTTGGGGGTTTCCTTTGCTAGCTATGTGGTAACCTTTGAGGCATCTTTCTGCCTCCACTTGATTTTCCTTACAAGCTTTGCTGTTTCAATCCCTGTTGAAGAGCCCATGATGTTACTTTTGTACATGAAAGGTGCTGCTAGTTATAAGGTGACTTCAAGGGGCTGCTGTGACTTTCTGGTCTGGTGGTGATCTCAGAATTGACAAGCCAAAATGATACGGTCTCAGCCAAAGATATAGTCAATGGTGAGATTTTCTTTAAAGTAGGAGAAAATAATGATGGGGTGCTTGCGCCTTAAATTGTTGTTGTGCCAAAATCAATTTAAGAGTTATGCAGTAGTACTTCATATTTTCCCATTCTTTAGAGTTTGCTGAAGGATTGCATGAATGCCCCAGCCCTTGATGTTAAGTCAATTCAAAAGTACTTTATTTGTTTTTTTTCATACAAAAACCATAAAAGTTCATAAAACACAATATATTTCAAGCTTTGAATTAAAAAAGCAAAGTAGGAAACCCCATGAAGAGCTCTTCCAAACTGTCAAGATTTTTGGAAAGTAAAGTAACAGTTTTAAGAGCAGCAGAGGCAATTTTAAAGCTTGTAGGGTTGTGAAGTTGAGTTTAATTGGAATGGCCTCTGTCTTACAAGTGTGTTTAATAAAGATGGACAGTCCCCCGAATAGGTGTCCAAAGAGGTTGGTGAGTGAAGCCAGTTTAAATTTTTCATAAAATCCATGTATCACTGATGGAGTCAGAGCACGTGTCTCTTGTAGGCAAAGGAAGTCACAGTAATGCAAGTAGGCAAGCACATGTATGCTTGACCTAGTTGTCTTAGGGGGATACAACTTTACTGGCTTTATTTCCCAGTCTTTGGGTTACCTGGCCTGATGTCAGCTGGTTGATGATTATTGTAGTCAGAGAGAGGCTCGGTAATTGTAAAGTTGTGTGCAAGGCCATTAGGCAGCTGTTCATGGTAATATTTGCTGACATTGAGAAAGGTCGCCACCATGGCCAGATTCAATGTGGTCCCAGTGAGCACTTGTCCCAGTTGCAAGACGTTGGTTGATTCAGTTTGTTGACGATCGGACTGAGCAGGACCGTTGGACAGCCTACCATTTTGATGTCTACTGTCATTGAGTAAGGTCGCTGCTGCGGTTGGGTTTGGAGGTGCCACATTTAATTCTTGGCCATGTAGTGACCTGTTTGTTCAATGGATGTGTGAGCAGCCTGGATTTGTACCTGTGTCTGCTGTTGAGGCAACTGAAACTATTAAGTCCACCCACAGGTGCCTTTAGATTAACTTTGTTCGGCAGTGGGCCCTTATCTCGTTGCACATTCAATGAAGTACTGGCTGATGTGCCTAAGGTCTCAACGACCATTATCAGTCTGGCCAAGATTGACTAAGTAGGGGCATTGCTTTGTATTGCTTGCATTCTGGGGCATTCATATTTGACTTCGTTTGTAGGTCAAATACAGGAAAAAACTTGGTAGGCCCAAAGCCTGGGTGTGGCACAGGAGTATTGGCTACTCCTAAAGTCAGGGATAACCTATTTAGGATGCACTGCTTCTTGGACTGTTTTTTCAGTTTCTTTTTTACCCTTCTCAAGAGAGTGGTGTTTACTGGAGGGGGTGATCGGGCTGAATTAGCAGAAGGCACCTGTGCTCCTTTGAGTCCTTATTTGTCTCCGTTCATCGGGCTAGAAGAGGCTTGTCTTCTGTGGCATGAAGGAAGAGATTAAGCAGTGTGAGCGGGGATTGGATGAGGGTTATGTGGTAGACTGTGTGGAATTCTGCTGAAAGGTCCAGGAGAAGGAGAGGCACCATGTCACCTTTGTCTACCATGAGTTGGAAGTCATCAGTGACAGTGATTGAGGGCTGTCGCAGTCATCATCATCAACTTTATTCTGTCATTATGACCATCAAAGCACATAGGCATACAGTACATTAAAAAAACAATAGCACAAAAACATTGATGTGTTACATTATGAAGCCTTTATTGATGTCAGTGAAATATGGCAACTCACTAAAATCATTGTTATCAACAGGAAATGGGCTGATAAAAAACTTCTCAGTAGATAAGCCCAGATAGAAGTACATACAAACACCCTTGCCTGTAAAATAAAAACACAAAATACATAGAAATTGATTTCAAAACAAAATAATACTGAGCTCCTTTATATTTGGAATGAGTCAATTTGTCAAATTCTTAATCTTAAACAAATAAGCAAATAATGGTACGTAATGTTTATAGAAAACCATGGGACCTACAGATGAAAACCAGTAGGAAAGGAAAGGAAAGGAACTTGAAGTGCTAGTGCATAATGTGCAAAAATACAGTAAAACATATGTGTTTGTATATACAGTATAGGTATTGATGGAGATTTTTAAGTTTGAATACTCTATTATTGCACTACAAGAACCTCCAAATATGGTTGGCACTTAAAACAGAGTATTGTGGTATACCATAGTTCATTTAATCATGGTTCACCTAGGCTGAAACCTTGAGAAGTACAATACATAAGTAGCATGGGCAAGATCTCAATAGTTTAATCAAAAACTTCTGTGTTTAATTTGTATTTAAAAAGTCAAAATGGACTATTAACTATTGAAGGTAAGATTGCAGCAAGATCCAAGAGTCTACTTTAATCGTTTTTTAATGCCAACCTCCTCAAGAACCACATTGTTCACAAAAATGTAGCCACTGCGCATACTACTACTGGTTTTGTGTCCGTTCGAAGGATGCGCAATGCGTTTGCAGGCTTGGGCTAATCATTTAAGTCTTGCACTTTTGTATAGTGGACATACAAGGAAGATGTGTTCCATGACGCTGTGAGCAATTTCCAGGGGCGACAGTCAAACCAAAATTGGATGTGACTTTGTTTGTAGGTCAAATACAGGAAAAACCTTGGTGGGCCCAAAGCCTGGGTGTGGCGCGGGAGTATTGGCTACTCCTAAGGTCAGGGATATCCTATTTAGGCTGCACTGCTTCTTGGACTGTTTTTTCAGTTTCTTGTTTACCGTTCTCAAGAGAGTGGTCTTTACTGGAAGTCAAAATGGACTATTAACTATTGAAGGTAAGATTGGAGCAAGATCCAAGAGTCTCCTTTAATCGTTTTTTAATGCCAACCTCCTCAAGAAGCACATTGTTCACAAAAATGTAGCCACTGCGCATACTACTACTGGTTTTGTGTCCGTTCGAAGGATGCGCAATGCGTCTGCAGGCTTGGGCTAATCATTTAAGTCTTGCACTTTTGTATAGTGGACATACAAAGAAGATGTGTTCCATGACGCTGTGAGCAATTTCCAGGGGCGACAGTCAAACCAAAATTGGATGTGTAGCTTTCTCTCTTGTGGGATAGTAATAAACACCATGTATTGCTCATACACGGCAAGCAACTTAAACTCCAGAAATGCTAATGTTAAGTGGCCTCCTTGAGAATGTGTGATGACTCTCTCTGCCACCCATTTTCAAAAATAGGTCTTAACCCACTCTCTGCTGGGTAGAGAGCTGCTATCTGTCACTTCCCATAGGATCCCCAAGCCTAATACAGAGAACGATTTCTGGATATTGTTGTACCAGTCAATTTTTTTGAAGCGATCACGTTTGAGGACATCGTCAAGGGCAGTTGCATAGGGGATAAGCTCAGGTGTTTGTTTTAAGCTGAGCCAAAAGAGAAGTGGTCGAAGCCTCACCTTATCCACTATTGTAGTTCTGCCATGAGGCTGTCTCAGTCTTTTGATTGTGTCTGAATCCTGATTGGGGAGTGTCCAGGAAGTGGTTTGTATTGAGGTGACTGGCCAGATGGAAGCTGAAGAGTTTCTCTAGAACGTTGGGCAGAGAGGAGAGGCAGGAAATGGGTTGGTAGTTGGTCAGTGTCTAGAGGTGCAGCAAGCGTTTCTACAGAAGTGGCAGGATGGTGATGAGTTTCCAGGAGTCAGGGTAGGTGGTGCTAAAAGAGAGGTGTTGAGGACGGGAGTGAGGGATGTGCAGATGGGTTTCTATACACTAATCCTAAGTGTGCTCTGTTCCTATTTGATCCCTTTCTAGTGTGCAAAAGTTTTTTATTTGTCTCAGACAGACCTGTCAGCCAGGATTTGACACTGTTGTACCAACAGAATACACACAGCCCCACCCTTAATATTCTGCTGAACTCATAAGAGTAATCCCTTCCCATTTGGTTCGACCTGTCAATCAAACTGACCCATTCAGTAGCTCATGGAATGAAGTTCACAACTTTGTCACACCTCATTCAGGCAAAGTACAGGCTGGCTAGATGTAAGAGGCTAATGAATATTATCCTCATTACGACTCTGGCAGGGAAAATATAACTTCTAAAACTTAGTTTCCTTTAATAATTATTAAAAACATACTTGGAGAGGTTTTTCCAAGTATCTTGCATATTAGTTGTTCGCACAGACGCACCCAGAATTCTTGGGCATCAATTTAACATTAGTAAATCAGCATCATCTTTTACAGATTTAATCATAGAGCAGTTCTCATATGCTAAGCATTGACTTCACCTTCAGCAGACACTTCACAAAGCAATGTTTAGAACTTTCTATATAAATATATCCACCCTTGAAATGACCTGCTTCCCGTAGGATGGGGAAAACAAGCCCCAGTAAGAATACTTTTGTCATTTAACACCATGCATGTTTAACACCATCAGAATAGCTAATAAAACTGTAGAGTTATTCAGAGATAGAACATTTGTCCCTACTCCACCTCTATAATATCCAGATTACTTGTATATATGTTCATCATCAACTCCACTATTGGTAAGATAAAAACCTCAAGATTCATAATTATGTGCTCCTCGAAAGAGATAACCTTAGTTTCTGCTTGACTCTTGTGCCACCAGAAAAATAATCAACAAAAATCAATATTTTCTGTTTCCTATCACTAGTAGTAAATATATCACTTGTTAAGTATGCTTATTACCCTAAGCATAATCATATTTACAAATTATATGTAACCATGACCTTATAATTCTTCCATTCCCATCACATAATTACCCCATAATTCATTATGATAGTTCACAAAGTCTTCAGCCCAGTGTAAAATATTCAAAATTGTTCAAAGACAGTTTCTCAAGACAACTTTCCCATTACTGCTCTCAATTATTAAATGGACTTCCAACAAACTCTTCAAGAAGCAACAGTTTTTTGCATTATAAAATTATCGAAAAAGTGCTAAGGATTTCAAGTCTTCTTAGTCAGAGAGGCCTTTAATTTTGCCATCCTTTGCAACCAAAATATGGGCTTGCTCCAGAAAGCCATAGTGCCAATCCAAATGCCTAAGCCAAGGTTGAAATGGAAGAACCTTCCTATGATTGATGCTGGTATCCGATGAACAACCAGCAAAGAAATACATTTTAAATCCCTCAACTAACAGTGGGTTCTTGGATTTCCGAGCCTCTTGCAGAATGGCTCTGGCATGCTGGTGACATAGGGCACAGGCAGTTTTTGGGCACGGGGAGGATTGGGGCTTCTAAGCCTGAACCAAAATGCAATGGGCCCTTTGAAACTCCAGTAGTTCAAAGAGCTGGAGATCAAGGAGTTTCAGGAGTAGATCCCATAAAAAAAAGTATTACGCCATAATCTAGTGTCATAGAAAGTCAATGTATGTGCCCCAGTAGGGCACAGCCTCATAGACAGCTTCAACTTCATCCAATCGGGTGTGGAGAATGGAGACAATCTGTCTCAGTAATTTCACCTCCATGGTAGGATCAGTCATTTTTTATCCATGGCCATCAACGTTTGGGCCTATTTCTTTAGGCGTATGCTCATGCCTGGAGAGGAGGGAGTCGGTGATTGGCTGGTCATGGTGAGGTTCCGTGACAATTGTAAGTGGTGTTTTGGACTCGCACGAATATGGTCGAGTCTAGTATCTATGAACCGCAAACGACGAGTTTAGTAAGTGTGCGCAGTTTCACTGTGCTAACTTAAACCGTTCGTTTGTTACGTGGGCTTTTTCATCTGCACCCACGGGTTCCATCTTAGATACGGCACCCATTTTGTCTCTTGCCCTCAAGTAGTCAGCGAACGGACGCTGTCCGCTTCGCGACCCTGGGACTCCCAAGATATTTGCGGAAGACACATGTCCTTTGAAAGTGTCTTTATGACGAGGGGGTTGCTACTGTAAGGCAGGTGGCGCCGCTCGAGGCTCATCTTGCCGCACGGACTTATTGTCTCAGCCGTGCATTTCATTAGGCACGTCCCTTTGATGCCTGTATCTCGTGCTTCCCGATACCTCCCCTTTTACACCCTTTCCGATCTCCCCACTGTCTCCGTCTTCCTCTGCACCTGTCTTCGTTCCTGTTTCGATCTACTTGATTGCTGATTGGAATTTGCTAATGGTGGGAAGATGGGTTTTTACAGTTGGGAACCGCCAAATGTTTCCGCACTTATGATCCGGACCTCATGTGTTTGAAAGTGACCAAAGCGACCCCTCTGGGAGCTAGATGTGGGAACTGAGTTGTAAACCTTTGTGTTCAATGTTAGCCTATGGGTAAAAACTGTATAAAAGGAGCGATTCACAGAACCAATTTGAAGCAGTCTCCCCGAACTACACTCGATGTACTTCCTGTGACTTCTGTGTTCCCTGCAGTAAATAAACCTTGACTCTTTGACGCCGAAGGAAGTGTCCCGTGTCTCTGTGACTTGTACGCCGGAACAGGTTACCCACGAAGGTTTCAGGTGTTGTGCCCTGGCACCGCTGGGTCCAAAAGAACCCAGTCCTTCAGTTGGCGCCCAACGTGGGGCTGCATCAGTGGTACCGGTCCAAGCCCGACGATCGTGAGGAACTTCGTGTGAAATCTCCGAGGGAAGGTGCACCCCGCTTCATCGATCCTGTTGTCGAAATAAGTGGCCCGAAGACTTTTCCCGCGAAGATTCCCGCCTCCTGACGGCTGCGACGGACTGCTGCCCTGACTGTAGACCTGTCTTGGCGCCTGGCGTAGACCTTGGTATAGCGAGACGATAGACGGGCCTTCCTGAGGACGCCATTGATCTTTGAGTTAAGTATTTGTGGGTCGCTCCCAGAGTCCTTGGTTGTAAACACTTTAGCGAGTGTTTTTGTTGTAGACACTTTAGCAAGTGTCTTTGTTGTAAACACTAGTGGTTTTTGTTGTACACGCTGGGTGAGTCGGTGACACTTTGCTAGCGTACTTTGTTGTTGTATTTGTTTGACGACTGCAGCCGCCAAAGACCGAGGGTTTTGTTCTTGCTGGGACTTGGTAAATCCCGTAACCCTTGAAGTTTGTGAAACTCGGCTAGTGTGCAAGATGCCTGGTCGCAGTACTTTGTTCAGTTGTTGTAGACCTTGTGGTGCGGATTCCCTGCTGGAGGACTCGTGTCCGATACCTCCGGTTGGAACTCCTACTTATGACTTATATAGCAAACATGGGCTAGGCCCGATTGCTTTTAACGATTACTGGATAAAATATACAAAGAAAGACGGCGATCTTCGTTGGCCACCTCACGGTAGCTTCGAAGCGTCGATCTTAGATAATTTGGAAATAAAGTTGTTCGAACGTAAATCTAGGCCGGCCATGTTCGATGCCTTTCGGTTGTGGCGCAAAGAAGCCCGACAGAAAGAAATCAGACAGAATAAACGTAGTGAGCGAGATAATGTTGCTACCATAGTGAAGAAAGCTGAGCAGTTTCAGCGTGATAAGGAGGATAAGGATAAGGAAGTGTTTGAGAGGCTACAACGTATGACCATAGATAAATGCTATCCTGCTTTGCCTACGGAGTCGGATAACAAGGAAGAGGCAGTTGAGGATCCTTTAATGTCCTATCTTATGAAGTCGCCACCTCCGTACGTACAGGGTACCGTAGCTCCTGTGGTCCCTGCCGTACCTGTTCCTCCACTTGTTATTCCTGCACCCGCTCTTCCGATTGTTCCTGCTCCTGTGCCTGTTTCTATTCCTACTGCTCCTCCGCTTCCACATACTCCTGCTCACGCTACTGCTCCTGTATTGTTAACCCCTGTTGTTGCTAACGTTTCTACCCCTCCTCTTGTTAGTCCTGTGTCTTACTCTTGTCCCTCTACTCGTAACCGTAATTCTCCCATTGCGACAAATTTTTTCCAGTCGCTCGGACCTGTCTTTGGGTCCGCTGGTTCTGATGGTCCGCCGCAGAGGCGTAGTCAGCTTCCTGGTAATAGGGAACGCGCTGCACTATACAATATGGCGATGGGTTGGATGGACAATCCGCAGAGAAATCCACCCCGAGTTGTTCTTGAAACATTTAGTCAATTCAACATACCAACTCAGAGATATGTGTTTGACGAAATGTGTAAACTTTTACATGATCAGATAGCGGCCGTTGCGCCTGACGAGGTGCTGACTGCCCTGTCTAATCTTCGGCTTCAGTTCGCAACTGGACTGATAGTCGATACTAATGTCCGACGTGCTATTGAGCAGTTGCTGTCTTTTCGCCTCGCTCCTATTCCTCACGCACTGTTTGTTGAGGATCTTGAGCGCCAACAAGCCGAGTCTGGCCAATATCCTATGCGTGAAGTTCCGCCGGTTTGGATACCAGCTGATAATACTAATGCTAATGCTCCAGTGGCAGCACATTTCCAGAGAGTGTGGATACATCTCCCATGGAAACGATCGGAAGTGCTTCAGGTGAAACAATCTTTGCCCGATCCTCGTAAAAATCCTGCTGGGTATTATAAGGAACTATCGCAGCTCGTAGATGCTACGGTAATGAATCTTGCCGATATCGACATGTTGTTTGGCAACGTCGTGCCACAACCGGTATGGGCTAAGATACGTCACCAAGATCACGCAAATGAATTAGGTGGCGATTGGAATGCCATTACAGCGGCAGACGCTGGACAAGTGGCTGCTACTAAACCCGATCAGTTGATTGAACTTCTTCCTCAGCGAATCATTACATTAATGAAAACGCTTATGCCAGCTATGAGGGTAAATTGGGACAAGTTGTCAGCCTGTAAGCAAAAGAAGGATGAGAGTGTATCAGACTTCTTTACGAGGTTTGAGGAAACATTCGTCGATCATAGTGGACAGGATCTGGGTACTGAGGGTGGACAGAGGTTGTTCGTGGATAAATTTGTATCGAACTTATTGCCCGACTTGTGCAATAAATTGAAGAATTCAGAAAGTGCATGGGCCGTTTCTACCTCAGCTCAGATTCTGGCTACGGCACAATATTATGAAAATAGAGAGAAAGAAGAAAATGACCGAGCTGATAAAAAGACGAAAGAGCTGAAAACTAAAGTGTTGTTACAACAAGCGTATCCGCCGCGTTCTAATCAGAATGCGTCTCAGCAGAATAGATCTCAGTCGCAATCGAATCGATCGCAGTCGCGTAACGATTCCTCTTTTCAAAGATCTTCGTTGGGGTACAATCAATGTGCTTATTGTAGACAGGAGGGACATATCAAATTCAATTGTCCCGCTTTGAACGAACGTATTAGTGGAAATTCGTCTAGAGGAGGCCGTGGTGGTTCACAGAATGCATCACGTGGTAGAGGTCGTGGTGCTCAGAACGACCGTTCTGACAACTTATCAAATTCTAATAACTGTTTCGACCAACGTGGATCATCGCAAGGACGATCTGCGCAGTACAATGTAGACGATTATTACGTCGATCAGGGGACTGACGATAGTAATTACTAGGACAGCCAAAGACAAAAGGAGGGAGTGGTATCAGTTCCGGTTGATCAGAGAGGGCCTTACGTCGCAGTTGCTACATTGGGCGTCGTTGAGCCTTTTCTGTTGGACACTGGTGCAGCGAAAAGTTCCATTATGCATTCGAAACTCCCTGGCGCACCTTTGTCTGGCTTAACAAATGTTTCCGTTGGATTCTCTGGCGCCCCCGTTAGCAATCCAGTTTCGCGCCCTCTACCCCTTAAAATTGGGCCTCGTGAGCTCGAGGCTCCGTTGATTTTGACCACTGGTTGTGGCGAAAATCTTTTGGGTCTGGATCTGCTTAAACGTTTGTATGCAACATTGTATTGTTCTCCTGCGGGTGTAAAGCTTACGTTAGGTGAGAGGGTTGTCTCTCCTATGTATTTGTCTCTCGATAAGCTTCCACCGGAATTGGATTCTCTTCCTGCGTCTTTGTGGGCAACGGGTCCAAATGATGTGGGCCTACTTGATATCTCCCCTTATGTTGTTCAGTTGAAAGCGAATGTGCGACTGCCACGTATTCCCCAATATCGTATCTCCCTTGATGGTGAGCGGGCTTTGTTAGCGATCATCTATGATTTGATCGAGAAAGATGTTATTGAGGAGACTCGGGGAAACGTGTGCAATAGCCCTGTACTGCCCATTCTTAAACGTACTGATCCTACCAAACCGCCTGTTTATCGTTTTGTTATCGATTTACGGGAGGTGAATAAAATTGTGGTTCCTCAATTTCCTGTTGTGCCTGACATCACGGCGCTACTGACTCTGATTCCAGCTACTGCATCATGGTTTTCGGTGATTGATTTGAAAAACGCCTTTTTCAGCATCCCGATCGCCGAAGAGAGCAGGGACCTTTTCGGTTTCTCTCTTGGTGGACGTAGCTTCCGGTTCAAACGCGCTCCTCAGGGCTACTGTGAAAGTCCGTCTATTTACAGTCAAGCCCTGAAGGGACAACTGGATGCGTTTCGGTTGCCGGTCGGTGCGGCCTTAATCCAATACGTCGACGACTTATTGGTGGCTGCTGATACTCAGGACATTTGCAAAATTGCTACGGTGTCGTTGCTGCAACATCTCTGTGAGTCAAATCATAAGGTGTCACCTTCTAAACTCCAATATTGTTGTCAAGAAGTAACCTATCTAGGTCACTTATTGTCAAAGGAGGGAAGGAGGTTGACCCCAGAGAGGATTGCAGCGATTGCGCGAATGGCTGTGCCACAAACCCAAAGAGATGTGCGTGCCTTTCTAGGTATCACGTCGTACTGTAGGCAGTGGATCCCTAATTTTTCATTGCTAGCGAAACCATTGGTGGCTCTTACGTGTAAGGATGTTTCAACTCCTTTACCATGGACGGAAGAATGTCAGAAAAGTTTTTCTGAACTGCGTGATTCATTGTGTTCGGCCCCTGTGTTAGGTACCCCTGACTACAGTAAGCCGTTTACGTTATATGTTCACGAGAGGGAAGGTTGTGCGTTGAGTGTCCTAACGCAACCTTTTGGTGGTAAGCAACGTCCATGTGCATATTTTTCCTCGACCTTAGACCCAGTAGCTAGAGCATTGCCGAGTTGTTTGAGAGCAACTGCGGCAGCTGCGGTCTCCATCCGACAATCAGCAGGATTGGTCATGGATAATATGCTTACGGTGATGGTTCCGCATGCAGTCGACACTCTTTTGAATCGAACGAAAACTCAGCACTTGACGAGTGCGAGGTTGTCTGGGTACGAATTGACGCTTCTGGCAAGCCACATTCAGATAAAACGTTGTAATGTCCTAAATCCGGCAACTTTGTTACCGATTAGTGCAGAGTCAGATCAAGTAACAGAACATGACTGCTACTTGCGTACAGAGGAGGAAACAAAAGGTCGAGTGGACCTTAAAAACACTCCATTGGAAGACCCTGACGGCACTCTGTATGTGGATGGGTCATGTTTTAAATTGCCGAATGGTGATGTGACTACTGCTTATGCTGTGGTGACGTTGAATACTGTTGTTGAGACTGCGAGATTGAATCAGAATTCTGCCCAAGCTGCAGAGCTGATTGCTCTTACTAGAGCATGTGTATTAGCGAAAGGGAAACGTGTGAATGTGTACACCGACAGCCAGTATGCTTTCGGTGTAGCGCATAGCTTTGGACGACTGTGGCGAGAGCGTGGTTTCTTCACGTCACACGGTACGAAAATACAGCATGGCCAGCTTGTGAATGATCTTTTGGATGCGTTGACGTTGCCTGCTCAAGTTGCGATCGTTAAGTGTAGTGCGCATCGTAAAGTGACGGATGATGTTGGTCGTGGTAATGCATTTGCAGATGAGATTGCTAAGGAGACTGCCCGGAACCTTAGTACTCGAATGTATGTGACGAGTTCGGTTAGGTGGCCTACAGAATCAAGTATGTGTGTAGATACTTTTGAGAGTGTGAAATCAATTCAGAATGAGGCCACTGAGACTGAAAAGATGAAGTGGAAAGAAAGTACGGGAAAGTTGGATGTGAATGGTTGTTGGATTGATTTGTCGGATCAGAAAAGATGGTTGTTGCCTGATGCGTATGTGCTGGCCGTTGTGACAATGGCACATGGGTTAGCACATATTAGCGCGAAAGGCATTTGCAAGTTGTTGTCGCCTGTGTGGAAGAATGATGGAATTACAAAATGTGCTGAGCGTCTGGTGAAGAATTGTATGGTGTGCATAATGTACAATCCTGGCAAAGGAACCCCAACTCCCCCTGGCAGTTTTGCTCCTCCTTCGTATCCCTTTGAGGTGATTCAATTGGACTTCATCCATATGGAGCGATGCAATAACTTGAAATATGTTTTGGTTGTGGTTTGCGCATTCTCCCGATGGATCGAGGCCTATCCCCTTAAAGATAATACTGCTTTGTCTACTGCGAAAATCCTACTGAAGGAATACTTTCCTCGGTATGGAATGCCTAGAGTCGTGTGGTCAGATAACGGAAGTGAGTTTGTTGGAAGTGTGATGAAGAGTGTGTGTAAGGGCCTTGGAATTAATCAAAAATTCCATAGCGCCAATCATCCCCAGTCAGCTGGATTGGTTGAAGGTTACAATGGTACCCTTAAACTAAAGCTAGCGAAGATTCAGGCTACGACTGGACTTTCGTGGCCTGACGCTTTGCCTTTAGAATTACTGTCAACTAGGGCGACTGTACACTCCCGAATAGGGCTTAGTCCCTATGAAATAGTGTTCGGCCGTCCTGCGAATGTGTGGGGGGTTCCTAGGCCAGGAATATTCGTTGATCTTGAGTATCCGATGTTGATTGACTACTTACATGACTTGACTGCTAAACTGAGGTTAATTCATCAACAGGTTTACGACGCCTTGCCGACGCAGACGGAGGGTCCAGGCCACCAGCTCCAGCCCGGTGATTGGGTAGTTACCCGTAACTTCTCACGAAAGAAGAATCTGGACCCCCGCTTTGTTGGACCTTACCAGGTGCTCCTGGCCACGAGGACTGCCGTTCGTCTTGAGGGGCGGAAGAATTGGGTACATGCTACCCATTGTAAGCGAGTCCCTATTCCTTTGCCGGCAGACCCGTGGGTAAGGAAAGGCATTGCGTCAATAGAAGCAGAGACATTGCCGGCGTTTGTACCTTTTAGCGACGCACAGCTTGTTGGAGAAACCACAGCGCAGCAGAAAGCCACTGTTGAAACATTGTCAGCAAAAGACTCGAGACCAGATCAACAAACTGATCAGCAGGACGCTGTCTCTTCAACGGATCCTTTGTTCAACGAGCAGACACGTCCCGGGAAACATCGATATTCTTTGCGTTCTCACACTAAGGACAAATAAAGTTTTTCTTGCCTTGCTGTAATTGACAACTGCAATATCCTCGTTTCCCCTGATCAATTTTGAACATTCGTATCGTTGAAACTTGTTTTGTACATACATCAAGCTTCTTCCTTGTATCTTTTTCCTTCCACAGCAGGGAATTATTGTGCTAAATAAATACATATTGTGTATTGAGGGCCGTAGGGCCGCGCGCGTACTTCCTTCTGGACAGTAGGTCTTGACGTTAGGTTAAAGGCCGTCGGTTCCTAGGAACTCCTGGGGATTGACTATTGCTGCACGGAACGAAGTGCGTCAAGAAACGTTGCGGACGGTCGTAGGGAAATGGCATTTTCGAAGCTGAACGATTTGGAAGGAGCTCAGGCGTACAGAGTCAAACTGCAGAAACTCAGTCGTACTAAATGTGTTGTATTCCAATTGTTTGTATTGTTTTTAACTGCTTCTGCATTCTTGGCGGGTGGGGTGTATTACACTATGTCTCACTTCTTACTTGCTACCCCTACTCCTACTCCTTACCCTAACCTTACTTTTACTACTACTACTGCTTCTCCCCATTCCTTTCATATTTTACCGGAACACGAACAGGCTAGACGTGTGGAATTCCGCAACAATTCCTTTATCCAGCTCCTCCATCAGCATCAGTTAGTGGTTAACACTACTAATTGTTGGGTGTGTGGATTGATGCCACATACTACGGGTAAGGGAATTCCATATCTGGTGTTACCGTATAGTTCCCAAGGGTCAGCTCGAGCGTTCCAAACAATGCTTCGAAGCGCACTGGGTTTCCACCCCACTCCAGAACAACGTTCCCCCAACTCTGGTCCTACCTCGTATCAGTGGGTACTATCGATGGCAATAGAGGATATGGAAGATGAGATCCATGATGCTTTTCTCATCCCTAAAGAAGAGGTACAAGCCTATAGGGTCCTGAGTAGAGGGGAATATAGTATGTTCACTAATGAAAAGCAGCTTAAAAGCTCGTCTCCAATATGGGTCGTACCCCACACTGGTAATCTTTGTCTCGTGGGTCGTGGTTCGCAAGCCTCACTTGGAGCCAGTGCTTGCACTGAAAGTTACGTTCTGCCAATGTCCCCGTCCCCTGTGTTTCTGGCTGCCAAGGGTACGTACTTCATCTGTCATGATCGTGCATACACATGGTTGCCCGTAGACTTCATGGGCTCATGTTTTGTTGCAAATCTGTTGCCTCCGACGTTCACTGTAGATGCCGATTACCATAAGACTAGAGTTGTACGAGGCGTGATTAGCGAAGAAGACACTGCTGGTCAAGAGGCAGGAGACTTTTTCAAGGGTTTCCTTCCGTTTTGGGGACCTATGGTTAATAGTAGGAACCTGAGACATTTGACTCGAGTGGTAGAATCGACAGCTAATGTTACTGCTAGTGCCCTTGGTAATATCACCACAGAACTTCAGGCGGAGAGACTTATGACGTTACAAAACCGAATGGTTTTAGATGTCGTCTTGGCAGATCGCGGTGGGGTATGTAAAGTGATCCATTCGAGCTGTTGCATTTTCATACCTGATAATGCTCCTACTGTCTATCAAGCCATCTCAAAGTTGCATAAGATCTCCGAATCCATACACGTGGATGTAGGGGATTGGACGCTACTCGGTTGGTTTTGGGGCCTGATGTCGACTTGGGGTTGGAAGATTCTGATGATCATCGGAGTTGTGGTAGTGTTCCTGTTCACGTGCTGCCTTTGTGTACAGTGTGGTCCTGCCTTATGTGGCCTCTGTGCTACAACGTGTATGAGACAACCACCTGTTACCAAGGGGACTCGGTCGGACAGAGCTATGCTACAGCGACATCTCGATGGTCTGATGAATATCGAATATGATTCCGACTAGTGCTTGCCTACATGAGGGCAAAAGGAGCGTCTGAGGTTCCGTGACAATTGTAAGTGGTGTTTTGGACTCGCACGAATATGGTCGAGTCTAGTATCTATGAACCGCAAACGACGAGTTTAGTAAGTGTGCGCAGTTTCACTGTGCTAACTTAAACCGTTCGTTTGTTACGTGGGCTTTTTCATCTGCACCCACGGGTTCCATCTTAGATACGGCACCCATTTTGTCTCTTGCCCTCAAGTAGTCAGCGAACGGACGCTGTCCGCTTCGCGACCCTGGGACTCCCAAGATATTTGCGGAAGACACATGTCCTTTGAAAGTGTCTTTATGACGAGGGGGTTGCTACTGTAAGGCAGGTGGCGCCGCTCGAGGCTCATCTTGCCGCACGGACTTATTGTCTCAGCCGTGCATTTCATTAGGCACGTCCCTTTGATGCCTGTATCTCGTGCTTCCCGATACCTCCCCTTTTACACCCTTTCCGATCTCCCCACTGTCTCCGTCTTCCTCTGCACCTGTCTTCGTTCCTGTTTCGATCTACTTGATTGCTGATTGGAATTTGCTAATGGTGGGAAGATGGGTTTTTACAGTTGGGAACCGCCAAATGTTTCCGCACTTATGATCCGGACCTCATGTGTTTGAAAGTGACCAAAGCGACCCCTCTGGGAGCTAGATGTGGGAACTGAGTTGTAAACCTTTGTGTTCAATGTTAGCCTATGGGTAAAAACTGTATAAAAGGAGCGATTCACAGAACCAATTTGAAGCAGTCTCCCCGAACTACACTCGATGTACTTCCTGTGACTTCTGTGTTCCCTGCAGTAAATAAACCTTGACTCTTTGACGCCGAAGGAAGTGTCCCGTGTCTCTGTGACTTGTACGCCGGAACAGGTTACCCACGAAGGTTTCAGGTGTTGTGCCCTGGCACCGCTGGGTCCAAAAGAACCCAGTCCTTCAATGGGGCGGCTGACTGCTTGCGAAAAAGGCAGTGACAACCCGATGGTTTTGTGATGTCAAATGATGCAAGGTCTAGAGTATATTCCATCTATGGAATGACCAACATGAATTGTCTGGGTGCTGGAAAAGTGATCAATATCAGGAGCTAAAGAGTACACAGAGAAAGAGGAACCCTAGGTGATCAGCCCACAACATGTGACTCCAATCTCTATTGTGTAGTCCTGACACAGTACAGAACTAGAGGTAGAGGTCCCTGAACCCCACCGGTTCTGCATCTTTGAGGTATAGTGATAGACTGGCGGTGCACCTACACAGATTCTAGCTCAGTGCAAGAGCCCCCCTTCAGTAATCTCCTAAACTCAGCTGTCAGCTATCCTATCAGGGGAGACAGCAATCATAATAACAAAAGGCTACAAGGGGACATGGTTGTGGACTGACCCATTCCTAGATCCACGCTGGGTGACTGGAGACATGAACAGAGTGTCAACCAAAGGGGACTGGTTTAGACTTTCATAAGGAGCCACAGACGAACCCCCAAGCCAGCCAAGATTGGGCAGGTCATAGGCCCAATGTGGGAAAATGCCTTTCCATGCAGTGAGGTAGGCTTAATACAAAAGGGCTGGTGGATGGCTGCTTGTTCAGGTATGTGGCTACAGAACAACAGGAATGCTCTGTCCAGCGGGAGCAAATTCCTTCACATTTACTACTGGACATTGTAGGCCCCCTCTGCCTTAGGAGAGTCAGGGGTCGACCATCCCCAAGTGCAGCAGCAGGGCAGAGGCTGTTAGTGCTACAGTGGAGCTTCGAGTGGAAGCAGCCATCAGGTTGACTCTTTCTGACCCTGAATACACACTTTTCAATGTTGGTATACCTATATTATTAATTCAACCAAGTAAAAGCTTCTAATTTATTAGCCTTGGTTATAAATAGGAGAGCTATTCACAGGTAACTGGAGAGCTACCACTAGCTCTCGAGCTACTCATTGAAGAAACCTGCTTTAAGGATCACCTTGACAAGAGTTGTGATTACTCCTTGAGATGGAAAGTTGCCCACTTCAAATACTAATCCTTTTTCAGGCAGTGAGTGTCTACTCAAACATCCTGCCAGTGGTTCACAACTTTTCCTAGTACACAGGGTAGCGTCAGTCACTGAACTTGCTAAGCAAGCATACCAAAAGGAAACACATGAGCCACTAGATGAACTACCTGTCTCCTAGTTGAAGTTAGAGTACCAAAGTGTAACACAAGCGACACCAGACCAAAAGTAAAACACCAGCAGACACGGACTTGAGCACCAATGAGTATGAGGACTGAACAGCTACTTCAAGCACTTAGAAGCAATGACAGCTGCCTGTAGAATGAGCTAGCGGGATCACTGAATGAACAAATAATTGCAATTGGAGGGCTGGGAGCACGGAAAGTGCTATGCAATCCACATGGCGATGCCACTATGTCAGACCACAGATACTTAACCATAGCATTCAAAAGTAACTTTCAGCAGACACCCAGATGGGAAATCTAAAGAACGTGCATGTAATTCCTACCAAGACCTTTAATGGGATATGAGATAATTGGCAGAAGATTCCATAAGATGATCGAATAAACCCATGGGAAACCACAAGAACAGTGTTAGAGTCAGTTTGATGGTGTAAAATCTTGACCTTCAAATCTAAGATAGCAAGATCTCACATAGGCTTCCAAAGAACCAAAAGAGAAGTGCCATAAATGGCACTGGGCCTGGTATGACCATGCTAGCACCAACTGAGCAAGCTCAAAGTGAGTCTCACACAAAAGGGGGCAGGGCAGATCTTGTGCTCTCTGCAGCAGAGCCGCTCTCAAGTGTGGTCCACCCACATCAGTCCATAACACCGGCACTGTACCAGCAAAAGTCAAGTCTCGAACCCCCAGGAAATTCAGAGGTGAAGCTCCTTTCCACACCCAACGACCTGACTGAGCAAAGTGGAGCTACTCGTAGCACCTTCCTGCCACAGCGAAATGGGGAACAAAGCGTTACATGTATTAACCTAATTGCGATTTTCTATGATTCAGAATTAGGTAATCACTTTTCCTAATGTATGAAATTCATAGAGTTTCATTTTGCAATTCCTTAGGGGTTGCAAATCGAACTACCTCATTAATATTAAATAGGTAAGTCACAATTTGCGACCCCCTAGGAATCGCTAAAATCACGGGGATGATGGCCTGCTAGGCTTAGCAGACCACCATATTTGTGATTGCTTCTCAATAATGCATATAGGAAAACGAGTTACGTGTAAAAGAAAAAAAATCAAAAGTATTCTTTTCATGTTGTAAGAGCAGGCGATGGTCAGCGGGTCCACTGCCTGCTCTTACAAAATGTTTTGCCACCATTCCCAAAGGGGAACAGGTATCTTGGGGACCCCTTCCTATTTGCGAATGGATTACCACGCACTTGAAGTTTGTGGTAAAATGTGAATGTTTTGTGGCTGCATTCATATTTACAAACCATTTCTACATACCGCTGCGATTCGGTAATTGGAAGGGATGCCCTAAATACGCCCCTTCCAAATATCGAATCGCAAACCCATTCTGTAACAGATAACCGAATTGCAAAATTGGGTTTGATACATAAGAAATTTCTTTTTTGCATTCACAAACAGGTCAATTCTGTGAATCGGCCTATATGTGAATGCAAAATAGCTGCAAACCCATACCCAAAATTACCTATTGCAAGATAGTGACAAAAAACAGGAATAGGGAGCAGCATTATATCCTTAGCTGAAGGTTTGTGATAAAAATTAGAATAGCATATATGGTTGAAATTCAAGAGCTTTTTCTGCAATAGTAGTGCGGTTTGCATTTCTTCACGGTGATACTAACGCTCTTAGAGCGAAGACTGCAATGAGGAGGTAATGACTCACCATCAACAGGCTTTAAAAACTTGCCAACTTACCAAAACCTTATTTTCCCTGAAGTCGTATCTCACATCTCCACACCCTGCATAGCATGGAGAGATGTATTCAATGCCATCATAACCACAGATAGGATTGTAAGCTGTGTCTGAGCAGTGGCACTTGGTGTTACATTTGGAAATGTTTTGTCCAACTTCCTCACTAGGAAAAAACAGAAAGACTTTGTTTACAAATCACACCCAAATACCTAAAATGCCTCATAACCTTGACACAAAACACAGTTGTGTTTATCTGAGCATATTGTTTTCAGAATATAATGAATCATTAACAAGCGAACACAAGTCGTAATCAGTCCGTGGCTTGTAGCCTACACGCCACAGACTGATTACGACTTATTATTCTACTTGTACTTACTGAGGATACTGGGGGCCGAATACAGAAAAATTGGAAATGTAAGGTGTACATTGATTGAGGAGCGTCCAAAGAACACATTTTTATCTTATTGCTCTCATGACTGATAGAGAGTATTGTGTGATATCTTAATGTTTCCTAGCGATAGCCCTGAAGAAGTCTATGGTTATAAATACCAAGACGAAACACGTGTTGGCGACGGCTAGTGTGGATTTTGAAGAACAACATCTATAATAAAAGAAGATATGAAGATTACACATTCTTTGGAATTTGTTTTTTGATGGGCTCACTTAAGCTCCGGATAAAATCTTTTTGTTCAGCTCTCAACCAGTTCTTCATAGAGGGGGTTTCTACACTCATTTATCTGATGAAAGATCTTCATCTCGCCAGCACTAGTGATTGCCCAGTTTTTAAAAAAAATGTACACTTATTTTGTAAGGGAATTTGCTTAGAAGGAAAGCATTCAGATCATCTTGAATACTGAGATTGTTGCTACTCATGAACATGCCTGTCACCTGATTACAAAACCTTTAAATTTTGGGGACTCAAATTATTTCATACCAAGCCTTGCCAATGATTTTTGTTACATAGCTGCTGTGGATACACATGGCTTTACGGGGGCCATCTTTAAATGGGTTTGTTCAAAGATTATGAGTGCATTCAAAGCCTGCCATCAAGATTGCGTGCATCGCTGGTGGACATCTTTGAATGGAATTGATCAAATATTGAAAACCGATTTCCAGGTCCCCTCCAAGCATGCGCAGAGGCAAGTTTCTTGACATAGGTAAAAACCCATTTTAAGCGGGATGACAGGCAAAAGTGCAGACGGAGTAAAAAAAACTTTAAAAAAAAACTTAAATTAAGTTGTAGAGGGGAAGGGGCAACAAGCAGGGAGGGGCACAAGAGCAATAAAGGAGCTGGAGAATGTTTTTTATTTCATTTTTTTAGCGTTTTATATAGCATGAACTAGAATCGTCACCAGTTTCGTTACAGAAAGACACATTCATTTTTTTTGTTAGGCATGGGTGAAGTAGTGTGGCTCACTGGTTAGAGGCGGCAGACCCGAGAGCAGAGGACGGCCCGGGACCAGGGTTCGATTCCCGACGTGGCAGGTTTCTGGACCAGGGTCAGCGGACTCGATAATTCTCTCGCCTCGGTGCCCACTCTGATCAGCGATCACACTCGGCAACTCTGGGCATTAGCTTGCCTCATCTTCACTAACGGCCCCACCAGACCGCCGGGGATGCCTGGTCTCACCCTGGAGATACCCACTAAGAGACCATCTCTCAGGGAAGCCAGGAAGGGTTTCGCAGCGGTCGAAGCGCGGAGATACTCCTCCGGGAGTCGATCCTAGCGCTATATAAACCTTCAATTAATGGGGAGTTTAAGTGATTTGCCCAGAATCACAGGACGTTTTTTAGCATCGTTGGTGAGACTCGAACCCGGTTCCCCAGCTTCGAGGTTGACCGCTCTAGCTGTAAGGCTATACCCTCATCCTCAATAGTGATGGAGAAACAATGAATGAGTTGTGGGAGGGGTGGGAGAAGCAAGATAGCAAATGTGGACAAACTGGGGGAGGTGCAGAGGAAGCTATACGGTGATCGAGGGACTGGGGCAATGTGAAGAGGGTAGCGGCACATGAGGGAGGGAGAAAGTAAATACATGCACTTCCATAGAGTGCTTAAAGAGAATTAGTTTACTGAATGCAAAGAACGTTAGCAGTGGTAGGACACAAAGTAGGTAATCTAGTGCAGCATGGCATGAGTTAAATAAGCATGGTGCTGTGCATGAAACAGAGTCAATTTTAAACTACTTTTATTGAAAGAGTTTAAGATTAGTTTACAGGATTTTAGCCAGACCATTCCCAGCTTGCTTTCCAGCGAGCTCATGGTCAAACTCTGGGAGTCAGACCTCTGGATATTGTCATCAGGATGAACTAGCAAGGCAGGCCGGCTCGCGGTTTGGCTTGCCGGGTTGAACTTGTCCACTTATGGAGGTTTTTACAAAGTTGGTCCAAAGTTCTCCAAACTTCTGGAACTTCTTCCTGAAGTTCCTCTGCTGGTTCCAAAGTGTCCAAAACACAATCATTGGGTCTAGAAGCTCCAAGGTGGTCCTTAAAAGTTGGGTACTTCAGTTCTCACAATCCACTTGGACAAAACCCTTACAAATCCACTGGACGCACATGTGAAGCAAGTTAGGTTCTCTAGGGTCAAGCAGGAGCACACTCCTGTCCAATGAGGCACAGGGCAATACCCCAGAGCACGACCACTTCTTCCAAAATTTCGCAGCATGGTCTTCCAGAAAGCACTATGGGCACATGCATCAAGCATTTTACCAGTCGCAAATGCGCCAATTTTGCAAATCGGCCCATTTGCGACCAGTAAAATGCTATTTGCGATGCATCAAGCCCAAATGCATTCGCAGTTTTTGCGATTACCTATTTTGCGAATGCAGTTAGGGAATCGCAAATTGCGATTCCCTAATGCGATGCATTATGCATTCGCAAATTGTGTTTTCACACATTGGAATCACAAATTAGCATCAACTTAAAGTTGATGATAAGTTGCACTTCCTTTGAAAAATGCACACAAATTCATTTTTCAAACTGCAATGTGGTGCATACACATGCCCTTGGGGCATGTGTGTGCCCCACATGTGAATACTTACCTTTGTTGAGGGTGCATCAGGGTGGTCATTTTGCACCCTTGCACCCTTGAGATTGAATGAGCAATTTGCGATTACCTATTTGGTAATCGCAAATTGCAAATGCTGTCCTATTGGGTCCATAGGAATTAATGAGAAGGCATTCAATTCAATTAAAAAAAGTCTTTATTGCGATTGTTCATCATAAAAGACAAGACCGTCAATTAATTACAAATGGATACACTATATATACAATAGAAAAACTTAGAGCTGTCTTTACAAATTTATAAGTGAAATTTAAATAAATAAATACCTATAATTACAGTTTAAAATCATTTCTTAAGAGGATATTAAATAAATCCAATGCACAAGACTTTAACACATCATAGTAAAACCCATAAGATTTCCAATTCAATGTAGTCATTATAGTGACCCAACAGTTTGAGCTTAACTATTGCGACCGCCCATTTTTCAACCGTAGTATCCATGCCCAACTCAGGAACTTAGCTACTCCAATTACTGCAACATCATTATAACCAGATTTCAGTATCCTTTTAGCAACCATCGTGGATGTAGTTCCCAAGGTCCGACATACTGGTTTCAGCCACAAGTTTTTAGGTTGTTGATAGGCCGGCCAAACAAATAAAAGGTGATCGGAATCTTCTTTGTGGTCAGGGCAAAAACGGCACTGTTGCATGTAAACCTACTGAGTGGTAATGTCCCAACTCTAAACTGATGGTAAAGCTTGCGATCTAAGTGCTTCATTATGAGGTCCCAATAGCTTTCCAAACATGGTTCATCTTTTAGCTCAAGGAAATCCCTAGACAAAGTAGAGCTAGTAAGGGACGAAAACCTTCGGATTTTAATTAACTCCCAATATGCTGCTCTATAAGATTCTTTTGAGGGAAATTCCGCCGTCTCTGGGCTATCCTAGAGATCCCTCATCCCCATATCAATAAGTAGATGTTTAATACCAGTCAACCATGGGATCCTGTGGGAACGATCCAATGCCCTTACTTAGGACAGTGCCCTAGCAAAAAGTTGGAGCTCTGGAGTAATCCAGAGACACCTCCAAAAGGCTAGCGGCCTGTAACCAGCAATATCCTCAATTGTATGGCAGCCTAGATCAAAGACCAATGGGATTCGGGGGGAAGATTGAGGCAAACCCACAACCGATCTCATAAATTTGTTCTGGGCTAGCGACAGTTGGGTCAGATTACAAAAGCCCCATATTTCGGCCCCATATAAAATAGCAGGAATAATTCTCGTTGATTAAATTTTAACAACAGGAGATATAGGCTTGGTTAATGATAACCTGTGTTCTTTGATCAATGCTCCATCTAATTGGGCATGTTTCAACGCAAGAATCTTCACTTGAGGGTTCCAGCTCTGCTTATCACCAAAGGTGACGCCCAAGTAGGTGAAGACATCAGTCTGCTCCAAGAGATTTTCACCCATAAAAACACTTGCCTTAACGGGCTTGAACCCATGGAGCACCATAAACGTAGTCTTCCCTACGTTAACCACAAGCTCATGTTCGCGGCAAAACTCCTCAAAACGAGACAATGCCAACTGCAACCCCTGTCTCGTCTTGGATAATATCAGGGTGTCGTCCGCGAACATGAGCAAGGGCACCTTCTGGCCAGCTAGTATTGGCGCGTCCGTAGTGTGATTATCAAAATACTGCACCACCCCGTTAATGAATAAGGAAAATAGGTTGGGTGCCAGCACACACCCTTATCAGACGCCGCGCCCTACCTCAAATTTCTCAGTGACCTCGCCCGGTTTACCCCAGCACACTTGCGCATAAGTAGGTTTGTGGAGTCCAACCACAAAGGAGACTAACTCTTTAGGCATCCCTATTCTTAGTAAAGCCTCCCACAGTTTCACTCTTGGGACGAGGTCAAAAGCGGATTTCAAATCCACGAAGGCAGCAAAAAGTATACCCCTACCCAAAAAGACATCCTTCCAATAGACTAACATAAATCTAAATTCTTGGTCCAGGGTCCCCATATGAGACTGGAACCCCGCCTGTAGAGGTGTTAGGATGTCTTCTTCAGTCATCCAACCCTGAATCCTACCCAATATCACACGTGCTGCAATTTTTTGCACTTCATCAATTAAGCTGATGGGTCTATAATTGGCCGGAGCAGAACGATCACCCTTCTTGTAGATCAGAATGATTTCCGCTCCGAAACAAGATACGGGGATCGGAGCTCCCCCAGCTATTGAATTGATTAAATTAATAATATAAGAGACCCATAAGTCGGAATCCTGCTTAAATAAGTCAGCCTGAATGCAGTCAGGCCCCGGTGCCTTACCACTCGGGATAGACTTCAACACTGTCTCTCCATCTCTAGCGCTGAACTGCAGAGGATCATCAATTGTAATGTTTGGAACACCCGCTAAACTCTCTGTGCCAAGTTGGAATTCGGCTTTAAAGAAGGCAACCCATTGCAGCGGTTCAACATTGTTATTCAATGTTTTTAGACCGCTGCCCTTTCACCCATTTAATAAGATCCCAAAATTGGGTCATATTCCTACCTTTACAGGCGGATAATAGGCAACGCCAACGATCCTCGTCCCAATCTCTCTTGGCATGTCTTAAAGCCAGTTTATATGTTGCTCTAGACTGCTTAATAGTACCATGGGACCTAGATTTAATGGCATCCACTAGAGCTTTATGGGCTAGCCTACATGTGTTGTTGTACCACGAGTTGGGCTTATGCACAATGATCTTCTTGGCGGGTCTAGCGTTTAAAAAAAACCTTTTCAGCCCGCCAAAAAGGTCATTGTGAATTACCAAAAGTTTATCATTCAGCACCTCTTGGGAGCCGGATTTAGATAGTTTCCTTAGAGACCCAGAAACTAACACCCTAATCTCTGCCACATTCCTTTCATCTGATGCAACCTGTGCCCACCGATCCCTTCTTAAGTCGTTAGCAATAGTTACTAGGTTGTGGCTAATGTCACCTTCCCTCAGTACTCTTCCAGAAAAGCTCATATCTTTGAGTTTAAGGATCAAAGGGTTGTGATCACTTTCAGGCCGGCATTGAACTTCCATATCTACAACCAAAGAACAAAGCTCCACATTCACAAGGATATAATCAATGCAGCTTTTGGATCTACCATTATCAAAGGTCACTGCACCCTTGGCATCAGACTTAGTCCTGCCATTGACAGCCCTTACACCCCATTCCGGACACAATCCTTTCACTTGGAGTGCAGCCTCTGTCCATTTTCTAATAGGCTGGAGATCCAGTTGCGGCACCCTCCAGAGGGCATCAACCTCATCACAAGCCTGCCGTCTTCTGAATCAATTGGTTCAAAGCAGGTGTTAAAGTCTCCCCTTAAAATTAGATTGCTATTGGGGCCTCTTGTGACAGGTGATTCTCTAAAGTCATGATTACCTGAGAACTCCTCCCGCCAGGTTGTCCCCTTGCATAGACATTATACAAAATTATATCAAGGCCGCTCACAAATCTAACTCTTATGATCAGGATATCAGGACTATCAATGCAAACCTCGTCCACCCTTATCCCCTCGGTTTGCCTTACCCAACAGGTCAGTCCACCCACTGGTCTACCCCTAGGATCCCTTATTGCTGGCTTAAAGAAGTTTAAAAAACCACCATGAAAGACCCCTTCTGTACACCATGTTTCCTGAAATGCCCATAAATCTGAGCCTTCTATATATGAAATCCAATCTGCAGATGAGACTTTCGATTCCAGACACGCTATATTCTAGGAGGAAATAATCATTGATGGTCTTGCCGTGTCCGGATCACCGTGCTCACTAAGAGGCCCAACCATTATTGAACTAGATTCTAGTGTAGGTGAGTAGGGTGGGACGCTGGTTCCCGGGGAAGGATGTACCTCCGTTATAATTTGGGTCGTGCACCCTACTGTCGAGGGGTCCTGGACCCCCACCTTCTTAGCCCCTCTACCTGATCCCAGCTGGACATTACCAACCATTCCAAGTCAGTCAATCTCTTCAAGTGAAGATAAAACTTTGTAGCGGTTATTGGTCTTAATGGGGAAGACAGGTCAGTTAGGGGGTTCCTGCGGTGTATAAAAATCCCTGGTTCTAGGCATATTATGCTGCTTGTAGAAGAAACCAAGGGGGAGGATTCTAATCCCATCCTCAAATTTTGATGAGTGATTAGCCATGTCAAAAATATAATGAACCAAAGCTGGTGACCCGAAGCTCAGAACCACACAGTCTTCTGGCATAGATTTAGCAGAATGACCAACCCATCTAATGCGTCTAACCATTTTAAGCTCGAGGAATAGGTCATCCCCAATTCCAGTCTTCTTGCTCAAATAATAAAGAGCCTTGTTTTTAAGTGTGGACCAGTGCTCACGTGTCCCCGGAATGAGAGAAGGGACGTTCGCTAAAATAACCGAGTATGGGGTTGCTTCGGGTGGAAGGTGAAGTTAAGGGGACTTATCAGCTCCACCATCATTACTATTTTCAACCTGCCTCCGATTCCCCTCAGCCCTACCAGGCTGCTGCTGTGACACTGGCTTAGCATTACTAACACCAGCGGTTGGTGCACTCGCAACCCTCCCTGCTAGTTGAACCCTATCCACTGTTATCTGGGCGTTCACCAAATAACCCCCCTATTCCTTATGAATTTCCCCCACACTGACAGGGAGCCCCCCTCCTGTTGCTTGATTAGTAGGCAAGACAGGGGTCACTTGGGGTGGACGTGGCAGGGCATCTTCAATCATGCTAAGTCTAGCATCAACAGAGTCTAATCTTTTCATTATAGGATCAAAAAAAGCAGCTAATTGGTCCCTTAATATGGAACGGACATCACTTTGGTTCAACTGAGTGTTAGTGCACACTGTGGAGGTAGTGTCTGACATGTTATTACCTGGTTTACCAAAAACGAAAGCCCCCCTGGATTCACTAATACCTGGAAATGGATTTTGTTTGTTTGTACCACGCCCCATCCTTTTTTTGGTTGGTGGTTCCAAGTCAGTACCTCCTAAGACCTTCTTCCCTCTAGTCTTTACCATAGCAGGGCTTCCCACACTACTCTGGGGCTGCGGGGAGGCCAGGTTAGGAGTAGTTGACAACGTACATGATAACCTCGATGGAGTAAGGTCATTTACTGAATCAACATCACAATTGGGCTGGCTAGATGGTTTCTGAGCACTGGGCAATGACCCCCCCTGGTTGGAATCGGTTCAAGGGAAAGTCTGCACTCGGTTGCCTGAATCTCATGCATTAAAACCGATTCGGCTCTGTTTAAAAATGCATCCAGAGTGCCCACCACCCTGTCCCCAACCTTCCTTTTACTCATCACAAACGTTAGTGTCAGATTCAGCCCCCGGCAACCAAGGGCTGCAAAACTATAATAGTTAGCTCTTACTGTCTGTGGCGGGAAAGTGTCAATAATGCGTCCCAGCCCGGCCTCCTCCGGCTTCTGAAGGCTTTAGACGGCCCCCACCCTTGTCCCGGACTTCTCCCAGCTCGTCACGCGGGACGAGGATCCACGCGGCCTTTTATGCACTGCCTGGAGAGTCGTCCTCGCCACGTGAGGGATGATGGGCAATGTAGTGTGCTCGTCCCGCTGGTCCGGGTTCTAATCGCGCTCCATGCTGTGGCAGGGCAATTTCAGACAGAGTCAATGGGTCCTTCAAGCAGAGTCACTGGGTCACAGAGGCTTCGGCCCAACACAGAATTTTATGCGCCACCTGGCACGTCGTTTATTGCGTCAGCGGCATCCTCGCAGCAGCCTGGCTAATCCTGTTAACTGTGGGGAATCAGGGCAGACCACCTGAAGGCTGAATTTTGGCTCACAGACAAAAAAGTCTCATAACTTCTTTTTCATATACTTTAAGATAAATTCAACAATAGCATATTGTTGGACTTATCAGTACCATTCTCCTAAGTTCTTGAATGAAATTTGTATGTGGATTCCTAGCAGTAGTTTTAAGTTTGTAAACTATTGCAATGTTAACCTATGTGGCTGGGGATCTACAATGGGGAAAATGATATTACCAATTTTTCCAGCACCAGCCAACTATAAAACATATGTTATAAGGTCCCTGCTTATAGCTACAGGACACCCAGGGGAGACTTAAGGGTCCAGAATATGTAAAAATGGTTTAGATCAGTGCTTTCCAAACTTTTCATGTTGGTAACACACTTTTTAGACATGCATCATTTCGTGACACGGTATTCAGTTTTACTAGCAAACCGGAGGTTAAATTAACTGCATTTTTAGACATGCATCATTTCGCGAAATGCTAATTCAGTTTTACTAGCAAACCGGAGCTTAAATTAACTGCATATAAGAGATAAGGACAAATTCTCCAGGTCATGTCAGCCTCTGTTGAGTTCACTGATTTGGAGGTTGCCTTTGATAAGGTTCCTGGAAGGAAACTCTGGGAAATGTACCATCTGTTTTATTAGATATCAATGTATACCTACAAATAATTTTGCTAAGGTGCGCTGGAGACCAAATGGTTAACATATAAGTCAGCATAGGAGTCCGTTATCAGACTCTCAGTCCGCTTACTCATACACTGCTCACGACGAACTTAATTCATTTTCGGAGGCTGAACTATCTTACAAGTAATTGGAAGTCAAATAAAAGTATGACCCAGAATCCTATCCATGCCAATTTATAAAACCTAGTAGAAACGAAATCACTGACTAGGCAGGGCCACAACACAAAACGAACTGTTAGGAATGAAGTCTTTCTCTCCGGAAATGCTAAATCAAATACAAGTTATGACAAACAGGGCCTGTTGTCTTTCAAAAGGGCAACGAACACATGATCAAGAATGAAAACATAGAGACAATCTCTTTTAAAGTCTATGCCTTTTTTAAGCCACCATCAAAGACTAACTTTACTTTTTGACTCGTGCCGCTCGCAGGCGTGATTTCTTGCTGTAACTTGCAACATGTGGATTCTTTTTAACGAGGAGCCAAGCGGTCTTCACTCTAGTTCATGGTGTCTCCTGACTCTTGACTTGTGTTTTTGCCGATTTGGGGCCAACACCTGCAGCAACATACTACCTTCCAGAGGAGTGGGTCTGGGAGGACCAGCAGTCTGTGCGCATTTTCATCCAGCGCACCTGGGTCCTCTTCCCGCCCCCTTGCCTCCTATATAACATTGGACACTCCCGCTGGATGCGCCCGGGACGACGACCGGGGCGAAGCCCGGGCAAAGGGCGGGCCGTCTGTGGCCGTCCGAGGATGGTAGAGGCAGTGGCGGCTGGTGGATTTTGAAAGTGGTGAGGCGAAAAATGTTTTACCCCAATGTAATAAGCGAGCGAGCGAAGCGAGCGAGCCCGAACTGGAAAAGGAGGGTGCGGGGGGGTTCTCCCCCGCAAGAAAATTTTGAAAAAAATGGATTCAAATGGTGGATTTTGCACCACATATTTACTGCAAATTGTTGAAAAAAAGGGGGAATCCAAATATAGCATTTTGAAGCACGAGTGTGAAGAAAACATTAGAATCAAATCAAAAATGTTCCCAATCCTCCACCTGGTCTGCTTGCAAAATGACCCCCAAGCCAAGCACATACAACCAACGGAAACAGGCCTTCTAAGTGTTTCCTACCTGTAACACATCTCTGAACCACCTCTGTTTTCATTGTATATAATAATGAAAATGCTGCAGCTTGTTCTTATTTATCTTATGCTACTTACAACCATTGACAAAGCCTATAGTCCTGGCTTGTTGTAGGTTTAATGTCACTCGTATTATATATCTGGAGGCAATGACAGAAGAAGCACAATACCAGTGGGGCAGCACACTATGCTAAGTACACATTTTTAGCTTAACAGTTTTAAACCATGCTCGTAATTACATCGGCTGCCCCTACGAGAGACCCCTCAGTTTTTTCATCCCACTTAAACCCCTGCACACATACTTTGCTTACACTGTTCATGAGAGCCCTGGGAAACTGGGACCCAGAGGTTACTCGCATGTAAATCAGAGAAAGAAAAATAAACACCAAGCTCTCTGGAAGACACAGACTAACATTTGACCTCTGTCTTTGATTGCACAGCAAACGTGACAAGATAAGAACAAGATTTAAAAGCTTGTTTACAGAAAGCGAGTTTGTGGAAAAACACAGTATACAAGATTTTGGCAATGGAAGGGACAATCCCGACAGCCTAAAACAAAGCCAGCAAACAGAAAATGTGAGTTGCAAACCACACAGCTAATGGTAAGCAGCGGTTGAATGCATTCCTTGGTCAACTTTCTGAATGTCCCCAATGTCTTTCGAAAACCAGACAGCTATGCGGTTTGGTAGGCTGAGACGTAAAAAAGTAGATATATGAATGTAACCAGTGGAAGGATAGATGTCATCCAGTCAAAGAGATTGTAAAGAAGCTATTTTCCAGGGGAATGACAAACACGAGAGGAAGAAAAGACATCAAGTAAGAAGCAAGCAAACAGGCAATTAGACAGGCAACTAATGATTAGCAATGGGCTGGCACAAAGTCCACTGGAAGTTTTTGATATGGTTCACAGAATGTCTTTTAAGCACAGACAGCTAAAAGGCATCTTTAGGCAAGATCTAAAAATAACAGATGAATGCCAATGCCTAGGTCCTTGCATTGGAGGAATGGGACTATTGGGCTACTAAGGGTTTGGCGGGCTGAAGGGAGAGGGTGCAAATGCATGCGTGTGAGCGAGTGCATAGCTGGAAAGATGAAAGCATGTGTGCATGGATGAAAAGATGAATGTGTGAAATGATGGATGCTTTCCGTTTTCTCCCTATTTTGAGGGCAGAGAAAACAAATGCTTCCCCAGCTCCATGAAACAGAGAAATCTGGGTAGAGGTTGCATTGTTATGGCTATGCTGGGATCAGGGAAAGCCAAATTTCAAGTTCCAGAACATTATGCCATTTTGTTTTGAGTTTAAGTATGGTGCATTGAAGAACGTATGGCCACAACACAATGGGGATTCCTACACTGAATCCTATGGTGCTCCTGCGGAGGATAATGACCTCAGTGTTCAGAATTTGTAAGTCAGCAAGTTCAAAAAACCAGAAAAGTTCATCTGGATATACTTTATTCCAAAGTTCATATATTGTTTTTCATGTAGACTTCGATCAAGTTTAAAGTATGTTCAACGTGTTATTCACCGCCAAAACGATTTCTGAATGCCAAAATCCCAATGCATTTCGGGACGAGGGTCCCTTCGTCAGGGGCATAATGTACTCTGTGAAAGAAACCAAACACTGTTTCAGGGGGCGGACATTGTCTACAATAACGAAAAAATACAAAAGATGGCATAGGGACCTCACTGTTATACGGGTGATTAAAAAGAGAAGGATCATGAGTAACGAAACAAGCTGCAAACAGTGTCAAAAGAAGTCGAGTGGTAGAAGGTGCACCGAAAAAAGGACCGTGAGTAGCAGAAACGTGCTGTAATCAGATGCGAAGGTAATCAGGTAACAGGAGAAACACCGCGGGTACTAGCGTGAATGTGGTCTTTGAACATAAGATTTTGAAGATTCCGGTAAGCACTATGGTTGGGAAATCGGTGGACTTTAATTTCTTTTAATTCCTTTGTGTGTCGGTTAATGGTTTTCCTCGAACTCACATTTGTTGATTACAAAATTCACGCTAGTACCCGCGGTGTTTCTCCTGTTACCTGATTACCTTCGCATCTGATTACAGCACGTTTCTGCTACTCACGGTCCTTTCTTCGGTGCACCTCCTGATACTAGTCGTTACTTCAAGTCCCCCATTAGCCAGAAGGGACAATATCCTGAGGTGCCCAAAAAAGTTTGAACTTGGTTGTAGGATTACCTGTCCTGAACTTGTCTGAAAATCCAGGTGTGCCACACCACCACAAGTCTTTTTGTCACAACACAATGGGGCCACTGACCGTGCACAGACACATACTGGGGAATGTATTATTGCACCAGTGTCTGTAATGATGCGTCAATCGATGCATTAGAGTGGGAGCCTACATGGATGGCTAAATAGTTATGGACAAGTGCCTGGGTGTGGCTGGATTGATAAAGGAAGGTGCAGATGTGGAGGAGGTCAAGAGCTGGACGTCTAGGTCTATTCATAGCGTTCTCTAAGTAACTGCTTCTAGAAGCCACAAGTTCACAGCTGTAATGTGTGATTTGCAGAAGAATTTCTCCTGAAAAGTAGCAGCAGAAAAAGAAAATCACAAAAGCACAAACAAATTCCAGGTGCTGGCTAACTGTTCATGTTAAATGTACAGGCTTGTAAATGCTGAACTCTCAGTGGGAGAATGGGCTCTTTTTGCCTCTCACACTCCTCAGGGCATGTTCAGTGGGAGAAGCAGGAATCCTACTAGTGGACAATGAATTTTGTGGGCGCTCACATTTTGATCATAACCCATGTGGTGACAAATTGATTGGCTCTTGAAGACACATGACCTCATACCCAGTATTGATTTAGTTGCACAAGAAATCCTGAGTCACGTAAAATACACGGGTAGAGAAAAGACGTCCTTAATTGATTTTATCAACCTTTCTAAGGCTTGGGCTAGAAAGGTGTGTACATGTAAATTGTAAAGAGTGTTCTGAATGACCATAACCCACTTATTTTAGGCCTTAACCTACTGGTGCCCTTGGTATCTATGAATGTGAAGATTTGCTACATCGAATATATGAGAAATAGGGCTGTGCACCGTAAATAGACGGATGATGAACCAAAGGTCTTCTTAGCCCATCTTGTGGAGAATCAGAGGGAGCACTTTGAGCTGTGTCTCAGTGCTGAACCCGATCTGGGGTTGGTGCTAGGGGCCTTTGCCAAAATTTGTAAGAAGCCAACTGAGCAATTAAAATTAACACTACAGAGGCACAATACATGGTTTGATAAGTCATGCTCACCAGCTCATAGTAGCCTCATACAAGCTCTAAAAAGTTGCTGAGGGTTTTGTTAGAAATTAGAAACTGTAGGACGCTCTATAAAGAAGTCATTAGGTTAAGGAAAACAGAGAGCAGAAGGGAGGCTTAGGAGCATCTCATTGTTGCCTGTGCAAGGAATGATGCGTCTCAATTTTGGAAGGAAGTCAATGCACCTTTCTTTTCAAGTAGCTCCGCAATTAGCATAGATGGCACCATTCCTGAACATGTATGGGTCAAACACTTTATGAATTTCTATGATTCTAATAAACTGGATTATCGTCATTGAGGATTCAATTTGCCTAGGAGGTGCAGAAGAGCTAACAATCTCCTTTGGGAACATAATCTCGGCTCCGAATAGATGCCCAAGCAATAAAGCACTGGTACCAGATAAGTACCTATTGACCCTTTTAAGGACAGTTTGGCACTTTGTGCCCTAATACTGGTGAATGTGCTTCGGAGTGCGAGCTGTGCTGATCCCCCTAAACCATGGTCTAGGTCAACAATGGTCCCAATTTTTAAAACGGGTGGACAAGTGTGAGGCATTCCCTCACATTCTGACCATTGCTCATGTATTCTGAAGTGGATATTGGGGTCACCAGCAGAGACACAGGAATTGATAGAATGGTTTTGAAGGGTAGACGGCAGGGGTCATGTGCGCGTCTTAGAGAGCAAGTCCTGGTGCAGACACATGATGACACACAGTACACCACTTGCTTCCCTTTGTAAAATCATAAACTGAAGTGAAAAAATGGGCCTGGGCCTTACCGGCTGGTGGTGAACTGCTCGAGTTCACATAACACCAATTATGTCTCGTTGATATGCATTGATATAGCTCAAGTCCGCTGTCTGTTCTCTGCAGCCCACTTTACTCAGTCAGTTAAGTGTGCGCTCCTCAAGTGATAAATGGCACAGATCTGTTCCCTATTATTACTGCTCTGTGCTTGTCATGCAGAAGCGCAAGGGAGATCCGTTCCAAACTCAGAGACAATCCACTCCAGTATTTACCAGATGCTCCACGATTCTTACATTTTCAAGATCCTTGCGTGAGTAGCTCGTCTACTCCCTCGTTATCCTGTGCATTTTAGGACTTCTAGTCCTGATTTCCAAATGGAATCAGCAGGACTACGCTTCCCAGAATGCAAAGAAGATGGTTGCATCTCTTGTTGTAATCAGATCTAGAACCCTAATAAAATATTCCAGATTCATGCCCTCATGTGGTTATAACAAATCATATCCTTATAAAGGCATAAGAATCATATCCATATTTAGTCATAGCCAATGCAGTCCAAATATGGCAAGGCTACTTCCATAGACTCCTAGAAAGTACAACGCGTTCTTTAAACAAACCAAGCCTCCAGCAGCCCGGGATTTCCCCCTGCTTTTGTTTTGATTTGTCCTAGAACTCCTGAGAGTCCTGAAAGAACTGCAAGTTCTTAGTGACGTCTTATGTCCAACCTTACGTCAAACTCGGCACCTTCCAGGTATAAATATACCAGCCCCTGCCTTAAGCAAACACACAGTGGTTTGGAGCAGATCGGCTATCTACTTATCCGAAGCCCAGCTGATGCGAGTGCCGAAGGAAGCCGACCCTCCCACTGACGCACTGAGAGAGACGCTGTCTTTTCTCCTGCCGAGAAAATCCAGCTCCAGTATTTCCAGTCACCCTTGCGGGTTGCTGGGAGATAGAGTCCTGAGAAAGCGATACAAGACCTCCTTCATTCTATAACCAAGGTACGGAGCTGATTAGATCCTCAGAGAATTCTTGATTCAGATTCTTGGCAAAAACTAACTTAACTTAAACTGCAGCTCACTTCCTCCTTCCCACGTACTAGGCTTAGGTTAGGTACACCGGGGTAGGCGTATCTTAGAAGCACCAGTTGAGCATGTTTAGTCAATGATTTTAAGTATGTATATATTTTATCCGTTTTAATTATCTTATGGCTCAGAAACCATATAAATACTTTTACAGTATTATTTCATAATACTCCTTTTACTGTACGCACTTTACTTCATGATAAGTATTGCAATTGTGGCAATTCATTTCTCTTGCATGAGAGAGAAGACTGCTCAATAAATAACACCTTTTATTGAAAACACCCGTCTCTCAATTTATCTGCACACCTGGTGAAACTAACCATGCACGATTGACTGAGTAAAATAGCTATCTATTGTTTTCACACGACTCTGGAGATATACTCCTTATTCTGGGGGGAGCAAAGTTGTCATGTTTTTGCGGTTGTCGGAAAAACTAATCCCTTCTTGTCTATTCAGGAAAGTTAACCCCTTCCTGTTCACTCGAGAAAGTTTCTAGTGACCTCTGAGCTAGCTGGTATACCTAATTAAGTCTAACATATTCAGTAGAGACCTAGATGACCTCAGTCCTACGTTTAAACTACCGTTTATGTTATTTCAATGCGCAGAGCCTATTGGGAATATAGGAACTACACTACACTCTTACCACTCTGCAAACTTAACATATATAGGACATGGGTTGTACGTATCGAACTTTAACATATAGAATTACAATATTAGTTCTTTGAAAGCTAACGTGTTCTCTTCAGGCTGAGCTTTTACGAGAAACCTTCTGGCTCCCCTCCAAGAAAATGTTTTGAAAAACCATGCATACGGGTGCCTTAAATGGATCTCAAGATATCAATATTGGTCACACCATAATCTGCTTAAGGGGCACTGAAAGGTCTTATAGCCCTTTCTCTGCCCACCTCTCCTCTTTTCTCTCATCACCCTCTCACAGGCTATGCCCTATGTCTTGCTCTCCCTTCTCACTCTTCCCACCTCCGACGCTCAGAGATACAGAGACGTCCATCAGCCAAGAGGCTGTGTATGGGAAAGTGACTATGTAAATGAGAGCAAAGTTTTGTCTGACAATGCAGATGTCACACGATTGGAGGAGCCACCTTTAGTACATGACGTAGTTGTATTGCTGCTTCAGTGGCTCCTATATAAAGAAGGGGCGTATTACGTAAAGGGCATTACACTGCTTCCTTCTACTGTGCACATAAAAGGAAATTAAAGAGTGAAATAAAGAAGTGCAAAGAGAGAATGCAGGATTCATTTGTAAAAATAAAAGAGTCCAAGTGAGAGAAAAGTGATTATACAGAGAGGATAGGGTTGAGAAATTAAAAGAAAGCAGCCATGTAAACATAGCTGGCAGTGAAGGTGTGAAAATATTCGCAAACTCTAAAACAAAGGTGACAAGGTGCGAGCCTTTTTAATGATTTAAGCCTTTCATAAGCGAGGCGGAAAAGCATCTCCCTTGGTGGCAAATGGAAAAGTCAAGTACTTAGCTTTAAATCTGACTAATTACTGTGTTTAAAAGCTGAACCTAGAACATGTATGATAAACAAAGGCCTTGCAGCTAACAAGCACACAGAAGACTGGTAGATCAACATTAAAAAAGGGTCTGCTTGGTATGGTGGCGAACATAGATGTCAGACTGTACATTTATAATACTACTTACCATCAACAGGCAGGACTTGGAACAGTAGTGAAGGTGATGAAAACACTGAATGTGCTGTATGACCGACTATACACCTGCTTCACCGCATAAAATTAATTCATTAACAGTCTGTAATGCACAGTCCTCAGGTTTCTGTAGTTAAGTGGTTGCCAGGTTCACTTCAAGTACACACAGTCCCCGCTTTGAGCTCAAGTATCAAAAATATTTTTTATTTCAATAAAAGATTTTCCTAACTAGGGCAGTAAAAGAAAGACTTGATTTAATTAAAGGCATACAACGCAAATATTATGCAGTCCCCAGCCTTGCTACCTTATTCACAGTAGCCACTAACAACGAAAAGGGACTACATCCTCTATAACTCCTATAAGTCTACACTGATTGAGTTATCCAATCAAAACTTTCTATAATGCATACAAACAGGAGCAGAACAACTTCATGTTCATTTAGCCTTACTGACTCTCCAGTGTGCATCCGTAAACTATGCACCTGTAAGCCCATCACTTTTTCACGTGCAAACTCCTTGGGAAGTGCTGTGTCATGAAAACCGAGGCTTGAAAAAACAGGAAACACAGAAACTTGCTAATACAATCACTATAATTATGGAGAAAGAAATGCAACCGTCCCGGGGCTTACACATGATGACACACCACTTGCTTCCCTTTGTAAATAAATAAATCATAAAGTGAAGTGAAAATTTGGGCCTGCACGGGCCTTACCGGCTGGTGGTGAACTGCTAGAGTACACATAACACTGTCTGCAGACTCTGCACACCGTCACGATGTGCACAGCACACGTCCCTCTCCTGACAGCAACCTTTTGTGCCAATTGACTAGCTGCTGCAGCTTCCCAGCAGTAATTCATACTGACTGCTACCTCGACCAACAAACATGCAGTCAGTCATGCTGCGCAGAAGTAAGTAAGAAATGGTGTCCAGTAACGCGGGAAGAAGCCTCACTCACAAGAGGTCCAGTCTGCGCAGACTCGATCCTTGGGTCCCTGACTGCCACGGTCTTTCCTCGAATCGTCACAGGGGTGTCCCACCCACGCCCTGTAAAGAGTCAGGAAAGGGTGGGGTGACAAGGCTCCTCACTCTGTGATTGACGTGGAGGTTTTGTTATCCCGGGCTTGCACTTAAAACGCCCGGGGCAAACTTCACCTCCACGCCTTGAGGGGGTGGAGACTGGGCTTTGAATCCAAGTCTTTGCCGAGCGGATGACATCACAGCCTTTAGGGATGTGATGTTGTCCGCCCGACAAACACTTTGTTTTATTCCTAGGCGGGCTGAAAGAAATCTATCACGCCGGTGTCCATGGTGAGTAGTGCAGACAGTGTCTGCCCGACAGTGCTCCGTGTGCAACATAAAAGATGTAAATTACAAAAAGGGGGCATCTTTTAAAATGAAAACAAATAAATGAGCATTCAGCATTATTATTGCTGTATGTAACGGGGGCGGAGCCCCGACGCCCGTAAAGAGAAACCGCCACTGGGTAGAGGCCCGGCCGGGCCCCGTCTGTTTAAAGTTTGGGTAGGCATTGTGTCTTATAGTTAGAGGTATATTCTGTTATTGTTTATCCCCGGTATTATGGTTCTCCGCTCAGGAAAGGGGAGAAAGGTGACACTTATGACTGCACACGGGGCAGTCACTGGCCCGATAGACCAATTTTTAACGCGTGCAGCGGCAATCCTAGAAAAAGAAATAGCCCTGACAGAAAAACGACTTTCCCTAGATTTAGTGACAGGTAAGCGTTCGTCTTTAGGCGCCATAGGGGCTGTTGCCTCTCCTGACCCAGACTTACCTAATTTAACAGCTGCCCAACGTGCCGGATCTGGTTCTATACTGGTAGAGCCAGATACAGCGGACCCCACCGAACTCAAGAATTACCGCCCCATCTCGCTCCTCCCGTTCCCAGCCAAAGTCATCGAGAAGACCGTCAACAAGCAGCTGGCCGCCTTCCTCGAGACGAATGGATCCCTCGACCCCTCACAGTCTGGCTTCCGAGACAACCACAGCACCGAGACCGCCCTCATCGCTGCCACCGATGACATCCGAGCCCTGCTCGACAACGGAGAAACAGCGGCCCTCATCCTCCTAGACCTCTCCGCGGCGTTCGACACTGTTTGCCACCGCACCCTAGTGCAGCGCCTCAGCAACATCGGAATCCAGGAGAAGACACCGGAGTGGATCAGCTCCTTCCTCGCTGGAAGGACACAGAGAGTCCGCCTACCACCGTTCAGATCTGCAGCCACGGAAGTCATCTGCGGCGTTCCTCAGGGCTCCTCGCTCAGCCCCACCCTCTTCAACGTCTACATGAGCCCCCTTGCGGCCATCGCACGCCAGCACAACCGCAACATCATCTCCTACGCCGACGACACCCAGCTGATCCTCTCCCTGACCAACGACCCCGCCGCCGCCAGAACCAACCTCCACGAAGGGATGAAAGACGTAGCCGAGTGGATGACGACCAGCCGCCTAAAACTGAACTCAGACAAGACAGAAGTCCTCATCCTTGGCTCCTCGCCCTCCGCCTGGGACGACTCCTGGTGGCCCCCCGCCCTGGGCACCGCACCCAAACCGACAGACCACGCACGCAACCTGGGCTTCATCCTGGACTCCTCCCTCTCCATGACCAGACAAGTCAATGCCATCTCCGCATCCTGTTTCAACATCCTGCGCATGCTACGGAAGATCTTCCGGTGGATCCCCACCGAGACCAGGAAAACGGTCACCCAGGCCCTCGTCACCAGCCGACTAGACTATGGCAACGCCCTCTACGCCGGAACCACCGCCAAGCTCCAGAAGAGACACCAGCGGATCCAGAACGCCTCAGCCAGACTCATCCTCGACATCCCCCGATGCAGCCACATCTCCGGACACCTGAGAGACCTGCACTGGCTCCCCGTCAACAAGAGAATCACCTTCCGTCTCCTCACCCACGCACACAAAGCCCTACACGACCAAGGCCCGAGCTACCTCAACAACCGCCTCAACTTCTACGCTCCCAAAACGCCACCTCCGATCAACCAACCACGCCCTCGCCGCCGTCCCCCGCATCCGAAGAGCGACAACAGGAGGAAGGTCCTTCTCCTACCTGGCCGCCAAGACCTGGAACACCCTCCCTACCGACCTCCGCCTGACCCAAGACCACCTCTTCTTCAGGAAGAAGCTCAAGACCCTCTGGGTAAGTAGCGCGCTCTATAAATGCCTTGATTGATTGATTGATTGATTGATAGATATAGTAGAGGATACCATTAATTCCACCACGATCAGTGGACTCTGTAGGTCCCCTTCTTTACATAGTATCTCCCTACCTCCCCCTCCAATACTTAGTCCCCTTGTAAAAACCCCAAGTTTGGTTCTAAAAGATAATAATAAATCTAGGCTCAAAACAAACAATAATAATGGTAAAAGGAAAAGAGGGGGTGGCCCTGGCCCTCAGAAGGGGAACATAGCCAAAATCCCTAAAACAATTTGCCCAGTACCTGTGCTGAGCACCCAGTACGATAGTCCACCTACAGGGCCTCCCATACACTTCAATCCCGTCCGAGATTCTAGTGCAAATGAGCTTCTGGGTAAAATGGAAATCCTATTGAAATCTTTAATGCTGCCCTTAATAGAACGAACTAAAATGATTAACTACAAATTAGACCAGTTGGAAAATATGGTGAAAGCCAACTCTAGTACTCTGGATAAGTTAGTGGCAGTTAGGGAGCCAAATAGGGTACCGTTGATCGCCAGTCAGACCCAGAGGTGTCGCAATGATGCACAAGCAGTCCTACCTGTCCCAGTTGATAAACCTGTAAGTATAATCCCAGCTGCCGCTGTGTCCCAGCCTTGCAGTGATTCAGCTGCTGGGCCCACAGCGGCAGCTCAGGTTAAATCTACGAAGTCAGATGACACACATAAAGAAAAGGTGCAAGCGGATAACAACATGAAGGGGAGATTATTAACACCGAACCTGCCCCCAGAAGCTAACCCCTTAGTGGTCATTCTAGCGGGAGTTCCAGCTTTGAGAGTGCATGCGAAGGAACCTTTTGTTGCTCTTAAAAATAAGGTACCTAGCTGGCTTAACCTAAATAGACCTCTGTCCCCTCAAAGTTTGAGTGAGATTGTAATGGTAAGGAGGGTCCCGTGGATAGGTAGAACGACTAAAAACATAAAAGGGGATTGTATAGTGGTCTCCTTTAGAGACCCTAGAACTGTCTCCCATATATGTGCATGGCCCAACCAAGAGTTGGATGCAACTATCCAGACATTACCTTTAACTTACTTCTATCCTCTTCATTGTGAAGGGGAAGTCAAGAGGAGGCCTAATGAATGGACAAGAGTAGAAAGGAGGGGCGGGAATAGGGGGACATGGGGTAGACCGGGCCCCATGTATATCCCGGATACTTTTTTCAACCATAACCGTTTCAGCTGCCTAGAGGCAGTAGACTGACTGTACCATCCTACTTATGAAACAGGAAACACCAAAGATCAGGAGGGAGCTGAAGGAGTACCCATGGACCATTTAGAGTTGTTAGATTGTGTGCAACCTAATACCTTTGAGGATTGCGGCCCTGTCGGTGATAAGGGAATAGGGTTGCACGAAAATGTGGACCAGGGAGAGACAAATAGCCCTTGCCACTCCCATAAGCAGGGATGTAGTAGTCTGGCCCCCAATCTAGTATATGCGGGGGTCGTAGATGTTACATCCATGGATAGGGGTGATACCCCTGAGCTAGGGACAGAAAAAGGTAGGCAAGGGTACAATTTAGCCAGCTGGAATATTGCGGGCTGGAATAGTAAACTGGGCGCTCTAGGATGGAGAGAATTTGTGGAAACATATGACATTTTATGTCTCCAAGAGACGTGGAGTGTGGACGATATCAGTTTTGAGGGATATGTCTCCTTTAACCTACCGGCACAGGGTTCGAATATGGGTAGAGCCAAAGGTGGTCTACTCATTTTGCTTTCTGTTAATTTCCCAGTGCAAGTTATAAGATATGTAATAGTTGGAAGTCATTCCCAATTGTTATGGCTGAGACATAAGAATGGCCGTAACGTTTTGCTGATTAACTACTATAATAATCTGCCTGACTCTTTGCGATTGACTGCAGGTACTGAAGTAGAGAAGGCCCTGGATAGGATCTGTCGGGCTAACCGTGTTAATTTTGTATTTATTTGGGGTGGGGATTTTAATATTTCTCTGTGTCCACTATCATTAACTAAGGTGTGCGGGATAAATGATGATAGAGGAGAGGGTTGTACCCATTTTATACATAGTACCTATGGACAGTCACTGAACTCTGCCCTGGCAAAATACGACTTGGTTGTGTTACAGACTGCAAGGGATAGAGAAGGAAACCCTGTCCCAACCTTTACAGGGAGGAATACCGCCACATTCATTGACCACTTGTTGGTCTCAGATGATATTTGTAAGTATTGCGACACTCCGGTCGTATTGGAACTTGCGGTCAGCGACCATAATTGTGTCACAGTAATATAACTTATCTGGGGTAATAAAGTATTAGCAGCTAAAACTGTCGTTACTGATATTGTCCCATGTAGACCAAATGGCCATAGGATAAAGTGGAAGGGAGATAACTCGGAAAGCTGCTGGCTAAAATTGTGGTGGCTTGCTTGCCCGACTTGCATCTCTGTCTGGATGGGAGTGCACATCCTAGGGGCATATTGACTAGCTTTAATAGGATTAATGCTATAATTGATAACTCTATGACCACTTCTAAGCATACTGATTGGAAACCAAGGATAGGTTGGTTTGACTCCTTGTGTACAGAGTCACTGCAGAAGCACAAGAAGGCTCTATCTAGTAGGCCCAGGGATAGGTCGATTATTATAAACCTTAGGGCCGCTTATAAGGGGCAGTTAAAACGGCGGAAGCTGGAATTGCAGGAGGAAGCATGGGATAACTTGACGAGGGCTGTTGAACTATCGGACAGTAAACCTTTCTGGGATACGGTTAATTGTCCTCTCCTTAAGAGTGATAACACCCCAGTCCTCACTGCTCAAGTTAGCGAGGATTGTTGGGTTTTACACTTTGCTAGCATTTTTAACCCAGAGAGGGTGGTGGATCCACCAACGGGAGAGGCTGACCCATGGCCAATTGTCCGCCTAAACATTACTGTACCGGAGGTAGATCTTGCCATCAGGTGTAGTAAGGGAGCGAAAGCTCCTGGCCCAGTTGGGGTGCCCATCGATTTGTACAAGGCAGATACAACATTGTGGGGCCATGTCCTGACTAAGGTTTTTAATGCGGCAGTTATGGAAAGCACCCCGCATACCTGGGGTGAATCTGTAATTATTCCAATATATAAAAAGGGGGATAGGTCGGATGCAAAAAATTACCGCCCTATCTCCCTTTTAGATTCATCACTCAAAACAATGAGTCGGGTGATGTTGGCCAGGCTAGAAGAGTGGGCCGAGGGTAGTGGTATCCTTGCGCGGTCCCAATTTGGATTCCGAAAGGGTTTGGGAACAGTAGAACAATGTATACATTTAGATCTTCAAATAGGGAAGTATACCCGTGCTAAGCAGGGCTCGCTCTTTCTCTGCTTCGCAGACCTAAGCAGCGCATTTGATCTGTCGATCACGCGCTGCTATGGTCAACCCTATTAGAACAAGCTGCTCCTGCAGGGATCATTTATTTTCTGGCCAGATTATATTCTAAACTATCCGCCCATATAAAATATGGCCAGGGCGGGGAATGCACTGATTGTATTAGTGTTAACTTAGGTATACGACAAGGCTGTGTCCTTGCGGCCCTTCTTTTCTCCCTTTTTATCAATGCAATAGACACTGAGCTTAAGCAGGTTAATTCCGAAGCCCTGCTAGTAGACGGTCAGGCTGTTCCCATTCTGCTCTATGCCGATTACTCAGTGCTTTTATCAAGAACCCCTCGCGGCTTGCAGAGATTGATGGATAAGTTTGTTGGTTTCATCAAGGAAAGAAAACTAAAAATTAATAATACTAAAACATTCATCATGTCATGTGGAAAGAAAAGGAGGAAGCTGAAAGCGTTTCATATAGAGGGTCAAAAAATAGAAGTTGTAAACAAATTTTGTTATCTGGGTATAACATTTAGTAGTAATGGTATGTGGTCTCAGGAGATATCAAATGTAAAAGCTAAGATGTCCAAAAGTGCTTATGGAGTTTTTAAATTTGCAAATAAACTTGGGGACCGTCGTATATATGATATGTTACACAAATATCTTTGCAGATGTGTTGCAATTGCGCTCTACGGATCTGGTTTTTGGGGGTATTGTCACCACCGGGATTTGCAAATGGAAGAAAACTGCTTTATAAAAAAATTGTTATGCTTGCCTATGTCAGCTTCCACTGTGATAACACACCAGGAATTGGGCCTGGAGTTTTGATCAGATTTAATCAGTCTAAGACCATTGATGGTGAGAGCAATCTGGCAGAAGAAAGAAACTAGTTTCACAAGGAGTATTATAAATGATTGTCTTCACCTAGACAAAAGCTCACTGATCCCATGGATTATTTATGTCGTGACAACTGCCAGTGATTTATTTAACTTAAACCTCCTTGATGATCCGTAGAGTTTTTCCGACATCTCCAAGAAAGAGCTTAAGTGTCTTTATTTGCATAAGAAAGCCCAAGCACGTAGAGACACTACTATGCTGTTATCTATCTCTCAGTTCTACTATTTCAACAGGGGCACTTCTGGCTTTTCTAAATATTTAACGGTAGTCACCAGACCATCCCATCGATTTGTTCTTATTAGATTAAGACTTGGAATCGTTCACCATTTGGTGGCGTTTCCCCACATGAAAAATCATCCCTCTATATCTTGTCTATGTGATGGGGTTACTAAACAGAGTACTGTTCACTTTTTACTTTTGTGTGATCTTTATAAGCACCTTCGTATTGCCTATTTAAAACCTTTATTTATGAAAACGGCATTGACGACGGTAAAATCTGCAATGATGCTGCTGTTCTCCTTAGATGATCCTGATATCTGTATTTTACAGCTATGTATATCCTGAAATCTATGGCTGCTATGAAAAGTATGGTGTTTTAATCATCCTGCTATGTTTAGTTATTGAGCTGCATCATGTCTGTTATCTTCTTAACATTTTTAACGATTTATTCTGGCGATTTGTAAGTGGCAATTGTATCAGAGCTAAATACTATGAATGTATATGTATATATTTTGTACGCTTTTATGATTGTTCTTTTTAAATAATCAAATAAAGCTTTGAAACTGAAACTGACTCTGCACATTCTCAATACTGCAATTTGTTAACAAAATCAGAGTAAAATATCCTGCATATCGATATACTTAGAGCAGTGAAAGAGAAGATAGAACTCATCTTGTTTCAGTAAGTTTCATCTGAGGAAACACTAGTGCAGTTTATTGTGTATTGCCCGTTGTATGCCACACAAAGCAATCTGTGCTTTGAGAGTTACTGTAGTTGACCATCAGGTTGTAATGCATATATCAAGAATGAGAGGAAGATTTATTCAGTGGACAAGAAAGGCTAAAACAACTTCTGAGACCCAAGATAATCGCCACATCGAGCCAAATGAACTCATTATGAATGACTCATGTTTAACTTTTTACAACTCTGCATAATTATTTCGTACCTCCACTACAGGTTGATGCATTATTAAACCATTAAAGTTGCTTCTGCGTGGGCAACCCTGCAGCACCCTCCACAACGATACTATGCCTACCGTTTCCGAGAACAGGCCTAGACCCCTGACCGTGCCTGTAACGGCCCACTTGAGGGCAGAAGTCAGGCGGCCCCATTCCCTGACATTCTACCTATCACCTTGATTATCCATCTCCTTCACAGCGACGACAGCGGACTCTCCGTGCTCCCGCCCTGTGCCTACGGCAGGTGAAGGCTAATCGCATCCGCACCCCCCATACATCACGAAGTGCCGTGCTGTTTCAGGCAAAGGGCTTAGATTCCTGGCTGTGCCTGCGGCATAACCGGACCACTGAACGGGCCCAGAACCCCTGGCTGTGCCCGTAATGGCCCACTGGAGGGCAGAAGCCAGCGCCCCCATCCCCCGACATTCATGCCGCAATATATTACTCATCGTCGGGCCTGAGGGAGAATGGCAGCGTGATGCTGCTCCTTTCCACCTTCTGCAGGAACAAGTACTGCATCACTAACATGCAGCAGTACCATCCTGCATGATGAGTAAACCGCGTCTCGTTGTCATTGTGCAACAGACCCACACATGGCAGGCGACACAGTACTGTGTCGCGACACACAGTTTGGAAAGCTCTGGTTAAGATCCTCACTCCACAGTGCTCCTGGGACAAAAGACAATTTTGGGAAGCACTTTACTAAAATGGGGGGAGTGAAATGTGAAATTTCTCTATCCCCATGGCATTAAAAACCTCTTTTATAGGGGCCCTGCTTATAAGAACCTGACCCCACCCCTGGGACACCAAGGGAGGGACCCTGGTGGTACATAATATGCCAAAATATTGTAGAATATCAATTTCTATGTGCCCCTACCACCAATTCGAGTTGGGGCACAATTTACATTTTAATGCAGTTCTTCAACACAAAGCTGGTTTTAAACTGACCTCAGGCTCCATGCAGTGCACATATGCAAGTGCAGAAAGGACTGCTGGCCTCTAAACTGACATGCCCTATTAGATACTAGAGACTTAAAAGTAGTTTTAATCCCCCTCCCCTATTATGTACTGGGGACTTCTAGGGTACAACACAAATCAAAAGGGAGGTCCCCTCACCAATCCAATACGGGACGGGGGCAAAAGTAATACACAAATAGAGAAAGTCCCAGTCAAAAGAGAAGCTATTGAATCAAGCTAGACACAAAAGTAGAGGCTCAGACGGAAAAGCTAGTACCACCATGTCAATACACTGCTATAGACAAAGATACACATACAAAAAAGACCTAAGTAGGTTTCTGTTAAAAAATCATCAAGAATTTATTAGATATAATATACAGTTATGTGACACAAATTCATAAAAAACAATAAGTTAAAACACATATTTAAAATGGCGTTTCATATATGCTGGTTACAGTTTTCAAGAAGTAGTTGTTGACGCAGCATTTTAGTTGTTTGAAATTATAAACACCTTCTTCAGGACAATTCTCAAATTACAATTTTCAAGAGGTACCAGAAACAAAACTTGTTTTCAGTTTCAGTTTGTTAGGTTGCCAGAACCCAGGTAGAAATGTATGGCTACCAATCTTCACTTCTGTATCAATGTCCTTAGACTGTAGGTCTGATGATTCGTAAATTAACAGCGGAGCCACCAGTACATTGTTTCAGTCATATGGCGGATTCGGTTAAATTTGGGCAAGAGAGTATACCGCTGCAGCCGTAGTTGGGTTTTTGCCTCTATCAACGGCATGTAGTGGACAGGGGTGGTCCTCCTGTTTTAAGACAGTATATTTGCCATTCGGTAAAGTGTCCTCTGGCCTCCCTGCTCCGACTGTATTCATACGACTCTCCTGGTAGTGGAAGAGTCGTTCAAATAAAGGGCACACGAAATTCACACCAGACGCCAGGCTGAGGAGACGCTGATTTAAAGAGCTTCTCGAGAGGGCACACACCCGTGCTTCACCGGTTCTTTTTATAATCTGGCTGTGATTCGACGTTTAAATCCACTAATTTGAATACCGTTCAACTAGTTTCGAAAACTGGCGTCTTCACTTCGATTTGCCTACTTATAGCTTGTACCCTTATCTTCAAATACTTCTACTCGAGTATTCTTTTTGTTACCTCACCGGGTTGGAATTATCACCGGATGTGGGGTCTCCAAAATTTGGATCCAGCCTTATAGCCTGAAGAGTTGTTGAACACTGTTTTCTGCAACGAAACACGTGTCGGCAGGCTGCTTGTACTAACTATATCTGATACACGATTAAAAAAGAAACAAGAGCAGACCAAAGATTCTACTGCTTGGATCATTCTATTTTTCTCAAAAATTCACTCATTGTATTAAATGACTGTACATGTGTGCGCAGGATTCGTGTTAATTGCAATTGTGTGGCTTACTATACAGATTAAGGGGTTTGTGAGGGTCTCCCCTTCCTGCTAGCACCATTCCTTTAGGTTATGCAACACACACACTACGTAATTATTGCTTGAGCGCCACAACTTCCTGATTACTAAAACCCGTCTCTATCCACTGCTAACCTATAGCCTGGTAGTCCTCATCAGCTAAGTGGAAAAACCTAAAAAGTCCTGAGGTCAGTTTGCACACAGAAGTGAGTCCCAAACAAATATGGTCTCAACATCTTCTGGGACCAAACCACAGCAAAAGCTGCTCTCTCAAAGGCACTCTACCTCCTCTCTCTGGGAAAAGGTCGCCTATTAATGAAGGCTACTGGCTGATAAATGGCCCTCCTCATTTACCTGTAATAACACTGCTCCAATCCCTTGTTATGAAGTATCTGTCTGACCACAAATTCCTTTGTGCAGTCAGGGGCCAGTAACACTGGTGCTAAATACATAGCTGCTTTCAGAGTGACAAAAGCCTTCTGACACTCTGTGGCCCAATCCACCTTTTTGGACCTCCTCTTCTTAGGGATGAGGTCTGTCAGGGGAGCCACAATGACCCCATAATTCTGAACACACCTTCTACAGTACCTGGTCCAAGAAATACCCTACCCTGAGTCTGGGTAATAGGAACTGCCCAATCCAAAATAGTTTGAATGTTGGCCTGGAGATGATGTACGTGGCCTCCACCTACCAGATGGCCCAGGTACACCACAGAACTGTGCCCTTTTTTCAATTTACTTGCTTTATTAGTCAGGCCAGCCTGATATATGGCATGAGGCACTTCCCTCAGAAGGCTTAAGTGATCCCCCCAGGTAGAACTGTATACAGCTATGTCATCAAGATAAGCTGGACTGAACTGTTGCAACCTAGACAAGACCCTGTTCACCAACCTCTGGAAGGGGACAGGTGCATTGTTTAAGCCAAAGGGCATTACCTTGAACTGATATATCTCTCTGGGGTGGGGAATGCTGACCTCTCCTTTGCTCCATCTGTGAGGGCAATCTGCCAGTAGCCTGACATCAACTCAAATGTGCTCAGGTACTCAGCAGCACCTAACCTGTCAATAAGCTCATCAAATCTAGGTATAGGATTAGCATAAGTCTTTGTGACTGCAATAAGTCCTCTGTAATCCACACAGAACCATAATGCTTTTGGCCCCGCTGGGGATTAGGTTTGGGCACCATCACCACTGGGCTGGCCCATGGACTGTCAGAAGTCTCAATTGTGCCCAACTCCATCATGTATGCTGCCTCAGCCTTAATGCTGGCTCTGGCATGTTCAGAAAACCTGTTCAGCTTACTTCTGACAGGTAGACTGTCACCAGTGTCAATGTGGCACACACACCACTTGGTGATGCCTGGGGTGAACAAGAACAGACCAGCAAACTGCTCAAGCACCTGCTTGCAGTCTCTGTGCCACTGGTCTGTCAATGTGGAAGAGAGTACAACTCCCTCCACTGAATCATCTTGCACTGACTCAGTTTCTTCCTACCTTCCCTCATCTGTGACCAGTAACATGGTCATATCTGCCCTGTCATGGTGGGGTTTCAATCTATTCATATGCAGGAACCTATAAGGCTTCCTGGGGGTGCCAAAGTCGACCAGGTAGGTAACCGCACACTTCTTTTCAAGGATTGGATTGGGCCCATTCTACTTTTCATGGAAGACTCTGGGAACCACAAGCTCAAACACCCACACCAGCTGTCCTGAATTATACATAGGCATAGTGTCCTTCTGATCAAACCAGTGCTTCATAAACTCCTTGCAGGCCTCTGGTTTCCTGCCTGCCTTGTACATTTACTCTGCCATTCTGTATCTCAGGCCTAGCACATAATCAAGCACATTAACCTTTGCTTCTTTGCTAGGCTTCTCCAGAGACTCTCTCAGCAGGCACAACAACTCAAAGGGATTGACACCAATCCCGTTTTGTGGTACCTCCCTGTAGGCAAACAGTAGCCACGGGAGGAGAAAATCCCATCTCCTCCTAAATTTGTCAGGCAACCCATCGAACATGCCCTTCATGGTCTTGTTCAACCTCTCCATCAGACCATTAGTCTTGGGGATGATATGGGGTGGTGAACTTTTAGTTAACACCACATTTATCCCACATTGCTCTCAGACAGGAGACAGGAAGTGTGTTCCTATATCTGAAAACAACCTCTTTTGGATAACCCACTCTAGTAAACACACCAAGCAGTGCCCTAGCTGCTGCGGGAGCAGCTATAGTCCATTTATTTCAGCTTTCGCAAATAACCATTTTTGCGTAAACTATACTGTTTTCTTTCAAACAAGTAGCTATGCCTCCAAATAGTGCATTCACTTTATTGAACTGAAATGCACAGGCATTTACCAGGTAATCCTTTTTTTTCCACACTAACCTGGACACAAAATTGCATATTATATTATGTATATTATGTTTCTACTTGTGCAATTGGGGCTTTTTCTCATTCCGCCTACATACAGAGTAATATTGTTTTAAGACAAGGCATCCCAATATGTTCTCTTCTCTTCAGCCCTCTATATTTACCTCCTATGTGTATATCCTACAGTTTCATTTTAAACTTGTAATTATGCCTTTAAATATCACATGCGCTTTATTGAGTTCAAATTCACAGGTATCCCTTTAAGAATCTTGACATGCTTGTCGCCTTACATCTTTAGCTGATAGTACTGTTTTGCGGTAAACACTACACAGCCCAAGACGTGGAACATGGCGTTTTGGGGGATTATGCGGTGCAGTGTTTTGGAATCCCTTTGTGGGATAAAGGGGGAGCGTACAGCCCATATTGCAATCACGGAATACGGGAGACCTATTTTCTTGCTCTGTGGGCCCTGGTTTTTGTGCTACCTATTTGTGGTTCCTTGGTTTACAGACTTGATTTGATCCACACACATTAATAGCAAAGACTTAGTTCCACCAAGTGAAATTGTTCACACATATCTTTATTCTTTGAATTTTATTCTTTTTTCTTCACAAGTAGCCCACGCTATTTAAGGACTTCTACAGGGCTCATCAGTAATCCGTTTCCTTACACAAATGTTCTATCTTATCGGATTGGGCAAACCTTGTAATACTCCTTTTCTGCCTCTGTTGTATTAGAGTCAGCGATCAAAGTAGTGCTTATCAGTTTATTCCCTTGGGATTTGCATAGATAAATGGCAGACTCCGTAGCTGATCTGTAGAATCCTGAATAGGGCTGATATTATAGGGCATGTTCCATTAGGCGGTATATAGCCATTGTCGACTCGTGATTTGTGCTTGCCACATCGCCGACTCACTCTTCATCTCAGAATCTCGATAATGGTTCTGAGATCTGAAAGGAGTTAGTACAGTTCACCCTGTATCTTTTTGGCTCTGAATGAAGACTGAAGAGCCAGCATGGTACCTTTAGGGAAGTATTCCTCAGCGTGAAACACCAAACCTATTTGCGGTTCCTTTGGCGCTACTGATCCCTGTGTGTATTAGGGTGGATCGTAATGCACATATTGCAATAGGGGCGGGGGGGCGGGGGACCCGTGTTTTTACTCTGTGGGCCCTAGGAATTGTGACATCTAACATGTGGCTCTTCAGGTGCATTTCATCCCTTTGTGGGATAAGGGGGGATTATACTGCCCATACTGTAACAAGGAGGGGGGAGACCCATGTTTCTTTATATGCGGCCCTTAGTAGTGTAACATACGGCACTCTGGTAATTTTTTTCATATGCACACAACATATTTTAACAAGGAACCTCAACTGTGGAGAAAGCGATAGTTGACGATCACACTGGATGAGTGCAGACATTAGCAATGTCACTCAGGGAATTTTTCAGCATGCCTTCATGAGTAGTACATGTACTCATTACAGCAATATATAGTATATGACTAAAACTTTTAAATAAGAACTTTGATACTCTTTAAGCTTTACTCCACAAGGAGCCGAAATAAATAGTGGCATTATGACCATAGATACTTGGATGCATTTCCCTTTGGGCTGGCGCAGATACCCACATGGGCTGGGGGGGTTTGGTTGCCTTCTTTCATTGTATCTGATACCCATTGATACAGCCATGGATCCTTATAAAGGATCTCATTACGAGTCACGAAGGACAATGCAACGCCATTGGGGGGCACCAGCTGTAATTCTTTATTTCTCTTCTTTGAGGACATGGATTGAATTGCATATTTTAAATAAATATTCCAGAGTCCCCGCTAGTTCTAACCACGCATATTTTATACTCTACTTTCTAGGCACAGGAGCTGTGTAATATTGAACTTCCCCTGGATATAGGCAGGATCAGTTCAAATCAAAGACACGCACTGTGGTACAGGAACCCAACAGTGTTGTCTTAAACACCAACAATCTTTGAAAAACTTAACTAAGACACGATGTCTTCTGTGCGATGTTTTAACTTGGAAACATCTGTCATTGAGGACACTATTGTTCTAATTTTCTCATTTCGTTCTGGATTATGTACTGTTGTAAATGTGAACTTTTATAAGTGAATGTGTATTTGTGTACTTTTTAAATGTGAATGTTCAAATGTGCGTTTTACATGAGAGTCTTTTATGTGGAAAGTTTGAGTTGAAATAATAGGGTGTCTTATGTACATGTATGTGTTATTGCCAATCCTTTACTTGTGGTATTATACACTATATATTTTGTATGTTCTACAGCCCTGAGGAAGTCCAGTAAAGTTTGGCAAAACAGGTTCGCTGTTTGTCTGTTTTAACTAAATTTTTAAGTGAAGAATAAAGAATTGTTGCGAGAACAAGTATTGGAAGGACATAATCATTTTGGCTCTTGGAATTGGTTGTGCAATCAACATTTGGGTTTGATTCAATTTTTGTCTTGGTGACTGCTTCCTGGAAACAGCCGGAGTGGTGGATGTGCACACCGCATGAGTGTAATACTCGAAACATTGGAATTATTGTGTGGGATTTTTGTTTTGGGGAAGTGCGTCACATGTGCAATGATATGTAGATGTTTGGCTTCCTGAGAGGTATTGCCTTAGGTTACCCTAACTTTAATGCAGTAGATAGGTCCAGGGGACCAACAATGCCCATCCCCACCCTATCAAAGGGAGTCCCAACCACTGGCAGTGGTATCAAGGGAGCCTTTGGCTTGCCCCCTGCCTTGCCACTGTCCTGACAGGGGACACAGGAGCTGCAAAACTCCTTTACCTTCTCAGACATATGGGGCCAGTAGAAATTGTTCACCAATGGGTGCCATGTCCTAGTCTGTCCCAAATTTCCTGCCAAGGGGAAATCATGATCCAAGGTCAGGATGTAATCTCTGTACTTTTGGGGTATCACCAACCTCCTGGTGGCCCCTTCCTTGAGGTTTCGAGGTTTCTGGCCTCAGTATTAAGCAGTCTAACTTCTCAGTACATTCTGTGAAATCCACTGGAATCCCCCTGCTCTTGTGTGGAGGAAATCTGGCTCAAGATCTCAATGGTGGGACCATCTCTCTGTCCCTAAAATATCTCGTCTCTGGAGTGTCCACTGGCTCCTGTCTGTTCTGTCAAGTCTGACAGATAAGCCAGGAATGGGATCCCTTCCTCAAAGGGCAGATCCTTCTGCACCTCTGGAATTCCTTGGGCTGGCTCACCAGACCCCAGTGAACTTGTCCTGGGATGCATGGCCCCTTGTTACAGGGTCCAGGCACCCATTCTTTCCCTTATGGATAGCATGTGACCTAGTCACAGCACAAACCCATTCAGGGAGCTCCAATAGTTTCATATGGAATTTCTCTCCACCTCCGACCACTCGGATACTTTGAGATCATTGACCAGTAAACCCTGGACTGGGAGCACAGAAGACACAACTACCTTCAAAGAGCCTATCACACCTCCCGATTCTTTATCCACCATAGCCATGGGACGGGTTTGGTACTGCTGTCTGCATAGGTCACCTGGTGAAGCTTACCAGGTTGCAACCTCCTTTGAAGCACCAGTTTATCTAGGACTATAGTCCCACTAGACCCTGTGTCTCTGATAGCCTCAACCTCAGTCCCATTAGCTTTAGGCCTCTGCCTGTACATATCCATGTTGGGAGGTACGGCAGACAGGATTGCCATATTCACCCAACCCAGGGACACTAAGGTTGCCTCTACTACTTGCCTACCCCTCTCTGGGGCACTCTCCACCTTCACACTTACACTAAGAATCCTTGACGATGGCCCCTTAATGGGAGGCTTCTTGATGCAAACAGCATCTCCCTTTTTGTTCCTTGGCTAATTACAGTCAAAGCACTTATCCACCTTGGAGGGATCAAATATCCTGCTATTCTTTCCCTGACATGCCCTCCCTTTCAAATTGGGTTGCATTGAACCCCCTCCTCTGTGTTCAGGTCATTGTAGGTCTTTGGAGGACTTCTTCTGTTTTTGACCTTCTTTTCCCTGCGCTTTGCCCTGGGGAAGAACGTGTCCTCCTTTCTTCTGGTCACCCACCTGGTGCTGATTAGAAACCTGGTTCTCACCTACTCACCAGCTGCTTCCCACAGCTCTCTGGGGTCTGTCAGCTCAGAGTGCACTAGGTACTGCGTAACGTTGATTCACCACAATGAGTCAAAACATGTTCTTTTAACAACAGCAAATTATACAATCCCTCATATGGGTAAACATTGTTACCAACAACCAAGCTTTCTAGTGACTTCACAGAGACATCCACAAAGTCTACCCAAGAATTTGCACTCACTTTCTGGGTGTCTCTGAACTTCATCCTGTACTACTACTGGAGTCAGATCAAAACTCCTAACTAAGCAAGACCTCATCTGCAGGTAGGACTCTGCATGATCCGCACTTAGGATCAGGAGCCTATCTCTCCCAGCTACTGGAATCAGCTCCCAGAGGAGTGCACCCCAATACTTAGACCCTACTCATTCCAAGGGCCCTCTGAAAGGCTGCTAGCCACTTATCAATGCCACCCCCCTCTGTGTACTTGGATACTAGACCCTTGGGATTCTTGAGGTCAAATCCACCTCTCCTGGAATTGTCAATCTCCTCATCATTTATACTGCCCCTATTTTGTTTCTCCTCCTCCCTCTGCCACTACTTCTTAGCTATTTCCAGTGTCTTCCATTACAAGGCTACTTGGGACTCAAGCTGCCACTCTGCTAGGGGCAGTGGTGGTTCCTGCATAGGGGACCCTGCCCCCCCACCATCTGGAAATACATAGCTACCAGTGGAACCAACGGAGGAGGCATCATCTTCACCCTCCTCTTGAGTGACGTGGGGAGGAGGGTCTGTCTCCAGCCCCCCCCCCCCCTTGAATCTCTTCAGCTATCCTAGCCCAGGCCCAGCCCAGTTCAAATTCCAAAAATCAAAGTCAAACATTTGTTCTAAGACAATTAAGAGGTTTTTTAAAATCCTAATTCACTAGACTGAAAGGTGTACTTTTTAAACACAAGTTTTCATCCACACCGATGAACACTAAATGTTGGAAAGTGGATTATTAGCAGTGGTAAATATACTTTTACCACAGGCAATATGGCCATTAATAAGGTATAGGGCTCAGAATAGGTCTCAGAAAATTATTCCCAGGCTCAACCTTTGGTCGCTTGGCTGCAAGCAGGCAGGCTTAACTTCAGAGGCAGGTATGTTAAGCATATAAAAACATCAATTCGGTAAATAATTAAGACACAACACACAATAAAATTTTTATTTTTCGTGGATTTCTAGCAGTAGTTATAAGTTCATAAACTATTGCAATTTTAACCTGTGTGGCTAGGAATCTACAATGGGGAACATGAAATGTCCAATTTCTCCAGCACCAGGGCCTATAAAATATATTTATTAGGATCATGCTTATAGCTACATGACCCCTCCATGCCAGGGATGTCTAGGGGAGACTTCAGTGGATTACTGAATATGTGAAACTAGTGTAGATCCTCACTCCATTGTGGTCCTAGCACAAATGTCAATTTGGGGAAGTGTAGGAAGGTGGAATCTGACTACATGGTAGCCCCCACTTTTTTCTGGTGTTTTGATGATTTTTGACTTAGTTTGGCTGGGATCCTGCTATTCAGGGAACCAGCCTAGCTACTTCCTCTCTAAATTGATTGCATGTACATTTGCTAGTGCATCAACTTCACAAGCTTTCCCAAAGTTGTGCATTGGGTTACTTGTAGCCCAAGCCCCGAGCACCATCTGCACCAAAGATTGAAGGCCTACACTCCACAAGTGTTCTGTGGGCCTGCTTCTTGCACTTCCACTCGTGGCTCCTTCACAATCCTTGGCCCATTGACTGGTTGATCCCCAAGAAGGTAACTCTACTTTTCCTTGGGCTTCCCTGGTTGCTCCAGACATGCCCTGACTCCTCACCAAAGGGTGAGTCCCTCAGACCTTGCTGGTCTGCACCAAAGCCAATCTCTGGTTTCTGCGTGGATTGCTGGCTAAGGATTGTTGGGTCCAATCCGGTCACCGACACCGCAGCACTCGAATCCAGCACCTGGTCATTGTCAACACCTCCTGGTCCTTGTGGCTGAAGAGACAAGCTTCACCTTCTTCACCTGCAAGCACCCGCCATCTGTGGGCATTCGACTATCGTGCCCCTGGTCACTGGCTAGTGACCCAGACTCTCTCCTCTCTGCTTTCAGGTTCTTCTCATCCTCGATCCAGGCTTGGATCCCTCCGGACACTTTCCACTTGGAGGCCAGCAGCACTTTAAAGCAGATTGCCATTGAAATTGACGACGAAACCCGACATGAAAAGACACCTATGCACCCAGCTTCCCTGGGTGAGGTTACTTGAGTATTCAGGTAGTCCTGTGGGTGTTGACTCAAGAACCATCGATGTTCTAAAGGGGTTTGCTCCAAGTCCTCTTCTAAGTGTCCTTTATCCTTAAAATTCCAACCGCGACTTTCCCAATAGAAGTCAATGGTGATTTGCGGCTGTGTTTAGACACTGCACGCGTTCCCCGTGGGGCCCCTGTGTCACGACTTTGGGTGGTTCCTGGTGGCCCCAGCAGTTCTGAAGACTCTAGGCCTTGTATCTATGCAATTCGTGGTTCTTATACCACTTTATTGATATATGGTTTAGTACACCCCTAGGGCTCAACGTATATTGTGCTAATTTACTGTGTGTTATTGAGTTTACTGAAAGTTATTTTGCCTCTAGCCTCATAAAGAGACTAGAGGGATGTGTTTAGAATAAATACATATATTTTATATATATACCTGGTGAGGTTCTCCTTTCATTTGATCATTCACAAGATTATAGACTGGTAAAAGAAGCTGCTTTACATTCCTACAAGACTTAGCCTGAAGGCTGCTCTCCACAGCTGACACAAGTCAAAATATGATTCCCTTTGGGCGAATTACCGTAGAAAAACAAATTCTTACAAACATACGCATATAAACTCACCAATATCAAATCATAACAAGGAAGCAATATAACATATATTAAAAAAAGCAGTGAAAACACTATAATAAAAGTAAATCTGCACAGTTTATTAGCATACACTATATTTTGTTAAAAATGGGAAACATATACAAGACGGAACACTATAAAAGATATAAATCCAACATTCCTATAAAAAAGGAGGTACAAGTGAAGGACTAAATTCCAACAAAAACTCAGAATTTTCCTTAATTTGTTTTTCCCGTATTACTCCTTGTGCATCGACGCGTTTCGGCGGTTGTTTAATGTTTAACCACCTTCATCAGGGCAATTACAATAAATGTTTCCCAATGGTTCTCAATTATTCTATGTCATTCAATATAAGATCAGGGGTACTCTGCCTCCTTCTCAGTCTCAAAAGATATTCGTCCAGCGAATTATCTCTTCAAAGTTAAAATAGTGTTATCCTCCTAGTGTGTCTTGATAGTAATTAGAGGACAACGACACTTGTATTCTGCGTTGTTTAGAAGCTTCGTGACTGGCAACATGTGCTAATATAAATATCAGTATGGAGTGATAAAGCCACGCACGCGGTATCAGTGTGGTTGTTTACACACACTCTATCACAACTTGTATTTAAAAATCCATTGCTGATTGGCAATCCCAGGATCAGGGAACCATTAGTAACACATGATTTTACCAGCGTGCACTCCCTATCAGCGCTCAGACAAAAGCATCCCGCGTGCTGGCAAACGAAGCTGGAAACGGCAATTTGAAATTGACGACAAAACCCAACATGAAAAGACACCTATGCACCCAGCTTCCCTGGGTGAGGTAACTTGAGTAGTCAGGTAGTCCTGTGGATGTTGACTCTAGAACCATCGATGTTCTAAAGGGGTTTGCTCCAAGTCCTCTTCTAAGTGTCCTTTATCCTTAAAATTCCAACCGCGACTTTCCCCATAGAAGTCAATGGTGATTTGCGGCTGTGTTTAGACACTGCACGCGTTCCCCGTGGGGCCCCTGTGTAACGACTTTGGGTGGTTCCTGGTGGCCCCAGCGGTTCTGAAGACTCTAGGCCTTGTATCTTTGCAATTCGTGGATTTTATACCACTTTATTGATATATGGTTTGGTACACCCCTAGGGCTCAACGTATATTGTGCTAATTTACTGTGTGTTATTGAGTTTACTGAAAGTTCTTTTGCCTCTAGCCTCATAAAGAGACTAGAGGGATGTGTTTAGAATAAATACATATATTTTATATATATACCTGGTGTGGTTCTCCTTTCATTTGATCATTCACGAGATTATAGACTGGTAAAAGAAGCTGCTTTACATTCCTACAAGACTTAGCCTGAAGGCTGCTCTCCACAGCTACCACTAGGATAGCTTTCTATAAAGGTTGTCTTTAACCTACCATCAATAAGGGTCAATTGGACTGGTGCAAGGTGTCCACTAGAATAGGGGACAGCATATGCCAGGCCAACTTCTCACAGGAAGTACTTCCCTACAATGGGGGAAGTGAAATGTGCAATTTTCCTATCCCAAGGCATATACAACCTCTTTTATAAGGGTCCCCCTCATACATACCTGATCCCCCACCCCTGGGACACTTACCTGCTCCCCACCGCTGGGGTACCAGGGGAGCCTCTAGGGCCCTGGTTCCCAAACGGTGCGCTGCGGCACCCCGGTGCGGCGTAATGAGGAGCCAGGGGCGCCCAGACCACAATGAACTACTTTGAAACAACAGTGGTCCCATGCACATATTATGACACTAAAACTAGACAAAATTGATCTATATTGGTTTTGACATGTCCAGCCGGACAGAGGTCGCAATCTTTACTTGAGCAACAATGGAAATGACAAAGAATTCTGGGAGCGGTATTACCAGATGGATTTCCAGATACATATCTACCTGCTAAAAGCATGTGGAATATTTTCACATTGTAAGTCTATTTTATTATGCAGTTAATTAAAACTGTAACATACCCACTTCATAGTAATACTTAAAATAACATTTCAAAGATTAAAAATTGTATACATATTTATAAAATCTGGCAATGCGAAAAATGTCAATTCCAAAAGCAGCATATCAAGTTGATGGCAATATATCCCAATCAGCCAATTAGTCCAAAAGGGGGAGTATATAATATGAGAGACAATAACAAAATTTCACATTGCTTGTTACTGAGAGTTAACTTTCATTTACGTTCATTTGACCTTGTCTTCTCTAGTGCTGGGCATTATGCAGTGCAGTTAAAATAATGTTACCAAATTTCCCAGCCCTTGGTAAAACTTGGGCTGAATTATTACTGAAGCACAAATCATATGCTTCCCTGCAATGTCTCAGTAGTTTTTCCCGATAGAATGGGACCAGTAGACAACGACGTTCGTTGGCAAGATGGGGGTAACAACATAGCAGATGTAACCAGGACTCATGTGGATAATTGCAGAGCCTACAAGTTAACTGACCATTTTTCTGCGCCCACATAAATTGAAATCATAAATTGTAAGGGCTAACAGCCTCATATAAATAATTTTATTACGAGTCTGTGATTGGAGAGAGTAATTAAAATATACCTGAGGTTTCCCCTTAATATACGAAGCTTCAAGAGCTGTAAGGAGTTGTTTTTGGGAAGCCGAGCAATGTCTCTCTCGAATGACACTAAGGTGATTTGACTTTTTATCATTTATTTCCACATTGACAGGGGAATGATTGAATTAGAAAGGCTTGAGATTTCAATCTTCAATGTGGAAGTGGCCAGGTGCAGCTGTCTGTGCCAAGGAGAGAGTTTGTCCGTGAATACTGATTGCAATTGTTCTTTCATGGATTAAGTTTGTGCATGCAAAGTGTAGATATAGAATTTAATTAAGTCTCCTAAACAGTGAAGATCTGTACTTGCCAGGCCCAGCTCAAGTCTCAGCCTCACCCTCCTTGCATGCTGGGGAGCCAAAAATATTTTCTTATAGCCCATTATTTGGTAGTTCACTAAAAATGTGTCCATTTTACCAGGGAAAGCTAGGTGACCATAGACCACTGCCGGAAGTAGTTTGGCTCGTAGGACCCTCAGGATTGGTTCGCCTGTGGGACTGTGTAAATGAAGATTCAAGCGCCTCAGACTATGTATGACCCCTGCTCCCTTGGGCCGAAGGTGTTTGAGATGGGCTATTTGATTTCCTCGATCATTAAACCAAACTCCTAGATAATTATAGCTAGTGCAGGTCGCTATATGTAGACCACCTACTCGCCAATACAACACTTTCTTTTTTTGATGTTTCCCAAAAATCACAACTTTAGTTTTTGACTCCTTTATCAGAAGATTGTTTTTTGTGTTGTATGTATTAAGGGCAATAAGTGCTCTTTGTAGACCTGTTTTTCTATGGTCCATAATAATGATGTTGTCGGCATATTGCATAACTGTAATCGTATACCACCCAATTTTGGAGCTACCAGAGTTGAGCCTGCCAGTTCTTTAGACAAGTCGGCGGTATAAAGATTCAATACTAGAGGGGCTAGTAGACAGCCTTGCTTCAGACCATTTTTTGGTATAATTTTTGCAGATACAGTTGTGGCACTTGTTTTAATCCTCACCCAAGTTTTCTGATGCAGTGACATTAGTGCAGAGAGGAGTGCGCATGGTATCCCCCAGGAATTTAATTTGTTCCATAACGTCCCTCGTTGACTCTATCGAATGCTGCACTGTAGTCCACAAAACAGCAGAATAGAGCCAGATGATTGGGCATAGTTGCTCTCCAAGACAGGTAGGACAGTGCTATTATATTGTTCTGTCGTGGAACAGTCTGATCTGAAGCCTGACTGGGTGGGGGGGGGGATGCTGTTTTCTGTAACCCAGTTTTTGAGTTCTGCCAACAAGACGTGAGCATAGGCCTTAGCTTCGATGTCCAATAAAGCTATTAGCCTATAATTGGCCGGATCTGAGCAGTTACCCTTTTTGTAAAGTGGATGTAATATTGAGCCCTGCCAGGTAGATGGAATTGTAGCTGTAAGAAAGGCTTGTTTAATAGCGGTGTAAGGATCTCTGCCCAGAAAGATCTATTTGATTTAAAAACTGTAGCTGGTATTCCATTTGGACCTGGCGCGCCATCATTCCTCATACAACTGATGATCTTGATCACTACGGCTTCTGAGATGCTGGGGCCTTGAATGTTTACCTGATTTGGAGCTTGAGGTGAGTAGAGGGCTGACAGCTCCTCTATCCCACTACTGTAGAGCTGACTGATGTAATTCATCCAAACATTCTCGGGTACCCCATTCTCCTTGGACTGACCACAATTGCTGACTTGGTTAATATATTTCCAAAATGAAGCTGGATTTTTTTCTTTAAGAAGAGAGAAAATTTTAAGCCAGGCATCCTCAATTCGATTAGCACGTTGCTCCTATACACGTTTCTTGTAGGCAGCTCAAAGTGATCCAATTGCAGAGCCTTGCAACGCTTTTCCCCCTCAGCTTGTATTTGGGGTATATTGGCGCTTCCATTTTATTTCCGGCTTTTCCTTATTTGGGTGCTGGATTGGATCATTTGGCCCCTGTTTCTGTTGAGCATCCGATGTGCCCTCCAGCGCCGGATGCAGGTCCATCAGGAGAGTAGGCCAGTAGTCTAAGAGGGCTTGTGAACCAAAAGCAGTTTTTAATTGTTCATTTTTAATGATTCATGCAGACAATTTTGTACCAAGATTAGCGGTCCATTTTATCCTGCGCTGGACTTTATCGAATTTATCGCACGTTGATTCGCCATGTGGAATATAAGCCAGCATAAAGGATTGGAATTATGGCTTTCTCTGTGGAAATCAGTGCCACACCACTAATTTCCATATTCAAGTCTCCATTCCATAGGGCCCTACAGCATAGCAGGTTGTAATCACTGAAACGATGCCCCCAGTATAGGTTATACTACGCTCTATACTTATTACACCAACATACCAGAGCACTCCTCATTAGGAGCTTAGTGAAAAAGAGCTATCACTGCAAATTTAAGACCAGGTTTGCAAAAAATTGATTTAACCCTTCTGTGAAAAAAGTATATGCAGGTTAAAAAAATAATGCATTTTGCACAATGGCCCATTTCCAAAACTGTTTCTACCTTTGCAGAAATCGGTTGCATATGCAAAATGTCTGCTGACCGTATACAAGTAAGTCTTACTCTATATTTTTGCAGAGGTTGTACATGGGAATAGCAGATGAAGAAACATTTACGGCCTTCATTAACAAACACAAGTGCATGCACCCGCTCACATCCTGTTCTTCCCTTCCCATGCACCGGGTTAGGCTTGGCACAGTAGAAGGCAGAATTCATATAGGGACACTGATTGTAGTAGATTTAAAACCACTTTTGTTTGCTTGGATGGGTATTTAAGGGCATGTACCTCGAAATGGGTATTTCTACTATTGTGGGTAGAGATCTGCAGGCCAGTCTATCAACCCAGGTAGCACAATGGAGCTGGTGCATAATAGGGCGTGCATCAATAGTCTCTCTCTTGTGCATTGAGGCCTGGGCTACAGAGCATTTGCAGGGGTGCCCCGCCCTCCCCGCTCTAGATGCCCTGCATGTGAATAAAAGAAGTGGGCACTGTGGAAAGCATATCACACTACTCAGTTGCGAAAGGTGTACATAAGAGATGTGCTAATTGTCTTTAGTGCACAAGGGTCACAGTATATTCTTGTAAAATAGGAAACATGATGGGGCTCATTCACAGAAATAGTTGAATATATGAGAAGGACTTCTTTCAGGGACCCTTATTTGCATTTATGAATCAGCCCTGAAACACAAAGAGGGCACATTCCTTTCAAGTCTACTCATTTTTTATGAATATTCCCTAAAAAAATTCCCAGTGTATTCGCATTTCAGAATCTTTGGTACCAATCCACAAAGGCTCGTGAGAGCCCATAAAAGATTACTAGAGGACTACTACTGTACATACTTTAAAATGCCTTTGTGAACAGGCACCAATATTATCATTGAAAAACAAGAGAGTTGCAGATTTGATTAACATTTTGACAGTACTAGAAACGTGTTTTACCTTCCAACCGGCACGTGTCCTGGTGCAAAAAAAGTCTGTGTTGGACATCCAAGGAAAATGGTGGGAAGGCCTATGGTAATGCACAGGGACAGTGCAATGGCGCACATGGCTCCACACTGCTTAAGAGACAACTGGAAGTTCTTCATGATTGCCCCGCCAACAAAGATTCCCATCATGGCTGCAGGAATGAGTGTAGTACCTGAGAAGAGCAACCACAAGACAGGAGCAGCTGTATAGAGTCTTCAATCTGATGAGCAGCACATGCAAACAAGAAGTGATTTTTCATTCCAGGATTCCCTGTTAAGTTACATTGAGACATTCCTGGTTTCCTGTCAAGTTAGATAGCTCTCCTGCTGTGGTTACTGTTCTCATCTCCTTAGGACTGGAGTATGTGTATGAAATAGGAGTATCAAGTTTTCCGACTCATCTATAGTACTCCAATAGGAATACACATCCATGGAGGGGTATTATGTTCAACAGGGCATCAGGAATGAAATCTGTTATGTTAAAAAGTCTCCTTGCCTCTCACTGTCCGATTAAGAACTGAAATCAAAGACCCTGCCCATAAATACACCAACATACCGCTGATCTACTTCTACTTAGTATTTGAGTACAGCACGGGCACATCGCCTGAATGCCTGCTCTGAAGCAAAGGTGGTAGAAAACCCAACCTAGCCTGGGGAGTCCCACAGCCATCTTCCGCCAAGCAGAGGTATTGTCTCCCAATGATAAAGCTGAGCATTAGGTGGGAATTAATCACAACTACTCTTAACATAAGCAAAAGGTGGAAACATATAATATTCTCTGTACCTTATGCTGCAGTGCTTTTTAAGTAACCTCATTAGCGACCAGGATGAAATTATTACATTTCAGTGAGACAAGGCTGTGGTTCCTCACTGAACAACGTTGGTAAAGCCAATAGGTAACGCTTATGCAAGAGCTATTGGGTTTGCCAATATATTTTAGCCATGCTGTACACAATCATGGCTAATGTTCAGCATAGCTAAAAGTTAGTGTGGTAAAGAAAAGTAGTGAGGAGTGTCATAAAGTGGAGAAGAGCTGAGTGTTATGGAGTGGCGTAGAGAGTCGTAGAGTTGAGTGAAATGGAGTGTTATGAAGTGGCGTAGAGTGGAGTGGTGTAAAGTGGTGTAGAGTGTTGTGGATCATTGTGGAGGGAGTAGAATATCATAGATTTCAATGGCATAGAGTGGAATGGTACAGAGTTTAGTAGAACGGTGTAGGCTCATTGGCGTAGAGTGCAGTGGTGCAAGGTAGAAAAGAGTGGTGCAAGGTAGAGAAGAGTGGTGCAAGGTACAGAGGAGTGTTGCAGGGTAAAATGTAGAGGTGTAGAGAAGAGTAGAGTGCAGTGGCATAGAGTAGTGTGGCTGAAGCGCAGTGGTGCAGACTAGATTAGAGGGGGGTAGAGTGTAGTGGCGTAGAGTGTAGTTGCATAGAGCGCATTACAGTGGCATAGAGATGACTGGTACAGAGTAGAGTGCATTGACATAGAGTGTAATGGTGTAGAGTAGAATAACATGCAGTGGCATAGAGTGTAAGGGTGCAGAATGTAAAAGAGTAGAGTGTAGCGGCATAGAGTGCAGTCTTGTAGAATATTTGGTGTAAAGTGCAGTGGTGTAGAGTTTATTGCTTTGAGTAAAGTGGTGTAGAGTGCATTGGTGTGGAGCACAGTGGCTTAGAGTGGTGGAGAGTAGAATAGAGTGGTGTAGAGTAGTGTAGCGTAGAGTGCAGTGGCTTAGAGTGCAAGGAAGGAGAGTGGAGTGGCTCAGAGTATAGCAGAGTGGCATAGAGTGCAGAGGTGTACCATAGATTGTTTTAGAGTAGAGTAAAGTGGCATACAGTTTAGTGGTGCAAGGTAGAGTGCAGTGGCACAGAGTGCAGTGTTGCAGAGTAGAGTGTCATAGAGTGGTATAGAGTAGAGTTGTGCAAAGTAGAGTGGAGCGGCCGAGACTGGAGTGGTGGAGAGTGCAATGGCGAAGAGTGCAGTGGAGGATAGTAGAGTGAGGTAGAGTGCACTGGCATAGGGTAGAGTGCTGCAGAGTAGAGAGAGGTTTACATTGAACATAGTGGAGTGGTGCACAGTAGATTAAAGTGGCTTAGATCAGATTGGCATAGAGTGCATTGGCCATAGAATGCTATAGAGTGGCATAGAGTAGAGTGGAGTGGTGCAGAGTAGAGTGAGGTGACTTAGAGTGCAGTGGCATGGAGTGTAGTAGTTCAGAGTAGAGTGGCACAGGTTAGAGTGACACAAATGTCAGTGGAAGAGAGTGCAGTGTTGAAGAGTAGATGGTCATAGAGTGCAGTAGCGTAGAGTGGCATAGAGTGCATTCATGTAGAGTGCAGTGGTGTTGAGTGTTGCAGGGTAGAGTATAGTGCCAAAGAGTGAAGTGGTACAGAGTAGTTTGGGGTAGAGTGAATTGGTGTAGAGTACATTGGCATAGAGTGGTGTTGGCATAGAGTCCAGCAGCGTAGAATAGAGTTGTTGTAGTAGAATGGAGTGGGCAAATTGCAGTGGCATAGAGTGGAGTGGTGTAGAATGGAATGCGCTGAGTGGAATAGAGTGGTGTAGAGTGCAGTGGCATATAGTAGAGTGCAGTAGAGTCCGGTGTTGTAAAGTGCAGGGGAGTAGCTTAGAGTAGCTTAGACTGGAGTAGGGTAGACTGTAGTGGCATAGAGTGGAAGAATTTAGAGCGTAATGGCATACAGTGCATGAGCATAGAGAGCAGTAGCGCAGCAAAGAGTAGAGTGATGCAGAGTAGTCTGGTGTAGAGTTGAGAGGTGGACAATGCAGTGTTGTAGAGTAGAGTTGCTTGGAGTGAAGTGGCGTAGAGTGGAGTGGTCCAGAGAAGAACAGAGTAGTGCAGGGTAGAGGGCAGTGGTATAGAGTGGACTGATGTTATGTTATGTTAAAATAAACTTCTTAAGCGCTCATACACCGGTAGGTTTCTTGGCGCTGACTGGTAAAACAGGGCACAAAACACAGTTACTCTAAGCATACGCCTCTTTAAAAAGCCAAGTTTTGAGAGATTGTCTAAAAATCAGAAGGTCCTGACATTGTCTTAAGACAAGTGGTAGGGAGTTCCAAAAGGTGGCCACCAAATGATGGAAGCAACTACCTCCTTGGCGTTTCTTCTTAAACGGACGGACAGTTGCCAAGCCTTTATGCGGAGATCTTAAGTTGCGCGAGAGGGCATAGTTAAATACCAGGTTTCTGATGAATCTGGGGCCTTTGTCATGTAGGGCTTTAAAAGTGATGCAGCCTGTTTTAAAGGTGATCCTTTGGGCCACCGGTAGCCAGTGAAGTTTTTCCAGACCTGGCCTGATAGATTGACGTCTGGGTAAATTCCAGATGAGTCTGGCCACCTGATTCTGGACGAACTGAAGTCGCTTGAGCAAACCTGCTGGGACCCCTAAGTACAGACTGTTCAAGAAATCTAGGCGAGAAAGGACCAGGGCGATGACTACTTGAATAAGTGCGGAGTGTGTCAAGAGGTGTGCGATTTTTAATCTTTCTGAGCTGGAAGAAGCTGGCAGATACTACGCCTCCTACCTGCGCCTTAAGTGAGAGGTCCGCACAGAGCATGATCCCTAAGCTTTTGACTGATGGGGTTTTAGTGGGGGGGGGTACCCATTTCAGATGGCCAAAAGTGGGGGCCCCATCTCAGTTCACTTTTACCGGGCAAGATCAGTTCTGTCTTGCCCGGGTTCAGTTTAAGGTGATTGAGGTTCATCCATCCCTGTATGTGTGTCATAGTGGCTTGGAACTCGGTCACTGAGTCTGTGGTGTTTAAAGGAAATATTAGCTGGAGGTCGTCCGCGTAGTTAAAAATGGTAACATTGTAGTTATTTAGGGAATATAATAGTGGGCGTAAATAGAGGTTAAACAGTAAAGGTGATAGTGACGAACCCTGGGGAACCCCGCAGATGGAAGGGGTTCCCGAGGTTGTGCAGAGTAGAGTGGCATACTGTATAGTACCAGAGTGAATTTGAATAGAGGGGCGTAGAGTACAGTGGGGCAGAGAAGAGTTCAGTGGCATAGAGAGCAGTGGCATAGAATTCAGTGGCAGAGAGTGCAGTGACAGAGGGCGCAGTGCTACAGAGCAGACTGTCATAGAGTTCAGTGGTGTAGAGTGGTATAAAGTTTATTGCTATGGAGTGCAGTAGTGTTGAGTAGAGTGGTGCAGACTTTGGTGGCGTAGAGAGCAGTTACATACAGTACGATGGCATAGAGATCAGTTTGCCTTGAGTGCAGTGTTTCAGAATGGAGTATACTGGCACAGAGTAGATTTGTGGAGAGTAGAGTGCCATGGTGCAGAGTGCCATGGAGCAGAGTGCAGTGGAGCAGAGTGTACTGGCCCTAGTGCAGTAGCATTGAGTAGATTGTTTCAGAGTAGGGTGGAGTGGTGCACAGTAGAGTACAGTTACATAGAGTACATTGGCATAGAGTACCATTGTGTGTAGAGTGCCATAGTGCAAAGTAGATTCGAGTGACATAGTGTGGATTGGCATAGAGTGCAACCCTGCAAAAATTGATGCAGAAATACCATAACACTAATTACCATCAAGTACTTTAGAACATCAATGCATGTATTACACTTTTCTCTGGAGATTGTGGCGCATTATATGTTTTGGGTCCCTTCATATTCACCTGCTTTTCACTGCTACGTTACATCGTGAATATGCAAGTAAGTCAAATTTTATTGTAAGATTAATTAAAATCTTACAATTAGAACACTCTTTAATACCCACCATTTACAACATAGCAAATGAGTCTAAAATTCATAATAGTCTATTCATGCAATTTCCTCAAATACTAACACAGAAAAATGCATTATAAACATCAATTCAGACCAGCGATTTACTAAAACATTTAAGAAAAACATACTATTTTTACTAGCCCTTAAAACTTTGTTACTTTTTGTGCAAATTTATCTGTATAGTGCAAAAATGTTATCCCTAGCTATTTAATATTTCCAATTTTTACTGAGTTTAACTCACAGGCATCCAGTTTCTTTTTTACAGGTATCACAAATTTGGTAAAATTAGAGTTCATTATAATGTCCATTGGCCTAAAACAAGCTACCATTCGGAACACCTCTGTCAATGAAGCAATTTTTCTGATATCGCGTTCTTTCGGCTGCCATTACTGCACATGTGCAAACCAAATGAATAATGTTTTCCTCCCCTAAATTGCAAAATCTGCAGGGGGTCGGCGTAGATGATCTCAGCCCAGGCATAGCATGTTCTAAGCCTGGCAAGTTGCTGAATCTTGCTTTCATAAATATATTTTTAGTTTGTACTGACCAGGCTATATCTAGATATGGTTGCACTTTTAGATTTGCATATTCTTTCACTGTCATCCATGCGTGTGACCGCTTAATAAACAGTTCCTTGTCCTTTAAAGGGGATAGATGTTTTACTGATTTATTAATTATTTTCTTAAAAGCTTTATGAGTTAGAGACATTTCCCAGATCTTAAGAATTGATAATTCTTTCAAAGCCATCTGAAGTTATTTATAAAAGGATGAGTTTTGATTCCTTCGCATCTCTTGCCACAGTAGACAGCACATTCGATTATTAATTTTAGTTTTAATTTGTTTCCAGGTCTTTACATATTGACCCTTCCTTGCAATTTGTTGATTGCAGAAGTCAAATTCAGGCCTGATCTGCGCAGGCGATGTGTTGGGTGGAAATAGAAACAAATATTTAAATGTTTTCGTGATAACATTGTTTAATAATTTAGAGCCTATTCCACAGAGAACTTCACTTCAATAGGTGAGGCTGGGGAGCAATTTTGCTTTTATTACTTTTAGTAATGGGACATAAGTTGAGTATGCGTAAAGCGCAATACCTCCAAGGAGTGTTTTCTGTTGGTCACTCCTACTGAGATGTAACTGTATAATTCCCTCTTTTATTGATTGGTCCAAGCTTTGTCTTAAAATGTTCAGATGCCTTCAGTTCAAGACAGCGCTATATAAGAAAGCAAGACAAATCACAAAAATAAATATTTTGTGTGTGCAGTTTTATATATTGCAACTCGACAAGAGGGTATTGGAGCGCTGTACATGAGCACCAGTTACGTTACACAAGGACACATTCATTCTTTCTTCTAGTTGGGGGAAAAGACCAATTTCATGATTCTCAGCTTCAACGTAGGCAATATATAGTCAACCAAATCACACTGCACTCCCAAAAGTGTTCCGTAAACATTGCTTCTAAGCTGATCATACAATGAAGAACGATAAGGTTAAAAGCTATATATACCAATCAGTCAAAATTGCCTAAATCGTTAACACAAATAGCTAAAGATACTGTTGACAGCAGGTGCAAGAGGTTTGCAATCTTTAATATTCTTGCCCTTTCTTTCCAAAAAGTGCCTTAAGAGCTTGCAACCGTGGACTTTAAAATGCCACCAGAAGCCATCATTGTGGACCCCTGCACTCAAAAAAACGAATTATAATCGGCATTTCATTTTTAACACAAGTCACCATTTTATAGATAGCAGTCTTCTTGCAATACCAATACACTGCTGAATAAACTCAAGCAATCCTTACGAAAAAACATTTTGACCTTGTTCTACTGTGAAGGAGAAATGCCATTTAACAATGGCTTTATATCAGGTAACAGTGCCTAAAAGGGATTTCCTTTGGAAATGATCAAGTTCAATTTATCAAAATCAATTGTGAGTGCCCAAATTTGTGGCCTCAGATACATACATTATAAAAATTAATTAGAGGTGTCAAAAATGAATGTATTAAAAAATACTGCAAAAGGTGCATACTTTTCTTTGTAGAAATGTATATCATTATATAATTTAGTTTCAAAGAGTACAAAACAACATTCACATACACGAAAATGACAGAGATTGGTTGTCTTTGAGATGAAATTGTCTCATAGTCACTTTGTAAATAACCCATTTCAATTGACTATTAAAAAATAGAAATTATGATTCAACATTCAATATTAAATTCCTATATAACAATTTTTTCTGGAAAATGGCAAGTAAGTCGACGTTTCGGTCTTGTTTTGTGATACATCTGGTAGACCATCTTCAGGACAAAAAAATTCATATGTGGACTCAAGGCCCTCAAGATTGGATCAACAAAGGACCCTAAAGAAATTAGTCTGGATGTGTAGTGGATTCATCAGAGAAGTTGTTGCCAGCGATAAACTTAAATTTCAATGCACGGTCTTGGACAAATTTCACCGTTATACATTTGGCGAGTCGACACTTGAGTGTTGCCCGCGATATACTTACATTTTCAATGCGTGGTCTTAGATGTTTCGCCTTTATATATTTGGAGAGTCGACACTTGCGTTGTTTAAATGCAAGTTACAACTTCAGGGATCGCTTTGCAGGTTAAAGCAAAACAGTTGTGACAATGGCAACATTAATTCAAGCCTCGGAAGTCAACTTCAAGCTCTTTTACACAGATGCTCTTGAACATTAAAAAAATAAATAATGAAATATGTTGTGTCCTGTGTTTGTATGCGGCCTCTAGTAGTCCTTGGAAGGCTTCTTACAAGTAGTATATAATCTGGTGAGTGAGACTGGGTGTGGTTAATAAAATTTGTGAAGCAGTATGCTCAGTTAATGGTTACATGCTGAAGAATAAAGACGTGCAAAACAGAGCTCTTTGTGTGGCGTGGTCTGTTACAGGGTCCTGGGATGGGGAAGAAGCTGCAACTGGTAATGAGATTGGGAAAACGTGCACCCTAGGATGCAATACTGCTCATGTGTGCCACGTGTGCCTCAAAAAGCAGTCTACAGTTGATGTATTTGGACTCAAAGCACAACTCCCAATTTTGAGAGGCCCTCGAAGAAGGAGAAGCTCCTACGGAGGAGCACAATCAGTAAGCCTGCCAAAAAATCTGCTAGTGAGGCGACTGCAGCATAACAAAGAGCCAGCACCCATAAAAAGCTGAATCCCTAAAAACAGTGACAACCAGGTATGAAGAAGTGCCAAAGACATAGATAGCCAGGGTCAAGAAAGTGATAAATCGAAGGACTTCCAGGAAGAGAGAAACTCTAAACGCAGCAACAGCCAGGTATAATGCATAGAGTTAAGAGCCATGACAAGCACATGCAAGAATTGAAACCATTACTTACCATGCAGAAGGAGGATGATGCCCGCTGACCTCAGCGCGGGCAATACAATCCTGAGAACTAGTGTGGGGGCTGAAGTTTGCAGTGTTACCACCAGGCTAAAAGACGCTGAAGATCAAATGCAGTCTGAGCAGCATATATACTCACAACGTCAGTAGGAAACAGGACAAGAAATTATGCAGGTGTTTTCCTGAAACCACCGTCTCCTTTTGATATTGCCAGAAAGCAGAATATTGTCACCAAATGGACAGACTGGATCGAAATGTTTGATGACTTTATAGATGATATAGAAAGCTCATCAAATACCTAGAGAATCTTTCAGGTGACAGAGTAAAAAAGTGATGAGAAAGATATCACAAGCTGATGAAGTATCATGCTGTCAGATCAATAAGACATTGGACACCAAGTTCAATGCAATGACGGATATTTACTATGAAAGGTACAATTTCAATTAAGCAAGACAGCATCCTGGTGAGATTATGGATGAGTTTGATGAAAGAAGAAACCATGGGGCCTATTAGGATGGCGGTCGGAAAACCACACCGACCGCCATGGAAGCAGAAAACAACCGCCTACCGGGACCGTGGAAAAACCGGCAGCCAAATTAAAATCACCCGCCAAAAAAGACCGACCGCAGCAGAACCGGGCCAAGAAAAAACGCCCATAGCGGGTTGTGATGTTCAAACTCAGACCACGGTGGATGGAAACGCAGCTGAAAAACAACAACCCGCCGCAACATAGCGGAGACACCGCACGGGAAATCAGGATATCCCCGATGGTCCAGCGGTACGTTCCACTGTTTTCGACCACCACGGTCACACACTGGAATGAATGGCAGAACCAGAGGAAGAGCTGCAGCAGAGCCACCGCTGCAGACGACCCATTAAAAACATGGCGGACAATGCAAAAACCCCACAATAAGGCCAAACAGTGCAAAAGCAAACTACCCATGCCCCCCAAATACACAAAACACAACCCAATGACACAAACACATGCCAAAATGAAAAATACAATTCCCAGGACAACACACCTGACAGGAACACCCCATTTGGACACACCCACATAGCTGAGTATAAAACCAGCCCTTTCACTGACCAAAATCCTTTGCAACACTCCAGAAGAGAAGGGCATCCACCAGATCTGAGAGGAGAGGCAAAAGAATATAGCACACAAACACATCACCACCACCATCACACCTGCACCACTAACCACCAGCACATTACATACCATACACACCACCCCCACCCCCACCACTAACACCCCTGCACCCACAAACACGTTGCACACCACACACCATGGCAACCCACAAAATGCCCAAATTCATAGAGAGTGAGTTGACAGTCATGGTAAATGAGATAGTCACAACTGTTTGGTAGCCTGCTCCAACAGACACCATTAGCCACAAGGACACAAATGTGGGCCAGGATAGTCCAAAGGGTCAATGCAGTAGGGACCACCCTGTGATCTAAATAGGTGATCATGAAGCGGTGGCATGATCTGAAGAGGGTTGTCAAAGAGAAGAGAATCAAGAACCGGTATCTGGATGACAGGACTGGCGGTGGCCCTCCCATTCCACCAAATACATTCACACCATGGGAGGAGAAGGTGTTTTCCATATTACATCCAGAGAGTCTCACAGGAGTAGCCGGGGGAGTGGAGGCTGGTAAGTACAAACAAATTACTTCCACCACACTGATATGCACTGACTTGCTCAACTACAAAGGCACACCACCTAGGACAAATCCTAGGTGGCGTGTGTAATCCAGAAAAATACATCAATTAAAGAAGTGTCTGCCCTGCCAACTGATCATTGAAAAGGACACGGTTGTTGCATCCAACCGATTCAGCAGAGCCATAGGCTGCAAGTTGTTATGATGACAGGCGCAGGTGAGTATTCAAAAGACGCGGTAGCCACATCCTAACCGATTTGGACACAGCCATTGGTGGCAAGTTGTTATGGTGACTGACGTGTGTTTCAGATTGTGTCCTCATCTTGTCAAAACCAACTTGTTAACCTCCCATCACCAATGTATCAAAGTCAATCGCGGTCTCATGATGAGTTTTTGAACGACGTGGAAACTGTGTCATCTGCAAGCAATGTTATGATTTGGACCGATTCGGAAATGCGACCAAGGCAAACCTATTGCTTTGGCCACATGGAATTAAGACCACCTCTGCTATTTAGATATAAATCTATCTATTTCCTAGAGACTACAATTACCTGCACTACCTGCATCATTCCTGCACCTTCCCATCTCTCTGCTGCTGTGTCCACATCCTCTGGGAGCTACTATGGAACTCACAGTGGTAAGGGCCCCAGCTTCAGCGAGGAGGAGAACCAGGTCCTTCTGGACACCCACATGCCACTGTGCAGCCAGCTGTATGGCAAACCAGAGGAGCAGGTGAGTGATGATCGCACTGCATTTTCATTGGACATGTGCAAATACCATGCATTACTAGTATTAGGAATCTCATTGACAAGCATGTAAACTGTTTTTTGTAAGTTTAGAATTTTGTAGATAACTTAACTGGGCAGGAACACTGCTGTAGAAGTGTGTGTTCTGGTGTAAACATCTTATCACTGTTCTCATGCACTGAATCAATCTGACCATGATTTACACTCCGTCCATCATCCCCTTTGGATTTGCTTTGTTCGCCCTTAGTTGGCATGGTATTTCCAGACGTGGGTCCCTTGCTCACTTTGCCACTGGATTCAAGCTAGCCTGGCTGATGACGGCTGATTAGCCAGAAACCGGTCCCAGGATGCTTGTTTCTGGTCCAGGGTAGACATGGCTTGGCAGTTTGGGCTGGACTGTTCCCATGAGGCACAGGGTCAGACTGATTTGCATATGGCCATGTCTGAACTGGGGTGGCGGAGTGAGCTAAAGAATGATGATGGATTAAACCCAGATCAGTTGACTGGGGGTGAGTGCTTGCAATGTTCAACACTCCGTCAATCATCCCCTTTGGTTTTGCTTTGTTCGCCCTTAGTTGGCAGGGTATGCCCAGACGTGGTTCCCTTGCTTACTTTGCCACTGGATTCAAGCTAGTCTGGCTGATGACAGCTGATTAGCCAGAAACCAGTCCCAGGATGCTTGTTTCCGGTCCAGGGAAGACATTGCTTGGCAGTTCGGGCTGGACTGTTTCCATAAGGCACAGGGTCAGACTGATTTGCATATGGCCATGTCTGAACTGGGGTGGCGGAGTGAGCTAAAGAATTATGATGGATTAAAGCTAGATCAGTTGACTGGGGGTGAGTCCATCATCCCCTTTGGT